>NC_090824.1:134130433-134755433 GCF_028021215.1 Eschrichtius robustus | reverse complement strand
TGACCCTCTGAAGGACCTGACTGGCCTCCAGAAAGGCAGTTTTCCTTAGCCCTGAAATTTTAGCCCTTTGGGACTCAGGCCTCAGTTTCTTTACTGAAGGAAGCTGAGGTTGGGTGCAGGGGCTCTTATGTGTTGGGAGGGATGGTTTCCTGGGAGCAGAGGCTCTCAGATGGTCGGGTTGGAAGAGATTCCTCAACCTTGCTTCCCCTGCAGCCATCACCAATGTCATGTTTGGGGAGCGCCTGGGGATGCTGGAGGAAGTAGTGGACCCTGAGGCCCAGAAGTTCATTGATGCCGTCTACCAGATGTTCCACACCAGTGTCCCCATGCTCAACCTCCCTCCAGACCTTTTCCGTCTGTTCAGGACCAAGACCTGGAGAGACCATGTAGCCGCATGGGACATAATTTTCAATAAAGGTGAGGGTTGTATCCTGGGCAGCCATATGTGGGGGACAGGAGAGCGCTGTCTACCTCAGGAGATGGGAAATCCAGGCCTGGGTTGGCGGGGATGAGGTTTGGGGGAGTGGGGAGAAAGAGACAGAGGGAGAGAGAATGTCAGCTGGAAGCCCCAGATCTCAGCCTGCCTCTTTGTCCCAAGTTATGTCAATGAGCACTGGCTTGCCATGTAGAAAACCCACCCTCTGGTCAGCAGGGGTGGGCATCAGGAAGGCCCAGGAACCCCTGAATATGGTGGGCTGAAGGCTGGCTAATGGGGATGATTAGATTTTTCTGGAGAAAGAGGATTTAAGAGGCCCATCATATTCTTCCAAGGAGCCCGTGATTCCCAACATGGGTTAAGGACCAGTATTTCAGACACAGCTGTGCTTGGTGACAGAGTAGGACTTTGGTGAGAGAGATTGGTAAAGGGTGGAGAAGGCTGACTGGGATGTGGTGAAGATGCCAGGCCTGGAGTCAAATCCTGCCCCTGCCCCTGACACCCTTGTGACCTTGGGCAAGTCATTATCTTAGATGGACTTCTGTTTCCTTATCTGTGAAATGGGGATGATAGCACTTACCCCGAAGAGCTGTGGTCAATAAATCAAAACAACAGATATGGAGGATTTAGCAGAGAGGGCTGCTCAGAAAGGCGGCAGCCTAGAAAGTGCAGGGCTCTAGAATCCCAAAGCCCCTGTACCGCCTCCCACCAGATATCGTGCTCCTCCCCTCCCCTCTGCAGAGAGCCTCACTCTATTTTTTTTTGTTTTTTTTGGCCGCATGGTACAGCATGCGGGATCTTAGTTCCCCAACCAGGGACCGAACCTGTGTCCCTTGCAGTGGAAATACAGATTCTTAACCAATGGACCACCAGGGAAGTCCTGGCCTCACTCTATTTTCTTTCTTCCTGCCCCACAGCTGAAAAATACACCGAGAACTTCTACTGGGACCTGAGACGGAAAAGAGAGTTCACCAATTACCCAGGTATCCTCTACCGCCTCCTGGGAAATGAGAAGCTGCTCTCTGAGGACGTCAAGGCCAACATTACGGAGATGCTTGCAGGGGGCGTGGACACGGTGAGGACACAGTGAGGTGGCTGTAGGGGCATATCCTGTCCCTTCCTGTGCCCCTATGCCCCCTCCCACCAGCCTGCCTCGCTGTCTGAAACCCTGTCCATGTGGGGTCCATCTCCCTCTCCTGACTCTACTTCCCAGATACTAATCTCCTAGGAGGGTGAGGTCAAGCTGGTCATGCATGGAGCATGCCTTGCGGCTGATCCACCATTTTTTCTTTGCCTCTGAGGAGGGAGTGACTAGGCACACGTGGGTGACACAGCTCACTCCGAGTCAGGAAGGAAGGCAGGACCTCAGAAAAGCTGCCCCTGATGTCTGAAGGCATCATCTGTGCTGTCTCCCAGAGGCCGAACAATACCCCAGAAACTTCTGTTCTTTATTTTTTTTTAAAGGTCCTGGATGGCCAAGTCCTTTTTTTAAAAATAATTAATTAATTAATTAATTAATTAATTAATTTTTGGCTGTGTCAGGTCTTCGTTGCTGTGCGCGGGCTCTCTGTAGTTGCGGCGAGGGGGGCTACTGTTCGTTGCAGTGCGTAAGCCTCTCATTGCGGTGGCTTCTCTTGTTGTGGAGCACGGGCTCTAGCGTGCACGGGCTCAGTAGTTGTGGCTCGTGGGCTTAGCTGCTCCGCAGCATGTGGGATCTTCCCGGACCAGGGCTCGAACACGTGTCCCCTGCATTGGCAGGCGGATTCTTAACCACTGCGCCACCAGGGAAGCCCCAGAAACTTCTGTTCTTGAAAGTCAAAACTTCTTTATCTTATGTGCCATCCCTTTTTCCAATACCTTAAACTTTCTGAAGCTAATGTGATGGTGAGGGTTAATTCTTTAGTGTTTCGTGGTTATTAGTTATGATTTGGGCAGTGAGACTATAAAGGTGAATATAGTAGACTTCAAATCTCCCAGATGGCTCAGAGAGGAAGAGTATATTAGCTTGCTAGGACTGCCATGACAAAGTACCACAGACTGGGTGGTTTAAACCACAGAAATATATTGTCTCACAGTTCTGGATCAAGGTGTCAGTAGGGTTGTTTTCTTCTGAGGCCCCTCTGCTTGGCTTATTGATGGCCGTCTTCTTCCTACATCTTCACATGGTCTTCCTTCTCTTCTTATACGGACACCAGTCCTATTCAGTTAGGGCCCACCCACATGACCTCATTTTACCTTAATTACCTATTTTTTAAAGGCCCTATCTCCAAATACAGTCACATTGTGAGGTGCTGGGGGTTAGGACTTCAACATATGAATTTGGGAGAGACACAATTCAGCCCATGACAAGGAGGTAGCACGGACACAGATGACTACCTCACCGTATTATAGGGCTGGATGATGAGGCAGGTACCAGGTACTGACAACGCTGAGAAGAAGGGAGAGACTAACATGGCCTTGTAGGACAGGGAGAGTGTTCCATAGAGTAAAATCAATTTGTCTTTCCTCTTGTTGCCAGGAGGAGAGAGGAGGAATAGCATTTCAGGCCTGGGGAGAAGCACGTGTCATGCTTAGGTGAATAACTTGATTTCCTAGGTATCATATTTACATTGTGCTCTAATGGAGGCGTTTCCGTCCCTGGGCTGCAGATGGAGCCTTTGAGCATATTTTAAATATAGTTGTTCATTGTCAGTCATGTAGAAGAGATCTCTGAAAAAAGCTCACCTGCACCAAAGCAGCTATTATTCTTAGGTAACATTTATTAAGTGAGTACTATATGGCAGGCAGGGTCCTAAGCTTTTCACATGGGTTAACTCATTTAGGATTCACAAACAACCCTTTTTTAGATGAGGAACCTGGGGCACAGAGAGGTTAAGGAACTTCGTCAAGGTCACACAGCTAGTAACTTAGTTGACTACCTTATTAAACAAGTATCTCCTGAGTACCCATTCTGTGTCAAACCTTGGAAGTACTGAGACAAATACATGCATTTGATCTGAGCCTTGAGGAAGGAGTACACGCTTGCTTCCTAGGTTGGGGAAGGGAATTGTAGGAAAAGGGAGCAGCATGAGGAAGATTTCTGGGCTTCAGGAGCTGTGTGTAGCTCCGTGTGGCTACAGCATGAGGAGCATGTTGGAGAGAGGTGGCGGTGGGCTGGGAGCAACAGGCAAGTGTTGGAGGGGGTCCATGGGTCCGGTCAGAGCCTCTGGACTTGATCTGGGGACTCCAGGGAGCCAGGCAAGGATTTCAAGCCAGGAAGTGACTGGATGGCATTTTTTCACAATTCTTTCTGCTGGGAGGAAGAAGGAGCATGTCCGAACCTCTTGGACCAAAATATGGTCCTTGGTTAGATAATATGCCAACAACTCGTGTCCTAGCCCTAGGGCAGAGGGCTGTTCCAGCCCAGGGTCCCACCACTGAGGAATCTGAACTGTGGGGCTTGATGAGGGTCACTCATACCTTCAGTGAAAGTTAACAGTCACGACCTTGGGCTAATACTGAGATTAGCTGGTTAATCTCAGTATATACCACGTGCTAATTGCAATACTGATAGAAAACAGGTCTGGTTGTTCTGGTTTCAGCATTTTTGAACCTCACTTTATGCTATGCTGCTATAGGCAGATGCTAAGCTTAGGGGGAAGTTCTACTGGGGAGAGGGCTGGTCATTTAACAGGCATTTCAAGATGAATGGCAATCATTCAGGAGTACAACTGTTACAGAAGTAGGATTTGGCCTCTTAGGGCCTCTGGAGTCCTTTGGAAGAAGGCATTAGCTATGTGGATGACCCTCTGCTGGCTGGGGAGCTGGGTGGGCTCTGGTGACATGAGGGGGGAGGGTAGGGACAAGTGCTGCCCCAAACATTCCTGCCTGGGCCACAAGAAAGGTTTCTTGGACGTTTGCCTTCTGAGTTGTGTTTTGCTTTTTGTGGATGGTGGTTTCTGGATACTGGGAGAGGGGTGGGGAGAGGTGTTTGGCAACGAAAATTTAGCCTGGGTCTAGGTGCCCCAGGAGTGACCTGTCCTCTTGGTTTTCTGTACCCTCACACTCCCTGCCAGACATCCATGACATTGCAATGGCACTTGTATGAGATGGCACGCAGCCTGAATGTGCAAGACATGCTGCGGGAGGAGGTCCTGAATGCCCGGCGCCAGGCCCAGGGAGACACAAGCAAGATGCTGCAATTGGTCCCACTCCTCAAAGCTAGTATCAAGGAGACACTGAGGCAAGCCCGCCACCACCTATGCCTGTCGCCCCCACCCCCCACAAATCCCTGGGCAGGGTCAGGGTGGTGCCTGCGCACAGGGTTACAAGGAGACTGGTAGCAGGAAGTGGGAAGTCTGGGGAAGATAGCTGGGAATAGGGAGAAGGGTCCTGCCTCCAGGTCCTCCAGGGTGCTGCAGCTGGGGCTGAGATGCCATGCTAGGTGCAGGACTTGGTCCAGGCCTTAGGGCATCAGCTTCTGAATGCTTTTCACTGGCAGACTCCACCCCATCTCCGTGACCCTACAGAGATACCTCGCAAATGACTTGGTTCTTCGAGATTACATGATTCCTGCCAAGGTAGGTGCAGCAGGAGGGCTGCAGGCTCTGTCAGTCAGACAGACGAGGCCAGGGGCAGCTTGCAGTTGCGTACAGATGGGGGCGATGGGGGCTTCTGTCCTGCTTTTCTTCCTGGAGCTGGCTGGTGGGGTCCTTGGTGGCAGTGGTCCAAGTCCGAATGAAGGGCAGAGGTGGTGGACACAGTGGGTGATGGTCTTTGGAGTGTTGCTGGAGTGTAGGGTTAGGAGGGAGATCCCACTGGCTGCCTGGGTCTCTGGGGACCCTCTGGCGCTGAGGAAAGGAGCAGGACAATCCCTTGGGCCGTGCCTGGCCTAGTGTCTTCAGTCACGCCCATTTGATGGGCGAGGCTCAGGGAAGTGGGGGAGGCCTTGTTCAAGGTCACACAGTGGGCAGCGTCCTGTGCTGCACAGCTGGGTAGCCAGGCCAGGAACTGGGAGTGCAGATGCTGGGTAATGCTCCTGGCTGTGAGGAGGTGAGGCTTACTCAGACCTCTGCTCACTGTGTCCCCAGACATTGGTGCAAGTGGCCATCTATGCCATGGGCCGAGACCCTGCCTTCTTCTCGAATCCGGACAAGTTTGACCCAACCAGGTGGCTGGGTAAAGACAGGGACCTCATCCACTTCCGGAACCTGGGCTTTGGCTGGGGTGTACGGCAGTGTGTGGGCCGGCGGATTGCTGAGCTCGAGATGACCCTCTTCCTCATCCATGTGAGTCAAGCCTGGGAACATCTGTCTCCCATTACTTTGTCTCGCCTCCTCCACAATTCCCTGCTGTCTCCTCTCTGGGGACATCCACTCACCACCCACTGGTGCTCCCTGGTCATATGTTCCCCACAGTGGTGATGGGATGGGGGTGGGGTGGGAAAGGTTTTGTAGAAACCAAAGTGAAAGCCCGAACCAAGGGGACAAAGCACTAGTGACGTGTTCAGGCTCTGCGCAGGGTTCAGTAGGAGCTGGCAGTAGACCCCTTGGAGCCTCTCAGATCACACTCAACAGGCACTGCTCACAGGTGAATAAGCCTGGCCTGGGGGAGACAGACCCTCCCTGCCTCTCTCCTAAGCCCACCACCCCTCTTTCTCAGATTCTGGAGAACTTCAAGGTTGAATTGCAGCATCTCAGTGATGTGGACACCATATTCAACCTCATCCTGATGCCCGACAAGCCCATCTTCCTTGTCTTCCAGCCCTTCAACCAGGACCCACCCCAGGCGTGATTGGAGAGGGTGGGCACTGCCCTTCCCGCCAGTCAGGCTAGCAGGGGTGTGGGAGGACGGCCCGAGGGGGTGGGGCCCATGGAAGTGTCGCATCTCCAGTGCTTGGTCCCCACCCCTGCTCCTTTCTGGCCAGCTCTGACCAGATGGAGTTGGCGCTCAGCCGAGGCACCCCTCTCTCACCCCACCTCTTCCCCCTCTTCTCCCATCCCATGAAGGCAATAAACGGCTGAACTCTGTAAAGTGTTTTCATTTCCATCTGACCCCTAAGGTATCCATCACTCCTGTAGAGATGCTCCCTGACCCAGATCAGCAAATAGATCTGAGCGTGAATGGGGAACCCAAGGCAGCTGCACTTGACACCGTTTCTGCTGGGACCCGCCCACCTACGGCAGCTCAGGAGCCAGCAGGATCAACCTCCCTGCTGTCCCGGTTGGGTGTGAGGCAGAGTTGGTGGAGGGCTATTGCCGCTGCACCAGGAGCTACTGGCACAGCAGGCAGAGGGTCAAAGAACTTGGCAGAGTTCTGCTGAGAGTACAGGGCAGCCTGAGAGGTGTGGGCCAATCTTGGCTACCAGGGCAGGCCCACCTATCAGGAGGCTCGTACAGGGCTCTGCTTGGCTGAGCCCTGGGTGGGAATTCCCTGCGGGGTCATGAGGACTTCCTGCCAAGGTCCAGCCAGAGTCTTGGGCATGTCCAGGAACGATGTGGTGAAGAGACTGTGGGTGAGGGGCTGGCGTGAGGTGACCGACCCTGGGGACGAGAGGACAGCATGCTTCCTCTACCCCACCTGACCCTTCTCTGGGCTTCCCCAGGCCTTAACTTCCTGCTCCAGCGGGACGTGCCCACTTGTCCAAGCTCTGGGCATTAGGCAGGGAGACTGAGGCAGAGTCTTTGGTGCATTATTTGGACTGCCTGACAATGGTCCCAATTTCGGCCACCTTAACCCCCTCTGAGCTTCATGACTCCTGACTTGACCAGGCACCTGATCCTTCCTGGCCCTTGACTACCCAAGTCTAAGTTCTTCAGGTAGACGGGGGGCTAGTGCCGCTAGGGACAGCAGCCCAGCTGGCTTGGCCTCTTCTCCCAGGATCTGCAGGTTCTGAATCCATTCTTGGAGCCTTTCTGCTTTTCCTCATCACAATCCTCTTCCTTGTTGTCTTTCTCTCTCCTTCCTGCTTCCTCTCCTTTCTCCAGGCTTGAATCATCTTTGCTTGGAAATGTTGGTGTTGGAAAGGGCCTTACTGTCAAGGATGTTAAGCTCTTTGGGGATAGATGGGGCAACTGAAGCCCAGAGAGGTTGCTTGAGTCACCCAAGGTCACACAACATGCTTGTAGCTAGAAGCCAGGCCTCCTAACTCTCAGTGGAGGGCTCTTTCTTCTGACCCCATCTGCTTTTCTGTCCCTAGACATATTTAGACACAATATTCCCAGCTCAGCCTAGCCCTAGCAAATGGGGTATTTCATACTAACATGTAACTGATTGTTACAGGCAGGTTTCAAGTCTTTCCCTTCCCAAGAAACAGATAAACCAAACTTGAAAAAAGGGATTTCAGATATGATAGATGTTTGGGTGCAGGTAGGAAGTTCCAGCCTCTCACACCAGCTGGCCTCTGGTGGTCTCATTTCTTCCAGAGGTCTGGACAGGCCTTGTCTCCCTGGATCCTGCTTTGGAAGGCCTCTTCTCTCCCATCCCCACCCGCCCCCTGTCTGGGGTCCACTATGGCCTTTGGCTCTCCAAAGATGGTAGCTCCTGGGACAGGCAGGAGGCTACAGGGCTACAGCAGAGGACCCAGGCCCAGAGTGGGGTCTGGAAGGAGGAAGCTAAGGCACCCCAGGCTGCCCTGCTCAACGAAAGAGGTGCATGCTCACTGACCTGCAGCGTCTAATAAAGTCATTTTAGGGAGTGGGGCTGAGACTCCTCAGTACACAGACAGGGAGGCCTGCTCCAAGACTGAGGTCTGCTAGGACTCAGTCTGCTGGGATTTAGAGAGCTTGTTGAGCTTAGTCTCTGAGCTGGGCATCGAAGGGTCCAGCTTGGAGGGTCGCCTTTGGTTCTTGGAGAGGGTGGAGGGGTTCTGTGGTGGGCAAAGCAAGATGAAGTGAGTATGCCCCTGCCCCCAGCGGGGTGACTCAATAAAATGCATCTTGCCTGGCAAGTCATGCCTCAGAGGATCCGAAATCCAGCAGGCCATGACTTCTCAAAGATTTCCAAACCCACTTCACCACAGCAGGTCATACCTAATTTCTGCCAAAGTCTCCAGGGCTCAGCGGGTGAGTTTGAAAAGGTAGCCCTGTGTTCCTCCCAGTTCCCTCATCCTTTTCAGGCCTTTCCAGCAGGCTGGAAATGAGCAGAGTACTGATGGTTCAAGAGCGGAAGCAATCAGGGGGTTTGCTTTGGGGGGCTGGCTGGCCCAGGGCTGAGCTTGAGGGACAGTTGTGAATAATCCTATTTGTTCTTGGGCAGCTGGCAGTGTTTCTCTCTGGCAACATGCCCCCACCTCTGGCAGGTCTGCAGCACTGCAGTGGCCCAAGAAGTGCGTGTTCATGGGAGAATCTTAGGCACTGTGGAGTGGAGAGTGGGCCACAGCTACTCTACCCATGAGCAAATCCAGTCCTAAAGTACAGTCAGTGCCAGGGCATTTGAGAAATGCCCCTGTGGGCAAACTGTCAACCACAGCCCCTCCTTTTTGATGCTCATCACCACCCGAAGGGGAGGGGGTGTCTTGGCAAGGTTCTCTATTCCCCTTAGACAGGTGGGGGATTGAGATGGGGCAGGGGCTTTGGCTGGTAACTGATCAGAAGTTGAGCCCAGGTCTTCTGACTACCAGCCAGGGAGCAGGGCCCCCTGGACAGGATTTCACAAGGTCCAGTGACTCGGGGGGTGGGGTGGCTGCCAGACCCACCCCCTGAACCCCACAGAGCTCCTCCAGAGGGATCACTCACGAACTCATCTGTGATGATCGTGTTGGAAGGGGCCCTCAAGCCATACTCTTGCTCCTGCAGCCGTGTGGCCAAGTCCTGCTTCTCTCGTCCCCAGCGTCGAGCTGAGTCCTCTAACTATAGACATGAAGAGACACAGCTGGAGAACCACTGGGCAGCAGCGCCCATCCCCGAGAGCTGGGACAGCCCAAACCTCCGCCTGCTCTCTGAGCAGAAAGCAAAACCCTGGGCAATGTGGGCTTGCTACCTTCCCAAGAGACCTCAGGATAACAAGGGTGGGTGGACCAAGCGACAGTTTGAATATGACTGATGGACCCTCTCTGAGTTCCACCAACATACGGAGCTCCAACACTGGTCACAATGAGCCCTGACCCTCCTGACACGCGGAGTCCCGTCAGTCCCCAACCACGGAGCTTCAACACTCCTCACGATGAGCCCCAACCCTTCTCAAACGTGCAGCCTTGGCCCTGGTCACAAAGGGAGCCCTGACCCTCTTCACACACAGAGCCCCAGCCCTTCTCTAACACGCAGCCCTGACTCTGGTCACACGCAGACTCCAGACCCTCCTGAAACACAAATCCCTGACCCTGGTCACAAAGGGAGCCCTGATCTTGGATGCAGACCGAGCCCAGACCCTCCTCACACAGGGAGGGAGTCCTGACTGTAGACAAACGCTGATCACCAACCTGACACACACGGAGCCCTCACCCTGATCACACACAAAGTCTCGGCCCACTTCTCACATGGAGCACCGATCCTGGTCACAAATGGAGCCCTGACCCTGGATGCAGACTGAGCCCCGACCCACCGTACCCACTGAGTCCAAACATGGTTAAACAGGAAGCCCTGACACTCCAAATACAGGGAGCCCCAACCCTGGTCAAAAATTGAGTCCTGACCCCCCTCACACATAGAGCCCTGATCCTTTTCAAACACAGAGCCTCAACCCTGGTCACAAATGGACCTTGACCCTCTTCAAACATGGAGCCTGGGCCCTCCTCACACACGGAGCCCCGACCCTTCTGAAACACAGAGGCTGAGCCTGGTCTCAGGCTGAGTGGTGAGGCTATCTGGCCTGTGTGACCCCTGCACCTCACCTACCTGGCTTTCCAGGGAAAGAATCCGGCTCTGAGCGCATTCCAGCTTGGCTAGGAGGTTAAACTTGTCTGAATTATTGGCAAGAAGGTCCTGTGGGCAAAGCAGAAACTCACACATGGTCCCCACTGGGGGCTGTAGCTATGTGAGCTCAGGAGGCCAGGTGACACTGGGGGAGAAATCAGCCAGGTCTGAGTTCCAAATTCGGCTCCCCGATGCAGAGCCTCAGACAAAGGGCCAAAGACCCTGAGGCCAACGAGCCTCAGACCCCTGCCCAGAGTTTCAGACCTGGCACGTGCCTTTTTCACAGTTGTTCTCCCCACATATTTTGAGTGTATGAAATTTTTGCACACCAATTTTTAAATGTAAAATGCACCAGGGAGCACTAGGTTAGGGCACAGGAAGGAGTCTTGAGCTGGGGGTCATTTTGTAAAGTGAAGGATCTATTTGTAAAGCAAGCGTTCCCCGTCCTCCGCACTTTACGTGGATGTCCATGCATCAGGTGTGCTTTCAAACAGAACTCACCTCCTGTGAGTCCTGGGATGAAGAGGAAAACTCTCCTGTGCCCAGCCCACCCCGCTTTTGTAATTCCAAATGTTCTGTCTTCGGGTTTGCATAAAGCAGGGGCACCTGTAACAGCCTCGGAGGTAGGGAGGGGCCAGGGACACCCAACCTATGTGGGCAGGGTACCCTTGCAGTGGCCTGGGCCATCTGTCTCTTGCAGCTTCTCTGCCAGGTCTCCCCTTGCTCCCAACTCCTCAGGGTCCACCTGGGATGGGGGAAAAGGGCTCTCCAAGGCTGTACCAATCCCAGGAGACGCTCCAGAATGGAGTTCTGAGAGGCCTGTGTGGAGCCCAGCTGCAGGGCAGCCAGGTGGCAAACGGGGTCAGGGGTCAGTTAGGGGCTTGCTTTCTCTCCCAGGATGCTAAGTGAGGGTAAGGGTGAAGCTTTCAGACTCGTGTGTGTTCCCCAGGGGAAAGGAGCCAAGGCCTGAGAGCCAGAGGCTCTCCAGGAGACTCCAGGCACATTGGAGACCCTGGGAAACCTTGCTCCTGGTCTTGGGCTTCAACTTGGATTGTGCCTGAGTGATTTCTGGGTGCCTGGTGACCTGCGCAGGCAGGCCCAGGCCAAGCTTGTGCTGCTGGCTCTTACCGGCAGGGCCTGCTGCTGCAGAATGATGGGGGCCGACTGGTGGCGGCTCTTGTCCAGCTCTGCCCGCAGCCTCGAGTTTTCTGCCAGCAGCATTGAGTAAAGGTCAGCAGGCAGATTCTCTCCCGTCGGACCCGGGGGAAGGCCAGAGGCTGAGAGCATGGGGAAGGCTGTGGAATGTGGCCATAGATGTTCATGAGATGGGCTTTCCTGCCTCCCTGTCCCTGGTCCAATCTGCCTCAGCGTTTTACTTCTTTCTGCCCATCCTCTGCTCCCAAGCCTTCAATGGCTCCCTACTGCCCGTGGGATCAAGTCCATACTCCTCCTCAGGCCATCGTTCTAGGCTCTTTAGAATCTGACCCCAATGTTCTCTCTGATCACTCCCCCGCCATTTGTCCTGGGTCTGTTTCAGCTCCTCACCTCTATTTTCCTCCCTTCTCTGCTCCTGGCATCGTCACTCCCCAGGCCTGTGCCTGACTGTTTCCCCTCCCTAGGTTGCCTTCTCATCTCTCACCTTAGCCTCAGGGTTCCCGAAAGGTGGGCCCAGCTTTCATTCTTTCTTAAAGACCTTCCAAAATGCCCCCTACCGACACCCCCATGCAGTGAAGGCTGACACAGGGCTGGGCTCACAGGGGTCCCCAGTGAGGTGGCACAGAAATCCCCTGCTTGGGCTGGCCTGATGCGGGGTGACCTGGCTCTTTCCTGCTCATCAGAGCCGCCTCTGGTTGGCAGTTCTAGGTGGCTTTGGTTAACATCAGTGGAGGAAGCAAATCATTGATTTAACCAGAATTTTTTTGTGTGTTTTATAGAAGCAGACTCTTTCAAGATACAGGGAGATGAACAAATAATTTGAAGGGCCCTGGAGTTAAGAGGTTGGGAACTGCTGCCCCAGACAGCCCCTCTTTGCAGGTAGCCCACCTCTGCTCGCTCTAATCTCAGAGCATCTTCTGGAAGGTCTGAGCCTCTTTCTAGCATGGCTCACACGCTGTGTCCCCTCCATGTGTTCTGAGGGACTCCCTGGTAGGAGAAGGGAGCTTGGGGGACCTCTGGAAGTGCTCAGTGCCGGACAGAGTGGGGAACTAGCACCCTCTGCTGCAGTTTGAAGGTGCTCCTGAAACTGAGAGGCTCCAAGAAGGCAGGGCCTCCAGGGATGGGACAAAAGCCGGGGACCAGACTCACCCACACTGGGCTTTCCCTGCAGCTTGTTCTGCAGGGGCTCGTTCCTCTCTCGCAGCTTGCCCTCCAGCACCCACTCCATCTTCTCAATCACCTGGAGGGCAGAGCACAGAGGCTGGGATGGCCTGGGGCTCCACCCCTTCCCGTCTGTGGCTGGGCCTGGGCAGCCGGGCCCTTCTGGCACCTGCCTTCTCCTGGTGCCTCACGGTCTCCTCCAACGCCTTCATCTGCTGCAGCTTGTCCTGGTATCGCCTCAGCAGCGCCGCCTGTGGCTGCTGAGCCTGGTGCAGGAGGAGCAGCTCCTTTTCTCTATCATTCTTCTGATGGTGGGGGAGGGAGGGGAAAGGGGCGAAAGCAGGGGTGCCCTTGACCCTCAGGGTCCACCCCAGATCACTCTGCTCAGTCCTCCACTGCCCTGGCTCCCTGGCCCCTATGTCCCTCTCCCTTCTGGCCCCAGACGCTCCTTCCCGAGCCCCCTTCCCCTCTGCCCTCCAAGCCCAGGCTCACTCGAATCAGCTCATTCTGCAGATGCTGCACCTTGTCTCTCAGCTTCTTCACGTCCAGCTCACTCAGCAGCAGTTTCTGCTTCATGGACGCTGGTGGAGGAGGAGCGGCTCAGGGAGGAGGCACCTCCCAGTTCAAATCGGCATAGTTGGGGGGCGGGGGGGGGTGTCTCTCAGTCCTGGGGCTTGACACAGGACTGGACTCTCAGTTTCCCATCTCAGAGAGGACCCAGCCAGGCTCCTACTAGCCTGTGTCCTGGGAAAGGCTCCCGCCACCCCGTTCCCTTGGTGGCCTGTACGCCCTCACCCAGGTTCTGGGCTCTGTCAGTGATGTCTGGCTCCTCTTGTACCCCCTCCTGGGTCAGCTGGCTCCTCAGCGTTTGGTTCTCTGCCTCCAGGATGCTGGTCTGTTTCCGCAGTGACAGGATGTCCTCTGCCATCTTCTGCATGGCCCGCCGGTAGCTGTTCATCTCCTGTGGACCCCAGAACTCAGAGCTGAACCCCCAGCCCCACTGTAGCCCCCACCCAGCATCTACACCCACACATGGAAGTCAGTGGGTCACTCCCGAGGCCAAAGAGCAGAGAGAATCCCAAGCTGTGCCCTCAAGTCTTAGCAACTCCTTGGAGGGGTGGTCATGACAGGGTCTTCACCCCTTCTGGCCGTGTGAGAGCAGCTGCACAAATGTGCTCTCCTGGGGGTGACACCTTTTCCCGGGAGGCCAGCTAGGGGGGACCCAGGGTTCAGACACCAGGTGAGGAAGCCCGTGAGCGATGGAGACTTGAAAGGCTCCAGGGCCAGGCTAAATCAGGGCCACTTCTCCACCTTTTCCCTTCTCCTTTCTCCCTTCTCTAATCCCTCTTCTTCCTCATGTCACTGAGAACCCAGGGAAGAATCTCTATGAAATCTCACTGAATGCTTCTTGGGATCCAACCGTAGGCACCAGCCTCCCAACCAGACCAGGGGGTATGAAGGGACACAGGGTAGGTAAGCCTGGGAGATCCAGAAAAGGACTCAGGGTCAGGGTTGGGATCCAGCTACAGGATCTAGGGTGTGAGGTGGGGACGGGATGCCAGGCTCTGTCACTAGGTTAAGAGTAACAATAATACTAATATCTGGTGTTCATTGAGTATTTACTATGTACCAAGTCACCTTTACTATGTACCAGGCCCACCTCCTTCATTTAGCTTATGAAGGCGGATACTATTATCACCCTCATTTTACCGACGAGGAATCCAAGGCCCAGAGAGGCGAGTAGCATGCTCAGTCACAAAACTAATGAGTGGCAGGGTCAAGGTCTGAAATCCAGGCCTGCTGGCACTTGAGTCCGTGCTCTTAAACGCTGCGCAATCCTGCCACGATGCCCCCATATATGGAAACTTCACAGTATGTTGAGAAGTGATGAAAGCAGGTTACTATAAACAATTATGATCTCAATTTAGGAAAAAAAATTCATGTTTGCCCTTGTGTGTGCATAGGAGAATTAATAGGCTATATTTACACGTACTTGTTTCATAATCAGAAATTCCCTACTGTTATTTATAAAAAGTTTTGGAAAGGGAGTTTCTTAATATAAATAGTCCAACAAAATATAAAAGAGGGACCCAAAATGTGAAGCCAGGAAGCTCGGTAGAGGGGGAGGAGGTAGGAGCCAGGTTTGGGGGAGGAGTGGGAGGAGAGAAGCGAGGCCAGCAGGAGCTTGCTAAGCCCTGTCCTTCCTGAGACCGTGAAGGCCTTGCCTGTGGGGGGTGGGCCTCCTAGGCCCGGCCAGGAAGGGGCTCCCAAGTCCTCAGGAAGCAGAGCTCTGTCCCCAACTCCCACCTGGGCCCCATGCTGACTGAGGATGTGGCCTGGCTCCCAGCCACTGCCTTCAACCTGCTGCATGGTGGGCCACTGGCTGCCTGGGGAGGGGTTTCCAGACAGCAGGGGCTCGTCAGACACCACTTGTCACCTGCTGCTGTCTAGCCTTCTGGCTAGACTCCCTCTAAATGGTGCCAGTGCTGGGCCCATCTCCCCAGCACCTGCCCCAGTCAAGTTTCAGGTCTTGGCCCCTCCAGATCTGCCCATCTGGTGCCCTCACACAGCTTCATTCACTAGGACACTCAGCCCAGAGACTGCACACACACAGGGCTTTGTGGTCAGGACTCAGTCAGAAGCCCAGCTTGGCCACTGACTCACTGAGTGAGTTTGGACAGACCCCTTCACCTTTCTGAGCCTCCGATTCCTCTCATGGGAGAAGCATGGAGTATCTGGAAGCTCAGAGTCAGTGTGTGTGGTTCAGGGCCCTGCCTAGGGCAGACATGACTTGGAGGCAGTAGTTCTCATCCCACCCCATTTCTGTTCTAGTGCCAGCTTTAATCAACAGGCCAGACCCCTTCCTCTTCCTCCTTGCTACCCTCACCCTGGGTTCCCTTGCTCTCTCCGCTGCTCTGCTCTACATCTTCAATTTATAGCAGCCCCTTGATGGACAGGGATTTGGGAGGTCCAGTAGACTGTCAAGAGGAAGCACATGATATTTTGGAAAAGGGAATTCACCTCTCCTTTCCCTCTCCAGCCTAGTTCAGGCTCGTATCATGTCTGCTCTGGACAATTACAGTAGTACCCAAATGGGTTTCTTTGCTTTAGGGTTATCTTTTAGAGGAGCACACACTCGTCCAAGAAAACATGTTCAAGGATACTCCATGCACTGCAGTTTATGGTTTTATTCTAGGGCACGCTCAGTCACTGGATACAGGCAGTACTTACAAAGAATGACCTAGATTCGGAGAGGAGATTTGTTCGGGATGGCAGAGTAGAAGGACATGTGCTCACTCCCTCTTGAGAGAGCACCAGAATCATAACTCACTGCTGAACGATCACTGACAGGAAGACACTGGAACTCACCAAAAAAGATACCCCACATCCAAAGACAAAGGAGAAGCCACAATGAGATGGTAGGAGGGGTGCAATCACAATAAAATCAAATCCCATAACCGCTGGGTGGTTGTCTCACAAACTGGAGAACACTTATACCACAGAAGTCCACCCACTGGAGTGAAGGTTCTGAGCCCCATGGCAGGCTTCCCAACCTGGGGGTCCAGCAACAGGAGGAGGAATTCCCAGAGAATCAGACTTTGAAGGCTAGTGGGATTTGATTGCAGGACTTTGACAGAACTGGGGGAAACAAAGACTCCACTCTTGGAGGGCACACACAAAGTAGTGTGCACATCGGGACCCAGGGGAAGGAGCAGTGACCCCATAGGAGACTGAACCAGACCTACCTGCTAGTGTGGGAGGGTCTCCTGCAGAGGCGGGGGGTGGCTGTGGCTCACCACGGGGACAAGGACACTAGCAGCAGAAGTTCTGGGAAGTACTCCTTGGTGTGAGCCCTCCCAGAGTCCTACATTAGCCCCACCAAAGAACCTATAGCCTCCAGTGTTGGGTCACCTCAGGCCAAACAACCAACAGGGAAGGAAGTCAGCCCCACCCATCAGCAGACAAGTGGAATAAAGTTTTACTGAGCTCTGCCCACCAGAGCAACACCCAGCTCTACCTACCACCAGTCCCTCTCATCAGGAAGCTTGCACAAGCCTCTTAGATAGCCTCATCCACCAGAAGGCAGACAGCAGAAGCAAGAAGAGCTACAATCCCACAGCCTGTGGAACGAAAACCACATTCACAGAAAGATAGACAAAAATGAAAAGGCAGAGGACATGTACCAGATGAAGGAACAAGATAAAACGCCAGAAAAACAACTGAATGAAGTGGAGATGGGCAACCTTCCAGAAAAAGAATTCAGAATAATGATAGTGGAGATGATCCAGGACCTCGGAAAAAGAATGGAGGCAAAGATCGAGAAGATGCAATTAATGTTTAACAAAGACCGAGAAGAATTAAAGAACAAACACCTAGAAGACTTAAAGAACAAACAGAGATGAACAATACAATAACTGAAATGAAAAATACACTAGAAGGAATCAATAGCAGAATAACTGAGGCAGAAGAACAGATAATTGACCTGGAAGACAGAATGGTGGAATTCACTGCCGCAGAACAGAATAAGGAAAAAAGAATGAAAAGAAATGAAGACAGCCTAAGAGACCTCTGGGACAACATTAAACGCAACAACATTCGCATTATAGGGGTCCCAGAAGGAGGAGAGAGAGAGAAAGGACCTGAGAAAATATTTGAAGGGATTATAGTCAAAAACTTCCCTAACATGGGAAAGGAAATAGCCACCCAAGTCCAAGAAGAGCAGAGAATCCCAGTCAGGATAAACCCAAGGAAAAACATGCCAAGATGCATAGTAATCAAATTGACAAAAATTAAAGACAAAGAAAAATTATTAAAAGCAATGAAGGAAAAACAACAAATAACATACAAGGGAACTCCCATAAGGTTAACAGCTGATTTCTCAGCAGAAACTCTACAAGCCAGCAGGGAGTGGCACGATATACTTAAAGTGATGAAAGGGAAGAATCTACAACCAAGATTACTCTACCCACCAAGGATCTCATTCAGATTTGATGGAGAAATCAAAAGCTTTACAGACAAGCAAAAGCTAAGAGAATTCAGCACCACCAAACCAGCTCTACAACAAATGCTAAAGGAACTTCTCTAAGTGGGAAACACAAGAGAAGAAAAGGACCTACAACAACAAACCCAAAACAATTAAGAAAATGGTAATAGAAATATACATTTTGTTAATTACCTTCAATGTGAATGGATTCAATGCTCCAACCAAAAGACACAGACTCACTGAATGGATACAAAAACAAGACCCATATATATGCTGTCTACAAGAGACCCACTTCAGACCTAGGGACACATACAGACTGAAAGTGAGGGGATGGAAAAAGATATTCCATGCAAATGGAAATCAAAAGAAAGCTGGAGTAGCAATACTCATATCAGATAAAATAGACTTTACAATAAAGAATGTTACAAGAGACAAGGAAGGACACTACATAATGATCAAGGGATCAATCCAAGAAGAAGATATAGCAATTATAAATATACATGCACCCAACATAGGAGCACTTCAATATATAAGGCAAATGCTAACAGCCATAAAAGAGGAAATCGACAGTAACACAATAATAGTGGGGGACTTTAACATCTCACTTACACCAATGGACAGATCATCCAAACAGAAAATTAATAAGGAAACACAAGCTTTAAATGACACAATAGACCAGATAGATTTAATTGATATTTATAGGACATTCCATCTGAAAAGAGCAGATTACACTTTCTTCTCAAGTGCACACAGAACATTCTCCAGGATAGATCACATCTTGGGTCACAAACCAAGCCTCAGCAAATTTAAGAAAATTGAAATCATATCAAGCATCTTTTCCTACCACAACGCTATGAGATTAGAAATAAATTACCGGGGAAAAAACGTAAAAAACACAAACACATGGAAGCTAAACAATACGTTACTAAATAACCAAGAGATCACTACTGAAGAAATCAAAGAGGAAATCAAAAAATACCTAGAGACAAATCACAATGAAAACATGACAATCCAAAACCTATGGGACGCAGCAAAAGCAGTTCTAAGAGGGAAGTTTATAGCCATACAGTCCTACCTCAAGAAACAAGAAAAATCTCAAATAAACAATCTAACCTTACACCTAAAGGAACTAGAGAAAGAAGACCAAACAAAACCCCAAGTTACTAGAAGGAAAGAAATCATAAAGATCAGAGCAGAAATAAATGAAATAGAAACAAAGAAAACAATAGCAAAGATCAATAAAACTAAAAGCTGGTTCTTTGAGAAGATAAACAAAACTGATAAACCTTTAGCCAGGCTCATCAAGAAAAAGAGGGAGAGGACTCAAATCAATAAAATTAGAAATGAAAAAGGAGAAGTGACAACAGACACCGCAAAGCATCACAAGAGACTACTACAAGCAACTTTATTCCAATAAAATGGACAATCTGGAAGAAATGGACAAATTCTTAGAAAGGTATAACCTTCCAAGACTGAACCAGGAAGAAAAAGAAAATATGAACAGACCAATCACATGTAATGAAATTGAAATTGTGATTAAAAATCTTCCAACAAACAAAAGTCCAGGACCAGATGGCTTCACAGGTGAATTCTATCAAACATTTGGAGAAAAGCTAACATCCATCCTTCTCAAACTCTTCCAAGAAATTGCAGAGGAAGGAATGCTCCAAAACTCATTCTACGAGGCCACCATCACCCTGATACCAAAACCAGACAAAGACACTACAAAAAAAGAAAATTACAGACCAATATCACTGATGAATATAGACGCAAAAATCGTCAACAAAGTACTAGCAAACAGAATCCATCAACACATTAAAAGGGTCATACACCATGATCAACTGAGATTTATCTCAGGGATGCAAGGCTTCTTCAATATAGGAAAATCAATCAATGTGATACACCATATTAACAAATTAAGGAATAAAAACCTATGATCATCTCAATAGATGCAGAAAAAGCTTTTGACAAAATTCAACACCCATTTATGATAAAAACTCTCCAGAAAGTGGGCATAGAGGGAACCTACCTCAACATAGTAAAGGCCATATATGACAAATCCACAGGAAACATCATTCTCAGTGGTGAAAAACTGAAAGCATTCCCTCTAAGATCAGGAACAAGACAAGGATGTCCACTCTCACCACTATTATTCAACATAGTTTTGGAAGTCCTAGCCACGGCAATCAGAGAAGAAAAAGAAATAAAAGGAATACAAATTGGAAAAGAAGAAGTAAAACTGTCACTGTTTGCAGATGACATGATACTATACGTAGAGAATCCTAAAGATGCCACCAGAAAACTACTAGAGCTAATCAATGAATTTGGTAAAGTTGCAGGATACAAAATTAATGCACAGAAATCTCTTGCATTCCTATATACTAATGATGAAAAATCTGAAAGAAAAATTAAGGAAACACTCCCATTTACCATTGCAACAAAAAGAATAAAATACCTAGGAATAAGCCTACCTAAGGAGACAAAAGACCTGTATGCAGAAAACTATAAGACACTGATGAAAGAAATTAAAGATGATACAAACACATGGAGAGATATACCATGTTCTTGGATTGGAAGAATCTATATTGTGAAAATGAGTATACTACCCAAAGCAATCTACAGATTCAATGTAATCCCTATCAAATTACCAATGGCATTTTTTACAGAACTAGAATAAAAAATCTTAAAATTTGTATGGAGACACAAAAGACCCTGAATAGCCAAAGCAGTCTTGAGGGAAAAAAACGGAGCTGGAGGAATCAGACTCCCTGACTTCAGACTATACTACAAAGCTACAGTAATCAAGACAATACGGTACTGGCACAAAAACAGAAATATAGATCAATGGAACAGGATAGAAAGCCCAGAGATAAACCCACGCACTGATGGTCAACTGATCTATGACAAAGGAGGCAAGTATATACAATGGAGAAAAGACAGTCTCTTCAGTAAGTGGTACTGGGAAAACTGGACAGCTACATGTAAAAGAATGAAATTAGAACACTCCCTAACACCATACACAAAAATAAACTCAAAATGGATTAAAAACTTACATGTAAGACTGGACACTATAAAACTCTTAGAGGAAAACATAGGAAGGACACTCTTTGACATAAATCACAGCAAGATCTTTTTTGATCCACCTCCTAGAGTAATGGAAATAAAAACAAAAATAAACAAATATGACCTAATGAAACTTAAAAGCTTTTGCACAGCAAAGGAAACTATAAACAAGATGAAAAGACAACCCTCAGAATGGGAGAAAATATTTGCAAATGAATCAATGGACAAAGGATTAATCTCCAAAATATATAAACAGCTCATGCAGTTCAATATTAAAAAAACAAACAACCCAATCAAAAAATGGGCAGAAGACCTAAATAGACGTTTCTCCAAAGAAGACAAACAGATGGCCAAGAGGCACATGAAAAGCTGCTCAACATCACTAATTATTAGAGAAATGCAAATCAAAACTACAATGAGGTATCACCTCACAGCATTTAGAATGGGCATCATCAGAAAATCTACAAGCAATAAATTCTGGAGAGGGTGTGGAGAAAAGGGAGCCCTCTTGCACTGTTGGTGGGAATGTAAATGGATACAGCCACTATGGAGAACAGTATGGAGGTTCCTTAAAAAACTAAAAATAGAATTACCATATGACCCAACAATCCCACTACTGGGCATATAACCAGAGAAAACCATAATTCAAAGAGACACATGCAGAGAGGAAGAGAGAATAAACTTTTTCTTTATTAAAAAAAAGAATAATAAGACACACGAACACCAATGTTCTTCGCAGCACTATTTACAATAGCCAGGTCATGGAAGCAACCTAAATGCCCATTGACAGACGAATGGATAAAGAAGATTTGGTACATATATACAATGGAGTATTACTCAGCCATAAAAGGGAAAGAAATTGGGTCGTTTGTAGAGATGTGGATGGAGTTAGAGACTGTCATACAGAGTGAAGTAAGTCAGAAAGAGAAAAACAAATATCATATATTAACGCATATATATGGAGTCTAGAAAAATGGTAGAGATGAACAAGTTTGCAAGGCAGAAATAGAGACACAGATGTAGAGAACAAACGTATGGACACCAAGGGGAGAAAGTGGGGGGGGGGGTGTGATGAATTGGGAGACTGGGATTGACATATATACACTAATATGTATAAAATAGATAACTAATAAGGACCTGCTGTATAAAAAATGAATAAAATAAAATTCAAAAAGAAAAAAAAATGGAGAAAAAATAAGAAAATAGTGCTTAATATTGGGAAGATTCTAATATCCTCCAGTAGAGAACTATTTGGAAGTGTTAGATATAGGCTTAATCTAAAAGTATAAAGCAAGCAAAATTGATCTTGTCATGTGTTGATTCTGTCAGTTTTCCTACTCTTATATCATGCTGTGTACAGTACAGTTAAGAGAGCAGAAGGTTTGAAATGACAGCAAAATCTACATTTACTGTAAAACGAAACTACCAACTTCCCTGCAGAGTGTTGAAGCACCAACTTTTCATCATTTAAGCCTATTAACGGTTACACCAAACAATTTCACACAAGTGGAACAAGCACATTTGCCTATAAGGATGAAGAATCTTAGGATATAAGAATACATAAACCATTTTCTAAACTGAATTTAATAAAAATTATGGAATGGTCTAATACAGTATACTTATAAGCACGTAAAATATCTTAAATGCAGGTAATACCAATTATCCAATAAAATCTGAAACAGTAAAGCCTAAAAAAAAAAAAAGAATGACCTAGATTCACTTGTTCTGACACAGAGCTGTCCACACTGTATTACTAAGTAAAAAAAATGTGGCAAATTAATATGATCCCATCTGTCACTGGTATGTGTGTGTGCATGAGTGTGTATGCACGTGTGTGTGCATGAGTGCATACATGCAGATGTATAGTTAACAGTGGCTACTGCTCAGTTTGGGAAGAGAAAGGAACACTTGCTTAATCTCTAGTTTTTGCATTTTTACTAAGAATTTGTCCATATATTACTCATGAATTAAAAATAATTTAAACCTAAATACATTGAGGGCCATACCATGTTTCTGGATTGAAAGTTGCAATATTTAAAGAGTTAGTTCTTCCCTAAATCGATTTATAGATTCAATGCATTTCCAATTAAAATCATAACATTCTACGTGTATGTGTAGAAATAGATGAGCTGATTCTATGAGAAATAAAAAGAGCAAGTGTAGCCGAAATATTTTTGAAGAAGAACAGGTGGGAAGACTTGCTCTATCAGCTTTCAAGGCTTATGATAAAGCTACAATAATTAAGACAGGGTAATATAAATGCAAAGATTGATAAGCAGACCAAAGCAAAACAAGAGAGAGCCCTGAAAGAGACCCACACATATATGGACCCTTAATATATGACAAAGATGGTGTTACAGGGAGGCAGGGAAAGGACTGTAATTTTAATAAATGGTGCTGCATCAATTTGATATCTATCTGGAGAAAAGGGTAACTTGACTCCTATTACATACCATAATTAAAAATAAATTCCAGGACTTCCCTGGTGGCGCAGTGGCTAAGAATCCACCTGTCAATGCAGGGGACACGGGTTCGAGCCCTGGTCCAGGAAGATCCCACATGCCGTGGAGCAAATAAGCCTGTGTGCCGCAACTACCGAGCTTGTGCTCTAGAGCCCGCAAGCCACAACTACTGAGCCCATGTGCCACAACTACTGAAGCCCACGCACCTAGAGCCCGTGCTCCACAACAAGAGAAGCCACCGCAATGAGAAGCCCACGCACCGCAACGAAGAGTAGCCCCCGCTCGCTGCAACTAGAGAAAGCCCTCGTGCAGCAATGAAGACCCAACACTGCCAAAAATAAATTAATGAATTTAAAAATAAATAAATAAATAAATTCCAGATGGATTGTAGATCTAAATGTAAAAGGTAAAACAATAAAGCTTCTAGAAGACAAGGATAAGAATATCTTTATGCACTTTGGGTAGGGAAAGGTTTTTCACAACAAGACATGCCACAAAAGCACGAACCAGAATGGAAAGGATTGATAAGTTAGGTACATTTAAGTTAAGAACTTTTATTCATGAAAAGACATCATTAAGGGGGTGAAATGGGCAGGAAAAATGGGAGAAGATACTTGCAACAAACACAACCCATGATGGACTCATATTCAGATATAAAAACAACTCCCACAAATCAATAGAGAAAGACAGACTACGCCATAGAATAATGGACAAGAGATTTGAACTGGCCCTTGGCAAAATAAGCCAATAATCATCTGAATTGGTGGCCGCCCTCATTAGTCATTTAAAACCACAACAAGATACTACTATACACCCACCACGATGACTAAAACAAAAACAAAACAACCCTGAGCGTATCAAATGTTGGTGATGATATAGAACAAGCGGAATGCTTAGTCACTGCTGGGGGAACAGGAAGTGTCACCATCCTTTCCGAGAACTGCTTGGATACTGGATCCTGTTCAAGTTGAACACATGCATAGCCTATGATCTGGCAATTATACTCCTGAGTATATACCCAGTAAAAACGTGAATGCATCACATTGATACAGTGAATGCATTAAGAAGCAGGGGTAAGAACATTCCTAGCAGCATTATTTGTAATAATCCCAAACTGGAAATAACACAAGTGCCCATCACAGTAGAATGGGGGGACAGTCATGCGATGGGATACTATACAGCAATACAAATGAAGGAATGATGGTCATGTGAAACCACATGGAGGAATCTCTCAAACTAATTGTGAGCAAAACAAGTCAGACACAAGGTACCTACTCTAGAGTTCCACACAGATTTTCTTCAAAAACAAGCAAACTTAAAAGAGTTAGCAATCGGGGTATTAGATCCCCTTGGGGAAGTGGGGGCGTGGGGGGCTGGGGGCATGAGGGACCTTCTGGAGTGCTGGTAATGCCACTCTTCTTGACTTGTAGGACCTGTGGGGTTACATGTGTGTGTTCACCTTGTGATGACGCATCGCTGTGAATCCATTTACGTTTTGTGCATTTGTTTGAATGGGTGCAGTACTTCACACCATGACCCAGATTCCTGTTGTGGTGTTGCCCCTCCACCTACTCCCCCTTCCCCCCAGCTCCCAGGCTGTTCTGGTGTGCGGTGTGGGCGGGATGTCAGCCCCATTCCTGCCCAAGGTAGGGGTTGGGGGAGAGAGGCCCTAGGAAGGGAAGAACCCTGCTGGATGCTGGGGTCCGGGACACCTTAGTCTATGTGTGTGCGGGTGGAGGGCTGAGATCTTCACACTTGTGGTTCAGAATGAGCTCCTGAGGTTTGGACCAGCTTCCTCCTGGCTCTGCATCAACTCAGATGCAAAATCTGAGGCTTGGCATTCAAGGCCTCTTACAAGCCACCCCCTCATGCCCATCAACCCCGCCCTTCCCCTCCAGCACGCTCTTATTTCCCCCTTCACACCTCCACTCAGGCTGAACTATCTGCAGAGAACCCCTCCCTCATTCCGACTGCCTAACCTTTGACATTTTATAGTCCACTCAGTAATCTGTAATTGCATGAGGACTGACAGTGTGTGCTGCTCCTGAGTGTGCAAGTGTGTGCACACATGCACGTGTGCATGGAGGGAGTCCTGGGGAAGGCGCTGCCGGTGTTTAGTCTACCCCATGGGTCTAATAAGCTCCTCTTCTCCTTCAGGGGTTCAGCCTTTCTAATATCCTGTTGTTTTTCACTCAGCAGTCCTGGGGGTGAGCAGAACTCACCCCTCCTCCTTGACGAAGAAAGATGAGGCCCAGAGCAAGGAAAAAAAAAGAAATGGAGGAGATGGAGAGCATGACTCCTGATGAAGTGGGGCACCCTTGCCTCATCCGGATGGCTGATGGGTTCGTGGGGACTCCACACCTTGAAGATTAGCCCTTCCACAGGCCCCTACACCATCCCCAGGCGGGATGCTCTCTGGGAGTGAAATCTCCCCAGTAGGGATGAAGAGGGACCTGGTCCTGGCTTACCCTCCCTCTGTCTCTACCATGGCCGGCGCCCTCGGTCCCAGGGGACCCAGAAAGGAGGCAGCCTGGTGGTCCTGCCCCTCCTCCCCAGCTCCACCCACCCTCACAGCTGAGCCAGGATTCTAGACTGCAGCCCTGACCTCTCCCCACAGACTGGGATGGGCTCCCCACTCAGGGCCATGCTCTGCGTCACAGCCCAGCCTTGAGAACATACAGGACACCATGACCCAGATTCCCGTTGTGGTGCCGCCCCTCCACCTGCTCCCCCTTCCCCCCAGCTCCCAGGCTGTTCTGGTGGGGGTGTGGGTGGGATGTCAGCCCCATCCCTGTCTCCTCTCTGGGCTAGCACACCCTCTAGGGACACTGACCCCACCTGTTCCTGACCCTGAGTGCCCACTGCACCCCCCTCACCCACTGACACCCCCCACCAGGACCCCAGCTCTCAGAGCCAGCTGAGGTAAGAGGTGTCAGGTGGCCCTGGGTTCGAATAACTCCCCTGCTACTGGGTACTGGTGGCCTTTGATGCACTAACACCCGCTCTCTGGCTCTGGAAAGGTAGTAACTGTTCTCTGAGCCTCAGTGTCCTCATCTGTGGAATGGGAAAATAACCCCACCTCAAGGAGTGGCTGTGGAGTCAGGGAGTGTGAGGAGGGCCAGCCTGGCCTGGCATATAGGGTGCCTGGAGATGCTACCGCCATCTCTGCACCACCTTTTGAGTGTTGTTGTGTTTTTTTAATTATTCGGACAATAGCCCTGAGTACCAAGCACAGAAGGTATGATTATCTGACTGCTCTCACTTTACAGAAACTGAGGCCCAGTACACACCTCACTCTCCCTTACCTTTAATTAAGGAGGAGGGGTGGTGGTTATCTTTCACAAAAGCCTGAAGAGGGCAATGCTTGCCCCTCTCCCCCACAAATAAGAAGTTTCTTATGGTGGAATCAGAGGCACCTCATCCAAGTGGGGATGTTCAAATATCCCTGTGGTCACTACCAACTATGTTGGCCAAAAGGGTCCTTATACCTTCATTGTTCAGATGGGGAAACTGAGGCTAGGAGACAGCAGTGTTCCCAAGGTCTCAGAAACTTGGTTATAAAGCCTTGACTGGGAGCAGCTCAGTAAATACATAGTCAACCAACACTTGCTGAGTGCCGCGTCTGTGCTATGCTGGGGACTCAGAGCCCAGAGGAGCCCAGACTGTCCCCACCTGCAGTGGGCTTCCCTCTACACTGAGGAGATGGCAGGAAGGGCCTGTGACAGAGGGAAACTCACAGGAGGCTCTTAACCCAGCCTGGGGCGGGGGAGGGGGGAGGCAGGAAGGCTTCCTGGAAGAAGTGATGATCTGAGCTGACTCTTGGCAATGAGTAGGTGTTACCTGGGGGTGGGGAGAGGGCTCTCAGGGCAGAGGAGACAAAGGCAGGGAGGTGAGAGAGCCTGTGATGACGAACAAAGCAGGTGAGAGCAGGGTGCGGGGAGGAGAGGCAGGGGTACAGCTGGAGAGGTGGCAGGGCAGACAGAAGACAGCCTTGAAGGCCAGTCTCAGGAGCTTGGACTCCATCCTGAAGGCCGCTGAAGGCCCTAGGCTGCGGGGCAGTGGGTGCCTATGAGAAGCTCTCTCTGGCTCTGAGCAGGGAGTACCAATCAGGAGAATGAAGGCCAGTAACAGCCAGCCTGGTGAACGTGTTGGGACCTGTGGAGGCGATGGGCATGGAGATGAGGAGGGAGGACCGTGGGAGGGAGGAGAGCACGGAGGAGTCATCAGGAGTCAGAATCTGGAGTCCTGGGGGGAGGAGGTGCATGCATGGAGTGCGGAGGACAAGGAACTGGTGCTGGGTGTGAGGTACCTGCGTGCCCTCCAGGTGAAGGTGGTCACAGGCAGCTGATGGCTGTAAGCTTCGAAAGAATCTCAGCTGGAGATAGAGGGGTGGGAGGACAGCCCGCCAGGTGTGATGGAAGCCTTGGAAGGAAGGAGATTTTCCAGAGTCAGGGGAAGTGTAGAGTCAAGAGGAGATTCAAGGACAAATGAAAGGAGTGGTGGTGGGAGAAGAGCCCTCAAGTTCAGGGAAATTGCCAGAGGGGTGGGAGGAAAAGGGGTGGGAGCAGGCTGGCAAGGCCAAGGCCACAGAGCTTCAGAAAGGAGGGGAGATGGCCTTCGGCTTTGGGTAATGGCACATTCAGTAATACAGACCAACCTCCCCTTTAGATAACCTAAAAGCCTGGACACAAAGTAAAAGTCACCTTCTTAAACATATAAAGAGCTGATGGGACAGTGAGGAATTATTGGACATAGATAAGAGAGGGGGGTGGGGTGGGGGTGGGGGAAACCCACACAGTGGAATACTACACAGCAATGAAAAAGAGGACCCACAGCACCAAGCAACGATGCAGATGAATCTCACACAAAAAGTTGAGGAGAGGGGCTTCCCTGGTGGCGCAGTGGTTGAGAATCCGCCTGCCAATGCAGGGGACACAGGTTCAAGCCCTGGTCTGGGAAGATCCCACATGCCGCGGAGCAACTGGGCCCCGTGAGCCACAATTACTGAGCCTGCGCGTCTGGAGCCTGTGCTCCGCAACAAGAGAGGCCGTGATAGTGAGAGGCCCGTGCACCGCGATGAAGAGTGGCCCCCGCTCGCCACAACTGGAGAAAGCCCTCGCACAGAAACGAAGACCCAACACAGCCAAAAATAAATAAATAAATAAAATTAAATTTAAAAAAAAAAAAAAAAAAAAGAATGTGTATTTTAAAAAAAAAAAAAAAGTTGAGGAGCGGAACTATACATAAAATAAAACACACATGGCACAATGCCCTTTATAGAAAGTTAAAAACAGGGACTATTAGGCCATAGCGATTAGGGAGGCATACAGAGGTGATGACAGTATAAAGAAACAAAGCAAGACATGAGTGGGCCCAGGGTCCAGGTTATCTAAAGGGAAGGTTGGTCTGTACTACAAAATGTGCCATTACCCAAAACAGAGGGCCATCTCCCCTCCTTTCTGAAGCTCTGTGGCCTTGGCCTTAGCAGCCTGCTCCCACCCTTTTTCCTCCCACATCTAGGAGAAGGGGCTTTGGGTGCTGGTGATATTCTATTTCTTGACCTGGGTGGTGGTTTAATGGATGTTTGCTTTATAATAATTTGGTTGTGTTTTATTGGGTTGGCCAAAAAGTTCATTTGGGTTTTTCCATAAGATCTTACGAAGATTTTGGCCAACCCAGTATTTTTATGTTCAGTGCAATTTTCTCCATAGGGATTGTATTTCACAGTTTAAAAGGTTTTTGAAAGAAGGAGAAAGCGCAATAGCTTCCCAACCTGCAGAGGGAGCCTCTGGGCTTGACCTCAAGGAGGTGGCCCCTGGTGACACTGGCCAGTGCTCTGAATGCCAGGAAGAGGATGTGCAGGAGGAGGAGGACGGAGGGGGACAGTGAGGCTGAGGAAGGTCAGAGGTAGCTGAGGACACAGAGTCGAAGAGAGGCATGCGGATGGAGAGACAGAGGGTTTTCTGGAGGATGAGAAGGCACGCGGGGGAGGTGTATGGGGGCCATGGGCTGGAGTAGAGGGCGTTGCAGGGCTGGGCAGGTATAGATGGGTGTCTGGATCAGAGGCAGTGTCGGTGGCAGGGCTCTGCAGGGGATGGAGTGGGTACAGAGGGCGGGTGGCGATGACCAGCCAGGGTGGTGGGTTTGCTGGGCTGGGCACGTACCCTTCCCGCTTTGCCCTTCCCTAGGCAACCACTCTGGGTCCCCAGGCCTCAAGGATCCCTGGCTGGCAGGCCTAGGCTACCTGCCATGTGGTTTGCCTTTGCAGCCGGCAGAGGGCATCCGCCTCCCACAGATGCTCTGGTGTCAGCCTGTGGTGGGACCGAGGCTGGCCTGAGTGGGCCCCGCAGCTCTTGGGGGGGCATGCCTAGGGGTGCTGTCTTGCTGTCCAGCCCCAGGCACACGTGTCCCTCCTCCAGGTAGTCCAGCCTCCCTTCTCACACCTCCTGCCCCAGAACTCTTATCTGCTGGAGATTCTGCTGGGTGCCCTCTGCTGAGAACCACCCACGGAGGCCAGAGAGGTGCAATGACTTGCGGAGGTCACACAGCAAATCCTGATCCTCAACTGGGGCTTCTGTTCTGAGCCAGGGAAAATGATGGGGTTGAGTAGGGAGGGGAGGGGCTCAGGACAAGAGCCATCTCAAAGCACTGAAGTGACCCTGACTGAAGTAATACCTGCACAACGCCAGGCACCTGAGGCCGACCATTGTGCAAAAGGAACAGTTGAAAGGGACTAGGATATGCAGTTTAAAAAGTGTACCCCGCGCCCCCCGACACACCCCCCAAAGCCTAAAGCTTTACAAGTCTTCTATCCACCCAGGAAGATACACTAAGCCCAGGCAGAGCCTGTAGGGGTCATGGGGGCCTCATGACAACACCCCTGAACGTCTGTCACTGGCCAGGCCCTTTATATACTTCTTCTCTAACCAGAGCTATGAGTCTGCGAAGGAGGCATTTTCATTCCCAATTTTCTGAGGAGGAAGCTGAGGCCCAGAGTGGGAAGAGCTGGGTGACTTGTTCAAGGTTGCCCCGCTCACAGAAGCAGAGCTGCAGTTCCACCTGGGGCTCTCTGGGCCTTGTTGAGGGAGGGTGCCATGGAGCCCAGGGAGCCAAGCCTGGGTTGGGGGTACTGAGCTGTGGTCTCCAAGGGGACAGGATGAGATGCCACCCTGCCCTTGACCTTCTCCTTTTCCCAGGGACTGGGGCTATTCTCCTAGGCAACATGTCTGCTGGGGGAGGGGAGGCGTGCCCATCCCCTTCAAGCAAGGTGCTTTTAGGGCCCTTAGGAGCTGCTTTTCTGAGTCAGAGATAGAAAGATTCCTGCCCACCTACCCTCCCACCCCGGCTTGGCCAGGCCTGTTTCCTGGTTTTCCGGGACCCCTACACAGGCAAAGAGGGGCCGTTTCTATTCCCTCATAACCCCCTCTGCCCCTGAGAAACCAGCTAATAATGTAGTAGTGTATCCACCCTCCCCCCCAGGGATTTTCTCTGCCCAGAAGGGCACGAGGGTCGGGCAGCCGCCTCCCACTGCTCCTGGCTGACTGGTCTGATCTCTGCAGCCTTCTTCAGGCCTCATGGTTCTCCGTCTCCCTATGGCTGGGCTTTCTTTGTACTGCCTCAATACACAGCCTACCTCTCTGGTAGATGCAAGATGGCCGAAAATGCTGGCTACTCCTCTTGTTAGTCTAATTTCCCTCCCCGTGTGACTGGACGAGCCTTAGAGACTTTGCAGAATGCAGCATTGCAAAGTTCTGGGACTTCTCAGGCCAGGTCATCAGAAGCCTTGTAGCTTCCACCCTCCCTCCTGGAACGCTTGCTGTTCCCCCAGGGAAGGACCCCCACTACCCTGAGATGGCCATGCTGTGAGGAAGCCCCAAGTTTGTGTGGGAGAGAGAGATGTCCACCAGGCTCCAGCTGCTCCAGCCCCCTGTCCCGTAAGTCATCGCAGCTGGGAACCCACAGATCGTGGATTGAGACCAACGCTCCCTGCTGTGCCTGGGCCTAGCTCCTGACCCACAGAACTGAGATAGAATAATAGAAGAAAACATTATTGCTTTAAGTTTCGGGGTGGCTTATTATGTAGCAGCAGATGACTGGAACATTCTCCCTGGCCTCTGGAGCCCTTCAATGGCTCTTACATGCATAATAAACTTCCAACTCTGAATTTCAAGGTGGTCTAACCCATCACAACTACATCACCTGGCCACTCAGCTTATGGGCCAGCCTTCCTGGGCTCCTCCCTATCTTTTATCTCACTACTTCTGTCAAGAAGCAACCCCTGACCTCCCACTCCAAGCTGGCACTCCTTATCCCACCAGGGACCACCTATACAGTCTCCCTTTAGTTTCTGGGAGACCCTGACATGTGGAAGGACCTCCCCTCCTCTCCTCAGCCTCTGGTTGCCATCCTGAGTTGGGGAGGTTGGGCCAGGAAGACCCCCTGGGACTGGTGGCCAAGGACCCTGCCAGATTTGTCATCAACTGATGGACAGAGCCCCTGTAGGTCCCCTCAGGACATCTGAGAGGCCGCTCTTGGTTAATCCAATACCTTTAAGGGGGAATTAACCACATTTCTTTAAAATAAAATGGAAACATTCAGCTTGTACAAATTGGTGCTGGCTTCTGTAGTTCTTGAGATCAGAACTCTGAGCAAGAGCTCAGTTCTGGGGGGCTGTCTCAGGGAGATGCGGGAGAGGACAGAGGTTGTACCTGACATCAGAAGCAAATAGCGATTCCAGGACACTGGAGCTGACCCATGGGATTATTTATAGTGCTTTCTTGATTTCTTCAACGTTTGCATACGAATCAAATGTTTTTTCTATCATGAGCACAATCCTATGCAGAGTTTAAAAATTAATCCAATTGTTGGGTTTATGGTCAATTACCTACGACCAGTACTTCTTGATGGATTTCTCCTCTCTAAGGCTCTAATTGGATGACCCTTAGGAAATTTATTCTAGAAGAAAGAAGTTGTAGTTCTGTTTGGGCCACTATTGATATTACTAGATGGAACCCACTTGGCCAATTAATCGTACTGGCTCTAAGGAAGACCATAAATTTATTCATAAATATGAATTTTCTTTAAATTTACTCGTGCTCAGAGAAATGACCTACATTTCAGTCAAAGAATACAACTTCCCATTTATTAGGAGGGACCCTTCCTCTGTTATGGGATGGATTTATATGTTACACCAGGCTATTGTGGCTTAAGTTTAAGGGACCCCCCGCTTATGTTGGAGACAGTTAAATTAGCCTAATAACACTAGGAAATTGGGCTGGGTGCCTTATGAACAATGCCAATATATCATTTCCCTTAAAGATAACAAATGGCACCAAACAGATTGGGTCACATGACCAGGGATATACTGGGCAGCACCTAATGGAAGTTCTTGCTTAAATTCTTACTTATGATCTTATAAATGCTACTAGCTATATGATTATATTCTGCCTATTTTACAAGATTATTGTTTCTTGTATTACCCAATGTGTGACTGAGTCTCTGATAAAAATGTTGACTAGGCGACTTGAAATGATTGACCAGATACATAGTTTTATATAAGATCAATGATTGCAATAGTGTAATTCTAGATATGGGAAGAAGCAACAAGAGGGAATCTTTTCCTGGCCCAAAACAGACTAGTAAGACACGTGGTCCAAAGATTTTTGGCTACTGTTAACGGGGCCTAGTCCTGTAATAGCACGTTGAGTGACCTATCAATGAAATCCCCGCCTGACCTAGGAATGAGCATTCCTAGTGCCGTGGAACAAATTGGTCATGCAATGCCTCCCAAACCTTGGTCGAATTTATGTCCCAAATAGGGGAACTGTAAAACAAAGAATGTTGCCCCCATCCAGTTCTACCTATAGTATACTCTGAAAGGAATTCAGGGCAAAGATCAGGAATGAGGCATTCTGTGCTCTGGGAAAACTGGCAGGATAAGGTCTTCAGACAGTTAGATATTTTCAGGAGAAAACTGTATGAATCCAGATTCTTGCATCGTCCCATACTTAGAAGAGCACTAAAGTCGTTAACTGAGATATCTCTTCCTTGGGATTAGCAGTATCTTTCTCCCAAGATGTGTGCTTGACTTCAGGTACCCTTCTCTGAAACCACATATATACTACTGACCTCCCTCCTTACCTCTTCAGAGAAGTTCCTCAGAGCTATCTGAGAGGCTGTCTCCTGGGCTAGAGTCCTCAGTTAAGTCCCCAAATAAAACTGAAACTCACAGCTCTCACGTTGTGCATTTTTTTTTTTCCAGTTGATGTCTCGACACCTCAGTTGTCAGCTGAGCCTCCCAACCACAAGCAAATCTTGCAAATTGCTGTTTAAAACTGGTTCCCTGAGGGGGAGGCAGTTGCCTCTTTGTTCAACCCAAGGTTGCAGCAGTGAAACAAAAGAAGTGAAATTTCCCTTTCTTCTGTTCTTTCTTTTCCTTCCTGCTGCAGCAGAGATGGCGCCTGGAAAGCTTTTGTGCTTAGCACACTGAAGCTCAGAGGGGTGGCGGGGCCTCGGCTGCTGACCCCAGCCCCTGCCTAATTGGCCCCCGCCGGAGCCAGGCTGGCTAATTGAGCAGGGCCTGGACAATGGGACTGGGGGTGGGGCTGGCTTGGGGGCGGGGCTTCCTGGAGGATGCTCTCCCCCTTTCCCTTCCCAGGTCTACCAGAAGTCTGCTGACCTTCAAGGCTCCACTCTGGGCCCTCCTCCTCCAGAAGGATCCCCGGGGCCACCTCAGCCCAGCCATCCATCACTCTTCTTCAGGTTTGGCGCTCAGAGTCCTGCCTCTCCTAGACTCAGCTTGGGGTTAGCCCTTGACCTCAGCCCAGGGAAGTACAGGGCCAGGCAGTCACGGGGTTGGTGAGGGGACAGACCCCAGCCCTGGCCTCACAGGCTCTGCTTACTCTCCGGTAAAGGACCCCTTCCCCAGTGGTCACCTCCTGTTAGCATTCTCCTTGGTTACAGCTTTGCTGCCTCTGAGTGCCCCGTGTGGGGTATGAGGAGAGCCCTGGCTGGAGTCCAGAATCTTGGGTCTTAATGCAACCTCTGCCCAAATCTGCTGAATGACCCCAAGCAAGGCCCTTGCCTACTCCAGGCCTCCTCACCTGCAGGCTAGGGATATGATTGCTGTGGGGTGTGCTCTGGTTCTTGCCACAAAGAAAGAACAAATGCTTTGGCTACTGGGGTCTGAATGAGAACGTTGTCACTAGCCCAGGCAATGCAGGCCCCCTGGCCTAAGGCTGGTTCACTTCCTTTTGGATGCCCCCGTCTGCCTCACTCTTCTCCCTCACTAGCCCTTGTGAGCTCTGCCCTACCAGCAGGACTTCCTGGCCTGACTGCCCCAGGCTAGCCCAGGCCCAGCCACTTTCTAGGATGTAGCCCTGGACCTCCAAGAGGCCAGAGCCAGGGCCCGAATTAGCAGGAAACAATGATCACTTTAAGGGGTTTTCCCAGAAGTCCTTCTCTCTTCCCTTTCTGGGTTCCCAGGTGTGGGCTCGGGTAGCCTTGGCTGGGCCTGGGAGACCCGCAGAAGGTCCCTGTGACCACGGGCATCTAGGGGCCAGTGCCTGTAGGCCTGGTCTTCTAGTCCTCCCTCTACCTTGCTCTGGGGACACCTTTATTGGTTGCCAGGCAACACACCCCAACACACCTGGCTGCTAGGTGAGCCAACCCATCCTCCCAGAACCAGCGAGTGTGGGAGCAGACTTACAGAGAAGCTGTCAAGGAGGCCTGGGGCAGACTTTGGGGCTGGAGGGGATGGAGACTCTGGCTCCCGCATTTTTCATGCTAGCAGTTCTGTTCCCCAGGATGGGGCCCCAGGGACTGTTGCTACAACAAGTGCCTGCCTGGTGACTGAGCCCAGCCCTGAGCTGGCCGCAGGCAGGCCCGGGGGGCCACTTCCTCTTTGTTCCAGGGTGGGGGCATCTGGGTGGGGTGGCTGGAATCAGACTAGGCTCATTCCTTGGCCAGGGAACTGCAAGGAGATGGCAAGGCTCTGAAGGGCTCTGGCCTTCTGTCTCCCCAACCGCAGTCTCAGCACCCCTCCCCCTGACCTGCCCTCTATCTAGACCTCAGTCTCGCCTTTAGTCTCCCCGCTCCAGCCCCACTGTCTCTGCCCCTTAGTTACCCAGTATCCACAGTCTCGCCTTTCCTCTCCCCCTCAGCCTCCTCCTATTTCTGTCCCTCAGTCTCCCCTCTCTCTGGCCCTTGCACTCTCACCAGTCCTTCCACAGCAGCCCAGGCTGGGTTCACGCTTCTCCTGCAGCTGCACAGCAAGGCCTAGGGCCCCACGCCTGCCCCTGGGGCCTTCCCATCTCTGCTTTCCTGATAGTCTGGACAAATTCCTTTCCTGTTAGTTCAGCGGAGAAAACATGGGTGGATGTTTTTAAAAGGAACACACTGGGAAGCAAATGGAAAACAAACCCAAACAAGGCAGCCCACCACCTAGAAACGGCCTTGGTCACTAAGGCAAAGCCATCTACTATAACTGCCCTTGGCCCAGGGTTGTAGAGACACCCTCCTAGGGCATGGAGCGGTCTGTCTGCCTTTTCTCCAACTAAGCTGGGTCCAGCCTGTCTATCCCAAGCAAGGTTGGTTCCAGATCCTTTCCTGATAACCCTACCCCTTCATCTGCCCCTAGCAAGATGCCTGCATGAAACTGGGACTCCATAAATATTTGTTCACCTGTTAATGAATGGATGGAGGAATGTCGCAGGTCTCGGGGGTTTCAATGGTGACACAAGAATCATCCCTGACTGGACAGTACAAGACAGACAGCTTGGCCTGTTTCAAAAGCTCCAGCCCTGTCTAAGGCACCCCTACCCCTGGCTGCTGGGTGCTAGCTCAGGACTCTGCATGGGTGAGGGTCTCTGGCCTCTGTCAGTGTTATAGGAGGGCTCTTACTCTTTTCCTTTGCAGGCCGCACTTTTCATTTAATTTACTTTAAGACCCCAGAGAGTTCACTTTTTCTTAATGGGGTTTCTTCCTCCCTATAATAGGGATGGGGCAGGATTGTTGAACAGGGTAAGCCCCACACGGCTTTGGGGCTCATTTCTGAGCTGGCTGGGAGTAGTGGGAAGGCAGTGGGCTTCGAGTTTGCTCAGTGCTGTGCTCGAGTCCCTCTCTGAGCCTCAGTTTCCTCCTCTGTGAGATGGAGAGCGTGACTGCGCCCATCTCCCGGCACTGCTGGGGATGTACTGAGGCTGTGGGGATAAAGCTCCAAGCAGAGTGCCTGGCACGTGAGCGGCTCTGGAAATGTTATTCCTTCCTCTGCGGGCCTCATGGGGGCCCTGGAGGCTCTAACACTCCTCTAAGGAAATGAAAATGAGGCTTGTGACGGAGTTGGCCATCCTCTCTGGGCGGCACCAGCCACCCAGGTGGTACCCCAGATGTGGGTCTAGACCTTCCTGATCCTGCCCCTCAGCCTCCCCACAGGGAATATGGGCTGCTGCGTTCTGCTGTGTGTCCCCCCTCACCACCCGCCTCTGTCCCAAGACCCTGGAGCAGAAGCCTGGGATAAAGGCGAAGCCAGACTGATGCCCCCTCCCAGCCCGGCCTTCAGCCGCCCCCTCACTGAGTGGGGCCAGGGCTCCCACGCCTGCTGCTCTGCCAATCGATTGAATCTGCTCCCATCCTCGGGCGTGCCATGAATTTTTCATCAAAGGCCTGTAGACTTTGGGAAACGCACAATTAGAAGCCCCATCAATAATGCACCATGTGGAGGCATTGCTGCGCTCAGCCAGGCCCAAGACACGGCTGTCTTCCAGCCCTGCTCTGGCAGGGGCTACGAGTGGAGCCCTCACGGGGGTCCATCTTTGGACGCAGAGTAAGTATGGGATCCTGGGAGGTGGGGAGAGGCCGTACCCAAAGACTTGAGCCTGCCCCTTGCACCCCAGAGAGACCTGCCTGGTCTCAGGCGTTTCATCCATAAAATGGGTGCTAAGGAGCCCCCCACCCCTTAAAGCGTGGTGAGGCACGGCAGAGAGCTGCTATGTGAAAACTAGGGTTCTTTGTGGGGCTGGGGGATGTCCTTCCTCTGTGGAGTCCAGGAAAGCAGGGTAGGCACCAGGCTGGGGTGGGGAGGAGGTAGAGGGGAGAACAGAGAAGCCTGGTGGCATTGGGCGGGGGTTATTCACCCAGCTCGGTGGTCAAGGTCCAGGGGGATCCTGGCCCCGCCCCCTCCAGCCTCACAGCGCAGCTCCCTTTCCAAGAGTGCTCCCCACCCCACGCATCTGCCTTCTGTGCCTCAGAACCAACTGCTGGGGGAGGAACAGAGGTTCTGTTCTGTCCTGCCTCTGTGCCTTTGCAGTTCCTGCACCAACAGGATGGAGGCGCCTTCACCCTGTCTCTGCAGATCTGTTCTAAAAGAGTCCACCTCCTGACAAAAGCCTTTCCACAGTCCTTGGTTAGAAGGGATGGCAGCTTCCTTTTCTGAGCTTCTAGAGCCTGAATCAGACAAGAAGCACTCACCGTGGGCGAGCACTGTTCTAAATACTTTGTATGGATCAACTTAATTTCATCACTCCAGTAACACAATGAGGCAGCTGCCATTATACCCATTCTACAGAGGGGGGAAACAAGGCAGGAAGAGGTCAGGGAACTTGTTCCAGTGGCGGAGCTGGTTCCATAGTCCACTCTCTTAACCATCTGCCCAGACTCTGGGGCTGGCTCTCCTGTCCTCAACTGGCCTTCAGGTCCACCAAGGCAGGGTTCAAGCTCCCCACTTCCTCACTCACTAGGGCTGGGATCTTGCCACTGCAGGGCCTGGTGTTCCCCTGCTCCCAGCTCAGGGGAACTCAGAGCAGGGCATGCGGGCCTTATAATACCCACTGGCTGCCCTACTCCTGCCACCAACACAGGCTCCAAGTCTGGCTCCTACATCCTGAGGCTGTCCTCTCGAACACTGCCTCTCCCTGCAGTAAAGCACATTGACACACAGGAGAGGAAAAGAGGGGACTGGGGACGAGGTGGTTTGTCCCGTTGCTTCCAGCATGTTGCTGTGTTTCTTTAGGCCCTGCCAGGTTACAGGCCTCTGCTCCAGCCTGGGAGGGGGCCCTTGGGCACCCAGGGCTCTGTGTCCCTGCACATGGGCTGTGTGGGACCTCAGACACAAACACCCAGAGGCCTGCCAAGGGCCCGTGGGTCCCCATTTCTAAAACCCTCTCCTGGCAGAAATGCCATCAGTGGGCCTGAAACACACATGGAAGCCATGAATCACACATCCCTCGCCTTGCACCCCCCAGGCAAATCCCAGCTCCAGGCACCCTGGCAGGGTACGGCTTGGAGCTGTCCGTGGCAGAGGACTCACTATGATTCCCACAGCAACATTCACACAGGGGCCCTGCGCTGGGCCTGGGGCAGGGGTGGGTTGGGGGGAACATGGGCAGGGAGCTGGGTAAAACCCCTCCTTGGGTGCCTCCCCGGTTGTGCATTGCATTTGGCCCTAATGAATCCACAGCCCACCCCCGAGACCTCCATGGCTCTGTTAGTAGGGAGCCAAGGAAGCAGGAAGAACGTTGCCCTCCATCTTTGGGGGAGGGTGAGTACTGCTTTTCCCCCGACCCGGGCTAAGGATATTAGGGTCCATCTATTCAACACACACTGCCCAGCAGCCCCATTAGGCCAGGCCCGTACTGGGCACCAGGAGCACAGATGTGACCAAGGCTTGGAGCTTGTATCGTCCCCGAGGAGCTTGTCTTGTAGTAGATGTGGCAGCAAACACAGTGTGATATGATACATCAGTAAGGTCGGTGCATTAGTGGGGGAGCCTCTCAGCCAGGCCCTTCCCCCCGCCAGGGTGCAGGCAGAGGAGTAAAGGGAGGGCATCCCCGAGCCCCAACGACTCTTGAAGGGTGAGAGGATAAAGGAGTAAAGGGGTGGGCTCCTGGCAGAGGGAACAGCGGGAGCAAAGGTGTGAAGGTGAGAAGCAGCCTGGCACACTGGATGAAGTGCAGACAGTCAGGATGTGTGGGGAGGAGGGATGGTGAGAGATGAGGCTGGGGCGACTGCAGGGCCCAGTCACGGGGACTTTAATGCCAGGCCGAGGCCTAAGCATGGAGCCTGTTATAGTCAAATGAGGTGGGCTGGGCTGGAGCAAGATGCTGGCACCAAGCCTGACTATGAGTTTCCCGAGACCTTCCCAGGATAAGGCCTGGTTGCCTTGTACACATGCCCAGTGAGCTGCAGAGGGCACCAGAGCCCGGAGAGGGCAAGAAGTTGCCCTGCTTCCCACAGCCCCTTCGTGGCAGAGCCAGCTCAGCGTTCATAGCTCTTCAGGGCCGGGAAAGGCAGGCCGTCTCAGGGATCTGCGCGGAGGGCTCGAAGCACAGTCTATCAGAGTTGGAAGGGGCCCAGACCTTCTGGAGGAAAGAGTGGCCCTGAGGGGGTAGGGTTGGGATGTTGGCCGCCAAGAACCTGGGGATGGGGAGCCAGTCACGGGCATGCAAACTTAGGATGTTGCCCTTTCTCAGTTCTCTGGGTGGGCCACCTGCCCTGGGGACTGGGCATGTCTAGGCCCTGTACCACCCTTGACCCACACTGCTCACGGGAAACAGACCTGCCTGTGGCTTCTCAGCCCCCGCCCACACTATGGCTCAATGGTGTCCCTGTTCTTAGAGCAGGGACCTGAAAACCTCAGGCTGTGGGAGCCAGAGGTGGGACCAGGACCAGAGCCCTGACCCTCAGCCCCCAGGGGCGGCCAGCCTTCTGCGGGATGGCTTGATTGGGACTAGAGAGCCAAGGCCCTGCCTGGCGGGGGAGGGCTTGGAGGTGGTCTGCAAGGGCCTCAGGTCAGGCACGGCTCACCAGGGTGAGGGGCTAGAGGTGGGGAGGGAGGTGAAGGAAGAGGAGGACTTGGCCTCACCTTCAGGAGTCCTAGACTGAGCGGGGGGACAGTGCCCCAGCCTGTGGAGCCCCAGTCTGAGGGGAGGTGCTATGTCCCTGCCTTGGAGCATATCTGAGGGGGAGGCAGGACCCACACGCTCCCGATAAGGACACATGAAAGGAACAGATGGTGCCAACAAGTGCAAATTAATTGAGCGAAGCCTGTGTACATAGGTGCTGTGAACAGGCAGGCTGACAGGCCCGGGAGGGGGTGGAGGGGGGACAGGGCAGGGAGCAGGGAGAAGCTATAACGAGCACTTATCGATGTCTCGCTGGATCTGCAGTCCCGAGCACAGTTATTGACAAAGCCTGTCTATAAATCTCCTGGCCATGTCTCTAGAAACCTTAATTACGGGGCCTCATTACCCCTCACACCTCTAGGCACAGGGGACCAGCCTGAGCCAGAGCGGCTGCTGACACTGAGGCTGGCCTGTGACAGCCGGGCTAAGCTGCTGCAGCAAGAGATGCCCAGCTGGGGTGCCTGGGGGGACACAGCTTAGGGTCCTGTGCCCCAAGGTGTGGGCAGAGGCTCAGCCTCCAGGCCAAGGGCAGGGGGGTGGAAGAGACTTTGGTGCCAGGGAGCTCAGGGTTCATGTTCCGGTTTTGCCAGTTACTCTTGGCTCTGCCAAGCACTTGGCCTCTCTGAGCCTCAGTTTCATCATCTGTACAATGGGGACAGGGCTGGGGTGAAGACTAAGTGGGCAGTGACTGTCCAGTGTCAAGCACAGTGCCCAGCACTGGTGCATGTGTAACACATGTCCTTCCCTCTCTTCTTGGTCACTCTGCTTAGAAGCTACCGGGAAAGAAAGCAGCAGCCCCTCACGTGCCAGGAGCTGGCCTGGCACACTCAGCTAGACCTCAGTGTGCTCCTGTTGAACATAATTTCACAGCATCATACAAGGCTACTCTCTGACCAGCAAGACAAAAAGAAGACCACTCCATAATCATGTCTGAACACAGATGAAACATGAACATTGTCCAAACCACACAGATGACGAGACAGCAGCCTTTCCTGGCTAGTACGAGTGCCTGCTGCTTCTTTACCAAGGACAGTTGCAGCCTCGTTGTTCCCCTGCCTTCTGGGTAAGAATCACTAAACTCCCCACTCATAGAATTATCCCCCCTCCTGAGAGCATCTGACCAGAGCAAAGCCTTATATCCTTGAACTCTCCCCTGAATCACCTAACAGGAGCCTGAGTCCTTTATGTCCTTTCCCAACACACCTTCCTAATAACCTCCACCCACCTTCTTGGTTGTCTTTGGTTGGAAGGAATTGAGATTATTAGTAGAACATCATGTCTTTAGACTAGCGTGCTCCAGGCCTGAATTCTAGACTCTCATTTTCACCCTCCCCCATCTCAACATTTCTGTGAAGGTGTGTGCCCACGGCTTCCCATTCAGTGTTCCCTTCCTAGGCCAGGAGAAAAAAAGCCCTGGAGCAGGCCTGTGGAGGGAAGAGGTCCCAGGGCCACTTTCCAGATCTCTGGTGTGGGGGAAGGAGCCCCAGGCTGGACATCTGGGCCTCTTGTGGGATTCAAGGGGGGCAAAGACAATCTGGAGCTGAGGGAGGGACTGGGGTGACAGAGGAGCTGAAGGTGGGGCCTCTCTTCCTTCTTCCTAGGGCTCACCTTAGCCCCTGGAAAGCCAGCACCGGGAGGGGTCCTCTGCTCCAAGTGCCTAGGCCTGATGTGCCAGAAGGGGCCGACTCCCAGGGCTTTCTAGGGGAGGCTGGCATGGATGGGCAATGCCTCAGTGTAGTTGGGAATGGGCAGGTGTAGGTCCCCATCCCTGGGAGCTCACTAACCTTTTCTCTGCCTCTCTGGCCCCATCTAGATTCTTTTAAAAAGGCTGTTATGGCCTCTGCCCCCCATCCTCAGGGACTGGACCCTTTTTGGCTGGTTCTCCCCGCCTGCCTCCAGCCTAGCCCTGAAGTGCTGAAAACTGTGCTCCACTTCTGCCAGGCTCTGGGCTCACCCCATAGCTTCACAGAGGGTTTCTGCTCTCAGACTCCTGGGCGATGCTTCTGGAAATCTGTGTTACACTTTGCCATCGGAGCCTTGAGTCACAAGGTCCTTTCAGAGCCCCTTCTCACCTGGCTGGTGACCCAGCCTCTTTTAGCCACTTTGCCCTCATGACTCGCCCCCCTCCCATCCCTGGGAATCCCCCTGGGCCCTAGCCCTCACAGATGCAGGCAGCAATGAGGGGAGGCGTTTCATGAGGGGATGCCCCCATTGCCTGAGGGCTCCCTCTCTACCCAGTGTCTCTGGGTACCCATGCCCCTGTCCACCTCAGGCCCAGGGTTCAGTCTCAGAATGCAAATCCTGATTAGTCAGACCTGCCCCAAGCACATCTCCAGTCCTGCCTCAGGGCCAGCTCCCCTCCCACTTTCAATGTCAGGCCCCAAGCCCGTCCTGCTGAGATGGCAGTAAGATCACTCACTCCACAGAGGATTTGGGAAGGTCTGGGGTGGGTAAGGCAGAGACCCATACACGGTGGAGGAACGTATTCCCCAAGGGAGTGGCTGATGTTCGTCTGATATGAGGGTCTTGGAGGGGCTGAGAGAGAGGAAATCTGGCCGCCCCCCATGCCCCAAACTCTCCCATACTGTCCTTCTCACCTCCTGCTCTGAATGTTAAGGCACCAGAGGTCCTTCACAGCTCACAGAACCCTTTCCAGGCACCACGGGGTTTTTGCAGCCAGCCTGTGCGGTAAGCGTTATCATTATTCCCATTTCACAGCTGAAAAGACTGAGGTTCCTATAGGTGCTGGCTGAGTGCTGAGTGGGAAGCAAACTTCCTGCCTCTGATCCAGACCTGTCTTCTCCCCTGGGCCATGTGGCTCCTTAGGAAGGGACACTTTATGCATCCGTGGACCCATTTACGGAGCACCTACTGTGTGCCAGGCCCTCCAGAGTGTGGGTGGGGAAAGGATATAAGGCAGAGAGAGCAGAGGAGCAAAGGCCTGGAGCTGTGAGTGAGTATGATTAGAGTTGGGTGTGGGTAGAATATTCTGGGTTGGGGCACAGGCTTCAGAGGCCACAGGGGTCATCAGGCTGAGGGGCTCATGCAGCAGGTGAGGGAACTATTGGAAGGGTTTAGGGCAGGGGCAACACACCTGGTGGCTGTGTCCTAGGGTGGAGGCGGTCAAGTGGGCAGGAGGGTTCCATCTGGACTGGCTCCTGGACTGAGCCAGCTTCCTGAGGGAGCCCCTCTGGCACTCCACAGGAGCTCCCACTTCTTAAAGGAGAACGTGGGAGGGAGAGGCCTTCATCTTGGCCTCCACGAGACTCTCCCCCACTGGTGAAGCAGGGCTCAGAGTGCGCTCCCCACCCAACCAGAGGAGGGACCCTGAGATGCCTCCGGTCTCCCAAACCAGTCTTCCGAGGGGCTCCAGCCACCAGGTCCTTGCCCTTGCTGGCCCTTCGATATCCCTGAGCCACTATCCAGCCATCGCCTGCGTCTACCACATGGAGGTGGATTTGCATATCTGAGAGTCAAAAAAATTCTGCCGCAGAAGCTTAGCGCCATCAGGGCTGCTGAGCTCCCTTTTGTCTGTCTGAGTAAGAGCCGGCTAAAGGCTGAAGGATAATTAGTCCCTTGTGGGCAACGTTGTCCCCCCTCCTTGAAGATTTAAAGGCACAGCCCACCTACTCAACCTGCTTCTCCTCGCCACAGTTCCCACTGGCATCTTGGCCCTTCTCTTGCAGCCCCTCCCAGCCCAGCTTCTCAGTCCTGGTGGCGCTGAGGAGGGGAGGTCTGCCGCTGGAGGAACGATGAATGGGCATTTTATCTGATTAAACTGGGAGTGAACTGGCTCTTCTCTATTATCTTTGGACCTGATTGGATATTTAACACCAAATATAGTGTGTGTCAGTGCGTGTGTGTGTGTGTGTGTGTGTGTGTGTCTGTGCGCGCCTGCATGCGCATGAACTGGGCTTTTCTAGTGCGCATCAGGAGGAAATTGGATTGTACTGAAAAGCATTTAATCTGAGCTCAGGAGTCTACCCTAATAGAGTCACTGAGCTGGGGGAGGGACAGTTCTGCCCTTAGCCCTGGACAGGAAGGGGCCCTGCCCTGGGGCCTGTGTGTTACAGGATCCTGCTCTGGCCCTCCTAGGGCTGCACCCTCCCCATGGGGTGAGAGGAGTTGGTGAGGCCAAGGGGTGTGCCCATCCAGAGCCTGAGTACTGTTCTAGACCACACCCCGGTACAGGGGACCCCAGAATCCTCTCCTGCTTCCAGGGCCTCTCCTCCTAAAGGGGACCGTGCACTCTTACACAGGTGAAAGGTCTCACAAGATCACTGGGTCATTAGCGTGTGGGACCGAAACTGAGCTGGATGAGAAGGAAAGGGGACGTCTCCTGCTAGGTTTGAGGGGACTGGGACAGGGGGCTGGGAGCTGCTCTCCCCATGTCGCCAGGGTCCAATGTGGAATCCAAGAATCCTCTGAGGTGGTTTCTAAGATATATTTGTCAAGGTAGAAGAATAGAACATGTATAATAGTTTGTGAGCTCCAGCTTGATTTATAATTTTTCCTTATCTGGGGTATAGGTAATGTGGTGTGTAGACCTCCACATGTATTCTCAAAGGTTTGGAGTGGGCCTGGGGAGGGGACCGGCAGCCACAGAGCTCTGTTCTGGGGTTTAATAGACACTAAGGCAGCCATCCCACCCAGACAGGCTGGGGAGACGATGAGTCAAACTCACCAGGCTCTTGACTTGAGTCATGAGGCTTGGCCAAGGCAGCTGCAGGAGCAGGCACTGGGCTGAAACCCCAAACCTGTGTTGGACCAATGAGTGCTCTCCCACCGTCTTGCCCTGTGGCCCTGGGAGGGTTACTGAGCTACCAGCAGTTTCCCCAACTGTAAAATGGGGATGATCATTGTATGTCCTTCATCAGATGGGCACAAGGATGAAACAAGATTATGACAAAGTTCTGGGAGCAGAGTAAGAGCTCAGTAAAGATTGATGGATATAATTAGTATTATTAAAAGGTGGGCTAAGCTGGCAGTTTGCAGAAGGGATGGGCCCCATTTCCCAGGTTAGTGAATCTCTCCCAGTCCCCACTGGTTCTGTAGTCCCCCCTCCAACCCTCACCAGTCGATGATTTGAGCCCTCAGCAATTTATGGCCTCATCATCTTGGCTTTATTTACAGAGAGAGCTGCACTCCTGCCCCGCCCACCCACCATTTAATCAAGGAACTGAGATGGATAGTGATACAGGGCAGCAAGAGCCATCTCACTAAGGAGCGGAGCCAGGAGGCTGTCCTATCTCCGCCTGCCTTGTTTGCCGGGACGAAGGAGGAAATCATGAAGACCAGGCTCCTCACTCCACAGAGGAGCAGGCGGAGGCCCAGAGAGGGAAGGGGGTCAAACAGGGTGACTCCTCAAGTCAGTGGCAGAATAGAAACTGCACCCCAGGTCTCCGGATACCCTTCCCGTCCAGTGCTCTCTCAGCTGTTGATTTTCTCTCTTCTGGGGGCCGCTGCCCCAGTGGCCCTCTCATCCCCATCTCCTCTGAGCCCAATCTTTGGGTGCTTGGGGCTAGGCCCTGATTTGGCCAATCCCCATTTTATAGACAAGGAAACTGAGGTCCAGAGAGGGAAGGGACTAGCCCGAGGGCCCCACAGTGTCTCTTGGTGAGATCCTAGGCCAGGGTTCCACCTGGGAGATACGGACACACACACACACACACACACACACACACAAATACACACACACAAACACACACACGTAATCTCCACTCATCAGATTGCTCTTGCAGGAACAAGTTCACCCACTACACTTCTCTTCTACCAGCAAATCAAAGATCTATCGTGGTTTTCATACTAACAACCACTGACAGCAGTGCCGTCTGTGTACCCTGCCTGGCATTCCGTATAAAGTGTGCCCTGCCTGGCAGGGGAGGTTAGAGTTCAGTACACTCCCCTCTGTGCTCCTACAATCCCCTGAGCAGACTGCACCCGAGTCCTGGCTGTGACTCTCCTCCACTGAATTCTGATGTGTCTCTTCTGCTGAATGGGGGCTTCCTGAGGACAGGGACCTTTGTAGGGAGTTATCTTTATGTTACTGTCACTTAGCCTGGGGACAAGCTTCTGGAGAGGGATCAAAAGGGAAGGTCTGGGACTTCCCTGGTGGCACAGGGGTTAAGAATCTGCCTGCCAATGAAGGGGATGCGGGTTCGATCCTTGGTCCTGGAAGATCCCACATGCTGCAGAGAAACTAAGCCTGTGAGCCACAACTACTGAGCCCGTGTGCCACAATTACTGAAGCCTGTGTACCTGGAGCCCATGCTCCACAAGAGAAGCCACTGCAAGGAGAAGCCCTCACACAGCAACGAAGACCCAACGCAGCCAAAAGTAAATAAATAAATAAATAAATAAATAAAAAATAAATAATAAATTTATTTTTTTTAAAAAAAGGGAAGGTCTGGGTGAGTTGTGCCACCTCCCCCTTTCTCCCTCCATCTCAAAGGACCCCATGAATGCAGTGACTATTAATAAGCTTCCTGCAAAGTGGACTGCCTTTCATAGTTTCTAATGCACTGCCATCCACTCTCTCGTAAATACACTCAAAAGCCTCAAGAGTAGAGTAGGGGGAGAGTATTCCCTCCTTTAAACAGATGAGAAGGCCCAGAGAGGTGGAGTGACTTATACAAGATCACACAGCTCCTGAGTGGTGGAGACAGGACTCAGAGCTGCTATAGCTGCACAGATGTGTAGATGGGTCTGCAGTGGGAGATAACAGGACTTGGCACATAGTAGACGCTCAGAAAGCTGGATGAATGAGTGAATGAATGCACAAGTGAGTGCATATGCCTTACTGTAAAGTCAACAGGGAAGGGGAGTGGCTCAGGGTGTGTGGGGGTCACGGAGTGCTTGACATTTTGTTCCCTGTGCTCACGTGTCCCCTTCTTGGCTCCTCAAGCACTGCTCAGACTTGGGGCAGAGCTCCTTCCCTTTCCCAGCCCCCGGGGAGGAGCCACTTTCTCACCCGCCTCCCCAGGCTGTCTCACTTCCCTTGGCCTCTGCAGGCTCCTCCTCATTTAGGCTGGGGGCCTTCTCCTTGGAAGCATGCCTCCCCATCTCCAGATCTGCCCCTGATGTCTGTGAGGCCCAGAACAAAGGCATAAATGGAGGTTCCCTGCAGGTGCCCACCCTCCCCCCTAAACAGCCATCGCCTGATCCTATGGGTGCATCCCTGAATGTATTTGACTCTTGGGAGGATAGACTTTGGGAAGAGGCCTGCACGGTCCTCAGAGCAGGCTCAGGTCCATTTGGGCAGGAAATTCTGGGGTCTTGGGTACCTAAAGACTGGTCTAGATTGTGGGGCTTGGGCTCCAGGGTACATTTACCTGGCCCTGTGGACCCCTTGCTCTGTGGAGAGAGATGAGGCTGGAGGAGGCCCAGAAAGGGCCCTCTAAATCATCTAAGGATGGTATCCCTCTCCCATCCTGTCTAATACCCTGTTCCATGGCCCTGGGGACCTTTCCTGGAGCCAAGGCCACTTGTCCCTCTGGTCAAGTTGGTCAGAAAAACAAGCCCACTCCAGCAGCCAGTGCCTTTCCCTGGCTGGTCAGCCCTTGGCTCCCCACCAGCTCCAGGGACCTGGCAGGGGTGGGAGATGGTGTGGGGGGAGTGAGCCCACGAGTGAGAGAGTATGTGGAGTGGGGAGATGGAGCCAGCCTGCAGTGGGCCTTGCTCAGCCATGCTCACACACACACACACACACACACACACACACACACACACACCCCAAGACAATAAATCGACAAACACTTAATCTCTCTGCAAATTGAAACGGAGCTGTAAATATCTGCTGTATCCCAGCAGCTGAGTTATGAGTCTCGTTTATTAATCTCTTTAGTCCCAGGTGATGGATGGAGGAGGAGAATGGCCCACTGGGGAGATTCCGGGGATGGGGGAAGGAGGGAGGAGAAGGGGGTGAGGGGTCTGGGAGTAGCCCTTCTGGAGAAGGGGTCAGAGCGGGGAGGCCTGGGGCCTATGTGCTTTCCCCCGTTTTATTCTCCGTCTTGAAAAGCTCCATCAACACAGTGACTATTAATAAGCCTCCTGGCAAAGTGGACAGCCCTTTACAGTTTCCAATTCACTGTCATCCACTCTCTTGTTATTCCTTCCCACCGCCTCAAGAGGTTGGGGGGGTGGGGGCGGGAATCTCTTTCACTTAACAATAAGGAGACAGGCCCAGAGAAGTGGAATGATTTATCCAAGGTCACACAGCTCTTGAGTGGTGGAGACAAGCTCAAACCTGCTAGAGCTGCACGAATGAGAGGAAGCCGGAGGAAGGGTCTGCAGGGAGAGATAACAGAGATGGGGTCCTAATTTCTCTCAAATGATTGGTAAGCACCTTTCTCTCTCTCTCTCTCTCTCTCTCTCTGTAGGAACTGGAGGAGGAAGAGAAGGATGGGCAGTGGAGTCGGGACTACTGAGACTGGGGTGTTGGAGCAGGAGGGATGGGGTGACAGTGATGTTTCTGGAAACACCTGGTGGCCTGTAGGGGGCACGGAGTCAGGGCCCTCTGATTGGAGGCTGTTGAGGTGGGCACCAGAGGGCTGTGCTTTCTTTTTCTCTGTCTCCATCTGTTTCTCTTGTATTTTCCCTCCCTCCTGTGGTCCAAAGATCTGGGTGGGGCTCAGACTCTCAGGACCTGGGTGATCTGCCTCCCAGGTTGGGCTCGGTGTCACTCTGGTTTATGGAGGCCAAGCCCAGGCTCCTGGGCTTTGTGATGCCAACACCCTGAGCTGCCGTTCTTGCTACTAGGTGCCACTGACGTCAGTAGTGTCCATACTCAGGCGACCACTGCTGGCAGCTGCCTCCTGCTCAGGACCCATCACCTGCCACCAGGTGGTGCCCGGGGAGCCGAGGTTGGGCCTGAGCTTCTCAGCCTCACCAGTCTGCAGACCTCCTCCTGGGCCAGAGCCTGGGGGCAGGACCAAGGCTCCAGGAGCCCCAGGGGACTTTGGAACATCTGCTCCAACCTCCTCTGCTGACAGAGGAAGGGACTGGGGCCCAGAGAAGGGAAGGGAGTTCAAGGTCATTTCAAGGAGGTGGTGAGAGTGCTGTGAGCGCAGGGGATAGTGTGGAGCTGGGCTGATGGGCGAAGGGTATGTGTCCTGTGGCTGGGGGGTGCTGAGGGTGTAGCCATCATGAAAGGAGCAGGGCTGGGGCAGAGGAGGGCCCACGCCATGACCACATCCTGATTTGCCTAGGACTATCGCGTTTAGCACTGCAAGTCCTATGTCCCGGGACCCCTCAGTCCTGGGAAAACAGGGATGGTTGGACACCAGAGGACCACGCCAGGCACACTCACAGGACCAGGTTCACAGGTGTCTCTGCTATACTGCCAGCCCTTTCTGAAGGCCCCTCACCTGTTCCATTTGACGCTCAGAGGTAGGTAAGGCAGGTAAGCAGCTCTTTTCTATTACAGACAGAAAAATCAAGGCTTAGAGACACAAAGTGCTCCAAGTCACCCTGGGAAGTCATGGGAGAGCCAGCACCTCTCCGCCTGGCTGGGAGGGAAGCAGTCCCTGGGTTGGGAAGCCTGCCCTCCTGTCACCCGAGCCCCAACCTCCGCTGCTGTGTGACCTGGAGGAGCCGCAGCTTCTCTGGCCTTCCTTCTTCTCCTCATCCTTGAAATGGGGCCCTTTGTCCAGGGGAGCTGAAGTCAACCTACCAGGTTAAATGGCGGTGAGGACAGCTGGGGAAGGGGACACGAAAAAACCAGGAGGTGAGGGGGATCAAGGGATCATTCTGGGTTCAGCAGACTCAGGAGAGGGAGAGAAACAAAAGTGTTATGCTCAGAGCAGGGCAGGCGTGTGGGGACCGACCGCGAAGGGGAGAGATGAAGGGAGGGGTTTAGGCTTTCAAACAGAGAATGAAAGAAATGAGTTATTCCAGTGTGGTGAGGTTGGAGAAACTCCACTGAATCTTTAAACAACCCTTGTCAATTATTCATCTGCTGGTATGAGGGCCCTCTGGTCTGCCACAAATCTCCTCTGAGCAGTGGAGGAAAGGAAGGAGGGAGGGGAAAAAAAGGGGGCGGGGGGGAGAGAGAGAGAAAGAGAGGAAGGCAAATATTTACTGGCTACTGTGCACCTACTCTGTCACTCCTGCCTGCCGGGGAACTCCCAGAGCTCAGGACCTTGGCCTCTTCCCACCCCACCTGCCTCAGGACCCTGCACTGCAGGGCACAGGGCTGGGCACCTGGCGGAGGGGGGGGGGTGTCTCTTTTCCTGGCTGATTGGAGGAACAGCTGATACAGCTGCTGGGGAAAGGGAATCTGCGCAGTGGCAAGTGTTTCACAAGCCCTGGTGAATGGAGCTGGCTTGTCTGGAGGCTGCGTGGAAGCCTTCATCTCACCGGCTCTCACCGGTGTCAGAAGACATTGCCTGGCTCAGCATGAGGTGGGCTCAGGGAATCTAGGGGGTGAGCAGGGAATGCTTACAAGTTGTTTAGTGTTTGGAGAGTTACCATGTGTGGGATGCCTCTTAATATCTCATTCTTCACCCTCACTTAAAAGCCCACCTCTTCCAAAAAAGACTCCCTGGGCTGCTCAGAAGGGAGGTGAAGGCTTCCTCTAGCTGTGCCCGGACCTTACACTTGACCCAAGGTCATACCCACAAGATCCTGACCCTGGTGGGTCCACTCAGGACTGGAGCTTTGCACCCACTTTGATAGAATGGAACGTGAAAGGCGTATGTCAAAATCAGGTGTCCCGGATAAAGGGAGGAAGAATTGACTGGATTGAAGGCAGATCCAAGGGCACAGTGTGGGTAAGGGCGTCCGGGGGCAGGCCCCAGGGCAGCAGCGAGCATCCGTGGCATCCTGTCCTAAGAGAGGGTACAAACCCTGGTCTCCTCCACTCCTTTCTCTGTTCCCAAGGTGATCCTTTCTCCAGAAAGTGTTCAATTTTCTATTAAGCTCTGGAGGAAATCAGTGGCAGAATTGTTTCTTGGGCTCTGGGGAGTGTGCTACAAGACCAGACACAGACTAATGCACTCCTGGAATCAGGTGCTGCAGACACAGACTAATGTACTCCTGGAATCAGGTGCTGCTGAGAGGCTCACAGCCCGGATACAGTGGCCGAGAGCTGAGGGACACAGTTAATCGTTTGCTCACTGCACAATCACTGCCATGTCACTGGGGCCCACTGCTACACCCCCAGGCTCTGCTGCTGGTGGCCACTCCCTGACCGCACGTCCAGGAGTCACACACCTTGCGACAGTGCCATTGCCACCCAGATGTGTTCTAGTGCAGTCAGGTATTTTCCATGTTCTGTGACTCTGTCTACAGTGTACACGCTGTATTCCGTGCTCATTGCCGTGTTCTATGGCTGCATCTTCCTGTAATGCAGTGTTGTGTGATATCATTGTATGGCTTGGGTCTATTGCTATGCAACTACACTCCACTGCCCCTTCACCGTGTCCTATAGCTTGTCATTGTGTCTGTTGGTCGCATGAGCTCGCGGACTGCTATGTAATTTTGTTTGGTTGCTATGGAACAGTGACCCAATGCTTCACGCTACCTGTCACGGATCTGTGCGCTGTTGCTACCGACCCACGTTCTAGTGTTTGTTACTGGGCTCTACTGGCCGCGTGAATGTTTGTCTGGCTCCTACCCTGGTCCTTCTGGGCTCTGCCTAGGGGCTTGGAACTGGAGCTGGCGGCTGGGTCTCTAGGACCCAACCGAGGCAGAGGTGGGAATAGTCAGCATGGTAAATCTGTGCTGACAGAGAGACAGAGAAGAATGATGCGTTGGAGGACTGAGGCAGGGGTGGAGGGTAAATAGAATGAAACCAAAGCCAGGAACAAGGAGGGAATAGGCTGGAGGCTGGGCCTGGGACAGACTGGGATGGGCAAGGGAGAGGGGCAGGCCTGCTGAGCCTCAAAGCCTTTATCTACATCTGTGTAGGGTCAGTCCTGGCCTGGGCCCTGGAGCCCAGAGATGAGGAAGGTGGTGGCTGAGTGTACCTAACTCAACAGCAAGCTAGGGAGAGCAGCCAGTGCTTGTGACCTTGCCAGGTGCCCAGCAAGGGGAGGGTAGAGGGACCAGCCCACCAGTGGGAGTGCTGGGGTGATACCCAGAGAGGGCATGCTTGAATTAGTTCTCCATATAGACACAGCTCACAACATCTCTGACAGGGTAAAGGGCAGCCTTGAGCCCCCTTGTTCATACTCAGAGCCTCCCCAAATCCTGTCTTAGTGCCCTTGGGCCACTTATTTCTCCTCCTGCCCTCTGTTTACTCAACCCCTTGCTCAAAAACGGTTCCTCCTCATGGCTAACCTTGACTTCTCAAATGCAGTCTAGTTTCATCTCCATGGTTTAATCCTTTAGAGAAGGTCCACACTAGCTGGCCTACTACCCAAGTTATTATGCTTTAAATATTAAAGGATATGAAAAGTATATATACTGTTTGTATTGCTCACCTACTGGATCCATCCTATATGTCAAGGCCCTTCCCCCTCAGCTCTGCTTTCTTCTCCTTCTTTCCCCCATTATCACCATCAACAATATCACCATTGCATTTTATAAGCAGAATGAAGAGTCCAACTCAGCCGATTCCAACCCTTTCTACATCTTACCTCCCCAAGCAGATATATAACATTAAGTCATCTCTAATTTCTCTCAAATAATCCAGACCCTGAGACCCACTGACCTCCACTCAGACCTTGGATCCTTTGCCAAGCAGAAATGTTCACTAGACTCCAAACCAGAGAGGGCCTGCCGTGCATGGTACCAGGAGTGGGGCCCATAGTGCTCCCTCCTTGACCCTGCTGGGTCCAGCACCCAGTGGCCGAGATGAGAGGCTCATCCTGCTCCCCGGGGTAGTGTGAGGTCTGCATCCGGCGGTGAGGTGAGGGCCTCCCTGGGTGATGCCTGAGACTTGGCTGGCTTGGCACCCCAGGGGAGGCTCCTGGAGCTGGAGGGGTGAGGGGAGGAGAGAGCCCTGAGCTCTCTGCAGGGTTGTGACCAGGGAGGGAATGCCTTTGTCTTTCCCCTTCCTTCCAGTCTGCCTTTCCCCTTCCATGGCTCCTTCCCTTTTCCTTCCTTCCCTGGCCTTTCCCCCTCCTTCTTTCTCCCCTGCACTACCTCTGCTCAGAGGCACAGGAGGGGCGTCATGAGGCCAGGCTGTGGAGGCAGCAGGCATTGGTTTATTCATGCTGCCCAAAGTCTCCAAAGGCAGGTCTGGATCTTTATTTTCAACCCAACTGATGGCTGACCTGGCAGGTCAGGCCCGGGAGCCGCCTTCCCGAGGGGCAGAGGTGAGAGGAGTGAGTGTAGAAGATGGCCTCGGGGTGCTCTGGACCTGCCAGGGAGGGTCCCGCTTGGGGTGGGCAGGGGCACTCCATGTGGGAGCATCCTGGGCACACCCAGCAGACAGCACCCTTCCTATTCGCCCGATGGGACATGTTCCAGGAAGGTGCAGTAGTGCCAGGGGAAGATGCGAAGGCTGTTGATGGAGACGGTCAGGTCCTGGGAGGAGGAGGCCCAGGGTTTCCCTTTGGGCCGGTGGCCTTGGCTCCGGCCTTTTCTCAGGATCTTCCGGAGCAGCGCTCCCCATGGGATCCACTGTGGAAGAAGGGAAGAAGTCACGTATGAGTTCACCCATGGTGGTTGGGACAGGACTTCAATTGGAGCCTTTGACTGGACTGTCTTTCTGGTGGCCTGTCCTGGAGTTTTCTGCATCAAGGGGCTAGGACTCGGCACTGAGCCCTCACCAAATTAAGGCATCACCTTGGCTGGCTGCCTGCACCATCCCTTTCCCAGCATCTTGTCAACTGGTAACGGGAAGCCAGACCAACTCCCACAATCAAGGGTAGAGACTCTGTGACCAAAGACAACATCCTCTGTGCTTTGGGTCCTACTTTCCTCTTTCGAAAGTTAACACTAATCTTTCCAGGGCTTCCCACTACCCAGAGGACAAGCTCTCGAGTTGATGGCTACTTGAGTCAGAGGAACCCAGTCTTACAAGTGTTGCAGGGGTTGTTTTGAAAGAAATCACCTGAGAGTTCCATTCAAAGGTGAAGAAACTCTGTAAGACGAAGACCCCACACCTTCCACCAGTTTAGGGTGACTCATATATAGAGTGTGCCTAAAGGGAAGGTCCACTCACCACCCGAGGAGTGAACAACTCACAGGTGGCAGGCAAGCCCCTTTTCCAGGCCCCATCCCCACTCTGGCCTTCCTGGCCCTGGAGGGGAGACACTCACCATTTCTCGGGACATCTTGGGCACCTGAAGCTCTTCCTCTGCTTCCTGAGAAGTGGATGTGTTGGAGCCAATTGTGGAGCTCACTGTGGCCTTGGACCAGGACTCACGGATGGTACCCATCTTCTCGTCTAAGATCTTGGGGTCCAGGATGGGCAGAACCTTGCTGTTGTTTGGTGTCAAGAAGTTTTCCGGCCTCTGGGAAGAGAAGGTGCAGAGACATTGCTCTGCGCCTTTCTACCATCAGTGTGCCTTTCTGCATCCCCCAAGCCACTCCTCCTCATGGCTCAGGAAGCCCTGCCTGCCTGGGCCCTGTCTACCTCCCACCACCTGCCCCCTTGCTCACTGCACTCTAACCACACTGTCCTTGCCTTTTCTCCAACAAGCCGAGCTCGTTCCTGCCTCAGGGCCTTTTTATCTGCTGATCTCTCTACCCGGAGAGCCTCTCGGGTCTTTACATGCCTGTCCCCTTCTCATTATTCAGGTCTCAGCTCAGATGTGATCTTCTCAGAGAGGCCTTTCCTTTGAGGTAGAGGCCCACCCCACCTAGAGTAACCCCTCCTCCAATATACTCTATTCACATTATCCCATTTTACTGTGTTCACAGTACTTACTCTACCAGAAAATTCATTTCCAAAAAATGTGTTTACATGTTAACTGTCTGCCTTGCTCCTCCACTCTCCACACTCGAATGCAAATTACCTGTAAGCTGGGAACTCATTTATCCCTAGTGTCTGCCTCATTGTAGGAACTCAAGAAATATATGTTGAAAGAATAAACACACCATGCCATCTATGACTCCCACCCTTGGTGCAGTAACAACAGATTCGAAAATCTCCATGCTTCTTTGCCACCCTTTGCTGTGTAGACTTGCTTTCCATTCCATCTCCTTGTCATCCTCTCATCTTCTTACCCATTAAACAGTGTCTCTTCTCTCTCTGCTCTGATGGGCCTCCTTCTCCATCCATGTTCTTTTTCCTAATTCTCTTCTTCCTCTCTTGACATGACTGCCACTCTCATCTCTGCTTGTTTAGAATTTAACCGCACTCAGATACCAGCCCTTCCAGGATGCCTTCAGGGCCTCCACCCACACTTGCTCAAAGCTTTTCCGGGTTCTCCCAGCCCAGCAGCTGGCTCTCTCTGCTCTCACACTGTCCTCTAATTCCAGGCTTATTTGCCATTTTTGTTTTTTTGACAAAACTTTAAGTTCCTCGGGCTTAGGGACATGTCTTATACTCCCTCTGGGGAGAGGTTATTTGAAAGCTCTGTTGGAAATCCATGGTTAGCCCCCCAAACGTGCCCATTGTTCAAAGAATCATGCAGACTCAGGTTTGTAGGGACCTCAAAGATGACCCGCTTCCACTCTACATCAGCTGTTAGAATCCTGTCTTGGCCACACAGTAACACTGTCTAGAGTGTTGCGTTAGAAAGAAGCAAATAGAACAATGGGCACAGTGCCAACCAAGACAGATGTGCTCAGGGTTAGAAGTGCCCAAATGTCTGACCCTGAACAAACAGAGAGAATGAGTGCAGGTGGGCCTCTCTTTGAGTGGATGCTCTATATGAAAATCCACACCTATGAACCAGATGAATCAGGACAAGGACCCTTCTATTTACCTCTAGGATCCTTTAAATAACTACCCTTTAAAAATAAATTTGGTGTTGAGAAATTCATTAACAAGAAACATTTTCAGTCTTGCATCAATAGATTAAGGGACATTCATACAAGTACAGAGGTATCCAGTCCAGCTGGGGCCTCATCCCCCCTTCCCTCTACCATCAAATAGGTACCGGGAGAAAGCTGCTATATGAAGACTTTTGGGGTGGGAAGAGTGAAGCATTGGGTGACTCTGAGGCTGACTTTGGCACTGACTGCACTTTATAACCAAGACTTCTGGGGCTGTTTTGTCCCTGGGTATTAGGCCTGGCTGTCTCTCTCACCTGCTCCTCTCAGTAACTTTCATTCATTCGGAGGCTCCCCACTGAACATGCCCTCTGTACAGCATCTGAGTCAGATGGTTTGGGGTTTTCTAGTTGTCTGTGTGTTTTAGATAAGAAAAAGCACCACATCTGTCTCCTGTTCAGAACAGCTGAACACGATTGGCTGTAGCAGAAAAACTACAGAATGTATATTAGATGGATGGGTGGGTGGATGGATGTAGGAGAGAGGGAAGGAAGAAATAAGTAGCCAAGGCAAAGACCAACTCGCCGTTGACCAGGTGGCCCCTGGGGTGGGGTGAGATGCTGATTCAGGACCTGTAATGACATTTCTCCTCATTTCCAGGCAGAAAGCCAATCTTGATGCCCTGGATTTCATAGACTGCCATCTAATCCAGTTAGGGGAGGAAGTAGAAGTAATGAAATCAAGGGAGAGGTCTCCAGAGGCACCCTCATCAGTTCTGTAAGCAGGGACACACTGCTGAGAGAGTCCCTTCCTCCACAGCCTGTCACCCTGACATCCACCCTGCGTGGCCCCAGTACCAAGTGGGTCAGCTCAGTGACACAGAGCTGACACTTACTGGGCCCCTGATCAGAACTGGGCACTCACTAACTTTATGTGGATTCTGAAATTTATTATGTATAATTAATTTAATTTCATCACAAAGATGAAATAAAAATGAGATGGACCCCTCAGTCCAGACCACCCCATGAGTCTCCGGTGGGCAGGGGTGTTGTTCCAAGAAGGAGGAAAGGAAAGGCAGAGTATCTATGGACTTCAGTCTATTCTGCCCATCCCACCCCCTCCTGACCCCCAGCTGCTCTTCCTGTAGCTTCTACCAGACTCAGTGGTCCTGCTCTGCCCTCTCCATGGCTGGCTCTGGCCTATACCTGCTTCCACAGCTGCTTCATGAGAGTACCTCCCCAGCCCTCACCCCTGCAGGTCTCCCAATGAACTTTGCCAGGATCTATCCCAGCCTGGGGCTTGGGGTAAGATGGGTGGGTGACTTTTATAGAAAAATCTTTACACTTCCACATAATGCAGGCCCCAAAGGGAAGGTCAGAGGCAGTTGTTCTAGTCATGCGAGGTAAGGGGTCCCAGGAGGACCACAGTGCCTCACATAGCGCTTAAATTCTCTCTATTGTTCCCTTACATTACCTGTCCAGACTCATCAGCTTCAGTCTGCCTACATTTTGGGGAGGGGCTTGTGCCCCCCTCTCCTTGCTCCTCATGGGAGGGACCTTGTCTGAGACTACAGGGAGGAGTCAGGCTGCTGGAAGTGGTGGGTCAGGGTGGAGAATGGGGGAGAAACAATGCTAAAATGGGGATGGAAAGAGGGGGGATCTCTGGGGACTAGCTCTTCCGTATTCGGGCCCAGCCTTGCCTTGCTCTCCCGTCTTCCTCCAGGTGGGGGAGGAGGCTTCTGGCTCACCCCACAAGCCTGCTTATTTGCTTTTCTATTTGGCAGGCTTTGCCCTGCCTGCGGAGGCAGCTTGGGGCTGACAAGTGGCCCCTCGCTCTGTGGCTCCGTGGCTACAGCACATCCTGCTTCATTAGGACTGTAATTAGGAGACCTACTTTGAAAGCTCAAAGTGATGCATGACCGCGCACAGGCTCAGACTCAGCGCCCAGCCCACGGCTCCTTGTCCTGCTGCAGCTGTCCCACACCGCATGAGTGCATGGTGGGGAGGAGACACCCCTTCTTCTTCCTTCTCAGCCCTCACTGTTGCCTGCAGAGGGTCTGTTGAGACAGACCAGGCCAATAGCATAACAGACTCGAGGATTCTTGTGTCACCTGTTTCCCCCTCCTCCTCTAACATCTTCTGCCTCCCTCCTACCCAGTCCACCCCCTAGGTCCCTGATCATGCAAAATGCAGCAGTTCCAGCCTGCCCTGGCAATTACAGACTAGCCGAGTTGCAGCTGCTGTCCTCGGTGCTGAAAGTGCCCGTCTTGCGGCCTGCCTGCCTCTCGCCCCGCCCTGAGCCTTCTTGCTGGAGCGCACGGGCTCTTAATTCAATTAGCTGGCCCTGAACCCTCCCCAGGGAGCCTGGAGCGGAAACTGACAAATTCTGTTTAACAAAGACATTTGTCCCCCGCCCCGCTGGCTTTGGGCTCTGCCCGCCTGTATCCTGCTCATTAGGTATCTAACAAAGTGCGTCCCAAGAAATCTGCTTCCAATCGCTAGTAATTCAGGAGGCCTGATGCAATTTTCTCCCTGATAAGGGTGTCTCGCCCTCTGGCAAGTGCCATAATAAGCCCTGTGCAGCGGATCCCCCATCAGTCGCTGCTTTGTCATTTCCTGTGGCTGCAGTTGTAGGTTCTTATCTCTTCAGCTGAAGGAGTTTCAACGGGTCCCTCCAAGGGGGCTTGCTGCCTGCCCTGCATATCGTAGGCCTCATTTATGACAAGCCATGTGGTCTTGCAGCTGCGGTGGGGTTTGAAGCTCTGAGTCTGTCTGCCAGCCAAGAAGGGCCCAAGTGTTAATCCTCATTGGGACCATGATTCATTCTCCAGAAAATGGTGTCAGAGGGTTAATCTAAAAACAAGTTGTGGCACCAGAGGAGGGGAGCCAATGAGAAAGATTTTTTTAAAATTCTGGCAGGGATTTTATTTATTTATTTATTTATTTATGGATGTAGGTACCATTCTTTTATTTATTTATTTATTTATTTATTTATTTATTTATTTATTTATGGATGCAGGTACCATTTTATTTATCTATTTATTTATCTATCTACCTATTTATTTATTTATTTTTGGACGTAGGTACCATTCTTTTATTTATCTATCTATTTATTTATCTATTTATTTATTTATCTATTTATTTATTTATGGCTGTGCTGGGTCTTCGTTGCTGCGCGAGGGCTTTCTCTAGTTGCGGGAGTGGGAGCTGCTCTTCGATGCAGTGCACGGGCTTCTCATTGCGGTGGCTTCTCTTGTTGCGAAGCACAAGCTCTACGTGCGTGGGCTTCAGTAGCTGTGGCTCGCAGGCTCTAGAGCACAGGCTCAGTAGTTGTGGCACAGAAGCTTACTTGCTCCGCGGCATGTGGGATCTTCCTGGACCAGGGGATTGAACCCGTGTCCCCTGCATTGGCAGGCAGATTGTCAACCACTCTGGCAGGGATTTTAGTATTAAATAGAGCCCTGCCTATGGCTCAGTGGATGGGCTGTGGGCTCCCTCTTGTTAGCCTGAAACCTGGTCTTTCTGCAGTTAATCTTCTCCCTTGGGTTCCCCCTATTCATATCTAGAGAGACTCTTCCAACATATAGGTCAGATCACGTCCTACTGCTGCTCAAAGATCTTCCTTAGCTTCCTATTACTCTATGATGAAGTCTATACCCTGTATCCTGGCGTTCAGGCCCTCCAGAATCTAGGCCCCATCTAACCCTCCAGTCTCACCGCCCACAACAGCTTCCTCATGTCCCATGCACTCCAGACACTGTCGTGTTTCCATGGCTTTGCACTCGTGGTTCCCTCTGCCAGAAGCACCCTTGCCTTGCCTATTTCCAAGCCACTCTTTGAGGCAGAGTGCAAACCATGCTTCTCTATGACTCTTCCCCTGACAATGCAACTACCTCAACTAGAACCCTTAGCAAGATGAATAGTGATGATCTTTTGGGGTGCTTTACCGCTTGGCACAGGTTAAGGATCTAACAAATGGTTGATGAATTCATGCCTGAATGACCTTGGCTGGACCAAGTGTACACATGGTTTGGCTAAAAAGAGGTCTAAGGCTGTGGTAGTCTGGCTTTGAGATGGGGAAAAAACCCAAGAGCGGCCCCCAATTTCTGAGAAGTCTGGTCTGGAAGCTTCTGCCCTTTCTTACTTCCTCTCCTCCCCCTTCTTCAATCCATCAGCTATGCATTTGGTTCATGCGGAGAGCAGAGCAGGCCAGGGGGAGGCCCGAATGTCCAGTTCCTTAGTCATCCCTGCATCCTGACTCAATCCACTCCATCTGTGGCTGGGAGTCACAGGCTCACATTGTCAAGGCAACACAGGGTGGTTGGTGAGGCATTGTGGATGAGCCTGCAGTGTGGCTCTGGGTCCATCCCTGCCCACCCTGGCCTGGGACCTCACAGGCCAAGAAGCAGGTCTTCATTTTCTCTATCTCCTTTATAGCCCCCAGCTCAGGGCTCTGGCCTCTAGAGAGATGATTGTCTGTCTCTTCTCCATTTCTTCATTCTCTGAAAAATTGGTGTGAGACCAAATGTGGTGCTGGTGACGTTTATCTTCAGCACTTGACAAGGCCTCCTGATGTCCTTATAGATGTGAATCTGGTGGAGCAGCTGTCATGAGGGGTGGGCGCTGAGTGATGGATTAGCAGGGCTCTGTCGTTCCCCTCCCCCTGGAGCTCTGTCGTCATCCCTGATGAGTTCAGCATGTTTGTCAGCAACTTGGGTGAACAATAGTAAGAGCTCCCTTTACTGAGGGTCTGCAAGACCCTTTGCTGGGCACTTACACACGCTCCCTTATTCAATTTTCACTGCATTTCTGGCTGGTAGGGATCACAACCCCTTTCTATGGATAGAAAAGTAAAACTCATGGTGGCTACGATCATGTGGAAGATCCAGAATTCAAAGCCAGATCTAAGGATGCACGCTTTTTAGTGCACATTGCAGCCAAGTGTCCTAACTACATGCACAGGTGACCTGGAGCTTGGGGTAGGGGTGGAGGTGGGGCTGTGAATGGGTGACGCATGATGAAATCAGGCTCCAGAGTGATCTCCAGCCCAGACAATATGCTGAGACAAAGAAGGTGAGTTCAAAATAGAGCAGCAGAGGTTCAAGGTGAAGGTGTGCCACCTGACAGCGGCTCACATACCAGACAGGACTCCCAGGCTCTAAATGGACCCCACAACCTTGGTTAGGAATAAAGCGAATGATAGACTTTGGCTGCACCAAAGGGGAGAATGTGTTTGCAGAAAAAGGATGATAGTCCTATTCTACCCACCAATACTGATCCAGCTTCACAGTTTGGGGGGACACTTTAAGAGGAGTGTTGTCAAGATGAGACAACCAGGAGGATGAGAAGCGGAAACCCAGTGTGACAAAGAGCAGCCAGAGGGAGAGTTGGTCAGGCTGCAGATGACACAACTAGTTTGCAAACAGCAACAGGGCCGACCTGCGCATGGGCGCTAACTTCTCTGGAGCCAGTCTCAGGAAGGAAAAGGCAGGACTGGGGGAGGCAACTGGAGAGAGATAGGAGGAAGAGGTCTACCATGGAGCTGATAGAGGCTGGAGAGGGCTTCCTGAGAGGAAATGAGGTCCCTGTCACAAGAAGTGAGCAAGCAGAGTCTGTAAAACCCTGTGTGTTGGAGGGAGTGTCAAATGCCCTCCCTGAAGTGGGGAGCATGGGGGGAGTTGCATCATAACCAAGAGACTGTTGGGGGAGCATGGAGCACTGCTGGGAGGGTTTCAGGCACTGTGAAAAGCAGGCAGGAAACTCTTATGGTGGGATGGTGAGCCCTGACCCAACGCTGAGCATCTGTGAGGCTGGCCCCGGAAAGGCATGGGCTCTCCCCTCTCACTCATCTGTCCCCAGCTTCCTTGGGTCGTATGGGTTGATCTCTGAATTGGACCTAGAGTCTGGGCAGGTGGGGAAAAGGGTACCTGTGAGCTGGGGAGGGATAGGTCTTTTCCTCTGTCTCCTGCCATGTGGCCTGGGAGAGTGGGAGGACAGGGAGGTAGGGGGTGCAGGGTGAGGTTGGGGGTCTGTGCGTAGGGCAGGGATGTTGTGAGGGTGAAAGAGGGGAAAGGGTATTTTTCTCTGGATTCATCATTATCCTTATGGTAGTGTTTTCAGAGCTGGAGTCTTGGGGGTGAAACAGAAGCTCCCAGCGGATAGAAGCAGCTGAGGAGACTGCTGTGCCACCCTGGACACTGGGCCTTCTGGGCGGCTGCGTTTGGTGAGGAAATGGAGGACGGCTTGTGTTGGGGCTTCTCAGAAGACCAGCCCAGGGCTGACATGTGTGGCTTTCCAAAAATCCATAAGAATTCATCAGAAGTCAGCATGTTTCTGCCTGTCCCCTGCCCTCCACTCCACATTTGCTAAACAGCCACTTGTTCCCACTCCGGGCTGGTCTCCACAGAGAGTGGTTTGAATAAAAACACCGGGGCAGCCTTTTACACGGCATCAAAGACCTGCCCGCACCCCTCCTCCCTTGAGGGGAACAGGGAGGGGAGGGTCAGATGGGACTGTGGGAGCCGCCCCGTCCCTCAGTGGGGGATAGCAGGGGCCACCTCATCCTCTCCTTAAAGGCACCCTCTCTGTGCCAAATCCAAGGAAGCAGTGGGTTTTGAATCCTCCAGCATCTCTCAAGTCTGTGGCCTAAGGAGAGGGGGCTGTTCATCTGAGAGGCTCTGCCTCTGCCTGGTGCCCTGGCACCCTGCCTGGGCAAGACCCTGGATCCCAAATCCCAGCCCCAAGAGGGCACCTGTTGCTGAACACCCAGATGACAGCATGGACTTGTCCCACCTCATGGGGAGGCACATTTCCAGGCAAGGAGGCAGGAGTCGACACAACGAGCACCTACTGTGTGCACTCCAGGCTCTAATCCACATAGTCAGCCTAGGAAACCTGGTCAGTTGTCTCACTTCAAAGAGGTTGTCTGCAAGCTGGAGGCCACCCAGGATGCTGTGGGATCTTGAAACTAGTTCATTAGAAGAGGCAGACTGCTTAGCCCGGAGAATCATAGACTCCTGGGGGACCAGACCACACTCTTCAAAGAGAAGAGGCCAAGATCAGAGGGTGAATGGAGGAGACTAGGGGTTTATTCGTGTATGTATATATGGAGTAGTCATAGGCTCGTGGGTTTTCAGAGGCTAATGGACCTCCAAGGTGAACTCCCACTGAACACGGAATAAAGGGAAGTTTTCTGTGTATACACAGATGTCTGTGTTTTTCTAGCTTTTTGTAGCTATATGTAGTTATACATGTATGTACTCATCTACACACACAACCCTAGCTTAAGGCAGAACACTCTGAGCAGCAGGTGTCCATAGAGAAGTTCCATCAGAAGGAAGAAGCTTAACCCAGCACCAGCAGAACCAGCTTCAAGCACAATATCCCAAACCAGGAAACCACTCCTTCTTGCCATTGACTGTGACTGCTAGTCTGCCTGCCAGCGTGCTGGAAGGAGGCTTGCAGGGGTTGCACTGCAGCCCCAGAGGGCAGAGTCAGGAGCTTGGGGCAGAGGGAGAGCCCCGGGAGGTAGGGTGGGCTCAATGTGGGGTAAGCATTTCTATCAGCTGTAGGCACTGAACCATGGGATGGGCTGCTTCTAGAGGTAGTGAACTGCCCCCTGACATGGCAGAGCAAGAGGAGAGGCTGGGATGACCACCCGTGGTGGATGGCATCAAGGAGATTTCTGTCCAGGGTGGGCTGTGGAGAGACACCTCTGTGGTCTCTGCCTATTTGGAAATTCCACAGTGTTCTTGTTCCTGGAACTCTGAGAATGGGTGATATGGAAGCAGTGGGTGTGGGGAAACTGTGTTCACCAAAATGTCAGTTAACCAGGATGGCCTGTGCCCAAACCTCCAGGACATGAAGGCTCTCAGGAAAGAGGCTGTGTCCTCAAGTGGGAGGTACCCAAATAGGACAGGCATATTCATTTGTTCTGAAGCATTTCTTCTCTGTAGTACAGCTGTCTATGAGCAAGAGTTGCCCCTAAGATGGAGCTGTTAGCCAGGTGGACAAGGGGTCCGGAGAGGCCCATTATCACAAACCCCGCTGCAGATGGAGTATCCACAGGGCTCTAAGATCTCCAGGCTTCAGGTAGTGGCTCTTGGGGCTTTGAGCAGTGTTTGATTTAAACAGTGGAAGAATCGATAGTTCTGGTCCTAGGTCTGGCGCTTCCTTCCCACGGGCTGGAATGCAGAGATGAAAGTTGGGTGCCTCTCACCATGAATTGGTGGCCAACACCTTAGGTGAAACAACAAGATGGAAGGAACCGGGTCTTCTCTGTAACAGCGGCTTGGCTGGTAACCTTACACAGAGAGCACATCAAATCCAAAGAGCCTGTCTGAGCACATTCCCTATCGTGTAACCTCGTTTGAGTTTCATCAGGCCTCATATCATGAGCTGATATCTGCTCATGAATTGATTTGCTCTTATCTGGTCCACACTCCCTGCTCTCTAAGAATACAAGTTTTATGAAGACAGGGCCTTTTTCTCATCTTTTTCAATGTAAGATTCCTAAACCCAGGACAGTATCTGCTCCACAGCCAGGTGCTCAGCAAGATTTGCCGTTGTGCGGAGAACGGTGGTGGTGTTACAGAGAAGGCGATGGTGAGGAATGGAGCTGGGGACACTGTAGATGCAGTGCCATCTGATCTGTTCATCAACACCCTCCCACCTCCACATAGGGAGAAGGATGACAAAAGGGATGAGACACGAGCAGAGAGCCATGTCCACGCCTGAGGAGGGTAAATGCAAGCAGACGGGCTCCACGGCTGCCGGCCCCTCCCTCTCCTCATTGCAGTCCAGAAGGGCAGCCAAAATTCTAGTCCTCATCAAATATATGTGGGATAAAAGAATGAATGACCGGGTACCATGGCTGTAAGATTATGCCAAGTCCATCTTAGCTTTTCATATTAAGGCGCCCAAATTGGACTTCAAGCTTCTAGAATCAAAGTGAGTCAGTTATTGGCCAATTCTCAGATCGTTTCACCAAGAAACAGTTTAACCACAAAAAGACTTCTCTTCTGTGTGTGCCAATGCGGGTGTGAAAACGTCTGTGTGTCAGTTTGCTCGAGTGTGGGAGCATGTATATATGCACTAAATGTGTGCACTCTTGCAGAGGGATGTGTCTATTTGTGTTGCATGTCTTTGCATTTGTGATTGTCTCTGTGTGGGTATTCAAATGTGATTGTCTCTGTGTGGGTATTCAAATGTGATTGTGTGAGACTCTGTATGTGTAGAGCTGTGTGTGTGAATTCTTGGCTGCAGAATTTGAATTTCCTCCAGTACTATTTTCCTGGTACACACCCAATCTTGAGCCCCTTTCTTTTCCTTTCTTCTCAGAAATCCACTACTGAAAGGTTTTTTTACCCGCCTCCAGGGGGAGGGGGCTGGGGGAAGGGGAAGCTAAAATCACAAGGCCCAGATCAAAACACTCAGCAGCTAAATGAATTCGGCAGCATTTTCCCGCATGACTTGGAGGGATAATTTAGTGAAGCCACCAGCTGGAAGGAAAGGGATTAATTCTGCACTTAGCCCGGCTCCAGTGAATAATTCATCACTGAGACCTTTGTGCCCAGCCCCTGGGCAACTGGGGAAGTGTCCTGCCCACCTGCCTGTTGCCTGCCTGGGACCCCCAGTGCCCTGACCAGTGGCACTTGACGCTTCTTTCGGTTCTCAGGACACCCGTGCCCCAGCAAAGGGGTAGGAGGCAGGGGGAGGTGAGGAAGGGGCTGGCAGTGGCCACTGACAGACTCTAGACCCTGAGAAGAGCCATGGAGGCTTGAGCTCCAGTCTGGGACATCTGGGATCCCTGCTTCCCCTTTCCTGGGGTCTTTTGTTGCCTCTGTGTCCCCTCCCCTCTCAGTAACTTCTCCATCCTGTACCTGGTTTGGTGGTGATGGTGGTGGTGTGGATGTCAGGTTGTATCTAACAAACTCTCTCTCACCAAGAATTAGAGGAGTCTCTACAGGGCAATGTGGAACATTCTACAGTGGGGAGTGTTAATGGGAGGTTTCAAGCACTCACGAGAGGCCTTGTGGGGAGAAAGCTTTGGGTGGGTACCTTCCCAGGTAGACCTCTCAGACCCTCCAACAAGGAACTCCCTGCGTTCTTCACAGGTAAGGTCACAGGGCCAAGTATTACCCCAGAGCTGGTGGCTATTTTTCCTGGCATGGGAAGCTAGCAGGAGTGGACTGATCCAGACATCAGCCCCTGCAAGCATTTCCAGGGGGTCATGGTCCTCAACTGCCCACATCCCAGCTTCATGCCTCTCTCAACACCACAGAGAGAAAAGTGGGAAAATTCCAGCCTGTCAGGTGCACTGGAGCCAAATGACCCGAGTCCAAGCTGGACTTCAGAACCCAGGTATAGCTGATAGAGGAAGTGATCCCATCCATCAGGCAGGGCTCAGTCCCTGGGGACTTTCAACTTGGGGCAACCCAGCTGTGGTGGGCAGGATTCCAAAAATGAGCCTACAAGATTCCACACCCTAATCCCTGAAACCTGTGAATATGATGAGCTTTCACTCCTGTGATTATGTTACATGACACAGTTGACCTTAAGATGGGGCCATTATCAGAGTGAGCCTGACCTAATCACATGAGCCCCTTTAAAAGCAGAGTGTTTTCTCTGGCTGCTGACAGAGGAGAAAGTCAGAGAGCTTTGCAGTGTGAGGGGGAGTTGATATGCTTGCTGGCTTAAAGATGGACGAGGCATTGTGAGAAGGAATGTGGGCGGCCTTCAGGACCTGAGAGAGGCCCCCGGCTGACAGCCAGCAAGGAAACGGACCTCAGCCCTACAACTGCAGGGAACTGGATTCTGATGACAACCTAAGGGAGCCTGGAAGCACACTCTTCCCCAGAGCCTCCAGATAGGAACAGAACCCTGCCAGTATCTTGATTTCAGCCTTGCTGTATTGGATTGCCTACCTACAGAAGTGTGAGCTCATAAGTGGGTGTTGTTTTAAGCCACTAAGTCTGTGGTAGTTTGTTACACAGCAACAGAAGCTAATATCCAGTTCACGCTTGTAGAATCTTGATCCCAGTAAGCCAGGCTTGGCTTGGGCTGAGTTAGAGGCTGACTCCCCGGTCTGAGTGGCCCTCTGTTCTCAACTCTCTCTTCCTAATCTCAGTTTTTTCAAGCCTTGAATCACCCTCAGAAATTTCCATCCAAAACAGCAGCCCCATCCTTCTAAAAGCCCCTGGCCCCAGCCCCTGAATAAGGCCAGCGACTGAAAAGGAGGTTGGAACCCACGGAGAGGCTACAACAGCTGACGCGTGGCTGCCCCCGCCCTGAGCTTCCCCTGACCTACAGTCTTACCTCAGAGGAAAGCAGCCGGAAGGAGAGATCCACCGTGGGGACCTCACCATTTATGGTTTTCAGCTTGGTGTCCTGGAGGAGGAGAAGGGAATAGTCGGCCACACCGGCCAGGGCAGGCAGCTTCTGCCTCTGCTTTGTCCATTGTTTCAGATTCCCCAGGGAAGTACCTGTTGGACGCTGTGCCCAGAGAGTGGGAGGGAGGCGGTAGCTGGTCTCCCACCTCTGCTCACCCTCACTGCTTCCGTACTACCCTCCCCAACTCCACAGGAGACCTGACTGGCTCCTTCAGACTTGCCTCCTGGCAGAGTGGGGAAGCTCCAATTTGTTGAGGTCTATTATGTCAGGATGGCCAGAGTATTTTAGGGAAAAAGGTGGCATAGAAATAGACAACGATCATAATAACACATTGATTCTTATTGAGAACGTATTCTGTTCTAAGTGCTTTACAGGTATTTCCTCCAAAAAAACCTCATAGCAACCATATGAGAGAAGTACAATTACTATGAACCCATTTTACACACAGGGAAACTAAGTCACTGAGACCGAGTAATTTTTCCATGGTCATGTAAGCTGGTAAGTAGTAGAACCAGACCGTCTGGCTCTAGACTCTCTCACTATGCAGAGAAATAATCTACGGCATGTTGTTCCTATTTTAGAGATGGGCATTCTAAGGTTCAGAGAGGTTAAGTAACTTGCCCCAGGATCTACAGTGAGGACTAGGGCAAGTCAAGATTTGAACCCAGGTCTGGGTGGTTAAAAGTCTGAACTCTTGCTGCTATCCCCTAGGGCCTCCCTGTGCTTCTCCCAAGTTGTCTCGTGGCAATTTCATCACAAGCCCGGGGGTAAGACTGAATTTTGGTGTTGGGGGTACTCCTCACACCTGACAGCAGTCAGATTCCCTGGTGCAGGCTCTGGTGGAAGCTGCTGGAGAAGCCAGATTTGCCTCTGTTGGCGGGGGCAAGGTGGAGCAGGTTGGGGAGGGGTGGGACCAGGTGGATCTGCCGTGGACCCTGTCTAGGGGACGGTGGTGGGTACTCCCGGTGATGGGGAGCTTCTCCACACGCAGCCCATTCAGGCCCTTCCCTGTCAGCATATGCGGTGCAAACGGCTCTTTAGCGGCAACACGGAGATACCCGGGGGCTTGTTGAGGGTCCATGGTTCACTGTCTTTCACTGTGGAGGTAGGACGGGCTGGGGTTCCCATCAAAGCCCCCAGCCCAAGCTTCTTGGATCCCAGTGTCTGAGGTCCCAATGGGGCCCATCCTTTGGTACCTGACATCTAATTCTCCCATCCCTCACCGCCCACCTCTTTCCTGCCTCCTGGCCTCTCCCTGCAAAAATCTCCTCTTCCTCCTCTGCCCTTCAGGGCTTCCTGAGTTCAAGACCAACTCTAAACATATTCCGTGTCTCTGGGTGTTTATATAGCTATCCCTTGTCTCTGTCCTTTGGGGGCTTCACTCTTACAGTGTGGAACTAAGACTGTGGATCAGCCGGTCTCTGAATCCTGTCTCCCCACAAAGCTCCCCCTGTGAGCTCTGATGGCTCCTCCCCTCCCTGATAGGCACTGTGGATGGGGTGGTGGTGTAATAGTATGAGGGTCTAGTATGGGAATAGGGCCCATGTGTCCTGGCCCATATCCCAGTGTTGTCATTGGGACAAGGAAGCCAGCCAGGGGCTCCCCAACCTGTCTGCACACATGGGGAGGCTGCCTCGGGACCCCTCACCCAACCCCACAGGATGCAGAGGCAGGATGGTCTGAACACCCTTTCATACACATGTCCTGGTATGTGGCGGCCCTGACATGGCGACGGGGGTCACTTACTTGAAGACAAGGAGTAGTACTCCAGCACCAGGGCTGTGTCCTCTGGGAAGCTGGTGGCTCCAGCTCGGCCTTGGAAGAGGAAGGACTGATTCCACAGGGGCAGTTCTGGGGGTCCCACCGGCTTGGACAGCTGACAGGAGAAGGTGGGAGAAGGTGGTGAGGCCACAGCTTCTCCCAAATCAAAGGATGTCCAGATATTTGGTTGTGTGCGTGTCTATATATGTCCCAGATGTTTGTCCCGATTATAAAAGCAATAAATACACACTTAATGAAGAAACTTTGGAAAAAGAAGAAAAGTAGAAAGATGAAAGAAAAAAACCCACCTAAATTCTTACACTAAAGACAACTGTTCATAAGATTGTGTGTTTCTTTCTAGTTTTTTCCCTATGCCTATTTTATATATAACTGTCAACCTAACATCCTGCCTTTTTCATTTACCATTAAAACCTAAGCATATCCAGAGTCCTAAGTAACACTAATTACCCAGCTTTAGTAGCTGCAGGATATTCTGTCACGTCCAAGTGTCCTGGTTTCTCCCTTCCCATTTGTTCAATAACACTGCATTGAATATTCTTTGATACATAGCTCTGTATCTCAAATTATTTCCTTAGTACAAATACCCAAAATAGAATTGCTGAGTTAAAGGACATGCATATTTTAAGGTACTTGATTCATCCTGGGTAAACTGTTTTCCTAAAGAGTTGCACCAGTGTTCCCACCCATGGCTGGTGGTGTCATAGATGCCAAATTAGACGAGACCTCTGCCCTTGTCACCAGCCCTTCTCTTCCTCGCAGGAGCCACGGCAGGTCTTCAATAGGGGATCTGGGGGACTTGATGGCATGCTAAGCCAGCAGCTGGAGCACACATGTGGGTAATATTTAAACAACAAAATAAGACAACATAACTATAGCCCCTAAACAAGGGACCACCTGAGACACTCCCATGGGTGGTCAGAAAAGACATCTTGGAGGAAACAGGACCAGAGGAAGCCTCTGAGGGAAGATCTGGCAGACTGAAGGGAGGGAGGATGTTATTCTGGGTGGGAAAACAGCCTAAGCAAAAATGTGGAGGCGGCATCAAGCCTGGCATGTGTGGACACCTAGAATGAGGAAGGACTCCAGGGGAAGGAGGTCTGGCATCTGCAAAGGCCAGAAGGTAGTGAGTGAGGAATGGGACTTGGGGGCATCAGCCTGTGACACCCAGCAGGCAGCCCTGCATGGTCCCAACACAGGGAGGGGCTGGGGGGTCATTGACACAGACTCTCCAAGTGGCTGCCTTGCCTCTGCCCCCAGCCAGGGGCTGTCAGCAACTGTGGCAGCCGCTCCCACCTCCCGCTCCCCTGCGGGAATCAGTCATCACTCGAAAAGGTCAGCACAAATGCACCGCCAGCTCCAGGAGTTATTGATGCAGGATGGCGAAATATCAGTGTGGGCCCACTCCCCCTGCCGTGGCAGGGCCCTGATGCCTGTCACACTAATGTGTCTGCTCCTGTTCTCCCAGGCCCAGCCTGTGGCCCAGCTGTGTCTGCCCCTGCCCCTGGGGAGATGAGCTGCAGTCACTCTGGGGCTAGGGGGCCCTGAGTACAGGGATAGTGACTTGGGTGACGGAGTGTTCTTGAGAGCAGGCTCTGGTGGCAGCTCAAGGACAGCCACTTGGCCACCAGGCCAGGCCAGAGAAGCTTCTCTGGGTTCTGTGGTGCCTGGGAATGGCCTTTCAGGATTTATCCCCAAACCAAGCTCTTCCCAGAGCCACCCCATTCTCCTGAATCCCCAAGGGGCATCCGCACAGCCTGGACCATCTGCCAGACACTAGGGCACTCAAGGAGGACCTGTGACAGCCCCCTCCGCCCCATCCCTTGTTCCCACCCAGGAAGAGGGGTGTTTAATGGACGCTGGCTGTCCTCTCTAGGGCCTATTAATGTGTCTAAATGGAGTCTACAAAGCAAGAAACAGTGTCTGCCTGCCCAGGAAGGACAGCTCCTTTCCTGAATGGTTTCCCAGATAAGTCCCTGAGGAAAGGGCCCTTGAGACCTAGAATTGGGGAGGGAAGGTCAGCCTCTCTCATGTGTGTATGGGGTGGGGCAGGGAATCAAGGTTAAACCACCTTCAGAGTCTGACGCCAGGGATCTGGCAAAGGTGCTGGTGGCATGTGTGGGGCGGGGAGCCCCGCGAGCAGGGAAGCCATTCCCCACAGATGCTTATGGGAAAGACCCTGGCAGGCTGTGCAATAAGGAATGTGATTAACCTTCAGCTGAGATCTTCAGCAAAGCCATTAACCCCCAGACACTGAGGCAGACCTGCCTTCTCTGGGGACAGAGCCTTCATTACATGGGCCTGTGGTCCCTCCTCCCATTTCCCCAGGGCCCACCCACACCCACACCTGCTGCTGCCTGTTCTGGCCAGATGTAGTGGTGGGAGGAGTAGCTGCTGGGGCAGCTGATGCTGGGTGGCTAGGACACCTAGGCTCTGGGCCCAGGTTTGCCTCAACCTTGCTGTGTGACCTTCAGCAAGTCCTTTCCCCTCTCTGGGACCTGGTTTTGTCATTGTCCGGTGAGAAAACATCTTATGCTCCGTGCTTTGAAAGGCTGTTTTGAGGGTGGAAGGAGACAGTGGATGTTTTGCTATGAAGGTGCAAGTTCAATTCAATTGAACTCAGCAAATGCTGATTGGCAGCTTCTCCATTCTAGTGGCCTCTGGAGTTCAGCAGGGCATATGGGAGAGCTACAGCCAGACCCTGCTCCTCTCTGGAGCTCATCGTCTTGCAAGAGGATAGGACACACACACACACACACACACACACACACACACACACACACACACACACATCCCTATGATCCGTGCAGAGGCCTAAGCAAGTTGTGGGATGTGGAAGCTGAATGTCTGAGGGGCAAGCTATGACTTCCAACCTGGGGAGGGGAGGACCTTAGGGATCGTGCAGTAGGTAAGAAGGTGGAAGGGCGTTCCAGGCTCAGAGCACAGCAGAGGCAAAGACTGGGAGGTGACGGAGGACAGCATGGGTGTGAAGAGCCAGTCATCCAGTGGAGCTAGGGAACACCTGGGTGAACTGGGGCAGTGAGCCAGGAGGCTGGAGGGGACAAGTCCTTGTGTATCTGGCTGACAGTGAGGGCTTTGTCCTGTCCATGGTAGGGACAAGGAGTCCGGGGTAGGACCTAATCCAGGGCAGGGGGTCACCCTGGCCACTTGTCACAGGATGGATGGGATGGGAGTCTCCTAGTGGAGGCTGCTGCAATGGTCCGGGCAAGAGAAGATGCCAGCAAGGTCTATGGGATGGACAGGAGCCCATGAGAGCTTGGGTACAGACTGCTATGGGGGCTGAGCAAGGAGATGAGAGTGGACACAGACAGCTTTTTTCACCACTGCTTGTGTTTCATCAGCCAGGAGCTCTATCAGCTCTGCAGGAGGCCAGGCCAACAGGAGCCACTTGTTGGGCAATGGCACCCCTCAAGAGTACAGGGTGCAGGGCAGGAGTGACTCCCAAGTCCCACCCTATGTTGGGTCCCACAGGCTGGCCCAGGTCAACAAGTGCATGTGATCAAATTCTGGCAAAAAAGATGAGAGGAGGGAGTCTGCTGAAGGGCAGCTGGAGGGGAGGTTTCCACCTCCTCATAAAAACCATCTGTGGGACTTCCCTGGTGGCGCAGGGGTTAAGAATGCTCCTGCCAATGCAGGGGACACGGGTTTGAGCCCTGGTCCGGGAAGATCCCACATGCCGCGGAGCAACTAAGCCCGTGCACCACAACTGCTGAGCCCGCATGCCACAACTACTGAAGCCTGCGCGCCTAGAGCTCATGCTCTGCAACAAGAAGCCACCGTAATGAGAAGCCCGCGCACCGCAACGAAGAGTAGCCCCCGCTCGCCGCAACTAGAGAAAGCCCGCACGCAGCAACAAAGACCCAACGCAGCCAAAAATAAATAAATAAATACATTTATTAAAAAAAAACCACTTGTGGGAAGGGGAGGCTCTCTCTTCCTCTGGTCTTGGTCATGTCTGCGGGGGGGTGCCAGGAACATTTTGCCCCCTGAGCTCTTAGCCAGCTGAAGATGGCAATACAGGGGTGTTGGAAGGATCCTGAGTCCTTGCGGATGCTGCTGAGCCCAGGCATCAACCAGTTCTGGCGGCATCTTCATGGGGACCCCTCCCAATGTGCCACAGTAAATATCCTTAGAGTTTAAGTCCCTGTGAGTTGGGGTTTATATTACTTGTAGCCAAATGTAACAAGAGCAATGGTGAGGCTGGCCTCAGAAGGGGCATTGGCACTAGGGGAGGGGCAGCTCTGAAAGTGTCTGAATCCGTTTACCTTCCACCCTGGACTTGGACGTTTTGCACAGGTTATCCCCGTAAGTTCTCCTAATAGCCTAATAAGGTAGGAATCAGGAATTGGAGAAATTAAGAAGCTTGCCAAAGGTCACACAGCCAGTAAGTCACAGAAGACGGGTCAAACCCAGGTCTGCTAGGCCCTCAAATCCCTGCCCAGAGTGTTTTTTCATGGTGGGCAACTGGTGGGACATCACAGCATCCCAAGATGTCAGAGAGACAGGTCCTAGAAATAACCTAGTCCAACCGCCACCCGCTCAGCTGAGATGAGGGGACTGATGCTTGGAGAGGGGACAGGGCAGGGGTCTGTGTGAGCTGCTGACTGGTGTCCCTTCCAAGTAGGGCTCTGCCCACTCCCCCCATCTCCCCACCTGTGCCACAGAAGCCTGCCCCTGTCCTCTCACTGCTGGCACCTGGGCACCTCTGCCGGCTGCCAGTGAGTTCTCAACCTGGCCCAACTGCCATGGTGCCGGGTGACTTTCAGCAAGCATCTTGCCATCCCTGGACCCCTGGCCTCGAGTCCCACACATGCAGGAGGCACTGGGGACATCTCCCTCACCCAAAATAGTTAGGCAGCAAAGGCAGCCAGAGAGGCCCCGGGGTAGGGAGGGGGCTCACTCATTAAAGCAGCCAGCGCTTCCTGCCCCTCGGGACTGCCTGCTGATTGGTTCATAATTTTCTGGGCAAATGCAGGACCACGTGTGAGATGACTCTGGGGAAATCAGGCTGAGGATTGGTTTGGGTTTGAAGCCTCTGTCCCCCGAGTCCCCCTTTGTCCCACCCCTCCTCATCACCATCACTCTTGTTCGTGTCTAAGCCTTCTTCAAATGTCTTTGCCTTTAAATGAAGGCTGGGGCTCCGAAGGGGTACCTCATGCTGTATTTGCCACGCCAGACATGAACTCTGGTTGGCAGACAACAGGAAGGACTTCCCAAGCTCTCCTGTCTTCTTCAAGGCCCCTAGGAATGTTGGGACCGTCGTGTGGGGCAAGGTCCCACTGAAGTGTAGACTATGGGAAGAGATTGATAGGGCCATGGCCCTGGACCCAGCCACAATCTGCACACCCCTCCCCGACGTACTCAAACCCACCACCCTCCTCTCCAACCCTGATGTGTATCATGTCCGTGCACCCCCATCTCCACACCTGTGCTCTTGTTCTCAATCGCCCTGTACTAACATTCCCCTATTAAAAACTCAGGAGTCCTATGTCTGGACACCTGTTCAGGCTTCACATCCCTCTCACCTCTGGCTAAGATAAATTTTTTTCTATTGTGGTAAATAGGCATAACATAAAATTTATCATTTTAACCATTTTTAAGTGTATAGTTCAGTGGCATTAAGTACATTCACAATATTGTATAACCATCACCACCATCTATTTCCAGAACTTTTCATCATCCCAGACAGAAGCTCTGTACCCATTAAATAATAATAACTCCCCATTCTCTCCTCCTCCCCCAGTCTCTGGCAACCACAGTTCTACTTTCTGTCTCTATGAATTTGCCTGTTCTAGGTACTGAATGTAAGTGGAATCATACAATATTTGTCTCCTCTCCTCTGATTTTTATAGCTCTGACAGTCCCTCCTGGTTTGTTATTAATTATACATTATCTTGTGTTGATATTTAACCTTTTCACATGTGTGACTCCTGTCTTCATCAAACCAAGGGCTCCCTGAGGGCAGCTTCTCCACAGCACAGACAGGCATGGCCTTGGGTTGGGATTCAGTAAACTCTTACTTAATCGTTAAGTGAACAGCTGACTGAGTGAGTGAGTGAACGAATGCACAAGTCGGTGAGTTACTAGAGGTATAAGCCAGAGAGAGGGCAAATGAGGGAAAGAGCCATACCTGAGGGCACCCATCCTGGCTGACCCGAGGAACATCAAAGTTCATCACGGATGGGATAGGGAAGGAGAGTGGGGTGATGGGAAGCCCCAGGGATGCCGGGTCCCGGTTTACCTGATTGACTCTGGGCAGGCAAAGAGACAGGGGTCAGCACAGGAGTGCTATGGGTCTCCAGCACCGTTGGCTCTGCCCAGCCAGGCAACCAAGGACTCCCACGTGTGCTCTGGATTGATGTGAGAGAGGAAAAGATGAAGTCGCCCACGTAGTTCAGGTCTGGACACCCCGACAGGTGGTGGACCCTGGTCCTTCTGATCGCTGGTCCAAGCCTTGAGAAAGCCTTGGTCAGGAGACGGGCTGTAGCTCCCAGGTTCCCTTCCCCATGACTCACTGTGGCCTTGACTGAGTCCCCTCCTGTGGACTGTGAAACCCAAAAGAGGCCTGGGGAGGAGGGGGATGAACCAGGGCTGGGGCCAGGGAGACCCCCAGGAGGGTGAGGAAGCGGACTCCTAGGCAGGGCTAAAGGTCATGAAATTGAGAGGACCCTTAGGCTGCCTCCTCTGGGGACAGCCAGCCACTTGATGGTGCCTGGCCCTGAACTAGAGTGGGAGGGGAACTGTGGATGTGGTGGGTATAGATGGGGGGGCACGTTTGGAGGGGCTGAGGACCCTTCTCCTCTACGTGCTGGCTCCCCCACTCCAAGCCTGCTCTTGTGAAGGGTCTGAGCTGCCCCTCTCCAGGGCCGTGGCAGCTTCCTGGGACCTCAGCCCCAGTGGGGAGGTTTGTCGGGCCTTGTGGGGAGGGCAGCCTCCCCCCTCCTCTATCACCCCCCCTCCCTCCCTGCCCACCCCTGCCTGGGCCCCACTCACGGAAGCTCCCTGTAGTTGGGAACCGCCCGGGCGATGACTACCGTGGGGCCGGGGCTGTTGACCAGGGGCTCGTTGACCCCCTGGAAAAAGACCTGGGGAAGAGAGGAGGCGGGTGAGCCCTGGGTGGCCTTGGGCCCTCTCGGGGACATGGCCAGCCCACCATCTTTCTCCCCAACAATGAGACCATCCCTGCATCCACATCTCTGCACATGCTCCCGCCTGCTCCTGCCTCACTCGGTTCTTGAACAGAGGTTCAAGGCTGCCCTCCTTCAGGCCCTGGGCCAGACATTGGGAAGGCAGCGGGAGAAGACGCTGATTCTGTCCCCACATACCTCCGCTGCCATCCCAGCAGCTCCTGGTCCTCACCTCTGTCCACTAATGGGCTCCCACTCCCCCTTCAGCCCTCACCCCAAACCCCACCCCCCAGCTGTGGCTCCTTTTACTCCTCTGACCCCTCGTCGGCCTCTGCTTCTACTCCTGCGCCCAACGCATTCCCTTTCCCAGGCAATTTGATACCCGGTGACAAAAGCTGCCTTCTTAAAGATGACTTGGATCATCTTATCCCCCTGCCCCAACCCCACTGCCCTTAGAATGGAGTCCATCATTCTAACCATGATAGCCAAGGCCTGTACGGGTTGGCCTATCTGCCGCTCAGCCCACATATCCAGCAGCCCCCCAACCTCTTTTGTCTCACCCCTCCAACATGCGCCACTTGTTTCTGCTTCAGGGCCTTTGCTTGCGCTGATGCCTCTGCCTAGACTCCCCACCTCCACCCCCACCAACTCAGTGGCTGGCTCCTTCTCCTCTTCTAGAGCTTAAATATCACCACCTCGGAGAGGCCTTCCGTGACTGCTCTTCCTAGAGAAGCCCCCCCCCCCCCCGCCCTCTCAGCCCCTAGATTGCCTCGTCATAGCATCAGCATCACTTGTGTTATTCTAATTTCTTTCTTGTTTATTTTCTGTCCATTCGACTAGAACCCTGGCTTTGCAGGGGCAGGGACCATATCTATCTTATTCACTGCTGTATTCCCAGCTTTTAGCAAAAGTATCTGACAGAGAGTAGAAGCTCAATATGTGCTTGTGGGATAAATGAGTGACATTAATGAAGGAGAAAAGGGGAGAACAGGCGCGAGAGAGGTTGACTGTGTTTATGAGTGTGAGAGAGAGAGAGAGAACAAGAGTCCTGGGAGGGGGAGGAACAGGAGACAGGCAGTGGCCTCAAGGAGGCGCTGGGGTTGAGCTGGCCTTGGAGGATGGGTGGTGATACTGATTACACGGTGCTGATGGGAAGAAAAGCAGGAAGAGGAAGGGACTCCGGACTTGGCTAAGGGGCCACGTCTCAGGGACACCTCAGGATGGGAAGCGGCCCCTGCCAGGTTGGACCATACCTTCCCTGGTCCTTCTAGTTCTGCCTTCAATGGGAGGAGAGAGGCTGGGAGTAGGGGCTTGTCCTGGATCTTTTCCTTTTTCTCCTCCCCCTACTCCCCCAGCACCCTCTCCTAAGCCCTTCTGCCAGGACCCGTCTCAGCTGGTTGTCAGCTCACTCCACACAGGTGTGGGCTGATAAGGGCTTGAAATAGTGATGAGGACTTTTCAGGTCTCACTGGGGCCTCTGGAGACTGAATCCCTTTACCAAATTCAAAGGACTGAATCTCTGATGGCGGCATTTCAGACTTCGGATGGGGATGAGGTCTGGGCCTGAGGGATTTCACTGGAACCTGTTAGACTCTCTATTGCTCACAGGGACTCCAACAGGTGTAAGGGCTGAGAGGCGGGGTCTGAGAGGTGTGTGGGGGGGGTGCTAATTTACAACTGTTCTGTGATGAATGGTCAGGTGTGAATGAGACAGCTGCCCAAGCAATTTCTTCTTCCACTGTGCTCCCTGGTCTGCCATCAGGAGCAGACAAGGAGGACATCTGTGCTGGGGCAGGGGAGTGGGCAAGGTGCTGGAGGGCAAAGGGGCCCAGACTCTGTGGGACAAGTCAGAGGGCTGGGGTGGGGTTGAGGCAGATCCACCGGGAGGCGCCCTGCAGGCCAAGGTTCAGCCTGGGTCTCAGAGGTGTGGTCCCCTCTCTGTGGGGCATGGCTTGGGGACAGCAAGGCCAAGCTGTTGTCACTCTTCCTTGTTCCGTGTGTGTGTGTGTGTGTGAGAGAGAGAGAGAGAGAGAGAGAGAGAGAGAGAGAGGAGAGAGAGAGAGAGAGGGGGAAGGCTGCTGGCTGTCCTCAGGAAAGACCATGATCAAAAGGCAGGGGGAGATGGGAGCAGAGGGTGCCTGCAGGTCTGACAAATGCTGACACCAAGGATGGCTGAGGGGAAGCAGAGATGTGGGTCAGGAGCTCTGGGCTCCCATACCAGACTCTCCTTGGGTCTCAGTGTCCCCAGCCGTGAAATGGGGCTAGTGCCCTTCCGGACTTACAGTGATATGGGGCAGATCAGATCAGCCCTGCTGGGGCAGGGGAAGCCCAGAGCTTAAGCCCCCTTGGCTCCCGCCCTGATCATACTCAGGCCATGACTGGATTTGAATCTGTCATCCTGGGCAGTGTGAAGGCTGAGGGAAAGGGAGAGGGGCTAGGTCCCAGGACCACATCTTCCTGGAGCATGCCAGTCCTCCTGGGGTTACTGAAAGACCTAGGGATAGAAGGTAATGGGGGGTGGAGAGCATGTATGGAAGCTAGGCTTAAGCTGGGCCCAGCCCCGGCCTGGTTAATGGAAGAGGCTCCAAAAATAGTCATTGAATGAATGAATGAAGACCTAATGGGAAGACCAGCCAAACAGAAACAGGACTCAAGGAAGAGTGGGGAGGCCCCTAAAATGTTCATTTAGGGGATGTAGATCCTAGGTCAGGAGTCACTACTCCAGAAGGGAGTGAATAAGAGAGAAAACACCAGAGAATGTGGGCCAAGGTAGGGGCACTTTACTTCCCCACATGAGAGTCAGGGAGACATAGGCTATAGGAGCCTCCTGTCCTCCCTACGGCACTCCCTGCAGGGTGTGTGAGGAGCACAGCAAGGGAAGGCAAGGTTAGGGCCGGGTCATATGCCTGGAAAGTGCTGGAAAAGATTAGGCAACGTCATCATCAACTTCATCCCCATCATCCCTGCCATCCCAGGGCAGGTTCTATACCAACTACTTTGGCTATTTTTGAAGAACCCAGTTGCTTTTTTCTTTCTTGATTTCTTCCCCAGACACCCCTGTCCCACACCATCAGACCAGCCAGAGGTGGCCAAGGGCAGAGCCTGGGGCCTGCTCAAAGCTTGGCCCCTTCCCACCCCATCGCACCCCTGGGGGTCCCGGTCCCAGCACCTCCAGAGCTGTGTGGTTGTGGCCCATGTAGTGGGAGATGAAGTTGCCCTTCCGAACGACTGTTGCATAAAGTTGGGTCTTGGCGGTGGCTTCATCGGCTTTCCCAGACTCAGTGGGCTGGGGACAGGGTGGGGGAAGAAGACACACAAGGAGGAGAGTGACTAAGGGGCAGACCCTGGCCATAAATCCAGCCCTCTACAGACAATCACTTGGCATTGCTCCACTGGGGCTCCGAGATGATAATTAAAGCTCATGGTCCCTGCGAGCCCTTCCAAGGAGATCAATATAATAAATCTTCCCTTTTCTATTTGAATATTTCATCGCCCTCACAAGGACCACTGCCTGCCTTCTCTCTTTGTAAAGATGTGATAACAAGGTCTGGGTTGTAAGTGGACAGAGAGCCAAGAAGTCTGGGTGATGCTCCCAGAATTACAGCTGAAGTGCTGAGTCTCCCAGGTGAGTCACTAATCTCTCTGGGTCTTTGCTTCCTCATCCTGAGGCCCTCGGCTTGGGGTTCTCCTTAGAGTCTAGGGAAGGTAAAGACCCCTGGGGCCATGGTTGAAGAGTTGCTTGGAAAGAAAGTCAGTGCCAGGGCCTGGGGGAGGGAGGGAGGAGGGGAAGTAATCTGAACTGAGCACTTACTATGTGGCAGGTCCCTTGCTAGGTGCTTTATGCCCGTCATTGCACTTGACCCTCCAAATGGCCATGCTAGGAGGGATATTATCTCAATTTTGCTGATGAGGAATTGAGGCCTGGGGTTTTTGGATATACAGTTAGCAAGCAGCAGACCTGGCTTAGGAACCCAGGCTAACGTCACATTGTTCTTTACTCTAAACAACCATAGCGGTCTGGAATGCACATGGAGAGAGGGAAAAGTGATGCTTCTGCCCATCTCTTGCCAGTGCCTGGCACACAGTAGGTGCTTAATAAAGTACTTGAGCAATGAAAGAGTGAATTCTCCCTTCTATCAATCAGCACTGGGGAGAGGGGTTGGGCAGGGGGGCTGGTCTGGGAGAATTAGGCCATGGACTAAGGGGCCTAAGGCTCCCCACTCCAGGCTCATGCCCTATTGCCCACTAGAGGGGTGCATTCCAGGGAACACTTCATTTCCCACACACCCCAACTCTCCTGGGCCTTCTTCCTGTCAATGCAGTGTGACAGCACAGAAAGAACTGGCTTGGGAGACAATGTGACCTAGGCTCACACTTGACTCTGCTATTCACTCGCTTTGTAACCCAGGATGAGAGGATTCTGCTCTCTGGGTCCCAGTTCTATGTATGCAAAATGTGATTCACATTGAGGATTAGAGTTGGTGTGTGTGGTGTCTAGCCCAGAACCTGGAACTTAGTAGGTGCTCTGTAAACACTGTATTTCTTTGATTTTTAGGTACATTTCCACTCTTTAAACATGTATGCAATGAGAATACAGCTTTAATTGGTGTATTCATTTAATGTGGTAGATGTTCCGTGTTTATTGGGCTGTTTTATGGAGATGAACTTGAAGAATTCTAAATTCTTATGGAAATCATTCCTGTCTATCTGCCAGGAGCTATTTTTCCTGAGCCCCACATGGGCCAAGAGTTGTCACACTGCTGGGTGGGCATGGGATGCCCAGGGTTGCTCTGAAGGAATAGCTAGGGCATCAAGCTGGTTCCCACCCGCTGTCCCCCTACTTGTCCCAGGCCCAGATGGGCTCAGAGCCCAGGGCTCTGACTCACTTTCACCAGCTCAGAGTGGTAGGGGTGGAAGACACGCAAGTACTGGATGGGGATTTGCTAGGACAACAGCCCCTCTTTCTTTTTATTGTCCACCACCTTGAGGATCACATCTGGAGAGAGAAAAGATGAACACAGGGTCATGGCAGGGCTTAGCTGACCCCTGTCCCTCCCAGTGAGGTGAGACAGTGAGAGGTGGGCAAGGGAGCAGGGCCCACACTGAAGAACCAACATGCATGCACATGTGTGGAACACACAGATGCACACAACTTCACAAGCACTGTTTGAGCCCCTGCACAGGGCAAGGCTCCATGCTAGGTGCTGTTAGGACTGAAAGATGCAGTTCTCTCCTGTTCCAGAAACTCCCAGCCCAGAGATGAACACACACAGAACTGACCCCAGTCCCCCTAGCAACAGACACATGTGCAGACACAGAGACACACACATAAGCAGGAATAGGACCCCTTCCCAGGAATAAGGCCCCTTCCTCTGGTCACAGACACTCTCACTAACTCCTCAGGCAGGAATAGGAGGGCTTATCTCCCATATGCTGTAGAGGGGGAAACTGAGGCTCAGTAAGGAAAAGTGATCTGCTCAAGGAATCTTTCAAGGCAAATATCAATAAAAGTCTACTCCAAGTAAATGAAAACTGGTCTAAACACTAAGAATGATGCACCACTTAGGAAACTCCTTCCAAAGAGACTACATTTTGCCATCAAATGCATGAACTTCGGAATGAATTCTGAGGAAAATACCAATGACCCGGAAATAATCATGGTGGTCCTACTTAGTGAGTGCCAGGCATGGGGACGGGCACGCCTGAGCCATTATTCCAACAAATTCCCGCAGTCCCTCAAGTAGGAATCACCATTTCTGTTTTCTAAATGTGGACACTGGAGCTCAGAGAGGTTATATAACTTGATCAACATCACACAGCTAGTAAATGGCTGATGTGAGAGGCTGGATTTAGTGACCTTGGAGTCATCTTCCCACTCTGGAAGTCTATGATTTAAGGAAGAACAGGAGATGGGGAAGGAGGGAATGAAGAGGTGGATGGAAGAGGGAGGGAGATAAGAGAGAGATCTATAGAAGAATGGGAAAGGGAGGAGCGGGGTGGATGGGCGTAGCCGAGGGAGACTCTTGGGTAGCTCCTTGCCCTCTGCCTCGCTTCCTGAGACAAGGACGTTTCAGCACCAGGGACAGCTGCCGCTCTGCAGGCTCACTGGGAGCACAGTGCTGCTGGGTCACGTGGAACTGGGTGGGTCATTTGGATGAGGGGGTGGAGGAGGAAGTTGAGAGCTTTGCTGATTACTCTTCCTTTCTTCTTCCTCCCCACAGCTATCCGGGATGCACAGAGAGGGAAAGACACTTGCCAAAGTCCCTCAAGAGCAGGCCATATGGGATTCATGTTCAAAGGAAAGAGGGGAAAATGGTCACCAAAAGGACTTGAGGCTGTCTTGAAGAAACTAGAGTAAGGGACTTCCCTGATGGTCCAGTGGTTAAGACACTGCACTTCCACTGCAAGAGGGCGCAGGTTTGATCCCTGGTCGGGGAAATAAGATCTCATATGCCGTGTGGCCAAAAAATAATAAAATAGAAATATGAGCAAAGTAAGTGATATATTAAAAAAAAAAAAAAAGGCAGAGTAAGGCAAGAGGTGTGAAGTCAGCAGACCTGGTTTCTAGTACTAACACACCAACTTGCTTTGTGGCCTGTAGCCAGTCATTTAGCCTCTCTGAGCTTCATGTTCCTGCTCTGCAAAATGTTAATACTTTAAAGAAGAAAAACTCTGTCCCTCTCCTAATAATTGCTGTAGGGAGGGGAATATGATTTTCAACCTATAAAATTCTAAGCAAATGCTCCTCGAAGCTGTCACCATTTTCCTGCTCATTAACCTTCCGTAGTGCCCCATACGCTTACCCAGCTCCGAGCAGATTGAAAAAGCTCAGCTGGGGGATTCCAGTGCTCCCAGCCAAAGCTACAACAGTAGCTGTGGAGGCTGCAGCCTCTCATGGCCACTACCCATGGGCCCTGAGTCCCCACATACAGTTGGAATTTGCTGAGGCCGAACAAAGGGTGAGTGCCCTGCATTTCTCCCCCCACCCCCCAGTCTCTGCAGCTCTGTGTGGGCAGCCATACAGATGAGCTGTCACTGGAGGGAACGGACAGCCATTCCTCCCTGTTCCTGTCTCCATGCTACAAACACGCTTCATCAGCTTCTCCTCTGGGCATTGTGCCCCTCCGGCGTCCTACAGCTCCCTTTGTGCGGCCAGCGAGCCATTTCTGCCACCAGCCTGCTTTAGCCCTGACACAGGGCCTGCAACTCCCCTTTGCTTTTCATTAACACATCCTCGAGCTACCTCCTGCCCTTCCCCCACCTCTTGGTCTGGTCCCCATCTCCCCCACCCTCCACCGCAGATATCACCACAGCAACCGGTTCCAACCAGGTTCTAACAAGCATCCAGCTACTTCAATCTGCAAAGAGCCTCCTGCCCATATTCTCTGCTTGCCCATGAGGCCTCCCCACCCTCCTGTCCTTCTTGCAGTGAGTCCTGCTTCCCTCTCTGCTACACAGATGGGCCCCAAGGCCACTGACTCATCACGCCCCTTCCGGTAATCACCCCAGATGTGTAGAGCCCAGGACAGGATCACAGCCCTGGTCCACTCATCACAACCCCTAACTTCCTGTCAGCCACATAGATGTATACACACACACAAACTACACACACTTAGGTACCAACAGGCACATATCAGCTCCCAGGTAAATCTAGGTGCACACGTAACACACTGTTACAGCCAGACATGTGAATGCACGCACCATACAAGACACACAGACATGCGTGCCTGTAGGCATAGTCACAAGCACATACTCACACACTCACACAATGTTCACACATGCACATGAACCAGCATGCAGGCATTCACACACAGGCACGCACGAGCATTTGCATGAGATCCTAGGTCAATTTCTCCTCGTTTTCCACATTTTCTCAACAGCTCCACCCATCCCTTTACAGGCAGAAGAAAATCCTCGGGCTTGACCTAGAACTAGCTTCTTCTCCTTTTACCGATGCTCCTCTTCACCCCTTTTCTCTCTCATTTTCCACCGTCTTTAGCAGCTGGCTTTCTGCTCTTTGTGAGGTAGACAGGGAGCTCTGTCTAAGTCCCTGGCAAGAGTTTCAAGGGCAGAGGTAAAGCATGTCATCTGAGGTGTGTCGCTTGCAAGATGGGAGTCTGAGGCTCTTCTGACTAGATACGACCAGAGACATCACGGGCACCTGCGAGTCTATGCTGACTGCCTGATGCCGGTACCCACAGCTGTCCTGCCATCAGCCAGCCAATATTCCTGTGTGCCCGGCTTGAGTTCTCACCTGAGAGTGGAAAGCAGGTGGGCCCCCGGTGTGGAAAACACAAGTGTGCCCACGTATGTGTGTACACTGGTACCTTAAATTGCCTGCAGTGTCAGAATTTGCCAAAACACAGGGACTGGAAAGGCTTCTGGGGTGGAGGAGTGAGAACAATTAGGCAGTTTCTATGACAGCAGCCCCCGACTTTGGAAGCACAGACACACTACTGTCTGACAGTGGGCAGTTCCCGGGGAGGACTAGGCAGGATGTGAAGCCATTCTAGGGAAGCAGCTAGAGCTCAGGAGCTATACTGAGAGCAAGGAATGCTGATCCTAGGTTCCCCCACTTGCTGATGACTTGAGTTGAGCCTGTGATATAAGTTCCCTGGACCTCAGTGTTCTCACCTGAGCAATGGGAGCAGCACCGCTCCTCTTGGGAGGGGTGATCCAATGAGCAGTGCATGGGGACGTGCCAGGAAGCTGTAATGTGCCATTGCAGTGGGAGACGGTGGTAATAACAACCATGAAAATAATAACAATGGTCGTAAAATAGATAAGCTTTCATTGTCTGGAAAATTCATTTATGTGGAACAACTCATTTTTCGAGCAGGCTGGGGAAATGAGGCGTGACAGCATTATGATTTTTTTCCTTTAAAGTGCTTCTAACTGAGCCCAGGGAGACGTTCAGGTGGCTTCCAGCTGCATTGAGAGGGAGGCTGGCTCTGCCCTGCACCCCTCCTAAGCTCCACCTGCCCCCTCACCGCCTCACCTTCATGCCCCGCATCCTCAGCTTGGATCTCCACTTTGACCGTGTCCCCCCCGATGGGGGCTTTGCTGGGCTCCGAGGGCACAGATGTGACTGCCTTGGAACTCTGGTTCTTCGCTTCCTCCGATGTGGTTTTCCTGGCGGAGGGGGGCGGGGGCGGGCAGGCTGAGTCACAGGGAGGGTGCCCTGCCTGCTGCTCCCCGCTCTCAGACCCCACCGTCCATAAATCTGAGCGAAGAGCGGACGGGGCATGAAGCGCTCCCTCTCAGGCAGAGACACTCATGTCATCCCAGGCCCAGGGAACGCCAGGCCTCTCTCCTCGGCTGCCCTGCCTGCCCGGGTGACCAAGGCACCAGAGGATGAGGGTGGGGGTGGAAGAGGAGGTAGACACCTCGCCTGTCTGACTTCCTGCCCCCTGCCAGGTCAGGGCTTCCCAGCAGGCGCCTGAGTGCACATTCCCCATCTTGATCCTCTTCTCGAGGTTCTGTTTGGTGGGTTGGTGGGAGGAGGCCTCTGGACAGGGCAGCTGTGCAGTGCCCACCTGGCTGATCTCTCCTTTAACTTTCATCTCCCCAAGCTTCTGGCCCAGCTACCCGGCTCCGAACCTTTTCAGTGGGGTACACACGCGCCACCGTCTTCTGCGGCGGCCACTGTGTGCAGGGCCCCGGGCAGGGCACTTGGGAGCTGGGCATGGGGCAGGGCAGGGGGTGGTGAGGGGTTTCAGGCCTGCAAGCCCTCAAGGTCCTGCAGGGTCAGGCTGTCCCAGGCGAGGTGGGAGCTTGGGCCTTCTGCATCCCAGCACATCCCACAGGTATCTGGGATGTGTCCCTGAGATCCTGAGCCATCAAACAGTTCAGTGAGAGAGTTAATGCTTCTTCTGTTGAGGAGGTTATTATATCAGGGCTGTAAGCGGTGCTGCTGCATTAACTGCAGCAATCATGGGTGAGGACTCATCTCAGAGCGCCTTGGCAGGGGGAGCCACACCACACACCCGGGGGGGAGAAGCGTCGTGCACAAATGGCACCCCAGGGTGGGAAGCAGAAATGGCGTCCACGCCAGCCCTTGGCCCCCACCCCCAGATGCCCCCAAAGAGAGTGTGGGGCAGGCGAGTCGGCCCAGAAGCTCAGAGCCAATGTGCCCCATGTGTTAGCAGCCCCAGCCTTGATCCTTCCCAGCCCAGCCTGTTCCTCTCTTCCAGGAAGCCCTCTGGGACCCCCTGGCCCTCACTGCTCCCTCTCTCCTCTTGACTTGAGTGACACAGTGGCCTGGATCTTTCCTTCTAATCATTACAGCCCTACTCCTGTGGACACCCATTCTTGTGGGAGTCCTGTATCCAAGCTCCAGGGGTCAACTTAGGATTCCCCTCTGCTTCAACTGAGAGGCAGTACGACATGGTGATGATGACAACGGGGTCCCCGGAGTTAGACCACTTGGGTTCCAAATCCCAGCTCTAACTCTTAAGTAGCTGTGTGACTTTGGGCGAGGTTCATAACCTCGCTGTGCTTTACTTCCTTCATCTGTGAAATGGGGACGGTAATGCAGGGTTGTTGCGGGCATGAAATGAATTAATATGTGTAAAGTACCTGAGACATTGTTAGATACCATGAGAGTGTTAATAATAATAATAGTAGTAGTAGTAATAATAATAATAATTTTAATTGCCCCAGGTCTGGTGTCTCCCTATCTTGATCCCCAGCTCTGGGTCTGCAACTGGAGGTCTCTGGCAGAGGCAGAGGTAAGGTAAGTCACAGCAGAGAATACACAGAAAGAGTACAGGCTTTGGAGTCACACTGACTGGTTTCCAGCCCACAGTTCTCTTCTGGCCAGGTCCCCTCCCCTCTCTGAGCCTCAGTTTCCTCTTCTGTAAGTAGTACCTCCCTCCGAGGGTTGGTTATAAGGACTGGGAAGAAAGCATGTTAAGCTCTGGCACACAGAAGGCCCCATTCATGTTATCCCCTCATTTGTGATACAAAACAACCTGGGTGTGTCCAAAGCCACCTGACTGAGGGCAGCGTGAAGGGGAAAGGGATGCACTGAGGGAGGGCTGAGGTGAGAAGGGGTGTGCTGCCCAGAGAGCCGGAGTGATGGAGCCCACCAGACTCGGTGCCCACCCAGACACAGGCATCACCTCCCCACGCCTGCAAAGCGGGTCCCTCTGGCCCAGGGCTGTGCGGGAGGCCGCCAGGCTGGAGAGAACAAGGCAGTGAGGTTGGCGGGTGATGGAGCCCAGCCTGCCCACGCTCCTCAGGTCCCTTCCTCCCAGCTCTGTGACCTCTGCTAACAGAGGGGTGCGACCTGGACCCCTCCACCTGCCACTCTGCTCTGGTTCCCCCTCTGACAGCCGCCCCCAAGGTCAGAGGCCTCAGAGCTCTCAGCAGCCTCCCACCAGCTCCCATTCCACCTGCTCTGCTCATTCTCCACACCTCCCTTCCTCTGGGAAGCAGGAACTGGGCTCCACAGAGGACAGAGGGCAGAGCGCAGCAGAAAGGCAGAAGCACTAAGCGGAGACTGTTGCAATGATGCATGTGAGGAGGATGTCAGACCTTCTACACCCGAACAGCAAGCTTGCTCCTGCAGGGCACGTGGTGTTTGCATCCCTGGGGGCTTCCCGGTGCAAGGAGAGGACAGACTCGGGGGTGAGCGATGGACTTAAGTCGCAGCAGTGCAGTGACACAATTCAGGTTGGAACCCAGGACCCCAACTTGCCAGCCTGTCTTCCACTCTCCTGATGTCTTCAGCCCCTTGTCCCCTCCCCTGGGCATCTGGCAGGAGGAATTCCAGGTGGAAAGAGACAGGGAAGGGCAATGGACAAGGCTAAGGGAGGCTGCTGGTGCTGACTTCGCTCAGGCATAGAAAGAGTTAAGCAAGCACTTCTCTCAACACACACCACAGAGGTCGGACAGGGCTAGGTGAGCAGGGAAGAAATAACTCTGTAGGGGTGAGGCCCCAGGGGAAAGAGGGAGGCTTTTAGCAGGTGGAGGGAGGCTGTCAGAGTAATGGCTTTTCCTGGCACAGCTGACTCCTCTGGGCCTTGATGCTATTCTAGAAACGAGAGCTAGAGGGGCCTCTGATTCCTCACAGAATTGGAGAAGGGAAGCAGCTCACTCCCTGCTCTCAGCCCCCATTCTGTGCCCTTTGCTGGCACAAGAGAAGCTGAGTTCTAGGGTCCCCCAGGCCTCTGATGGAGCTCGGGTCTCCCAGTGCAGTCTCAGAACCCAGGGGGCCTCTCTGGGACCTGCCTCCACAGAGCCGCCTGCAAGCCTGAGATCCTCCCTCCCTGTCCCTAAAGCCCTGGCCTGGCTCCAGCAGGGGCCCGGGAGGAGCTGCCAGGTGCTGCCCGCTGTCCTGAGGCTCAGACTTATTCCAGCCGTGGGAGCAGGGCAGCCACCCCAGGATGGAACCGGGGTTGGGCTCAGAGGCACAGTGCGGTAGTCCTGGGTCCAAAGGTGCAGGCAATGCAACCCCCGCCTCAACCCCGCCCACCCCTCAGGGCACTGGAGGGGTGCGTGTATGTTTGACAAACTCCAGCCAGGCCCGAGCACAGCTGTGAGTGGGAGGGGAGAAGGACTCGGCTTTCCTTCTGTGAGGTCAGAACTAAGGGGAACATGTTGTCTGGTTCCCAGGGGCTGCGGCGGTGAGTGGAGGTGAGCACTGGAAACGCACAGGATGTTGATGGAGAAAGAGGGCAAGCTCCTGAGGTACTCCCCACCCTCCACTGTCCTCTGAATGCCCCCTAGGGCACACACCTCACGGGTGGAACCTGTGTGCCACTGTCCCTGTGTCCAGGACGTCTCCCCTCACTCCTCTTCTTCCCCTCCCCCATTACAAGCGCATATGTGCGTGCACGGATATGTGCGGACATACACACACATACACATGCACAGGATGCCCCAGAGAGGTTTGTGTGCCACACTGTACCCGATCTCTGTACCCAGCCCCCAGTCTACCAGCCCTCAAGCTGCCTCCGTGGTCTCTAAGCCCACCTCCTGCTCTGCCCGTCCTCTTGGTCTTCCACATTCCTCAAAGCATCAGAGCACGAACAACTGTCAAGGTCTGGCCTCCTCCTGGGCAGGGCTTTGGAAGGATGCAGGCCACCTGTCTTGTCCTGAGAGCCAATCCCAGGGCAGCCCCTGGGAGATCATGGGAAAGGGGAGCACCCCAATTTGGGTCTGTTCTGGCTGCTGGGGTCCTGGCTGGGCAGGCTCCTGAATCCTGAAAGACCAGAGGGATATTCCCAGAAGCCCTGGGGAAAGAGGTGGTTGGGTAGATAGAGAAGGATATGACGGAGGGCAGAACATTTAGGTGGATGGGTGGCAGAACAAGAGGTCTTGTGACCTTTTGACCTGTCCTCCACAGCCCTGCTGCTCTCTCACAGGGAAACTTAGAGGGAGGTGGGGGAACAGGTTCAGATTAAGATTCCTGCAGGCCTAGCACAGGGAGATCAGCTCGGTGCTTTGTGACCACCTAGAGGGGTGGGATAGGGAGGGTGGGAGGGAGGGAGACGCAAGAGGGAAGAGATATGAGGATATATGTATATGTATAGCTGATTCACTTTGTTATAAAGCAGAAACTAACACACCATTGTAAAGCAATTATACTCCAATAAAGATATTTAAAAAAAAAAAAAAAAAAGATTCCTGCCAGCCAGATGCTGGTGTGTCATGATTGGGCCTTATCCTGTCCTGAGGAGGCAGGGCAATTCCGCTCTACCTGGACCCTCCATGCAGGTCTCTGAGCCAGGAAGGCCAGCCTCCCTCATCCTCCTGAAGTCTAAGAGGCATCCAGACTCCCAGGTCACAGGCCTACCTCTATCCCTGGAAGGCACAGAAAAACCCCACGACCTCCTCCTCCCCCAGAGGCCCAGCCTTGTGCAACAGGGACAAGATAGGAGACTTGGCCTCTGCAGAGATGGTCATCTGAACAGGCTGGTCAAAGGCTGGATTCTTGTGTTGCTGACCCTGCCTGGGCTGGACCAGGGAAAGAATGTTTCCTGGAGGAAGCAGGGTTTGAATAGATGGAAAGGAGGACCTTCCCAGTCGGAGGATAGAGCCTGAGGCTCAGAGGGGCCATGGGCAGCTCTGGGGAGGGGCTGGCTGGTCCATCTAGGGTGGGTGGGTTGGGAGCATGGGTTGGAGTAGTCAGAGAGGAAAGCGAGGCTTGTGGTCCTCCCTTACCTCATTCCCTCTCCAGCCCCTTCTCTCCACACCGAAACGCGTCATCCTCTGAGGCCAGACAGGCAGGAGGGAAAACCCCTGGCCGTCACAAGGCCAGAGGATAGCTGGGCATAGCTGGGCAAGAAGATGCGGCCTGAGGCTCCATGAAGGAGGAGCTGAGATCTGAGGCAGGGAGTGTCTGGTCTGAAGCTCCCTTCTCTCGCCTCTCCCACTTCACCAGACAACAGCCCATCCATGGCACCCCCCCACTCCATGATTGCCTCTCCCCAGCCCCCAGTGCATCTGGTCCTTGTGGGTTTTGAGCTCTTGGGAGGCTGCCACTTAAAGGCATGAGCGGGGCTGCTATTCTCAGCAAAGTGATGGGCTCTCATCCTGGGTTTCATTTATTAATTGGACTCAAATGAACCATCACTAATTGTTGATGGTGCTACACCACTACAGGCGGGCCTCAATTTAGAGAACTGAGGTGTAACGGGGGTGTAAACCGGAGGCCAGCCATCTCCGCAACCACATGGGTGTGGCTCCTCCCCTGCACTTTCCTGCAGGGAGCGGGGACTGCTCTAGAAATCAGAAACGGCACATTCCAAGAAACTCTGAGATGAGCACTCTGGCAAAGGGAAAAATCTTTCTGTAAAACCCAGAATGCTCCCCACATCTCTACCCACACATCATCTGAAATAGTCCTGCTGTTCTCAGGGGAGCCCCTTCTGGTCAACAGGCACCCCTCCGCATGGCATCTCAGAAAGGCAGCAGGGCAAGGGTAGTCTTTCCATATGGTCCAGGGGAAAACCAGAGCCCACAGAGCTTTGTGACTGGTCCAAAGTCAGACTCAAGCCCCAGTCTGTCAGGCACTGTCACATCCTTTATCCTCTCCAGGGGAGAATTTCCTTGTTTTCCAGAGAGCCCTTCTTTTCTCTGTTGAGGCAGGAGATGGTACGGGGCCAAGAAGGGCCCCTGCCTGTGCCATCTGCCAGCCTTTTGAATATCTAGCTGTGGCCTACCCTGTGGCCTAGCTTGGTGGGGGGACCTGGGAGCCATCTTCTGAGGCGGAGGAGAGAGGGTCCAGCTGTCAGTCAACACCATAGCCCTAGGGGATGGAAGGACAGTCCCCTTGACAGGGGACAGCCCTGGGTGGGACAACCCTGTGAGATCCACCATGACTTGGAATTCTTCTTGATAGGTCACTCTGAACATCCCCTCTTCTGAGTATCCCCTTTCTCATGGATGCAGCTTTAGAGCAGGAGGAATGTGGGCAGACATACAGGTGAACTTCCCAACCTCAGAAGAATGACTTGAGACGCAGAGCCCAACCTCCTGCCCCCTTCCAAGAGACAGCCTCCCTGAGGGGTCCTGGTACCCAAGTTCTCGGGCCTGGAACCTGCTCAGCTGCCTTCTGCCTTGGGAGACTGTGGGCGTAGGACAAGTGAGCAGTGTCTACCACCGCTCCCCTCCTCCCACTAGACTGTGAGCTCCTGGAGGACAGGGATTTGCCTTGTCCTGCTGTAGCTGTTCCCGGCTCCCAGGCTGGGCACAGTGGGACCCAGCAAGTGTTTGCTGAGTGAAGGAAGGGGTGACAGACCCTTGGAAAACCACGTGGAGACAGAGGTAGTCCCTCCTCTCCAGCTCTGCTAGGCCAGCCCCCAGTCCGGACTGCTGGGACCCCGCTTTAAACGGTGGCATCTCCTCAGTACCGCCCTGGAAGCAGCTCTTGGGCTGGGAGGAAGGTTCAGATTCCAAATTCTAGTCCAAACACATGTCCTCAAAAGGAGGGAAGCAGAGCCCAGCTGTGGGGACTGGGGCCCCTTGAGATTCTGGGGCCTTGGGGCCTTGAGACCCTCGGTCCAGCCTGGGTCCTGGCCTCTCTGTCCCCGCCCGGGGCCCTGCGGCTGGATCCTGGGTCTGGTCCTCCTGGCCACACTGACCACCCTGATTGCCCGCAGCTGTAGTCACGGTCCGGCCGCGCAGGCCCTGCTTTTGAACATCCACAGAACGCCGCAGCATGCACACGGCACTCTCCACAGGCCCTGGGGCTGCCTGGGAAGCCAGAAAATGAGAGAAGGGGGGGAGGAAGAGGGGCTGATGGGGGCCACCACTCCCTCCCCTCCCTCGGGGCGAGCCGCACCTCTAACTCTACCTTGGCGGGAGCAGGGAAGGAGGAGGCCACAGCCTGCCCTGCCCAGAGATAAAACCACCGCTCAGCCTTCGGAGCGTTCCCGGGCCAGGCAGACTGGATTAGCGCTCAGGCGCATGGGTTGTGGGTCTGAGTCCCGGCTGTGCTGCCTGCTGACTGTGCAGGATCATCCTTTAAAAATCTCTCAGCTCAGCTCCTCCCGATAATCGCTCTCCGTAACTCACAGGTTTCTGGATGGACGAGAAGGCCAGTTTGGGGAAGGCTGAGTCTGGGGTGGAGTGTACACTCACCGGTGGGCCCAGGGGCTGGAGCTTAGGAGAAAGGCCTGAGCTGGATCTAGACATTCTGGAGCCTTCAGAATAGGGGTTGGGGTGGGTAGCCGGGGGTGAGGGAGATCTCCCAGGAGAGTAGAGATCCAGGGGAGAGTCGGGGACTGAGCGGGAGCACGGGCATTCACAGGGCACAGGGAGAAAGGAGCCCACAGAGGAGTGGGCAGAGAGAGGAGGGGGAATCAGGATGGGAGTGTCCTGGAAGCAAAGAAAGGAGGGGCTTCAAGAAGGGGGGCTGCCTCTCAGACTCCTATAAATGATGAGCAGCCGTGGGGAAGTATCTGGCCCCTGGGAGAGGAGGACAGTCGGTGAAGCTGGCTGTGGAGGTTGAGTCTGAGCCGGCTGAGGGTTCAGGAGGGGAAGACAAGGAGGTGAGACTCAGATCCAGCCGAGAAGAGGTGTTCGTTCTGCCCGTAAAAAGTGGTTGATTTCACATAACAATCTGGATTTCTGGCTTCTCTTGAAAAATTGAGAGCACCGATAACCCAAGCCTGCATTCCTCCCTCCTTGGCAGAAATCAGCGGGGGTGCCTGGGGGCTGCTCTCAATGAGCCAATGCCCTCAAGTTTGCCAGTGGATTCAGCTCTCTACTGCATCATACACCCGGCTGACTTCAGTGTTTATTAACTGGCTTGGGCCTTGAAGGCACTGACCGTGCCATCCCTGGCCATTCCTTCTGTGGAATCTCACTGTGTGTGTAGGGATGGGAACAGACAGATATGGGGAGAGCACAAGGGCAGAAGGAGCTGAATTGGAACCCGAACACCGGCTCCCTGGCCAGTGGCCTCCCTCTCTCTTCGATAGATGCTAGACCATGGGGCATGTGACCCTGAAGCCCGTAGGGGCCAGGCAAGGGCAGAGCGAAGCCAGACCGAGCCTGGAGGGGGCACCAAGCCTCCTGGCTGCTCATGGTGTCCTGGGAGGGAGGAGGAACCCCGTCAGCAGCAGCTTTGTCCATGCTCAGAAATAAGCAGACCAGACAGCCTATGTCTAATGCAATGAGGACACCAGGAAGGCCCCCACTGGCTTGCCTCATTTCCTGAAATCTCCCCGCTAATACTTGCTTCTTTTGGTAAGCATTGTCCTTTTGGGCTGCTCCTCCAGGATTCCAGCAGTCCTGGTAGAGAGCTCAGGCTTTGGGGGTTTGAATAAATGTTTCGGCATGAGAAGACCTCAGGGGCCCTTGGCAGAGGTGATGGGGGAACATCTGGAAAGAATCCTGCGGCTTCAGTCTGGCTGGGGGTCTCGGGCCAGCCTCCTTTTAAGCACTGATGACAGCTGTGTTTATAGCCCTGGGACATGGGGACGTTCTCACTGAACAAAAATTCTGAGGCTCTGAGCCTCAAGGGACTGACGTCATTTGGAACAGGTGCAGGTAGGTCAGGCCACGCCGTAGGCAGGAGGCCCTGCATGGAAGATAAGACCCAGGATTCTCAGGGCCTTCTCTACCACGTGGCTTCTCCCACAGGCATCCTGCTGGGAAGGAAGGAGGCTTGGCCTCTGCCAGAGCAAGTGGCCGGTTGTCAGATGGGGACAGTCATCTTCATCTGCTCCACTCCCACTGGCCAGCCATGTGATCTTCGTCAAGTGCCTTCACTGCCCTGGGCCTTGGCCTCCTTGGCTATCACATGGGGCTAATGCAACCTGCCTCCCAGGGCTGCTTTATTAGAGCCAGAGTGCCTGGAGACCCAGGCTCTGAGTGAGCTCAGTGTGGGACTCACCAGCAAATGGGGGCTGCTTTTCACTCCTGGTGCTGTCCCATGACCACTGTCACTGTGAGTGTTATTGTTATTTTTGCGAGTCCAACCCTCTGGCAGCTGAGAGAATCTCCCAGGCCACCTGTGGTTCATACCGGACCTCCACCTACTTCACCCAAATTCCTGCCCTCTGGGGCCCTTGGCCAAGGCCCACAGCCAAATAAGGGAAAGTGTGAGCAGGCAGGTCCCAGGAGGGGTCTTCAGACTGGTCACTGGATCTTCTCTGCAAGTCTGGGTTAGGACCCTGATGCCAACATCCCCTTCCAAGGGCAACAGCTATGTGAAGATCAAGGCAGAGAGTGAGGTGGAAAGAGCTTTTGGGTTTTGGAATCCTGGATCCTGGATTGGGTACCCACTAGCTCTGTGACTTTGGGCAAGTCACAAAAATGTTCTGAGCCTTAGTAACCTCATGTATAAAATGAGGACATGGGCAAGTCACAAAAATGCTCTGAGCCTTAGTAACCTCATGTATAAAATGAGGACAATGTTATCTAGTTCATGGGACGGAGTGATGATTAAATGATATCACACACACACACACACACACACACACACACACACACCCCTAGTGCATTTGACAGGTATCTGGTAGACACTTGAAAAATATAACCTTCTTTAACCTTCCTTTCTTACTAGGACCCCTGACAAAACTGCCCTACTTTCAATATCTTCTTCAGTTAGTCGCCAGGGTCAGGCTCAGTCTGGGGCCAGGGTCAGGGCTCTCAGGCTTATCCAAGAAAGGAAGCAGCCCTTCCCCTCCCAGTACTGGCTCTGTCCCTGCTCATTAGCTCTGGGCAGCAGGCAGTCAGAGAAGCAGCTGCCAACTGGCAGCCCAGCCATCCAGCCTTTGGCCAAGGGTCAGAACCCCACAGGCCGTCTCCTGGCTGGCCCCTTCTCCACACTCTGCCTGCTGGGGTACTCCCCACCTGTCAGGGCCACTGCCTTCCTGATCCCTGCTGTGCTCTGACAGACAAGTCTCTCTGTGCCAAGCTGGGAGGCAGGTGCTGGGCACTTCTCAGGCCCCAGAGCCTTGAGCCAGGCCCAGACCACTCGGGGGAGACCCTGGGCCTGGCCACTAACCCAGCAGACCTGGGTGTGGAATCTGTTGGGCAGTACAACTGGGGCTCTTGTTGCCTCTAAGGAACTGAGTCTGTTTCCCAGGCCAGAGCACAAACCAGCCTGGCAAGCCTGCGACAGCGTGGAGGCCAAGCCTTATATCCTGGCCATGGGAAGGCCAAGACTCAGAGAGGGGCAGCGACTCCCCCGAGGTCACACAGGGAATCAGGGGCTGTGGGCCAGACTCTGGGTTTTCCTGATTCCATTCTGGCTTCTCTCCACTGACCTGTGGTTTCTTCTGCTAGGTCTCACGTGCCCACTGTGACTCTTACTAAGGATATCCCCTCTCCCTGTGTGATACTTTAGACCTGTCAGCATCTCCCGGATGGTGGTCTGGCTCCACCATCTCTTCAGCCCATTGGGACAGGTTCCCAGGTGAGGTATTCAGCATCGAAAGGTAAAGTAACTTTCCCAAAGTCACAGGGAACGCTCAAAACATGACCAGATTCATTCATTCATCTGTTTATTCATTCATTCAACAATTATTAATTGAGAACTTCCTATGTTTCAGAGTCTGTGTTGAAAGTAGGGATAGGATGGTGAAGGAAACAGACCTGGTGGTTGCTCGTGGAACTAGTGGGGCACAATGGGATGAGGCACTGATGAAGAAGAAGCCAAGAATCACATCAAAGCACATAAAACACGTGCAACTGCAGCTGCAACACTGGAGAAGTACACAGTCCCATGGAGGCATGTAATGGGGGAGGATTAGGCCTGAGCTGGGAGGTCAGGAGGGCTTCCTTGAGGAGGTGATGACTGAGCTGAGATCCGACGAGGGGAGGGGAAGAGAGAATGTTCTGGGGGAGGGAGAGTGCAAAGGCCTGGGGTGGGAGGGAAGAGGGTCTGCTCAGAGCATTGAGAGATGTTTGTCCATCAGGTGTGGCTGGAGCAGAGAGAGGGAGGTGGGGTCATGCTGCTGGGGAGCTGGAGGGGCTGACAAAGACCCAGCCATACTGGGCCTAGAACCCTCTTTACCCTGAGAGCAATGTGAAGGGTTCAAAGAATGGGTTCCTCTGGTACTATGGCACCACAGTATCGAATGGTAACCTGCCTTTGAAGGGGGTTTGAAGAGGGGCAATATTAGATGTACCAAGAGCAGAACAGTGCAGTAACCTAAGGTGGTGGCGCTGGCAGAGAGAAGTGGATAAATTCAAGATCGGAGAGGAACTGACACGACTTGGCAATGGATTGGATGGGGGCAAAAGAATGTGATTACTGATGCCAGGATGCAGATGAGCTCAGACGAAGAGAGAGTACAGAGAGATAAGAGAGACCTAGGGTTGAAACCCGGGACAGGCCAACATTTAGTTCCAGGTAGAAGTGTTGAAGAGGTCCACATAGAAGAATATAAGAGTAGGGCATCTTGGAAGCCAAGAAAAGCAAGGGCTGCCAACAGAATCAGTGGTCATGAGGGGTTAATGCCACTGAGAGACCATGAAAGATGAGATACCCATTGGAAGGAGAGCTAGGCATGATGATCTCTGGTGACTTCAGAGACAGCTATTTCAGTGGAGAAGTGGGGTCAGGTTGGAAGCAAGTCAATGGCTTAGCTGGAAAGAGGCAGAACCAACCACAAAATGAACCAAGTGGACCTGTTGGTCTGTCATAGTCGCCACTGGAGGACACACCCTATTACTAGATTGGCTCAAGGCTAGAGCCTGCATGGTGGAGGGAAGTGGCTACACCCTAAACTAGGGAGGCCCCATCTTGGACCTGAACCCTATTCTGCTCCTCACTAATGGGTTGAGTAAGTGGCTTTGGGGCACCCTCAGTCCTGTGCTTCAACCATCCCCCACCTTGGGGCCCCACAATGGGCCTGCCTGCTGAGGATGCAACACCCCAGAGAGGAGGAGGGAACTAGGCAGAGACAAGAAGCTCCAGGACCCCATTCCCAGTCTGAGGTGAGACAAATGGGATGGAAGAAAGTAGGAAACTAAGCCAGGAGACAGAGCTGAGGACACCAAAACACAGACAACAAAAAGATGAGAAAAAAATGCTTTGAAAGACTATAAAATTATATATATATTCAATATATATTATGTAATATGATTTATTAGTATTTAATATATATATAGTATATAATATATTTTGAGCATTGAAATATTCATTGTGAGAAAAATGAAAACTTTGGTGGATTTGCTTATGCCTATTATATGCTTTGTTACTGTGTATTTGGAATCAGACATGGTGGAGGGGCGGATATCATATCCTTTCCAGGGGTTAGGGCTTCTGAGGGTCTCGGTCCTCCCTCTGGGGTTCCTGCCTCGGGCTGGGGGCTCGCACTGAAAGCCCTTTTCAGGTCCTGACAGCTGGGCCTTCTTTCTCAGAAGCCCTCCCTTCTGCTTTCATTTGCATCTCATTAGCACCTCCTCTGCTGGTGGCAGCTCAGCCGCCCGGAGCCCTGGAACGCAGGCTGCAGGCTCGCCTAGGCCCTGCTCCCTGCCCCCTCTCTGGGTGGAGATGGGTGCAGCGATGCCCTCCCCCGCCCCACCAACCCCTCCACACCCCTCACCCAGGCTCCGCGGCTTGGCTCCCGCTGCGCGTTCCCATGGCAACCGGGTGATGGCGCAGGTCGCGGTGGCTCTGTCGAGGAGCCACGGGCCGCCCAACTCCCCGCCCCACCGCCCAAGCTGGATTGGTGATAGGCGGGGCCTCAATCTCCCGAGATGATCGGCGATAATTGGTTTATGGAAATAGCTGAGGGGAGAAGGCGAGCTCCCTGCCAAGCCTGCTCTCAGCCACCTGTCCTTCTTCACCACAGAAATGGAGTCGGGGGAGGGGAGGGCCGTGGAGCTGGGCAGGGGAAATGGGGCTTTCGAGACAAGCGTTTCACCTGTTGGGCTCCAGCACCTCATCTATCCCACTTTCACTGTGTGTGTGTGTGTTGGGGAGGGGTTGTTGTCATAGTAACCTGGGGTGTTTTCATCAGTGCTCCTTGACCCCTAAGTGTGCTCAGGCCTATACCCGGCATATTGTTGGGGAAATGGAGAGGGAGACATGGGATCTGTCCGTGGGAGCCCCAGTTTAGGGGACAGAGGAGCAGCACATAACTTCATTTATATAAAGTACGTCAGACCAGTGTTGCCACTGCTGTCCGTCTGCAAAGGAGGGAGAGCTCAACTTGGACGGGCGCCTGGAGGAGGAGGCTCACAAGCAAGGCTTTGAAAGTGGATTTCGGCAGATGTTGGCGCAGGCACTCCCCAAAGGAAATGTGGACAAAGCCTGTAGGCAGGAACTGAATGCTGCTGGTATTGGTAGAGGAGGGGAGGGGTAGGTAGCTTGGTGGGGAGGCCCCAGTGGCTCCCAGTGTCTACAGAAGGGGCTAAGGGATGGCAAGCTCATGGGAGGGGATTACTGCACGGGGCTTTATAATCAAGACTCAGTAGATGTCCAACATCCATATAGAAGCTTGGCTGGATGGAGACTCTGTCACCCCTGATACCCTTCCAGGAGAAGTGAGGCCCAGGAAGTGGGAAGTGGACATGGCATGGCAGGCCTCGCTCGGATACCGGGCTGTGAGAAGTGTGTACCCTGACTCCGGCTGGTTGGAGGGGAGCGTGCATTAAAGGATCAGAAGGAACTAGGGAAGCCCCTGTAATAGAAAAGACTGGAGAAGTGGTGGGGGCCAAGGAGGAGGATGGTCTTGAGGATCCTACCCCAGGACTGGGCATGGTAAGATGGGGCACTCAGAGGCTGGGAGAGCAGCCCTTAGGCCTGCTCCTTCCTTTGACCATCACCTCCCACTGAGTCCAGCCCAGGCCTCTGCATCCAGGGGCCCTGCCCCACTGAGGTCGATTTGTGGCCAAACACTGGTCAGCTGGTTGTGGGATCACGGAGTGGCTCTTCCCTCCTTCCACAGCCCTTTGGGTGCTCATATCCCAAATATCCATACCCTGGTTTCTGCTCCAGCTTGGACACCATCCCCTGCCCTCACTCTCACCCAGCTACTTACACTACCACATAGCTCAGATGCCATCCTTGGAGGCAGCAAGGTTGGTGGCCCCATGGAGAGTGACTGTGATGACCTCCTTATCAGAGGGAGACGGGTGGCTGATGACAGAGTCCACATTCTGGGAGGTATTCGTGGGCTCCTCTGGGCCCTCGGTGACCTGTGGGGAAAGCCAGGGCTGAGCGCCTCTTCCAGTGTGGTCACCTCCCTTTACTGCCTCCCTATAACTCTAGCCCCCTCTCGGTTCCCCTCCGAGTGGCTGTTTCCCTCTGTCATCCCCACAGCCAGTCTGGAACTACAGGGGCAGTCAACTTTGACCCCGTTTTCTCCCTACCTCTGTCCCCCACTCCACACCTCTGTCTCCCTCTTGCTTCCTCCAGTCCTGGATCTATCACTTCCTGCAGAACGAGACAGGCCACTTCACCTTTCAAGTCCAGTCCCACCTCTAAGCCTTTGCTTTTGCTGGTATCCTTGCCTGTAATTTCTAAATCCTGCCCTACTTTTGAGGTTCTAGCAATTGGCCCTCTTTGCTCCTGCAACCTCACCCCAGGCCAGCTGTCACCTCAGGTCCCTCCTGTGCACAGCGCTTTATAGTTTACAAAGCCTCTCCACATCCATGGAGTCACCCAAAGCATTAAAGAGGGATGAATGAATGTGTCTTTCCCAGATGCCATCGTCTACCCAGAAAACCCTGCGGACCAGGAAGGAGGAGAGGTGCCTGCCTGCACACGGGGCCTCCTAGGCTGCTTGCCCCAAGCAGACATACGTGCAGGGGCTCAGCATCTTGTGGACTCACACGCTGGAAAGCAGAACCCTGAGCCAAGGCAGCGAAGTGGGAAAGGGAGGGAGCTTACCAAGGCCCAGGGCAGGCTCAGTTTGACTCTGGAGGCAATGGGGAATCCAGGGAGGGTAGCAGAGTCCAGGTATGGACATGGGGCTGCTGCGGTTGAGGTGTCCTGTCCTCCCTCGGCACTGGCTGCCTGGCTCTCATTCCCAGGCCCGGGGGTTGACACAGTTGACCCAGATTAAGCCTCATCTGGCAGGAGGCCACCCCCCCCACCTTCTGTCCCTCCCGGTGATTAATCAGCACCAGCTGATGTGAGAGGCCCTCCTGGCCCTGGGAGAGAAGCAGTGGACCTCTTCAGGTTGGAGATGGGGCCCTGGGGGAGGGCATCACTGGGGGCTGACCCTCTTATCTGGGAAGCTTGGCCTGTCAGTCCTGCATTTCAGGGCAGGCTGTGGCAGGGGTGGGGGAGTCCTCAGAGCGGGAAGAGTCCACGGAGACCATAGAGAACGATGTGAGACAGAGGCCCAGAGAAGAGGAGGGCCTGGTCCGAGGCAGGCTTTGTGCTGGTGGCAGCCCCAGCAGGCTGGGTCCCCTGACTCCGTCCTGATGAGCACTGAGTGTCTGGAGGGCTGGCTTTAAACCAGCTCTACCTCTCACCACGGCGGGACCCAAAGCCAGCTGTGCTCTGAGAATCGGTTTCCCCAATGGAACGATGAGTGCTTAAACCAGACCGTCTGGAACTTGCCCTGCTTCCTCTGTGAGGGTCCAGGTTCCCCATACACTTCTCCCCCTTTGAGCCTGGGCGTCCCGGGCACATTTGCTTCTGACTCTGGGAAGCCTCCGGGCCGAGGCAAAGGGAAGAGCTTTTTATGGCTGTTATTTCATGCAGTTCCCTGTGCTACTCCAATCTGTCGGCATCTCCTGCCAGCTCTACCTTCAAACCATGTCTAGAATCTGACCTCTTCTCACCATCTCCACTTGGGTCCAAGACATGGAATTCCTACTTGCATCCTCATTGCTTTCTCTTTTCTGTTTGTTCTGGCCCTCCCTCTGCCCTGCCCCATCTCACGGAACAGCCAGAGTGATCCTCTACAAATTTCAATCAGACCACATCACTTCTCTGCTCAAAATCCTGCAGTAGCTCCTTGTTTCACACACAGCCTCACTGTGGCCTGTAAGGACTATACACTCTGGTCCAGGAAACTGACCTCGTCTCATCCCTGGGCCCCTTGCCCACTCACTCCAGCCACACTGGCCTTCTAGTGGTTTCTCGCACCCACCAAGCTGGCTCTTGCCTCCCAGCCTTTGCTCTGGCTGACCCTTCTGCCTGGACTGCTCTTCCCTACATGTCCATCTCTGTGGCTTGTTCCTTCACTTCCTGCACGTCTGACTCTTTCTCAGAAAGACCTTCATGGCACAGGCTGTGGTCCTTGCCTAACAAGATGACTAATTAGGAGGTGAGAACACCACCTCCCTCCCCAGCCCCAGAAGTGCCAGCCCTACAGAGACTCTCCTTCCCTTTCTCTGGCTGAGGAGCCCCTCCCCCAACCCAGGACTCAGCAGAAGCCATCACCATCTGCAGAGGTGTTGAAAGCTGCCCCCTCCTCCCCTATTCCTCTGCCAGGCCAGGGCGGGAGGAGGAGGAGGCAGGTCAGTACTCAGAAGGAACGTCTGCCAGGTGGAGGGGGAAAGAAGGAGAAGCAGCCACAGAGCCACCCCCTACCCACATAGATCAGTGTTCCACCCTCACCGCACACCCCGTAACACACTCACTCCCCAGCAGGTTTGATCTGGTTTGGTGATATAGGAGCAAGACGAGCAGCCTAGGGGTCGAGAGACTTAGGTTTCAGCCCAGCTATGCCCCCAACTCTCTAGGTGACCTCTCTGAGCCTTAATTTTCGCACCTGGTCAATGGGGATATCTGGAACGGTTTGTAAGTCAGCCTTCCTAATAACTGGCCTGAGGTTCTTGCATTGAGGTCAGGAGAGATGACTAATGTCCCTCCCACTCCCAGATTCCCAGGAACTGCCTAAGATAGTAGCTCCAGCCCCCTGATTGCTGTGATGAGCTCCCTAGGGCCCCAGAAGTGAGGGCCCAGCCGCATGGCAGTTGCCCAAAGGCTCTCAGTGACTCCCTGGCAGCCCCAAGTCCAGCCAGGCATTTGGCAGACCAGGCCATGAGTGGTGCCTCATCTACGTCCTCTGCATCCTCTGCACCCTCTATGTCCTTTGTGCCTCCCCTCTGGGACAACTGTCCGGGAAATAAAGCTTGCAGGGGGTTTGGCAAGAACTGCTCATGCTTCACCTTTGGGCATGAGGCCAGCTGCCGGGCTGGCGCCTCCTGGTGAGGCCTGCAGGCGTGTGTCTGCTGGGCAGGCTGGGCCCAGGGCCAGGGAGGCCTGGGGCCAAGTAGGAGACCTCGAGGGGGGACAGTGGGCCAACTTTTCTGCCTTCCCCTCTATCCTGCCTATGTCTGGATGGGAATCTGCAGGCTTCCCTCAGGCGTGTGCCTGCATCAGGAGTGATGTCCTCTCCACGCCCCGCCCATCCCAGGCCTACATTGGAGACTTCAGGGAACAGAAAATGTACAAGCTGGGTTACATGTGGGGGAGTGAACTGTGGGTGATGACGAAACTAAGTATGAGGTCCTACAAACCCATCTGTAGGGGTGACATGAGCCCGAGGAAGGGAATTCACTTCCCCCGAAGACACCTCCTGCAGGCCAGGAGCAGAGCTGGATACCTACACACCACTGGTTTACTCCCTGTTAACTCATGCAGCACTGCTATGGTGCAGAAATCAGTGGGCAGTATTTCTAGGCAGAGGTTTGGCTGGTTTACCACCACCCAAGGCCACTCAGCCGGTACTGGCAGGGCAGGGTTATGATTCCAAAGCACAGCTCTCTCAGCTGCTCCACTGGGGCCTGGCATGTGGGAAGGCTCAGAAGTTGCTAATTCCAATGTCTTACCCTCCAGACAGCCCACCTTGCCCTCAGTAAGCCAGGATTAGCCAGCAGATGTCCTGAGGGACCTGTGACTGCCCATCACTCAGGGCATTTGGGGATATGTGTGCTGGGGGGAGGGGACAAGGTGGGAGGCAGTAGGAAGATTGTACCAGCAGTGAAGGAGTTAATGGTCTATTGGGAAGGGACTTAAATTGGTTCTCCTGAGGGGACAGATGGAAGAAGACAGTCTCCTCCACCCTTCCCTGGCCACAACTCTGCCCCAGCAATCTGGGAGGCCATGGGAAGCAAGGAAGCCAAGTTCCACCCTCCAGGATGCCCCTGGATCTGAAAGCCATGCCACTGGAGAGGCTCTGATGGTGGCCAGAGGAGGGGGCACTGGGCTGGGAACAGTCATTTGGGCTAATTCACTCCAGGGGCCTCTGTTTCCCCAGCTGTATCACCAGGGCTTCGAGTTGAAAATGGTCCCTCATGTTCCTTCTCGTTTCAGCATCTAAACTTGCCTGGGAGCTATGATGGCCATGGTGAGGCCCTTCTATAGGTGAGGAAACAGGCTCAGGGGCACAAAAGCCCCTGCACCAAAGCACACAGCTTAGCTCACAGGCACAGAACCGGAAATGGAACCAGGGTCCGTCCACCTCCACTTCCTGCTGTCTCGTCTCTCCTCTCTCACCAGCCGTTCTTTGTATGTGACGTGCTTTCTCTGGGCCACAATGTATACACTCTAAAGCTCATAACCCGAGTAGCTAGTAGTAGCACATGGTACTAACAATAGGAGTTGTGGTGTTTGGAGCAGTAGAGGCTTTTCAAAAGGACACAGAAGTCAAAAATCATAAAGAAAAGGATTGATATGATTACATTAAAAAATCCATACCGGGGCTTCCCTGGTGGCTCAGTGGTTAAGAATCCACCTGCCAATGCAGGGGACACGGGTTTCAGCCCTGGTCCCGGAAGATCCCACATGCCTCAGAGCAACTAAGCCCATGCACCACAACTACTGAGCCTGCGCTCTAGAGCCCGCGAGCCACAACTTCTGAGTCCACGTGCCACAACTACTGAAGCCCACGCGCCTAGAGCCCGAGCTCCGCAACAAGAGAAGCCACCACAATGAGAAGCCCATGCACCGCAATGAAGAGTAGCCCCTGATTGCCGCAACTAGAGAAAGCCGCACGCAGCAACGAAAAAATATTTTTTGGTGCGCAGCCAAAAAATAATAAATAAATAAATTTATAAAAAAAAAATCCATGCCAACTTCTATAATGGTTCAAAATTCACCACAATACATTAAAAATAAAAGACAAACTGGAGGGAATATCTGTAGTATATATAAAAGGATGGATATCCCTAATACACAAAGAACACTGAAACCTGTAAACATTACCATAACAAAAAAGACATGAATGGAGGACTCACAAAGAAATACTAATATGTGATTAATATGTGACATGTAATTATGTACATTATGAACATCCTTATAGGGGATTCTACCCAGCTATCAAAAATGTTTCCCAAAGCTATGAATCAAATAAAACAAATCTGGCTCCTTCTCAGGGCTCCCATGCACCCTCCTTGGATCCCCGAATCCAGTTGGGTGGGCAGGTGGGAATGAGCTTCTGGAACCAGCTGGCAGCTTAGGGCCCCCAGGTCAGGCCGACTGGGTACCTGGTCCCACGTGTGTGACATTCCGGAAGGAGGCTTAAAGCAGGAGGGTGGAGTCAAGAGGAGGAGCCAGCTGTGGGTAGAGAACACAAGGAACCAGAGACACCAAAGTCAAGGGTCATAAAGTAGAAACTGCACTGGGGTCTCAGTACCCTTAGCTGTTTGGTTTATTTGACCTAAGAGTGTAACTGCAAAGAGGGTGTTCCCTAGTTAGCAACTACCTGTGTACCTTTGGCAAGTGACACAGCAAAGGGCATGGGTTCAGCTTTGCCAGTTAGCACAAGTAAGGGTCGTGCTGCTCTGTCACTGCTATTTATTAAGCACCTATTATGTGTCAGGCACTGTTCTGAGTACTGGGAATAGAGCAGTGATGGAAACAGACAAAAATCCGTTCTCTCCAGACCTTGGAGCATTTGTGGCCGGGGGAGAGGGCTGGGCCAGGGCTGGGAGACGGTGGAGCAGTGGGGCATGGGCACTGCCAGGGCAGCAACATGGGAATCTCCTGGGGGATCTTGGAGGATGATGGTGAGCCATCGCAATAGGCTCTCTGAGCCTCTGTGACCCCCCAGCAACAAGAGGACAAAAACTCCTTTCCAGGCTGTGTGTATGTGTGTGTGTGTGGGGTGATATACCCAGTTCAAGCTACGTTTCTCTCTGGGTCACAGGGAGATGGGCAGAAATCACCAGATTGAGTTGATGACACCTGCAGGCACACCGCATTTCAGATCCCACGTGTTCCAGGAGTATAGGACACCTCACCGGGAAGAGCCACAGAGCCTACCTCCTTCCCCATCTCACAGCTGTGAACACTGAGGCCCAGAGAAAGGAAGCTTCTGTCATGATTCAGGAGCAAACAAAACAAGGGACTTTTTGAAGGAGAGATGAGCTCTTGCAGGTGCATGCCCCATGCCCCCAGGCCTCACCTTTTTCTTTTTCCGTACCATCCTCTTGGGGGCAGGAGTGTTTGGCCTTGTTTGCCAATCTTGGGGACCAGTACTTGGTATTGCTGGGTGATCAGTCCTGCTCAGACAGCTGGCCTGGGTACCTTGGAGTCTTTGGGGGTGGCGCACAGTATGGAGCGTTAGTGTGGTCTCAGGGGTGACAGACACCGGCTCTGGGACCTGGGCAGGGGGAAGGGGGAGGGCAAGGGTCTGGCGCTTTCTCAGCAGGGAGACATTCTGCGAGCTGAGGCGATGTGTGGGCTCTGGGCCATGGCCAGCTGGGCAGGGGTCAGCAACTGGGCAATCAGCTCTTGGCACCCCCAGAAGGTAAAGTTAGGGGTGGACCTCTCTCTGTCCAGACCTGGAAAAGCAGTGAGCTTTTCCACCCACTTGGGTCACCTGGGCAACACTGTGTGAGATCACAGGGCAGGGCAGAAGTCACACAGACACCTGTCAGGTGCAGTGGCGGGGGAGTCCGAAGCCCTTCCCCCTATTCCCGGGGCTGTGTCCTGCCTGCTCTCCGGCATTCAGTCCTCATCCTTCCTGCTCTGGGTACCCCAAAGAGCCCATCAACCAAGATTCACCAGCGGTCCTATGTGCCCAGTCACATGCTGACCACACTGCAGGAAAGGAGGAGACCCAGACACTGCCTGCTAGGAAGTTGCAGCTTGGTTGGAAAAACAGCTATTTCTGTTCGTGAACCTGCCGCCATCCTGCCTCTTCGGATGCCTATAGCCTTCTGTTTGTTTAATAGTAATAAACACAAAGTTCAGGAGAATGGTCTCCTCTTGGAGGGTGTGTGGGAAGATGGGGGAGAGAACAGGAAATAAGTAGATGTGGTATTGTAACGTTGTCCCCTTAGATTGGGTGGTCAGTTAAGAGGTGTTCATTATATTATTGAAAATAAATGATAAATAACTAAAGAGGGCTATGTACGGGTCAACAATTGTTCTAGAGTATGGACCAAAGATTATGACTGATCCAATTCTGAGCTCTACAAGAAATTATTACATAAATAACGACTCTTTTTTTTTTTTTGAGCACTTACCACATGCCGGGCACGGTTCTGCCACTGTGAGATGGCAGAATGAGGAGTGACTGGCCCTTGGCATGGGGGTGGGGTCTGCTCCATGGGGAGACGAGGTGTGAACTGGCCTCAAAGGATGATCTATACGGGGTGGGGTTGAGAGATGTCTGGAAGACCCCCGTGGCCTGCCCCATTCTTCTGCCGGCTGCTTTAGACACCATACGGAGGGTTCTTCCCATTTTCCTTGGTTTGGGGGCCAAGAGCAGGCCTACCCTGGCAGCAGAAAAGCTGAGGACTCACCTTTGATTAAAACTGAAAGGTCACCAGCCAAGGTCACCCAGATGGTTGGGGACACACGCTGTGAGTCCCACTTCCAGGTTTCTCCCCGCCCAGGCCTGGGCTGACACTGTCACAATCTAGCATGCGTGGAGAAGTCCTCAGGGGTGGTTCCCCAGTCTCCCTAGAGAGCCTCCCCCTTCCACTCAGTCCCAAACGCTTTGGCAGCAAGTCGTGGTGGCGGGAGGGGACCAGAGCTACTCCAGTGTCTACAGGGGCCGTTTGTGGCTCAGTTCAGGGCCCTGCAGCAGGGCTGGGAGAGGCCAGCAGGGCTCTTAGGGAGCAAACATTAAGGAGGCACTTGGCTCTCGGGGCTATGTGAGTATTCCTGCCATCACACCTCCTTAAGTTCTGCACCCTAACTGCCTTGCCTGCCCTGCCCTGCAGCTCCCTACTAGCATCTGAGCTTTCTACAGCTGCAGCTCCCAGCCCGTCAGCCTTCCTGCCTGGGAAGAGGATAATGCAATTGGGCACTGGTTCCAGGCCGTCTGGCTCCAGAGCCCTAGTGAGCCCTGAGCCCTGCACACTCAGCAACCAATGGAAAGAGGGCCTTCCCACCGCCTCACTCGTTGGCTGCCCGGCTCCCTGGACCAAGGGCCCCTGGGACACTCACTCCTGTGCTACACTAACCTTCCCTCCAGAGCTGCTTACTCCTCACCAGTGAGACGACCATCAGCCTGGGGACTGGATGTGGCTCTCCTACCTAACAACGCTACGAACCCCATCGCCCCTCCCGCGCGTGCTGTTCTACCTGCCTCATTGCCCTTTCCCAGTAAGGGGAACTCCGCCTCCCCCAGCCAAGGGAAATGAACCTGCCCCCCAGATGTCCAGAAGCCCTTCTGCTCCCCTGCCCAGGGGACCAGCCCCAAGCTTTGATGACTCAAGGAGATTCCCCTGTTAGGGGAAGCAGGTAATGATTGATCTCACAGCTAATAAGTAACCCTACCCAACCCCTCCCCTCAGGAGAGAACACTTGGTGCTGCATCATTCGGTAGGGCCAGGGGTTAAACACAGCCATTAGGGAGCCCACAGTCACTGCGCACTGGATCTGAGGCTGGCTCTTGGGGATGGAGGGGTCCTGCTTCTTCCGCTGGCTTTGCACTGGGCTTGCTGGGCAGCGGGAAGAGCCTACCCCTCCGCCTCCCCCATTCTTTCACCACCACTACCCCACCCCCATCACTTTCTCTCCATTTCTTTTGGGCAGCTGATTTGGGCTTCTGGGAAAGGGAAGGGATAGATGAGGGGGAAATTTAGTGTGATTTTTGTAGCAAATAGCAGCCGATAGCTGTGTGATCTTGGTTCACATACTAACCCTCTCTGAGCTTTGGTTCCCTTCTTTATACAGTGGGGAAATCAGGCAGCTATGAGGACTGAAGGAGACAATGCAGGTCAAGCCCTTAGTGCTGATACTCATTTAAGTTCTCCAGAAATGTTCGCTCTTTTCCCTGCTAAACAACTTTGGACTTGGCAGGTTGTCCCCAGAAGAAATGGGCCAGAAAAGTGATAAATGTCTGCAGGGTGCAGTCTCCCCCCAGCGCCTGAGCCTTCACCCCTGCCTCAGATATTCCAGCCTCCCTTTTCTCTTCCCCAGACCCACTCTGTTCCCAGCTTCCAAGCCCATGCCCACAGCCACCTTTCTCCAGGCAGCCCCCTCGCCAGAAATCTCTTCTCCCCTCCTACCTAAATCCAATTTATCCTCAGGGTCCAGCTCAAGACATTTCATCCAGGAAGCCTTCCTGACCCCCCTTCTCTCCTGCTCTGAACAGTCCTCTGTCCACGGTAACACCTGCCTGTGCCTGTGTTTGTGAGTTCACTCCCGATAGGAAATAAACCTGAGGTCAAGTGCCTGCCCCTCCCCGAGTTATTGGCAATTGTCAGCCAAGGCAGCTCCTTTAGAGGGTCTCTACGCTCCAAATGCCACTTCCCCTCAGCACCAGCCGTGCATACAGCAGGCGCTCACTCATTGGCTGAAGGATGGCAGACTCCAGGAGGGCCCCCTCCTCTGATTACAGTGGTGAATCCACAGCCTGCTAGGTTAGGATCATCAGGGGCTGCTCTGACCTCACATCAGCTAAGGCTCAACCTGGGAGTTTCTGCAGAGAGATTTGGGGGTGAGTAGCGGAGGACTGGCTCTGCCTTGTGCTTCAATTTCATCTCCCACTGGGGCCCCTGGGGGCCAGTTCACACCCTACCCCTTAAGGCACTGGGCAGAGTTTGAGCTTAAGTCACTGCAGCCAGAGCTCTGCTGGGGGCACCCGGGAGCCCCTCTCTCTGTGGTTCCCTCCAGCCTGTCCTCCTTCCTGCCCTTAGTCCCCCCCACACCAAAGAAGCAGCCCAAGGACAGGGCCACTGGCTTCCTCTGAGAGTGTTCCAACTGGGGAGCAGGTGAGTGTGGTAGGAGGGTCCTCTCCCGTCACCTGTGGTGCTGGGCGGCTCCCATTTGTACCGTACATCCGTTCTCCCTCTTCTCCACCCTGCGCTGTGCCCAGGAGGCTGACCCATGTGGCTACTTCAGTGGGTTCTGGTTGGGTTGGGTTTACGGGAGGGCCATCAGGGAGCTAGGAAGATCCTCCTGGCTGGTTCTCTGCGTTGGCTGGTCCCTCTCCCCAGGGCCACCCTGCCTGGCAGGCAGCACTCTCCATACAGCTGCCCCGCCGTGTCATCATTCCTCCTCTTGCCTGTTCAGGTCGAAGAGACAGTGAGGGCTCCTCTCACTTACTAGCCCCCAGGGGACTACACTGTCCCTCTTCTTTTTCCTAAACATCACCCTCAACTTTGCAAATAGCCCCTCTAATAAATTCCCCTCAAATGACAGAATTTGAATGCCTTCTTTTTCTTACAAGGCCCCCAGCTGATGCACCTGCTGAGTGAGCCCCTCTTTGTGGGCCTGAGCGCTCATCTGATAAATACCCTGGTACTGCCGCCGTTCTCATCACCTCCACATCTTCACACCCTGCTAACGATGAGTGAGCTCTTTGTGTCAGGCGCTGTGCCCAGAGTTTACCTCACTGTCTCATTTCATCCTCACATTCACAGCCCCAGGAGTTATTGTTTTTACTCCATTTTAAAGAAGAGGAAACAGATGCTCTGAGAAATGAAGGGACTTGTCTAAACTTTGAAGCAACAGAGTTGGGATCCGAATGCAGATCTGCTGGCTCCAAAGCCTGTGGTCATAACCACCAAAGCATATTGCTTTTTCCTTTACTCCCAGGGCAAGGGGTCACATCTCTCCATCCTTCACTCCTAAAACTGGGACAACACGTAAAAGGTCAAGCTCAGAGATGAAAACACCTGACCTCTTGAATGGGACCAGAGAGATGCTCTGTGACAGCGCTGTCCACAGACACCAAGAGTCAAAGGAGAGAGAGGTGGGGCATCCTGGAGGCCCACTGGGCACGGCTGGGCCAGGCCGCTGTAAACCAGGGCAGAAGCTGGGGTGTCCAGAGGAGGCCATTCTATCCAGCACAAATGGGTGGCAGTGTTGTTTGGTGGAGTCCTGGTGCTTGGGGGCTATGCCTGGGATCACTAATGGGAGCTTGCTCCCAGTTCCAGCTAAGCCCCTTCAATGCAGCCTGTCTGCTGTCTGGGTGGTGGATCCTGGAGGCACTGGGGGGCTGCCCTCTGACCTTCCTCTGGTGCCCTACTATGCAGAGGTGACCAGGATCTGCTCAGTCAGTGGCTGCTGGGCCTAATGCATGTGCCTCCATCATGGCGCACTTGATAGTCCCAAACTTGTCACTGCGCCTCGTTTCTGTCCCTCAGGAGTGACCAGCCTGGCCCAGCACCATCACACTGGGCAGCAAAAAACACCATCAACCGGCTTGGAATCCGCCAAGCGAGGCTTTAACTGTGGCTCCTCCAGCCCCAGCAGCAAGCATTTGCACAAGTCCTTTGACCAGCTCGGGCCTCAATTCCTCATCTGCAAAGCAGCAAGGAAAATCTACCTTGCAGGGGTGCGGTGAGGATCAGGTGAGAGAATGGATGCCTGGCACATGGCAGGTGGCCCAGAAAACCGAGCTTCCCCCATGTTTACGCCAGTTTGTGCCAATCCGGAGCCCCTGCGGCCCCAGCTGTGCAACGGGAGACTTGGGGTGATTGTTATGGATATGCTGTTCTCCTTGTTGGCTGACACCTTGTCCCTTAGCTCAGTGGGCATGTTTATTGATCACCACATTGAAGGAGTCCTCTCAGCATTGGTAACCAGAGCTCTAGTTTGGGGCAGCCCAGGTCCCATCATCGTGCCATGAATCACTTTGCTAAAGAAGCAACGTGGCTTTTGGGCATTTTTCTTTTGCAAAATCAATAACTCGTTAACAAAGGACTGAATAAAGGGGTAAGCAGGGAAGGCCACCTGCCATTCCCTTCCATCAGGAGCGGGCGGAAGAGGGACCCTGCCTATGTCGAGTGGGGGTCCACTCAGGGCAGAGAGGCCTGGGGGGGCAGTAGGCTCAACCAGTTCCCTCACCCCAACTCTTCTGACCCACAAGTCTGACCAAGTTCCTCCTCTGCTTTGATAAACACTTCGGTAGGCCCCACTGCTCTCAGGAGAGATGCTGACCCTCTCAGGAGCCTCATGGTCGGCTCGCCCCAGCCCCTCCAGCCTCATTGCTGCCGATCCCTGCCTCACACCCACGCTGCAGCCACACTACACGTCTGCGGTCCCCTGAAAGGGCTCTGTTCTCTCCAGCCTCCTGGCCTTCACCTAAGCTCTGCCTGGACTGTGCTCCCTCTACCAGCCTGAATAATTCATCGTGTTTCTTCAAGACACAAATGGAACAACCTCCAGCAAATCTTCCCTGAAACCTTCCCCCACTGCCCCCACTTCCACCCAGGGGCATCAGATCCATAGCCCCTGGGCCTCCCCCTGGCCTGGCTCATGACCCACTATTGACTTTTCTGGGAGAGGGTCTGTCTCCTCTGAGGGTAGAGACTGTGCCTGGTGATGCCTTGTCCCCAAGGCCCAGGTTGTTGCCTGGTACAGAATTGGTGTCAGGTGGGTGCTCATTGAATGAGTGAGGGATGACGTTAGCATCAGATGCTTTCCTCCTCCCTGCTAGTTCCCCAGATGCCCCCACTTCAGCCTGGGACAGTGATGCCTGCTCCCCAAATAGCCCTCTCTCTTGCAGAGAACAAGCCCTCAGGGGCCTTCTTCCCCTACTCGGGCAGGAATATTTGGTGTGAACCTCATAAGAAGAGCCAACAATTAACAAGCGCTTGTTATGTGCCAGGCACTATTCTATGCATTTGACATTTGTTAACTCGGTGCTCACAACTGCATGTGAGGTAGGTACAACTGTAACCCCCTTTTACAGATGGGAAAACAGAGGCAGTACCAGGAGCTGAACAGCCAAGCTTAGACCCAGGCCATGTGGCTGTAGAGCCTGCATTTGTCAGCACAGCCCTCTCCCTTAATGAGGTGCTTGTTGGGAGTTTGGGGGTGGGGGAGACAGCCCAGAGCACCCCACTCCCAGGATGGGGCCTCAGGGCCCACTCTGCAGCTGGAATGAGCTAGCAGGTCCGAGGAGCTCCAGTTACAAGAAGCTGCTTATTCAGGCTTTACCTGCTGGGATCCCTTGATTCCCTCCCTCTCATTCCCTCCTCAGCACCAGCCTCGTCCACACGGGCCGCCCACCGTCTCTACCAGAGAGCAGAGCCTCTGGCCCTAATCTCATTTGTGGCCATGAAATCGCATTTGCAGCGTATTAATGCAGCATGGAGCTGGCCCAGCCCTGCCTGTCTCCTGGAGGAGAGGAGCCTGGAAAGCAATCTTGTGGGGAGGCGCGTCCCGGAACACCCACCGACAAAAAGCAATTATGCTTTAAGAGGAAGATTAAAATAATATCCTCTGCAACAATCCCCACCAGCGGGCCTCAGCTCCACCCAGCCTCCACCACCTCCCGACAGTGATTCAAGGGCAGGCTTCTGCTGGGGGGCGGGGGCGGCAGACTCAGTTCTCTCCCTCCGAGGAGGACGTGCCCCCAAGGCCTGGCCCCTCACCTGCCCCCGCATTCACCACCCTTTACCTCCCTGAGTTCCCCAAAGAAACTATGCCCTCTCAAGCATCTGGGCCTTTGCCTAGGCTGTTCCCTCTGCCTGGAATGTAGCCCCCCAACCCTTGTTTATCTGGCAGGCTGCCATTCACTCCGCATAATAATCGTAGGTTAAGTTTTCGAGCATTTAGTGTGTTCTTTAAATTGACTACATATTCAATTCAACAATTCTGTCAGGGGACTATTGTCATTATTCCCATTTTATAGATGAAGAAAGAGGGCCACAGAGAAGAAGTCTCATAGGTGGAAGGTGGCAGAGCAGGGATTTAAAGGAGAACATTCACCCTTTCGCCCAGGGTAAGCCCAGCTGCTTCCCCTCCTGTACCCATGACTGCAGTGGTCTCACTGTGGTGTCTTATCTCCCTGAGGACTCTGAGAGGCCAGGCCTGGAGGAGAATCGGGGTTTAACAAAAAATTCTTGGGTGGAAGAATCGACACACCTCCCTGCAGGGATAGAAGGGGTGCGGATGTGTGTCCCACTCCTGCCTCCGAGGCTGTATCCTTCCAGGGATGCCTTCCAGTTTATCCGTATTGGAATTGGAATCTATTTGGAGTCCCCTCTCCTCCAGGAAGGGCTCCTGGACTGCATGCAGTCAGGTTAGCATATCACTTAATCTTCATAATCACACTGCAAAGTAGGCATCATTATCCCCATATTACAGAGGAGAAAACAGAGGGTCAGAGAAGTGAAGTGACTTGATCAGGAACACTAAGTATGAGGCAGAGCAGGGATCCGAATTCACACCTGAATCCAGCGTCGATGTTTATCCACAGCATCTTCTTGGCAGTGACTCACTCTCACTCCTCAGATAGGGTGGGTAAGGGCTTAATTCTGTGCTGGGGCTATTTATGCAACACTTTTTTCTAAGTGTCATCAGCCAACGCCAGTAGGCCAGGGGGTTTGCCTGGGGACTCTGAGTCACTGACAGCCCCAACCCCATCCCCAGGCCTGCTCCCAAACCTCCCGGCACAACAATGAGCAATTGCTGTTAGGGTCAGCTTAATACTGAGTAATTTGTCTGGGCTGGACTTGGTGTGAGATGGGGCCACCAGGAAGAAATCTGTTGCCCCAAATGCTTGCCCATGATCCTGTCATGTTGCCTAGAAAGCCCATTGAAGAATGAGCCTCCCTGGGAAAGAACACTACAACTCATTCCCTCCTCTGTGCTGATTACTGTATCAGAAAAAGCAAAATATATGGTGGGGACCTGGATTCTAGCCTGGCTTTGCTACTGAGTCAATAGGAAGCCATGAGTAAGTAGTTTACTTCCCAAGGGCTCAGTTTCTTGCTCCAGAAAATGGACATTATCAAGGCTAACCTGCCCACCTCCCAAGACCCATGCAGTGCTCTAATGGGCTTTGTAGCTTCCCCCTTTGCCAGCCTGGCTCCGAGCAGCCTGGGCAAACGGTATAGCAAAGGGCTCAGAGCCCGGGAGCTGGCAACGACCCTCCATTCCCTCGGCATCCCCTGCAACTCCTCATCCCACAAACATGCTCTCTCCACTCCATCTTTTCTCCCTGCTTGCTGTTCCTTCACACACCTCGTGCTCCCACACCTTTGCTCACCCTGTTCTCTCCGCTTGAAAACGACTCTCCTCAGTCCCTACTGGAATCGCACCCATTCTTTGAGGCAGGGATCAGATGTTCCCCATTTGTGAGGTGGGTTTTAATGAACCAAGCAATTTTCCACCCTCTTCCTCACCTGAGCCTCACAACCTCCGTGTCAGTGGGTACTGCTCTGCCCACTGTACAGATGAGGAACTTGAGGCCCAGGGAAGTAAGTGATGTGTTCAAAGTCATACAGCTCTTACGCAACTGCAAAATGGAGTCCTAAATCAAGGTCTTTTGATTCCCAGTCAGAACTGGCTTTCCTGCGGCAGACTGAGTGCTTGATGACCACCCCACTCATGCCCATCGCTTCCTCCCCAAGCTCCAGCAGCCCTCGCAGTGAGCTTTTTAAGTCATGGTCTTCCAACTCCTCCTATTTCCTCTCCCCACCTAGCCTGGTGGCTCCCCAAGGGCTGGAGATCAGCTACCTTGTTTACTGCTGAGGGAGTGGATGGATGAATGGTTGGATGGACAGATGACCACTGTGGGCCAAGGGAGGTTGGACCATTGGACCCAAGGGCAGGCTGTCAGATCCAGGGAGAGAGAGGATATCCCTGACTCATCCTCCATCCATCCTGCTGGCCTCAGCTGCGCCTGAGCCCAGGGACTCTGCAGAACCAGCCCGGGACCCAGGCTGGGGTGTCTCAGCTGACTCCTGATGGGCCAACCCCTCACCAGGGCCATGGCAGGCCAACTGGGCACTGTCAGCTTTCTTTCCCTGTTGCCCTCCCCCATCCGCTGTTTTATTAGAGACCAGTTATTAAAGACTGATTTCACATGGGGTTTTAATTTAACCTCACATATCACACATACCATATCCCCAAAGCTTCTTTCTCCTCTGCTAGAGGCTGCACTTGGAGGGTTTGTACAGAGGTAAAGCCAGGAGGGTCCCAAGGAGGTATGGGTCTGTGTGTGGGAGGGGGTGTGCCCCATGTATGTCCGTCAATGAGTTGGTGTGAATCTATCATTGTGATGTGGGGAGGGGGTCTCTGCATGTCCAGGATGTGGTGGGTTTGTGTATATCCAACATGTGTGTGTCCTTGTGTGTCTGCACGTCTGTGAGAGTGGCTGTGTTCCCGAGTGTCTGTTGGGGGAACATCTACTTTCCAAGGGTGTGAGTGAGGGAGAAGAGAGAAAGATGACCCTAAAAGGCCATGACAACTGGACCCTCCTGCCCCTCCTCCCTCCTTTCACATGAAGGTAATTTCTGGAGATGAGAAGGCTACCATAGTCCCCCCCGCCCCCCACCACAGCCCACCCCGGAGCCCTTCAGCTGCTGGGCCTGGGCTGGCTGGGAGGACATCAGAGCCGGGTACCCCCTTCCTCTTCATTTCCCCTTCACCACACACATATCACACATTCACACACACACACACACACACACACACACACACACACACACACACACACACACACATACACACACGGTGTCCAGGAGGTGTGAGTCAGAGGCAGCCCCTGGCTGGGGTGGGGGAAGGCAGTGATGGGGGAGGGGCAGCGGGGCCATCTGGTATGCTCAGATACAACAATCTGCTAATGGAGTTTCTTCCCAGACCAGCACTCAGGCTGGTCCAGCCTTCTCTACCCTGAAAACTGGTACCCGGGTCCCAGAGACAGTGGGCTTCACAAGTTCCCAACACCCTTCCCATGGGAGGCCAGCTAGGCAAGAAGGAGCTACCCTCTTTTCTAGATGCAGAAACTGACGCCCAGACGCATCTGCTTTGCCTAGTACAGACATCCCAACTCATTACTAGAAGAGCATTTATTAAACCCTGCCTGCAGGGCACGGCTAACCGTATACCAGCTCATTTAATTTTCCAGCAACAGAGGGCATAGGAATTGCCCTCCCCCATTTTACAGATGTGAAAATGGAGGCTGAGGGAAGTTATACAACCTGCACAAGGTCACACAGCTACTAAATAAATGTTAGAGACTGATCTGAACCCAGATCCACCTGACCCCACTGTACCTGCCTCTCACTGCAAGTTGGCTGAACCCCAAACTCTCCTATAACCCACCCATCTGAGCTCTAGGCACCGACTCCAAAGGCATATATAGAGACTTGGAAATCAGGCAGGCGGGGTGAAGAGACTGGCTCGGGCAAGGACATAAATATGGGACCCCACCGCCCCAATTTACATATTTTCAGGTCATATCCACTATGTCCAGGGACTTTTGAGGCCCTTCAGAGGCCCCTGTGGGCAGAAAGTCTTTCAGGGCCACCCAGGAGCAAGAAGGGACAGCAGGCAGCTTGCAGGGTCATTGTGCTACAAATAGCCAAGGGCCTTTCTCTTCCTGAGGAGGGTCTGGCCACGTCCCTCACCGCCCCCCTCCCCCCCCTCCCTGGGGCCAGCCCTGGCCAGCCCCGCATCTCCTGCCAGCCTCAGCTCTCCTCGGCCACTGGTGATGGGTCTACACCCCTCCCTGCATGGGTGACAGCGCTCTCTGGGAACGTCTTGACAGTGCCTTTGTTCCCCAGAAATAAAAGAAAATCGAGCTACAAAGGGAAACCTCAGGTAGCTTTTAACGGAGCTCAGCCGCCTGGGGCAGAGTGTGTTTAAGCTGGAGGCAGTTGTCACAGGAGCAGAAGGGGAGCCGCCCGCAGCCCTCTCCCACCCCCCTCGCCCCCTTGATTGAGTTTACACAAGGAAAAGGCTCTTCCAAATAGCAGCCAAGGAGAAAAATCAATGAGAATTGATAGAGAAATGTAAAACAGCCGTGTGTGTATGTGTGTGTGTGTGTGTGTTAGGCACAGCAGAAGTATGCTGCCTGGACCCAGGCTGACCTGCTCTGGGGCCCAGGCCAGGGGAGCGGGGGCTGGGAGTCACTCCCCGGCACGTGCCCGTGGGGGGGTGCTGGTGGCTGGGGGAGGGGCAGCAGCCGAGTCTCTCACTCGAGTTAAGAGAGAGATTAATATATTCAATCTGCTCGGGGTAATGGAGGGAACAATTGGAGTGTTTTTCTAAAGCCAGTAAAACTGCCTCATTTGCAAGGAGGAGCTGACCTGCTCACATCCTCCGTACGTGATGGAGCACAGGAAGGGAGGGGGAAGGGTGACATTGGGGCCCCAATACCGAGGGACTGGGGCATTAGCTTGGGAGGGGGTTAGCAGTCCTGATCTAACCTGTTCTCACCTTTCCCACCTTGTTAGTAGCAGCCCAAGCCTCTGTTTCCCCACCTGTGAAATGGGCCGTGGGCACCCCCCCTCCACCATGAGATTGGATACAGGAGGGAAGCCAACAATGACCCTGAAGGTCTGGCACTGAGGTGTAGGGGCATGAGCAAAGAAGTACCCAGCTCCCCCGCCAGGCCAGCTCCCCACCCCCACCCCAGATGAACCGGGCAGGAATGTTAATGAAATCCAACAGTGTGTGCGCCTTTCCCCACTAGAACCGTTCCCATCTCCAGGGCAATAGAAATAGTATATACAATAGTGCGCAATAAAAGGCAGAATGAATTGAAAAGCAGAGCAGGAAGGGGAAGAAAGTGAGGGCCTGGAGTGCGCTGGCCCGAAGGCAGAAAGACACCTGGGGATGGAAGTGTGCGGATCTGGAGATCTAGCCAGAACAGGGACCCGAAAAGGATGGAGAGAATCAGAGAGGGGGGTGGGGGAGGGGAGGAAGGAAGGAACAAAGGGACACAGACGCAGAGACAGAGTTTCGGGGACCGCAGGCAGCAGGGACGCCAGGAGAGCCACTGACTGCTCGTTCCCCTCCACTCCTTTTTAATGAAAACCCCCCAGCCTGTTGGTGCCAAAGCCACAATCAGAATCCACAGGCTTAGAGCCAGGTGCTCAGCATTTGGTGATTGCTTTATTAGCTTTTTCTTCTCTTTTTTTCCCCTCCAGGGCAAAAAAAAAAAATGCTTTAAATGGAAAGAATTAAAAAAAAAAAAAAAGACCCTTGAAAGCATCATTTAAAAGGCTCCTCGGGAACAGAATCATTTCCTTGAAACAAAACTGCGATTGTTTGCAAGAGGTAAATGCAGGGGAGGGAGCCCCCCTCCCCCCCTCCTCCCCTCCCCCCACCCCTCCCACGTGGGAGGAAGCTCACAGAGCTGCCAGCGAGGAATTTTAAAATTCATGTTTCCCGAAATTTCTTGACTGGGAATTTCCAGTCCACAGTTTCCCTCTTAAACGGCGCTGCCCCGCAGGAGTCTGTCCTTAAACCTTCAGGATCTCTTAGAGAGGTGAGTGAGGTACGAGGAGGGATTGTGGCCCCTGAGGGCCCTGCGGCTCCCGGCCCAAAGCTGTTGTGGCCTCCCCTGCCCCGTAATTCCCCAGGAGGCCTCATATGCCCTTAAAAGAGTTGAGCGGGAGTCACCCCCAAGGACTCAGCAGCCAGATTTGGCCTGCACCTTGCTGCTTCCCTCATCCTTGGGGACCTACTCTGCCCGGCACTGGACAGGCCACCCTTATTCTGGTCAGATAAACTCTCTCTTACCCTGGGGAGAAAGGGCCTTGGGGGTGCCGGGGTGGCACAGCCCTGTGGTCTCAAACCTGCCAAGAGGCGAAGGAGGTAGCGTCAAGGGACAGGATGAGTCTGGTGGGGCTCCGCCCAGAAAGGAAGCCGCTAGAGGACACTGTGCGGCTGGCAGGAAACCTGGAGCTGGTTCCCTCCCATGCACAGTAAACTTCCCTCTCTAGCCACTGCCTGTGCGGCCCAGTTCCCCAACTCGTGGGTCAGGGCCCGAGGGAGTGATCTCTACCCTAGAGTCTGTTACATACCTGCTGGAAATACGCATGGGGGATAAGCCCGCACTACCACCAACCCCCACTCCCTCCCCACCCCCCCATCTCCCCATCTCCCCATCTCCCCACACACATAACAGGAAACGTGAGTACTGAAGAAGGGAAGATGTTAGCTCAGGGGAATTCATTGTCCCAGCAGAGTCTCCAGGATTTCTGGAATGCTATGACCATGGCTGTGAAGCCTGTGAGCCATGGCTGAGAGGCAAAGTGATTCAAAGTCAGTCACTGAAGCTTCACACTGAGGCCTGCCTCCTGTTCCCTACTCACTCTTGATCACTGCGTTAGTAATCCCCCTACCCTCTGCCCCCGGCTCCACACTTACCCCCATCTCTCAACCCATAACCATCATCAGTTCTGGCTTAAAAAACTGACACACAAGTTGGAGAGCAACTTGTGAGCTTACAATAAAGTTTGAAATTGAATAGATTCAATGGTTGAAATGCCTGACGCAGACAGGACCAAGGCTAGTTTGGAAGGGACAAAATCAATGCAGGGAAGGCTTCCTGTACGAGGTGGCCTTGAGTCTATCCATTGGCATCTAGAGCCTAGAAATCCATTCCTGGCCTTGAACTGAATATTGCTGAAGTTGGGCTACACTCAAGAATGCAGTTCCCTCCTCTCCATCCCTCCTGCTCACTGCCTTTTCCCCTCACCAGCCCCACCCACCCCAAGATTGCTTTCTCCTCCTCTTCAGTTGAGAATCAAAGAGAGCTGGGTTAAGTCCTTCCCTCCTGGGCTTCATTTTCCCTATCTGCAAGGAGGGGAGGGAGGATGGTTTCAAGGATCCCTGTGGTTCTAGGCCACATCCACTTCCCCAGGGAGCTGGCCACAGGCCCGGAGGACAGCCTGCGGCCCCAGCCCGCGCTGAGGGCCTGGTCATGGTGCTGTCCTACCAGCTGTGTCTTTGAGCCTCCAAAGACACCAGAAAGGTGCCCCCCTTCCTCAGGCTGAACTGCTGGATGAGTTTGCCTGAGCTGAAAGAAACAGCCCTTCTAGTCTCTGAAGGACCCCTCTCCGTTGTCTGTTCCCCACTGGCTTCCTGGCCCTGTTGTCAGGGCTGTGATGGCTGACCCCACCCCCAGGAGGGAAGCGATTTTCCTCTCCCTTGAAAGCCATTTTCTTGTCTTGGTAGAAGCAGACATCTGACACTTTAAGAGGGAGAACGGCAGGGAGATGACAGCATTAAATAACAGAAATTAGAGCTGCCTCGGATGGCTCAGCCATCTCACAGTCCCCCTTCCCTGCAGCAGTCCCACCCTCCCTCAGAGGCATTCAGAGCTGCAGCCTGCAAAGAACTGTCCACGTGGCCCCTGGCTCAGGTGGCCAGGGCATGCTGGGACATACACAGCAGGGGACTGCTTCTCCCTGAGCTCTGAGCTTCTTGCGTATCTAGTCCTGTAACAAACTGTAGAACATGTCGGAACCCAGGTATCATCTATCTCACTCACAAGCTCACCGCTGTATCCTCAGCTCCCAGCACAGAGCTGGGCATACAATAGGTGGTCAAAAGTATTTGTTGATCGACTGACTAATGAATGAATAAACAGGGGCCAAAGTAGTCCATGTAACAGACTGAGACCTGGGCAAGAGAAGTTGGTGCCTGGTCCCTGGTCCACCCTTCCAGTTCTCCTGGCACATTCTGCCAGATTACTCTGTCTAAATCACGGGTCAGATTGTCTTTCTCCTGCACAAACCCCTCTGGTGGTCCCCCATTGCCTCCTGAATTGAATATCCACCTAGCTCTTTTGTCACTGTTCCTGGTTCCTTCCACTTTCTCCCATCCATCAGCCGCCTTCCAGCCCAACTCAGCCCACCACTGTGGGCTCCACTTCAGCCCAGACCAATGCGCTGTGGGATGGAGGTGCTGCAGGAGAGCCAGGCACCTTTGGTTGTAAACTTTTGGTTTCAACCTCAGCTCATTCTGCTGCCAGCCAAACCCTTTCCTTTTCAGCCAGCTCATTCTGGTCCCTCCTCCTTGGAATATGCTCCTCAAAGTCCAGAACTGCCATTCCTAAATCTTACCCACCTAACATGGGATCTGATAGTGTCAGCACTTAACAAGTGTTTGATGGATGAATGAACAGATGAATGAGGGAATGAATGAATGAAAGATTCACCTCAAATGACATCTCTTCTGAAAAGCCTTTCCGAGGCTCCTAAATCAGACCCACACACTTCCTCACCAGAGCTCTCCTTCCAGCACATAACTTGTGGGACCATATGATGCCCACAATGCGCCACACTGTTTTCAAACCAGGTGGCACCTTGAACCCGGGGTTTGACCTAGCTTTGGATTCCGTGCACTATTGTGCACTAAGGTCCCCAGGAAATGTTGTTGGCATTAAATGGAGTCAAGCGTCCTTGGGGATGATCCTCAGTTTCTCTACCTGTGAAATGGGCTGCTTGCTCTACTAGTGTCTACCTATACTGACTGTGAGGCCCACCAGACACTGTCTGATTGCAGAACACTATCGCGTTGGAGAACCTTCCTCAGCTCGGACAAGGGCTAGACCCTCTCACCTGGGCCTGAGGCTGCCAGGGTCCTGGTTCAGGGCTGAGTCCCTCCTGGCCGTGGTGGGAGCTGAATGGGCTTGAGGGTGGGCACAGAGAGACTTCTGTCTCCTGGTCACCCCAGGCCTCCCTCGAAACCTGGTGAGAATGTGCGAGAGTGAGTTTGAGGACTGAAGGGTCTCAGGGGGACACTCACCCACTGGGCAGAGAAACCCCACCCAGTGATGTCCTTGATCTATGTGGCCTTTGCTCCATTTTCTGTCTCCTCCTTCAAACTGGGACTCCCTGCTGCACCCTCAGACTGCTTGTTCTTAAGAACCGAATGAGGCAAACTTGGCAAGTCCTGCTGCTCTGCTCAGTGAAAGATTGTGGGGACAGCCAGGCTTATCAAAGACGCAGGTCTTCTAACTGGGGGAGCAGTGATGCTAGAACCTGATGGGGACCCAGGGAACACCCACCTGCAGCCTGGGCAGCCGGGGCTCTGGGCGCGGTGACATTGGTTCTGGCTGGCTGGCGCGGGGAGGGCAGTTTGTGGCAGGAGGCTGAGGGGCCTGGTGCATGTGGAAGGCCACCCTGTAGGCCAGGCCCCCGCAGTGGCAGGCCGTGGGGTCTGCACTGGCCCGGAGCAGAGCCAGGTTGCCGCAGTAGTGCTGCGGGTCCTTGTGCTCCTGGGCCGAGAGGTTCATTCGGGGTTGGTCCGGGCGCGGGTAGATGGGAAAAATGGCCACACCCACCTGCTGGGCCGCCCTTCCAGAGGCCCCGCTCAGCCTCCAGGGGCAGCTGTGCGTCGTGCTGTCCATCATTCTTGCAGAAAGCTGGGTAGGGAACAGGGGTCTCAGAGGTGGTCTCTGGGGTCTCTCTCTGCCTCCCCCAGGGGATGAGGAGGCCAGGCAGGGCCCTTGGGAAACCCGGGCTGCCCGGCCTTTGAGTTGAAGCCAGGCTTGGTTTCCCTGTGGATGACCCCCTCTCAGGCCCCATCCATGGCCCCCTCCCTTTACTGATGTGGGGAGTGGAGGGCTCTTAGCCTGTGAGATGGTCCTGGGTCCTGCTACCCAGAGGGAGGAGTTCAACCTGACTCTGATCTCTGACCACATGAAGGCCTGGAACTTAGGTTCCCTATTCCCGCATGTGCCTCTTCCTCCAGGAAGCCCATTTGGATGTCTTCACAGTCTAGGCATGGATCTTCTGCTCTTTCCAGGTCACTTAACTATTCTCTCTTTGGAATCCCTGCCTCTCTCTACCTGATGGCTAGAATCTTCCTGATGGCAGCGCCCAGGTCTCCATCTCTCTGTCTACCCTGCATACCCACAGTCCAGTGGCTCTAAGGCTACTCAGTGTGATGGCCGGTGGGACTGGCCCCAAACCTGCTGTGTGCTCAGCTCTTACAAATTCACAAAGCCATTCCTCAGCTGTCCTTTCATTTCTTCCTCACCCGACCCTGTGTGACCAGCGTCAGCATCCCCATGTCATACTGAAGGAGGCAGGGGCTCACAGAGGGTCAACTTGGCCCAAGTGACACAGGCAGAGCTTTGGGATTCAATCTGGAGCTCTGCCCCTGCCCCTCCCGGTTCCCCTGAGGCTCCCTGGAGTCCCTGACAGGGGCCAGGCAGGATTTGCAGGGTCGCTGTCTCTCCCCAGCCTCCACCCTTACTTCATACCTTTAAGCAAAGTAAAGACAAACTTGTTCCTGGTGAGGGTGAGGCTCTGGCCAGGGTCCTTCTGCTCAACGACATCGGTGACAGCAGAGCAGGCAGGGAGGGGGTCCCCATCATTCACCTGCAACTGCACCGCAGCCCCAGAGCCGGCCTGCCGGGGCCTCTCAGCTGACAACCACAGGGCGTTATCTGGCCTCCTCGTTAAACCCCACGCTCAAGACCTCGAACTCCAGGTCCAAAGTCTTTTCGTTGGCCTTCAGCCTCTGGCTCAGCAGGGATGCAGGGACCCAGGGTTCAGGTCCCCTGAAGGCCATGCCCATGTCAGGGACTGAGCCCCAGGCTGAGCGCTGCCCCCTCCCAGCCACGTCCCTGCCTGGGCCCAGTCTGAGAGCCTACACGCTGGGCGCTCAGGGCCACACCCGCACGTTTCTCTGTTTGTTTGAGGAGAGCCCAGGTAACAAGCCAGGAAGCTGGGCCTGTCCCGGGGAAAAAAGGCAGCAATGGATTCCTCCCGTTTAGCTTTTGTGCATTCAGCAGATACTTATTGAGCGTCTACTGTGTGCCAGGCACTATTTTAGGCATCTAGAATATAACAGTGAACCAAAGATTCCTGCCCTCCTGAAGCTTATCTTCTAGTGGGGGAGGGAGTTGGGGACAGATAAAAGTAAACACTAGATATAGAAAGTAAGTTAACTATGATGTCTGCTAGATGATGATAAGTTCTATGGAACAATTAGAGCAGGGTCAGGGATAAGGAGTACCGGTGGGGGAGCACACAGGTATGGGGTAATCAGGACTTCCCATTTCCAGGAGAGCCTATCTCCACATGCCTGTTCACCCCCTAGAGTTCTTGAGTTGGGGGAGTGTCTGTTCCCTGGGAGCATACCCTTAGCACCTGCTTCTTGAACCAGTTTGTTTACCTTCTGAATCAAAACGCAGAATATGGGGCACAGCTTCACTTTACAGAGAGCCCAGAGCTTGTCACACCAAATAATTGTCAAGCTGGAACCCATCCTTCCTGATCCTGGGTCTTGCTGATATCCGGTGGGAGAGGGTGGATTCTGGACACTCCTCAGGAAGAACCATCTCTACCATCACCACTATCACCACCATCATTATTCTCATCATTAGACAATATCGTCACCATCATTTGTGATACTCTTCATTGAGCAGCTACTGGGTACCAGGCACTCTATATGGCTCTGTGAGATAGATATAATCATCCTCATCTTACAGATGAAGAATCTGAAGCTGAGAGAATCTCAGATAACATAGCTAGTAAGAAACAGAGCTGAGATCTGAACCTAGAGATTCTAAACCTATCTACATTTTCCCCTACTAAATGTGTCCTGGGACTGGCTCAAAGATTTAAATTCAAACTATTAGGGACTTCTGTACCTTCGTTCTGAGTCTAAAGAGTAGATTTATGGACAGCATAGATTTCATTCAAAAGAGTTCATTTGAAGTCACCTTGAGTGGAAGGCATCATTTTCAAAAAGTAAGAGATAACCAGTCTAAAGATGGTCTGGCCAGCCCAGATAAGGGTCCTGATGCATGTGGCAGGCTTCCTCTGCAATGATTAAAGTTCAGTTTCTTCAGGTCCCCCAAGGAGAAACTGAGGCAGAGAGGGTTTATAAGACCAGAGTTCTAGTCACCTGACTTGCAGGTGATCTTGGGCAGATTCCTTTCCCTTTCTGGGTATCAGTGGACCCATGTGTATGATGGGTAGGAGTTGGATGGATAAGTCTTCGCAGATAAGTTCTGGTGGTTTAAAATTCTGTAAGTCATGTTGGAGAAGGCCACAGTCTGGCCATTTTGGGAAGAGGGTGGCTGGCAGAGGTTACCTGGAAACCTTTGCTTCCACAGCTGGGCCTGGACAACCAGCCTGGGTCTGGAAGCCATGGTTTGCCTCTGCTAGGTCTAAAGTCTTGGAGACTCAGTGATTCGGAAGAAGTAGCTCTCTTCTCTTGCGTGTTTGAAGTGACCCTCAGAGATGTTACAAGACAGGAGCCAGTGTCTTCTGCCCTTGGGCAGACCTCTGTGCATTACAGCCAGACCCACGCCCCTGCAAGCAGGCCCCATGCACACCACCGTTCAGGGTTTATCCTGAGCCCCTTCCTCAACGCTTCCCTCTTTCCCCCTTCCTCTCTTCTTTCCCTCCCTCCAGCTTTCTGCAGAGGATCTGAGGTGACTGTGCCAGCAGCCACAGCGTGGTTTGAGGGCCCTCTGCATCTGATGACCCACCCTTCCCACTTCTAGCCTCCCCTCCCCTACTCAGTCTCTGGGCAGAGCTCATGTTTTGGTGTGTATGTTTGGTTATTTTTTTCTTTTTAATTCTGGTAAAATATGCACAAGATAAAACCGACCATCTTAACCATTTTTAAGTGCGCAAGTTCAGTAGTGTTAAGTATATTTACATTGTTGGGCAACCAAGCTCCAGAGCTCTTTTCATCTTGTCATACTGAAACTCTACACCATTACACAGCATCTCTCCATTGCCTCTGGCAACCACCATTCTACTTTCTGTCTCTGTGAATGAGATTACTCTAGGCACCTCATATAAGTGGAATAACATGGTATTTGTCCTTTGGTGACTGGCTTATTTCACTCAGCATAATGTCCTGGGGAAGGCTCACCTTTGCCCCAAGCCAGGCCTGCCCCGTCTCCCCTCCCTGCCTTTGCTGGTGCTCTTTCCTCTGCCCAAACTGCCCAGCCCCTCCTGCTGTCATGCTACTCCTCGTCCAGTCTGGCTAAAAGCCTCCTCCTCTGGAATCAGGCTGGTGACTCCACCCGATTGCCACACACTGCACACACCTCAAACTGGCCCACGCTCAACTGCAGGTGCCTTCAGGAATCACGTCTGTGTGCCCAGGACAGGGCTGGGCAAGAGACAGGTGCCTGGGGGACCTCTAACGCCTTCTAGAAAGAAAGGAAGGGAGGAAGGGAGGTAGAATTGATCAACAAACCCAGCCCAGCTTTTGCTTGTGCATAAAAGAATAAGGAATAGTTCTTTTGGCTATTTCATCTGGAGTCTGTTTGTGAGAAGGGAAGACCATTTTGGGTTTCTGACTCGCACTTGGACTCAGAGATGCATCCTGGTGTCTCAGTGGGCAGGCTGGTGCCCAGGAGGGAGGGCAGCAGCGCCGGGGGGTAAGCGGCAGGGCAGGAGGCAGTGTTCTGATGCTCAGGCTTCTCTGGGCCTGGCCTCAGTTCCACCGAGGGAGTCTCTGGACACCTCAGTGAATTTTAGCAGGTCAGGACCAGATAGTTCCCCCATGTTATAGATGGAGAAACTGAGCCCGGGATAGTAGAGCAGGACCAGATCCCAACTCCCTTCCCAGGGTTCTCTCCACTCCCAGCTGCCTCCCTGATTCAGCCTCCTGTGGTTTTTCAAAAGGTTTAAACTCCAGGAAGAGTCCCGACTCGCACAGAAGGAGCCAAGAAGGGGCAGAGTGTGAGGTGAAGACAGGAGGCGGCAGTGCTGACTTCCAGGCCGCCTTCCAGGCCGCCTTCCGCAGTCCCAGCATGAAAGGACTTCATGGGGCCCTCAAGTATTCTTTCTTCTCCAGAAGAATGGCCACTCAGAGGCCGCTGGCTTTGTCTGGAAGAACCTGGGCCTGTAATTAGCCTACCCCAGAGAGCCCCCTTCCTGCTTCCCACAATAGCTCCTTTCAGCCTCCCCTGCTGACAGCCCCCATGGCTCCTGTGGGCCCTCAGACCCTCATCCCCAAAGGCCCACCTCCAACTCCCCCCTCCCTCACCCGCCACCACTGCTCAGAGCTGAGTCCTCATGGCAGGGACATCTGTGAGTTCACTGGATCCTCCCAAGGCCTGGGGGCTGGGACTATTAACCCCAGATGGGGTTACACATGGCGAAACAGGCACAGAGAGATCAGGTGGGTGAGTGAAGGGAAGGACCTGGACCTCAGACTCCTGATTCCCAGGCCAGTGGGATCAAGCGATCATCACTGCTCCACGCTGGGATTTCAGCCCCCAGCTCCCCTCCAGTAGCCTCCCCTCCCCCACAGTGGAACTGCCTGAGGTCCACACCCCACTCCCTTCAAATCCGCAGTGCCAGAGGCTCATGGGATGATAGAACAGACTCCAAAGTGAAACGTAGCAGCCAGTCTCTCTCCACTGCACAGATGAGAAAACTGAGGCCGAGAGCTGGAAAGGGCCTTGTTCGTGGTCACTCAGCTAGTAAGTGGTAAATGCAAAATTAGAAGCCTGCTTTCTTCCCTCCATTGATTTTGGTGGTTAGGACTGGGGCCTGGCTACCTTGAAACTCTCCCCTCTGAGTGGCAACTGATCCAGCCCCCATGCCTCCGGCCCCACCAGGTCGCATACCCTTCCCCTCCCGGCCTTTTGCTCCAGGCTCCAGCATGGAACACTGCCAGGAGAGTCTTGTGTCATCCCTGAAGCCCTCTGGCTCTGGCCTTCAGCCGAGCGTGAGCTAGGGCCATACCCATGATCCCTGGGCTTCCCCCAACAGCCTCGTCTGCCAGCCTTGGCTCAGAAAGAATGAAGTTCCTGGGGTCACAGGAGGGAGAGGGTGCTAGCCTCTCTGGCAGCATCAACGGCACTGACCTTTGCCCTTTCTGTGCCCAGTTGCCCAGCTGCTCCACTGGCTCCAAGGACTCAAACCCCTGAAAGGGCGTCCAGCCTGCTTGGGGGCCAGAGGCAGACAGAGCAGGTAAGTGGGGGAGACAGGAGGCAGGAGCTGGCAGGGGCAGCACCAAGTCAGCACACAACATGACCCAAGAAAAGGTACTGCCTAAAACCTTTAGGAAGAGAGATGCACTTCACAGTCAGGCTCAGAGAGAGGGAGACAGAGAAACAACACAAGAGCAGGAGAGAGAAACAGAAAGGGAAAGACAGGAAGGGTAGAGAGAGACGGAGATTGACAGCGAAAGAATGAGGCAGAGACAGAGAGTTAGAAAGAGAGATAGAAAGATAGCAGACAGGCAGACTGAGGCGGACAGAGAGAGATGATAATAGGGATGAAAAGAGGCGCTAATGGACAGGGACAGACAGGCAGACAGAAGGACAGAAAGATAGAGAGAAAGAAGCCAAATAGGAGATACTGACAGACTCACCAGTGGGCAGAGGTTCTGCTGTGTTCTCATCAGAGTGCTGAGAGGTGTGTCCCAGGCCTACCACTTAACCAACTCAGGGGGCCTTCACCCAGTCCTCGGACGTGGCCCCGGAGGGTGTCCCCTAGCCACAGAATGGAGCAGCATTAAAGCTCTGGGAAGGGAAGTTTTCTGGGGAAAGAACCATGAACTCTGTGTGTGCATGTGGGTGGGGTGGGGGTGGGGGATCTCGGGCAAAACTCCTAGCTCAGTCACTGCCCCTGACACATCATGTGGCCTCTCTGGCCCTCAGTTTCCTCTGGATGTGAGGGAGAGTGTGGGTAGAGTAGGGGTCTCTGAGGTCTCCTCCAGCCCTAAGATCTGGTCTTAGCTCAGACTCCGTCTCTGCAGCTCACTTACTGCTCTATCCTATTTAACGCATGACCTTCACCTCATAGTCCAAAATGGCTGCCTGAGAGCCAGCCATCACAAGCACATTTCAACCAATTGGAAGGAGGAAAGACTAAAGAAAACACCACTCTTTTAAAGAACACCTTTTTGGAAGTTATGCTCAACATTTCTTTTTCCATCTTATTGGCTAATACTTAGACTCAGGGTTGCATCTAGCTTCAAGGGAGGCTGTGGAATGTGCAATACTAGGTTGGGGACAGAATGTATTTCACACAGTTCAGTGATGCCATCACAGCTCCTCACAGCAGCTTCAACACAGCCTTACAATGTTTTCCTTTTGCTAACTAAAGATAGATAGATAGATAGATAGATAGATAGATAGATAGATAGATAGATAGATAGATTGATAGATAATAGATAGTTTTTACTAGTGCAAATCTCCCTTCATTTCCCCAAACTCATCCCTCCCCTGAGTGTGATCACTGTGAACAGTTTGCTGTGTGTCTTCTAGATTCATTTTTAATGTATTTACACACACACACACGTATACTTAATTTAAAGGAACATAGGTGTGTATTATTCTGCAACTTGCATTCTTGGTTATTGTTACACGGCATTATGTCTTGGAGGTTCTGCCATGCCAGTCCACAAGGAGGTACCTCATTCTTTGTGACAGCTGAATAGTGCCTTACCATATAGACTTATCAAAGCTTATTGATGGATATCAGGCTTGTCAAATTTTTACATTACTAACAGCCTTGGGTATCTTCTCTGCATATATATATGCAAGTGGTACTTGAGGATAGATTCCTAAAAATGGGCCAAAGTTTAATTCTCTCCTAGTGTCGTGGGTTTAACTCTTTCTATGAAAATCCTTCTTCTCCATGGGGAAAATAGCAGTCAGCTCAGAGACCCCTTCCATCTTGGTTTGGACTGCTCCCTCTCCCTTCCTCCCTCGCTCCCACTGAGCAAGCTCAGCCCTGGCACCATCCTCACTGTGCCCTGTGTTCTGGGGTCTTTACCATCACTGGAAGCCAATCTCACATCTTAATGCTGCCTGGCTGCCCCGCCCTTTTATTGACTGTACACCCTTTCTCCTTTGAGGAGGAAGAAGACACCTCCCCTGGTATCCTTCTCTTGGGAATTTAGGGCCCTTTCTGGTCCCTACCTTTATCCTTTCCCTCCCTGACTACCATAGCACCATGTTTTAGCACCTTCTGAGCCCTTTTTTCCTTCTCGTTTACCCCCCTCCAGGGCACCCCTGCTAGGAGGGGGAGGGAAGAGCATGGTGAATCTGAGCCAATCACCTCCCCTTCCAAGTTCTGGGACGGTGATCGGGGCGACTGTCCCTGCAGACTTGGGGGTTGTAGGAAGGTGCTTGGGGTGAGTAGCAGGCCCCAGAACCCCAGACTTCTTCTAGAGACAGACTGGGCTATGAGGAGTTGAACAGAAAGCTCTCTGAGAGCTTTTTGGCTCTCCCCCTGGAATGGATCATACCTGAAATTTGAGCCCCAAAGCCCCATGAAAGTGTGACAAATTCCCCCCTTCCCATGGTCAGGGCCCTCAGCCCAGTTGGGCAGCAGCAGGTTGCTGATCGGGTTATTAAAAGCTTAGCTGGTGGTTCCCCTCCGGCTTGGTGCAATTCATCAGGCAATGGCTCCCCGGGAGTGATGGATGGTGACAAATGAAGGTAGGTAGGGGGTTCCTTAGCCCATCCTGGGCCACAGCTGGGGAAACTCAGCCATTAAAGCCCTGTGCAGGCTTCTCCACTGAGGTGACTCTGAGGGCCAAGGAGATCAAGTTTCGGGCAAATGGTTTGGGGGCTGGAGAGTCTCCGCCAAAGACAAGCCGCCCTGTGTGTTGTGTGGGGCCCCAGCTGGGCTGTGGGCTTGAGCTGGCGAGGTGGGGGTGGGGTGGGCTCCTCTGATCCCGGAATCACAGGCGGGAGGCCTGGGGGGGCGGGAGGAGGGGCAGGGCCAGAGTTGGTGGGAAGGAGGGAGCTGCCTTTCTGGGAGGAGGAGATCAAACACCTTTTAAAGCAGGTGCTGGGGACTCTGCTCAGGGCCGAGTGCTGAGACTGCACAGCCAGCCATCCCTCCGGGATCCCAGCCAGAGCTGGTGCTGGCACTCAGAGGAGGAGGCCCCAGGGGGTGGGGAGCACCTTGTCTGCCTGGAGGCACAGGACTCCCCAGGGTGACCACTAAGGAGAAGGAAGAGATACAGAAGGGAGAGGTCAAGAGAACGCCTGGTGGAGGTGGGGCAGGAGCCAAGCCTTGCGGGCCAGGTAGGATCGGGACAGGTGAGGGAGCAAGGAAAAGGCACGGCGGTGGGTGGAGGGGAGGCGAGGGGGGTAGGACAGAGCACAAACAAAGGTGTAGGGCAGGAAGGGGGCAGGAATGGTAGGGTTGAGCAATTCTGAGGGATGAGGTTGGAGACCTGGAGATGGCTGTACTTGGGGGACCCTGGGGAGCTAGTACGAGCTCCAAAAGGCAGGGAGACATCAGAAGAGCTGTGTCTGAGTAGGGTCTGCTGGTGGGCAAGAGATTGATGGAGAGCCCTGTCCTCTGGTCAGCAGGGAACAAGGAGAGAGAACTCAGGGGATCTGCCCAGCAGTCGGTGTCCTCAGTGAGGAAGGAGGGCAGCACGAAGCCCACATCTCAAGACCAGACCATGGTGGCACCATCCCAGGGAGGACGTGCTGGGAAGGGAGAATCCAGGCCTCTAATAGCTGGGGGCATCTTCATGGCCTTTTGGCCAGTCCTCCTCTGAAGGCATCTTGATGTTACCAGCCTATTCTTTTTTTTTTTTTTTTTAATTTATTTATTTATTTATTTATGGCTGTGTTGGGTCTTCGTTTCTGTGCAAGGGCTTTCTCTAGTTGTGGCAAGCGGGGGCCACTCTTCATTGCGGTGCACGGGCCTCTGACTATCGCGGCCTCTCTTGTTGCGGAGCACAGGCTCCAGACGCGCAGGCTCAGTAATTGTGGCTCACGGGCCCAGTTGCTCCGTGGCATGTGGGATCTTCCCAGACCAGGGGTCGAACCCGTGTCCCCTGCAATGGCAGGCAGATTCTCAACCACTGCGCCACCAGGGAAGCCCTACCAGCCTATTCTTGATTGCCTCCTCTGATGGGGGGCTCACTGCTCTGTGAGACAAAGAAAGCTACCTTTGTCCTGAGCTGAAACCTGCCTCCTCTGAGTCAGTTCTAGCCTGGCACTCTGGGAGGGGCAGAACACCCTGCTCCCCTGGAACAGTTGGCTACCCTCCTCCTCACCAGTGTCCACACTCATACCAGAGCAGTCTGGCTTACATCCCTCATGCTATGATGATGCTGTTGGTGAGGGGGGCAGGAGAATTCTAAGAAAGGTATGTCTTAGATGCTTCTGAAGCTCCCACATGGCAAGGGAGGTAGGAGGCAGAGAGCCATCCACACTTTCCTGTCGTGAGCTTAGCAGCCAACAGCACTGCCTTCCGGCCACTGAATGGGGTCAGGCTGGGTCTGGAGCCAGGATTAGGCGCCTGTGTGTGCCGGGGGCAGTTCGATATGTGTGTATGTGAGTGTGCTGTGTAGATGGGGGCAGACCCAGAGCTCACTGGTCCACATGGGGTTGAACCCGCCTTGGCTGCTTATCCATGGGTTCATGGCGGGCTGGGCTGCACAGGCAGGCACATGGGCCATCCCCCACTCCTGGACTGAGGCAACCCTTGGCCATTCTCTGCTGTGCTGCTGGGGATTGGGGTGTTGCTGAGGCTCTGGGTGTTACTGAGGTTTGGGTGCTGTAGAACTTTTGGGGAGTGCAGTTGGACTTAGAGAGCCAGAAGCTGGGATGGGAGGGTGGTGAGCAATGAGGGGTCTCTGGGCCTTTTGCAACTGTTTACCATGGTTTTGACCATCTTGCCCCTACCAGTGCTTGATTTGCCAGAGTTTGAGGGTCCTTGGAATGTGGGCCGAGGTTCTGAGGTGTTTTAGAGGTTCTGGTGTGTTACTGAAGTTCTGGGGGCTCATGGCGGGTGATACTGAAGTTCTGGGAGGTCTTGTGGTGCTACTAAAATTCTGGGGATATTGCTGAGATTCTGGAGGTGCTCTGGAGGATCTGGGAGTCCTTGGGGGTGTTTCTGAGGTTCTTCCTCGCTCCTTCAGGCCCACTGTCAGCTCCTTTTAAGCTTAGCACTTTACCCTTTGAGGATTTTGATAACCACAGGCTGCTGAAGGCACACACGTGGGCCTCTGTTCCTGGACGCCAAAATTCCTCAGATTTAATCAACTTGAACAAAAACAGGGGGAGGAAGGAAGCCCTGTCCTGAGGGCTTCGTGGTCCAACTCCAGCCCAAGGGGAGCTCCGTGCCAGGCCCAGATGGCAGATGGCCTTCGTCTGCTCAGAGCCCAGAGGCTTTTTGCGACCCCCCTCTCAGAGTGCGAAGGACTTAGCCACCCCCCAATCTGTGCTCAGCTATGAGCACTACTGGCCTGGGCTGCTCCCTGGGTGTTGGTGTCAGCCTCATCTGAAGGTGCCCGTGTGGGCTCACGAGGGCACAGCCAGGCAGCCCTGAGCCCTGCCCTGCTCTCTCCTTGCCTCTCAGACTCCCCTTCTCAACTCTCCTATGACACCTACACCTCATTCTTGCTGCCATTGCTGACCCTGTCTGACCTCAGGGCCCTGCTCCAGGCCCCCTCCTCCAGGAAGCCTTCAAGACTGCTCAGTCCATCTCCTTATTCTTCCTCCTCTCTTCTCCCTTCTCCGAGTTTTTACTGTCTGTCTTCCAAGTAACTCCACCGGCCAGCTCCTCATCTCCTGCAGTTCTCTGACTTTTTTGGATACGAGTCCCCCTATAAAGGGTAGGCCCAACTCCAGAGGGTAGGCCCTGGACTCTGCCTCCAGGCCCTTGGAGAAATTCTTCAGGAGCACATCATTACCATCTTTCTCCTCGCAATACTTTTCCTTGCCAGCTTGCAGTCTGGCCAGGTGGCATCCTTCCTAACACCTCAGAGGTAACCTTCCATTTCACAGATGTGAGCTCTCCTAGCTTCAAGCTGAGGAGGTACTTTGGGCTCAAGGAGTGGGGTCCCCTTCCCAGCCTGAGCTATGCAGCCACCTAGTAGCCATGGATCTTTGACCCAGCCTGCCTCCCTGCCCCCATCAAAGTGGATAGGGGAGCTGGGGGCCAGGAGGGTGGGTGGAAGACAATGGGGGACGCCTGGGCAGTCACAGCTGCTCTCTGTGGCTTTGACCTTCTTACTACAACCAGTGCCTGGTGTGCTGGCTCCACATTCCTGGGCCGTGAAGTCATTGAGGGCAGGGAGTGGGGGCCTTGGGGAGAGGAGAGCCCACAATCAAAGAAGCTCCTGGCTGGATAACCTATCCCTCCTGGGAGAGAGGCAGGGCTGAGACTCAGAGAAGCCAAGGGAATCACTCAAGGTCACACAGCCAGTCCCAGGGCTCAAACCCAGGTAGGCTGCCTCCCCAACCAGGGCATTTCTCCCTGCCATATAGAAACCCAGCTCTTTCCTTCTGGACCTGCTTCCTCCCATTTCAGCCTGGCCCTGACTAGAGGTACTGAGCAAAAGACTGCCCTCTGCCCGCTGTGCTCGTACCTGGGGAGAGAGACGAAGCTCACACTTCCTCACCTCTGCTTAGGGCCTCCCTGAAGGTGGCCTCTGCATCTCCCCAGTAAGGAGGGAGGTGGCACCATGGGCACTGGGCTAGCCCGGGGGTGGGGGTGGGGGGAGGCGCTGTCTCCACTTGAGGTCTCTTTGGGGGCAGAGCAGGGTTTGGGTCGGGGAAGAGCGCAGTGGGGAAGGGACTGTGCCTGGACTTAGCTTGGACCCCTCCCTGCCAGCCTCGCTGTAGCCCCTGAGGCTGATGGAGTCTCCTCCAGGCAGCCTGAATGTCTTTCCTCAGTGCCCATTTGGGTACCGCCCCCTTCGTTCAGGGGTCTGCTCAAATATCACCTTCTCAACTGCGCCTGTCCTCACCATCCTGCCTAAAATAGCCAACTCCTGTCTGTCTGTCTCTCCTCTCGTATCCCACTGTATTTTCCCTCTCAACACACATGACACGTTTTGTCTCCCCCTGCCCCCCACTACACATGAGGTTCCCTGGGGCACAGGACTTTATCTGTCTTGCTCGCTGCTATATTCTCAGCGTGGAGAACCTCGCCTGGCACATAATCGGCATGCAGTCAACATCTGTGGAATAAATGAGGTAATGAACAAACCAGACTGAGGAGGCAGACTCAGGCTCCCTGCAGGGTAGAAAGCAGTTTCGGACAGGGATTTATCCAGCTATGAACTTCTCTACCTTGTAGAGGGAGTGAGCTCCCCGGCACAGACTGGAGACTCCAGTTGTTGGAGGAATCATGAGGGGGATTTAAAATCAGATAGTGAGTTGCTCCCTAAGCTATGGGTCTAGGACTCCTGTGCAGTGAAGGGAATGCAGGGCTCTGGTGTTGGAGCAGAGGGCTCTGGAAACCTGGCTGGAGAAACAGCAGCCTGCACGGGACAGGCCCATGGAGGAGCGATGGTCACCAGGACAAGCAATGGCTTTGCCAAACCCAGTTTAGAAAGTCCCTGTGGCCCCGGTGCTGGGTACTGTGCATCAGGGGGAGGAGGCAGGAGGAGGAGGAGAAGAGGTAGAACTCTGCCCTCAGGAGATCATAGCCAGGCCTGATCCCTGGGATCAGATGGGCAGTGTGGGTTCCTGCATTGCATCAAACAAAGTTCAGGTTCAGCTCTGAGTCAGCAGATGCTGACATCTCTGTGGGGTGGCAGAGGGGAGGCCAGAGCCCTCTTCCTGGAAGAGGGGTCATTTGGGAAGGAGGGGGAGGAACCAAAGCCAACAGAGCCCTCAGGCCCTAATTCTGGAAGGCCTTGTGAGCCTGGCTACAGAATTTGGATGGGGAGCTTTTAGGATTTCAAACTCTGTCCCTTCTGAGCATCCCTCATGCTGTTCCCTCTACCAGGAACACGCTTCCCTCCACTACCCACCCCACCCACCAACTCCACCCCCCTGCGAAGCTGACTTTTCCCTGCCCTCGGATCTCCACTGAAAGGTTTCTTTTTTCAAGACACACACCGCACCACCCCCGCCCCGCATTCTTTCAGACCAAATTCAGTTTCCTGTGGTATACATCAGGGCACTCTGTGCCTTCCCTTTGTAACCCTCAGATTCGAGGTCATTCACCTACTTGGCTGTGTCCCCCTGAACTGTAGACTCTCCCGTCCCAGGATCCCAAACAGTGCTGGCACTTAGTAGGTGTTCAATGAATTTATGTTAAAATAATAAATGGATGAACGTCCTTTTGAAAAGCCTGTTGAATGAATGCCTTAGCTGGGTAGGGCCATGGCCAAGGCACCCTGTGGGGTATTGGAAGGACAGGGACCCTCAAAGTTTCAGGGGGCCTGACTCCCACCCAGGGATAGGGGGCCTGAGAACTGCTCTCTGCCTTGTCTGCATCTTGCCATACCTCCACCCCCGGTTGGGGGCCTGGAGGCGGAGAGGAACCTCCATCTCCTGCCCAGTCCCTGCCTTCCTCACCCTCACTCTCACCCCACACTCCGGGAGGAACAGGAGGCAGGCAGTGTTCTTGCCTACCCGTGGGTCTGGTTCATGTTTAAAGGACTAATTTCTGCCTTGTGGGGGTGAGTTATCTCCTTGTGAAATCAAGTTGGAGAAACAAAAAGATTTTACCAGTGAGACACATGTTCCTCCAGGAGAAGGAACGGATGGGCTCCCTCCCCTCCTTCTGGCCCTGGCCCAGCAGCCTCCCTGGGTTGCTGGAATGCCTGACTTGTCTGTAGGGCTCTGCAGATGTGTGGGAGATTTGGGGCAGGCGCTGAAGGCAGGTATGTGCGTGCAGTCAGGTGCCGGCCCTCCTGGCTGCACTCCTCCCAGGCTCAGGCCGCCAATGGAGCCGAGACCTCCACCTCCGGAAGGGGGTCTTGTGAGGACCACGGTGTGTTCCCATCACTGAGGCCCAAGGGGGCCAGCGAGGGGCAGGCTGAGGCTGGGGGATGGTCTCGAGGGAGCCTGAACAAAGAGGGGGGATTGGGCTGGACCCCTGAGAGCGGAAGGGGCTGGGAGCCCAGCTGGGAGGGGCCGGCAGACTGTGCTGAGCCCGCCCGCTGCCCGCCCACCCTTTCATCTCCGCAGCTCCTTCCTCCCTGGTCCTTCCTTGAGTGTGTGTCTGTGGGTCCATCTGGGTGGGCTTGAGGAGGGGGAAGGAAGGGGGTGCTCTCTGCGGGCAGCTTGGATTGGACAAAACTTCTTTGAAAATGGTGCTTTGAGTCAAAACCTACCGGTGGCCAGTCATAGAGAGAGACAGACGGGGGGTGCTCCAGCAAAAGCCCAAGGACCCTGAGGGGGCACCATCCCCAAGGGATAACTACCTCCTGCAGGACCTCGCGAGACTGGGCGGGAAGGGACAGGAGGGGACAGGAGAAGCCCTTCCCCTTCTCCTGTGCCAGCCGGCCCAGGCCCTCACTCCCAGGAGGGCTTTTCCCAGAGAGCTAAAAGCAAGAAAGTAACCTTTAGGATTAAAGAGAAACGTTTCTTTGTTTGGGTTTTCTTTCTTTTTTTTTTTTTTTTTCCCTCCTAAGCCTCTTTTCACATCTGTAGTGGCTTTTTCCCTCTGGTTTGGGGGTCAGAGGAAAAGGGCCAGAGAATGTCGACCCAGGCAGCAGGGAACCAGACCTCCTCCGGGGCCACAGACGACGATGACTCCTATGGCAGCTGGTACATCGACGAGCCCCAGGGTGGCCAGGAGCTCGAGCCGGAAGGGTGAGTTGGAACCCCTGGCTCTGTCTGCCAGCACATGGGGTGTGGCAGAGGTTACTGATGGGGGGCGTGGGGAAGACCCTGAGCAAGGGCTGCTAAGAGGGGCTCTGCCGCTCATTTGCTGTGTGAACCCTTGGCAAGTCACAGCCTCTCTGGGCTTCAGTCTCCTCGCCTGTTAGGTGAGAACAGCCCTTGCCCTGGTGTTAAGAAACTTGAGGTGGAGGACCTGGGCCAGGCTAGTCCCCTAAAAAGCACCTGTGTGGTGTGCTTGTTTTTTTGACTTTTTTTCTTTTTTTTTTTTTTGGCCGTGCCATGCGGCTTGTGGGATCTTAGTTCCCTGACCAGGGATTGAACCCCGGCCCCGGCAGTGAGAGCACTGAGTCCTAACCACTGGACCGCCAGGGAATTCCCTGTGGTGTGTTTAAAAAACAGATTCCTGGGCCCCATCCTTGCAAACTCAGATCCAGCTGGGCTGGGGTGGCTCCCTGGGTGACTCTGGCCTGTAACCAGGGTGGAGAGTCCTGGGTGAGTGGTTGAGGGAGTCGGGCCTGCCTTCAAGGTGTTACTGGCCCCTGTGGTGACCATCTGGGGTGTGCTGTTAGCAAGCGTCAGGTTCTCTGGGCAGGCCTGGGGCGGGGGGAGGTCTGAGGAAACATGCCGCCCCAGTTGGCTTTGGCTGGTCTGAGGCTCCGTGAAGATGAGGCCCTAGTTCTCTTCAGCAGGAGTGCTCGGGCCAGCCCAGGGGAGGGAGGCGACCTCAGCCCAGCCCAGTGTGGCCTGAGGACTCGGCCCACAGCCGCCTCTGCCCAGATGCCTTCTATCTTTGTTTAGTCTGGGCAGCCTGGCGGAGGAGCTGGGCCTCCTTGTGCCCCCATGCTGCCAAGGACGCCTTGCCTGCGTGGGCCCCAGAGCCCAGATCTCCCCTTGTTGTCCCTGGCCCCGGCCCCATCCCCTACCTCCCTTCACTGTCTGAAGGTTTGGGGAACTAGAAAGGTGAGGCTGGGGGTTGCCCTGCCAGATGTGTGCACATCTGTTCTCCATCAACAACCAAAACAGGAGAAGGGAAAAATGCTCGCGTGCCTCCCCAGGGGCCAGGGCTGTGGCCTGGCCAGGCTGGGGTCACCCGGCAGGGATGGAGGACCCACCCAGGCCTGGGGGAAGGAGATGTTGTTTGGAGGACTCGGGGTTCTGACCACCTGGAAAGCAGCCCTGCTGTCAGCAAAAGTGTGCCCTCTTCCCCTTCCCGGGCTGACCTCCAAAGCCCAGGGCTTCCCAGGTTCCTGCTGTGTATGTGTGAGGTGGGAGAAGCAGCAGAATGGAGAGGGGTCCAGGAGCCCCAAGAGGACACAGAATCTGACCTGAGTTAAGGCCCTAATTTGAAGCTGTGTCCTTAGCCACTTCAGGGCCCAGGCATTGGCTGGGGCCAGGCGTCTGCAGCCAGCTCTGTGGCTCAGGTATTTAGATATGGCCTTAGAATAAAGTTGGGTGCATGGCAGGGACTAGGTGATGAGGAGTACTGCCCCTAAGGTGGGTGTCATCTAGAATTTGTAGCTCCCTTCTCTCACTGCAGGTAAGAATGAAGAGCTTTGTTTGAATCTACTTACTTGGCCAAACCAAGTCGAGCTTCCTGCCAAAGGTGGGAGTGGGAAGCTGGGATCCCAGGGGAATCCCAAGGAGGCAAACTTGGACTCACTTCTCCCTGCGTGAGTCAGACACCCCGGCGAGGTGGTGCACCAAAGCTTTGAGGAGCTCTGGACAGTGGTCCCCCCTGTGCCTCAGCGTGCCCCAGCAGGCTGGAGTCGAGGTTGTGGGCACTGGTGACAGTGTCTGGGATGGACTCAATCTCCTGGTCACATTTATCCAAGTGCCCCCTTGGCACCAGGACCTGGTTGGAGAGGTTGGGGGCGGGGGTGAGTCTGATGGCGATGGGATGCCCTGTCTGGGGTCTTCTGTGGACATAGGATTGATGTGTATAAGCCGAGCTGGCTCTTTCCTACCCCCAGAGGCTCCTCTGGTCAGGTTATGGGCCCTACTTGCCATGTGCTCGTGTGTCATCCACCCATATCATCAATACCGAGCTTCCCAGCCAGAGCCTGGGGATACAAATACATCTGTGGCAGCTGTCCAGGATGTCAGTCACCTCCCCACCACTTCAAAGGGCTGCCTGGAAGGCGGAATTGGGAGGCTTCCTTCCTGGCCTGCCCTCCCACCAAGTGAGGTCAACGCCAGGGTGATCTGCAGGCCCTTCTGCGGTGGGAGCAGGGAGAGGGTCAGGCAGCAGGGCTCCAGGCCTCCCGGGGACCACAGACCCACAGACCCCCGCCCCAGACAGTCAGCCTTTCCCTGTCACCCACAGAGATGTGTTCTGCCCTCCCCTCTGGATGGGGCCCTTTGCAACCTCTCACTCAGAGCCAAACTGCTAGAAACAGTTGTCTTGCTTCTTCTCTGTCTCAGTGTCCTCACCATACTGCAGTCCGGCCTCTGTCCCTGAGTGCCCATCACCACCTCTGAATTGCCCAAGACCAAGCCTCAGCTTCCTTGGGCTCCATTTGACTCTGTCCTCACTCTTTGTCTTGGAATAAGGCCCAGAACCCTACAGTCATCCCAGAAACTCCCCTTCCCTCTGCTCCTCTACATTAAGGCATGTAAAGTCTTCCACCTAAATACCTCTGAGATACTGCCTGACATTTCCGCTCCCCCGTGACTATTTATGCTGAACCATTTGAAAATGCTGATATTCAACTGTTTTTGATGGAAAGAAATGGCAGTTTCATATGGTTCAACTTAATATCTTCCTCCACGTAATCCTTGCCTCTCACATCCTGGTCACATGCGGCTGCTGAAGTCAGACTACCTCAGTTCGAATTCTGGCTCTGGTGCTTTACTAGCTGTGTGATTTGGGCAAGATACCTAGCCTCTCTGAGCCTTGTTCTCCTTATCTATGCAAGGGGGATACTAATAGCACCCACCTCTTAGGTAATTAACTGAGTTAATACATAGAAAGTGCCTGGCACTTACTCAATGCTTAGTAAATACTAGTTACTGTTGTTGCTGTTATTCAAATCTAGCCACAGAAATCTCCTAAAATCCAGAACACTGTCCTGCTCAAACGCCCTCAGTGGCTCCCTAGTGCCTCCCGTGTCTGCTATTACCGGCTCTCAGCCTGCCCTCTGCGCTGTCATCAAGCTGAAAACCTTGCCTGGCCCCAGCCACACTGTCTACTGCCTGTCACTCCACTTTCTCATGCTCTTTCCTCTACATGGAGCTCCCTTGCCCCTTATTTGCCTAAAGAGATGCCACCATCTTTCAAACTCAAGTACCACCCCCTCTGAGGCCTTGCCCCAAATTTCTCTCCCTTTTCTTCATCCTTTAGCATCTGCTTGTGCCCCCTCAAGGATCAAGCTCCCACCCTCCCTGACATAGCGTTCTCTGTGTCTGTGCCGTCCTGCCTGTCCCACAGCACAAAACATGGGTCCACGAGCTGGCAGCCAAACATCTGCTCAGCCAAATTTCTGTCGCTCAGACCTCAAACATTTGAGGGTCCATGAGCCTCAGCCAAACTGAGCTAAGTAAAGGGTAGATGGGGGGCCCCGGGTGGTACAGAAAGGGCCAGAGATGCCCCCAGACAGGGCCCTGGAGGGTGAGGGTGGCTCCTGGTCTGGGGTGAGTGGGAAATGGTCAGGCTGTTCCAGGGACAGTTTGCGGAGCCCCTGCCCTGGCTGGGCCTGGTGCGGGGCGCAGGATTGAGTAGGACTTTGTCAGGTGACGAGATGCAGGCTGAGAGGGCCTGGAGTGGTGGTTCTGAACTCTTGGGACTGGTGAGGGGCCCTGCCTCACCCAAACCCCACCCCACATACTCGAGTAAAATGCCTCAGAGTTGCAAGTGGGGAGTGTGAGACCTGAGCTCAGACAGCAGGAACCTGATCCCCTACATGGCACCTACTCTACTGCTTTGGGAAGAGGCTGGCTCTGCCCTGGCCAAGAAATTGCACAAAACAGACTTCTTCTGTCCCTCCACCCCAAGGACAAGCCCATGTGACCGGGCTCTTTCCTGCTTCTCGCTCTCTGGGATTTCCAAGCTCAGGGAGGTTGGGCTGTTCCAGCACAGAGCACTCAGGCTCACCCTTGGGATCCCTCTCTTCCACACAGTAGGAAGGAGCCCAGCGGGGTGGGTGAGCCCCGCCTGCGGCAGGGAGGGCCCAGCTGCAGGACTTCCTCTGATGCCTCACCCACCAGAACTTGGTGGCCTTGCCCACACTGGTTACCTCCTTCTGGTGCTCCCAGGCTCCAACTGGGCAAACCCAGAGGTCTACCCCTCCCCCAGGAACCCAGTCCTATCAGCTCTCCCAGGTTCAGGTCCAGCCCTGAGCTCAGGGCTCCTACCTGATACCTTTCTCTGCCACGTGACTCAGCCCTTAATAAAACAGGTAAAGAAGAGACATAAATCCTGGAAGACCAAGGTAGATCATTCCAGTCAGAGACACAGACCAGACTTGGATTCCAGTGAGTGAAGGACAAATCGTAGGACCAGTTGCTGATTGCCGGACCCAGGCAGTATGCTCAGCCACAGTTCTGAGGAGAGATCTGAGGCCTGGAGCAGTCAGGGAGGCTTCCTGGAGGAGGGAGGAATGAAGTGGGCCTTGATGGATAGAAAGGCCAAGCTGGCCCCTTCTGTTTCTCCCATGTCTTCCCCTGGGAGCCCCCTGTCTCCTTCAGCCCTGTAACCTCGGAGCTGGGCATGGGACCGGCACACTGCAGGGTCATGAGAGGCCCAAAATGGCCCTGAGAAGGTGAACTGTCTAGGAGAGATCAGAGAGTCAAGGGAGGTGGTGGGTGGAGCCCCAGTATAGACAGCCTGGAACCCCAGACTGGGCTGCACACCTGGGGTTTCCCTACCTCGGCCTGACCCAGCCTTCACTCGCTCTGCAGGCTGGTGCCCTCCTGCCGCCCCAGCGTGCCACCCGGCCTCTACCACGCCTGCCTGGTCGTGCTGTCGGTGAGTCCCAACTGGCTTGCCACCTACCGCCAGCCTGAACAGGGGGATGTGTGTTCTTTGCTGGCGCTGGTGAAGGGAGACTCGGGGAGCCCAAATATGGGAGTGGGTACCGGGAGTTCTCCCAGGGTGGGGACCCAAACCAGGATGCAGACCAACCTTTCAAACTTCTGTCACCTCCTAGCCAGTCCCCAGTTGCTGCAGGAGTGTGCACTGTGGGGTAGGGGGTCCTGGGACCGAGTGCTCTGACTCAGCCCCTCAGGGGAGGCCTGGCACCCGAGCCCTCCTCTGTGCTCTCCTTTCAGATCCTCGTGTTGCTGCTGCTGGCCATGCTGGTGAAGCGCCGCCAGCTCTGGCCCCACTGTGCGCGCGGCAGGCCTGGGCTCCCCAGGTTGGTGCCTTGGCCTGGGCACCCCCGCTCAGGGGGCCCAGCTGACAGGGCCACTCTGGGAGGGTGGTGGCTTGTTAGGTACCTAGAAGCCAGCTCTGGCCTCCGGGACACCCCAAACTCTCTCAGTCTGGGGGCTCTCCCCATCCCCACCCAGATCTCCAGGCTTAGTTGGGACCCCCTGAGGGAAGAGGAGGGACCCACTCAGGTGCACCCACTCCTGTTCCAGACCCCAGGGAGACCGAGCCCAAGAGGGCCCAGCTCTAGGACACACCCCCTCAGGCAGCCCATGGTCTCGACAGGCCATGATCACTCCACGCCGTCTTTTATTTTATTTTTTTAAATATTTTGGCTGTGTTGGGTCTTCATTGCTGTGCGCCGGTTTTCTCTAGTTGCGGCGAGCGGGGACTACTCTTCATTGCGGTGCACAGGCTTCTCACTGCAGTGGCTTCTCGTTGCGGAGCACGGGCTCTAGGCACGTGGGCTTCAGTAGTTGTGGCTCGCGGGCTCTAGAGCGCAGGCTTAGTAGTTGTGGCGCACGGGCTTAGTTGCTCCGTGGCATGTGGGATCTTCCCGGACCAGGGATCGAACCTGTGTCCCCTGCATTGGCAGGCGGATTCTTAACCACTGTGCCACCAGGGAAGCCCCCCTCCATGCCATCTTGACCCTCATTTCCCTGAGGGTGTTACCTGGACCCTGATGCTTCAAGGCAGATTTATGAGGGATTGCCCTCCATTCCCTCTGGCTGAAATTTTCTCCCCCTGTTTCCTTCAGCCCTGCAACCCCAGAGCCTGGGACGGGGATGACCCTGAGGAGACAGGACTGGGCAGCCTTGTGTGGGAGAGACCAAAGGACTGGGGGAGGTGGTAGGTGGAGCCCCAGCGTAGACAGCCTTGCACCCCAGGCCTGGGCTGCACACTGAGGTGGGGCCGGCCATGTTGGTTTTGTGAGGAACTACCCTGGGGTTTCTGCCACGCTGGCTGGCCCAGGAAAGAGCGTGCCCTGCCTAGGGGAGGGCCTGGGGGAGACCGAAGCAGGATGGAGCCCTCAGGGCATGAAGGCAAGCTGGAGCACAGAAGCAGAGGGTCTGAGTGGCTTGCCCTGAGCCCAGAGGGGTGAGGCCTGGGACAGCCGAGCCCGCTGTCTGCCCTCTGCCCCAGGGCCGCTCCCAGGCCAGGGTGGCGGCTGTTGCATAAGGATGTTGTGACTCTCCAGCTCTCTGAAGGTCAGCCAGCCCAGACAGACCGATTAGTGTGGAGGCGGCTGTTTCCTGAAGCTTCCAGAGTGGGCGGAGGGAGCAGTGCTCAGGCTTGTTCCTTCTGTGTCTGCCTGTTGCAGGGGGTGGGGCAGGGGATGTTCCTGAGTCACTTTGCCACAGGGCCCAGATCTGGTTACATAGGAGGCACTACACAGACATCTGTGGAATGAATACACGAAGGGACCTCAGTTTCCCCATCTGGAAAGTGGAACTGACTCCACCTCCCCGGTTTATGGAACTTGGTGTGTGGTAATGGGTGTGCAGGGCCTGAGCGACTGCCCCCTGTCCTGCCCCTGCCTCTGCACCAGCCCTGTGGACTTCTTGGCTGGGGACAGGCCCCGGACCGTGCCTGCTGCCGTCTTCACGGTCCTCTTCAGCTCCCTGTGTTTGCTGCTCCCCACTGAGGACCCACTGCCTTTCCTGACCCTCGCCTTACCACCCGGCCAAGGTACCCAGCACAGCTGAGGCCCTGGGCTGGATTGATGGGAGGGGGCAGGTGGGAATCCAGAGCACTGGGGCTCCCCATTCCAGCCATGAGCCATAGACCAGAAGACGCTGTCCCGTTACCCTCCCCAGCTGTCCCACCACAGTGCCTGAAACCTCTATTGCTCTGTCCTTGGGTCAATACTGCCCTCTCTGCTCTTGTGCAAACCCCACCCTCGGGAGGGAGGGAGCACAGGCTGAGTCCCCCAGACGGCCCAGTCCTGTGTGAGCATGAAGAAGGGCGGGGAGGGGTGCGGGGAGGGGTCCTGGAGACTTGAGCTGGGCTCAAGGAGGTGATGGTAAAAAGGACAGCTGCCATCCAGAGGAGCCACCGCCCTGCAACATGACCTCCTTAGATCATCCGATCCTCACAGCAACTCCACAAAATGCAGATATTCGCCCCATTTTACAGTGGCAGATGCTGAGGGTCAGAGAAGGGAATAGTAATAAAATAGTAGCCTAATTTACTGAGTACTAACTCAGGCACTGTGCTAAAGCACTGTACACATACCTTCTCATTTTATCTTTGCTAATGTACTATATATTATTTCCATTTTACAGACGGGGAAACTGAGACTCCAAGAGGTAACTTGCCCAAGATCACAGAGCTGATACTAGTCAGAGCCTGGATTTGCATGCAGGGGTCTTGCCCACGGAATCAGCTGAGGGGCTGGGAAGATGGAGACAGGAGAGAAGCTTGGGTGGGCTGGACCCAGGCCCCACATCTGCCCCTCCATCCTGTGTCTCTCTGCCTGTCTTGCCTTCCAGGGCCGTGGAAGATACTGGCTCTGCTCTATTACCCTGCCCTCTACTATCCCCTGGCTGTCTGTGCCACGGTCAGGCATGGAGCCGCACACCTGCTCGGCAGCGTGCTGTCCTGGGCTCATCTGGGGGTCCAGGTCTGGCAAAGGGCAGAGTGTCCGGTGTCACCCAAGGTAACCACTGACTCACGACGGCCTGGGGCGGCGGGGCGTGGAGGAGCTGCTTAAACCAGTGTGGCTCCTTTCCTCTCTGTCCTGCTTCCCTGTTGCACAGGATTCCACGCCTTTACACACATGCTCATTCCAAGCTCCGCCCCTCTGTGGGAGAGGCTGGGGACCAAGCAGCTGGGCCTGCCCTCAGGAGCTTCCAGTCTGGGAGGGGGACGGAGGGGGGAAGGGGCAGAGAAGGAGGGAGAGGAAGCCTGAAATCCCCCCATTATTGATGTCCCAGACTTCCCTTGGCCAGGCTGGAGTGGGAGTGAAGAGAGCTGGAGGACGCAAGTGCTGAGCTGGGGGATGGTCTCAGAGGGCTAAAAAGAGAATTCCAGAACCTCAGAACCTGGTTCACTGGAGCTGGCTGGGGTGTGAAGCTGACCAGTCCAGAGCCCAAAGGGTGGGGGTGTGGCCTACAGAGTCAGACAACCCAGGTTTGAATCCAGCTTTATCCCTTCCTTCCTTTGTTCATTCCACAAACATATCTGAGCATATACTCTGCACCAGGGACATTTCCAGGCACTGGAATACAGCTGTGAACAAGACAGATGAAGCCCCTGACATCCCAAGAGCTGTCATTCCAGAAGGGGACACACAGTCACACAAACAAACAAATATACGAAATGACGCCAGGTGGTGCTAGGTGTTTTGAGGACACCTTATCACATTTCTGAGACTCAGGTTCCCCCCCACCCTGCCCTGCCCCCATAAGTGAAGTTGATAACACGAATCCCTCAGGGTAGAGTTGAAGATTAGGTGGCTTCCGTGAGAGCAGGGACTTCGTTGGTCTTTTTCACCAGCCAGGACCTGGCACATACTAAGCTCTCAATATAAACATATTGAATTAACAAATAGATGAATACATATTCAACCCTAGGAGGGCCTCAACCCCAGGAGGCAGAGCATGTACTTCCCAGATGCCCAGGTTGCAAACTGTAATAGAAAAAATCAGGCCTGTGTCAAAGCACCAGGAACGTAGGGACATAGAAGGTGGATGTCCCCCGTCTCAAGCCCCATCCCAGCCCCCTGGGGTGGGTAGGAGGGGATTACAAAACATACTCCCTTTGGCTCCTGGAAGGGACCTGGGGGTCCAGGGGCCTGGGGGGTCCAGGGGCCTGGGAGAGGGGCAAGCACCTCTGCAGGGCCTGAGAAGGGGAAGTAGAAGTTGGTGCCAAGTGGCCCTGGCTGGGGGGTAGTGATAGAACCAGAGGGCTTCCCATGCACCCTAGACCACCCTCAGCGCCCCCTGTGAGCTGGGAAGGGAAATGGACCCTGGTCTTCGGTTGGGGGAAGGAGGCAGAAGGTAGGTGTGTCTGGGTGTTTGTCTGTCCATCCAGATCTACAAGTACTACTCCCTGTTGGCTTCTCTGCCTCTCCTTCTGGGCCTCGGATTCCTGAGCTTTTGGTACCCGGTGCAGCTGGTGAAAAGCTTCAGTCATGGGGCAGCAGCGGGTTCCAAGGTAAAGGGGCAGGGCCGGGGTGGGCTCGTACTCAGCACCCAAGACACCCTGGACTTGCCCATATCTATTGTTCCCCTGCATGTGGTCATGCCTGGTGTGGAGCCTAGAACATAACAGGTGCTCAGAAAATGTTTGCTGAGTCGCAGAGGGACTGGTTGGTCCTCCCTCCCCAGGCAAAGGCCAGGCCAGGCCCTCGGCTGGCACCCAGGATGCCCGGGGCACCAAACTGTTTGCACAGTGGGGACTCAACAAAGGAGAAGTGGGCCAGAAGACAGGGAAGTCATAGCTCTGTTTCTGAAACACTGAGGATCCTGCTGGAGAAATGAGACAGGCCAGGAGCCTTGCGCCTAATGGGAGCTCTGCGGATGCTGACATGATTCAGGAAGCACCCAGGGCAGAATTGCGTTATGAATCAACCCTAGGTTGGATAATATTAGATAAAGGGGAGCGCTGGGAGAACTAAGGCAGGCTGAGGGGGCTTCCTGGAGGAGACAGACATAGCATGGACTAAAGGACAGTGAGGATCTGGAGTGGGGAGAGAATAAGGAGAAAGCATTACAGGCATAGGAAAGAGCATGCGTAAAGGGGCAGAGGTGGGTTGCATCTCTTTCATTCATGCATGATTTGCAGCACCGGACAGGTCTTAGCACATAATAGACACGCAGCAAATATTTCTGAAGTTTTGGGTAAGTGGGTAGGTGGGTGTGGGGATGAATATATCATGGCAAGAGGGAGTTCTTACAAGATATGGCAATCTTATTTTAGATTAGGTAGACCTTCTAAGCACCTGCCCTGTGCCAGGCCCTGGGCTGGGTTTATGGACTTAGCCGAGTGACTCGTGTCGGACCTCCAGGACTCCCAGTGTGCTGGGGGAGATGGATGCAGCAACATGTATTTACAGTGCACTGTGAGAAGTGCAGCCAGGGCTCATCCAGCTGACCTGGGAGCATGGGTGGAGGCGGGGCCCAGTGCTCTTCCTGGCGAGAGAGGAGGTAGACGGAGACTGCTCTGCAGAGGCCCTTGAGAAAGGTTAAAGACACAGATGCAAAAGGCTGATTGCTCTGCAGATGTGGAGGGTGAAGGAAAGGCTTGAAGGGTGGCATCTAGGACAGACAGCAGGTGGGTGGTGGCGCCAGTTGCTGACATACGCAACGCTGGATGAGAGCAGGTGTGCGGGGAACGATGTGTAGCTAGCTGTAGGTGTGTGGCGCTGAGGGGTCTGGCGGGCAGCTGGACCGTGGGCCTGGAGCTCAGGAGAGGGGCTAGGACTGAAGCCAGAGAAGGAGTGAGGTCCCCATGGAGGGATGAAGAGCGAGGGGAGAAGAGGCAGGTGGGCTCAGCATCTCCGGGGCGACCCTGGGTCCCCCACAGGCCCACCTGACTCCGGGTTTCGCTCTCACAGGGTAGCAGTAGGGCCCTCAGTACTTGTCACTACTGCCCTCCAGATGCTCAGAAGAGGGGAGCAGCTCCCCAGGATACACAGCACCTCGTCCAGGCCCTTCCCTTCTCTTCCAGGAATCTTCTCGGCCTCTCCCTCCATTGCATGCCTTTCCTCTTGGGAAGTCTTAGGAGAAATAAAATCCTCTTTGGCCCTTGGTCAAAGAGTTTTAAGCCTCAAAGGACACAGTCAAGCTTTGAGCTGACCCACACCTGCCCTGGATCCCAGGGTTGCCATGGCAACAGGTGACAACGGCCTATATTTTCCTAATCATCAGGGGCCAGGGGTTCACTGCATCTTACTGTGGGCCTCTGCCACTTGGCAGGGAGTTTAAGGCCTGGAATGTGGCTTAGACAAATCAGGTCACCCTTGTGATCTCCCTGGAGTAGGAGAGGGCTGGGGGGATCTGACCCGAAATGGCCCTATCCCGTGTCCTGGTCAGAGATGTGCTCGTGGGACATAAGTTCCCTTTTGCTTCAGTCTTAGCTACTAGAGGCCAGAGGGCCAGGAGGAAAGCAGTGATGTGATGTGACTGAGTAAAGCTGGAGAGGGTTGGAGATAGACCTTAGGGAGAACTTCCCTGCATTGAGAGTTCTTAGATAGGAGACTGATTAGTCTTTTATTTACGGAGGAGGAAAGGGCAGCTTTGGGGGGCATGGACCTCGTCCCCACGGGATGGCCCTTCTCTGTACTCCACCACAGCCAAGAGGTTTGTACACGCACCTACTATGGTACCCTGAGCCAGGGCCCCAGGGATGGCTCAAGACAGGTCCCATCTGCTTGTCCATTTGTCTGTCGCCACAGGGGCTGCAGAACAACTACTCTGAAGAATATCTGAGGACCCTCCTTTGCCAGAAGAAGCTGAAAAGCAGGTGAGGTCCTAGGCAAACCCTTTGGGCCAGGGGACAGGCCTGGGCAGGCAGGTTTGTTTGGGAGGCTGGCACTGGGCAGCATGGTGGGGCAGAGATGAGGAATGAACCAAACCCTGGGGCCCAGGCTCAGGGCAGGGGCTTCTCCTGAGGGCTCCCTCCTGCCTGGGTCTTTCTGCAGCTCCCACACGTCCAAGCAGGGCTTCCTGTCCCGGGCCTGGATCTACTTCAGACACTACATCTACACTCCACAGCGAGGTATGGCGTGGGGAGCTGAGGTCGAGAGTGACAGGTGACCTCACCCCTCTTTTGCACAGAACAGCTGCAGTAGAAGGTCCGCTCCTTTCCCCCAAACTCTTGTCCTCAGGAAGAACAACCCCAGCTTGGGACGAGGGGAAGCCCCTGGCCTGGCCTTGGTGGTCCAGGGTCCTGTGAGCCCTGGCCCTTTTCCTAGGCCTCTTGGGAGGGATGGGGCTCCCGGGGCTGGATGGTGCTGGGGTTCACCACACCCCCTCCTTTTGGGGACTGCAGGATTCCGACTCCCCCTGAAGCTGGTGCTTTCAGTCACCCTGACAGGGACGGCCATCTACCAGGTATGTCCTGCCTCTGTAGTGCCATTTGCCTCTGGACCCCTGCTCCCAGCCCCCAAGCCTGAGATGGCTCAGGCCCTCAGCTCAGCTCTCCAAAAGCCCCACCCAAAATCCTGCCCAGCTGCTTCTGGCCATCTTGGGAATGCTGGCCTACCCAGAAGAGAGGGAATGGTAACTCTTGTTGGGCTCACATAGGGTCAGAGCACGAGTTTTGGAGTCACATAAATGTGGATTTAAATCCTAGCTCCTTTATTTACCTCCTGAGTGACCTTGGGCAAGTTACTCAACGTCCCTGAAACAATTAGCTCAGCTGTGAAATAGAGGAAATAGAATTACTTCCTTTTAGATGGGAAGATTTAGTGAGATAATATGTGTTTGATAAATCCCCACCACCACTACCGCCCCCCCCCAGAAAAAAAAACAAACAAAAAATCAAAAACCCTGGAAGGTAGGTATGATTTCTCTCCATTTTACAGATGGAGGAAATTGAGGCTGAGAGATGAACTTGACTTGGCCAAGTTCCTCCAGTTAATATCTCAGGGTAGCCAAAATTTGAATCCAGGTCTGTCCAGCTTCAATGCCTGTGCTCATTTATAGGACACTTTGCTTTCTCCAACGTGGAAAAATTGGAAGTTTTATATTCTGAAGTTTAGATAGATAGATGATTGATAGGCAGTCAGAGGTATACACATATACTTGTGCTGCTTGAAAGCATATCTGAGGCCTATGAGGCTAAAGTCGTATCTGTTTGTAACGTGCTGATTAGAGGCACGAGGATGCTGCTCTAAGGGACAGATAAGAACACTGTGGAGGGTGATGGGCTTGTGGATGCGGCCCGTGTGCTGCCAGAGTTTCTTCCCTGAAGTCTCAGAAAACACTTTTCCTGGGATGGGAGTGCCTGGTGTGAGCACAGCCAGGCCCTGCCGCCCTGATTTGGGGGTCCTTCCAGGTGGCCCTGCTGCTACTGGTGGGCGTGGTACCCACCATCCAGAAGGTGAGGGCAGGGATCACGACGGACGTCTCCTACCTGCTGGCTGGCTTTGGGATCGTGCTCTCAGAGGACAGGCAGGAGGTGGTGGAGCTGGTGAAGCACTACCTGTGGGCTCTGGAAGGTGAGGCGTCTCGGGAGCCCCCGAGGGCCGGCAGTGGGGACCTCAGCTGGGATACCTGAGCTCTGTCCCGGGTGCTGCGGACATGCGGGGTGTCCTTGGGCATGTCCCTTCCCCTTTCTGCGTCTTGGCTGCTTCATCTCCAAATTGGGGTGGTTGGACCTTCCGGTTCCAAGTCTCTGAGACCTGAAGGTCATCTCAGCGGGCCCCTGTTAGCTTGTGTGGTGTCTCCCACCCCCACCCCGAGTGACTTTGCCCAGCTCTGCAGGCGTGGAGATGGGGGAGGGTGTGGTATGTGTGAGCTGAGGGGACAGCCCTGGCCCTTTGCTGCGGGTGGGGAAGGGGAAAAGGAGGCAGTGAAGTGGGACAGTGCGCCAGGATTCTGAGCTAATCCTCATGGCAGGTGGGTGGGGTCAGGCAGGGCGGATGCTTTCTCTTCCCCAATCCCTGTCCTCCAGGCACTTCCTTTCTCCTTCCTTCCCTTGACAATGAGCTCCTGGGCTCGGGAACTATACTAGTCTCCCCTTCTGTGGTCTGATGCCTCCTTTAGCCCTTAGCCCTGTTTCCCACCTACGCCACCTCCACAGCCCTGTGGAGGAGACTGAGAAGTATCCTCACTTGACACACGGGGAAGGAATTGCCTGAGGTTGTACAGCCAGGCAGACGGGAGCCAAGAGAAGAACACAATCTCCTGACGCCCAGGCTGGGGCTCTCCATCATCTTGAGACAAAGCCTGGTGGTCAGGTGTCATGGGGCCTGCACCCTCTGCTGGCTTGGGAGTCCCTGGCTGGCAAAGGCACCCTGGCTCTTGAGGAGTAACATGTGATGGTCAGAGCCTAGGCTGCCAGTATTGCAGGTGGAGGTGTGATTGCTCTGCAGCTCTTCCTTACCATTACCATCAGGGAGGGAGTAGGAGTGGGCAGAGGTGTGTGCAGTGACTGCTTCCTTCCCCGACCACCACTCCCACCACTTTCCTGAGTGCGTCTGCTCCCTGGAACTGTGGCCAAAGCCCACAAGATAGACAGGTGACAAGTTCTGGATGGGCTGAAAATGACATCTCCAGGGAGATTTTCCAAGTTGGCTGCAATCTGGGCCACAGGCAGGAGCAGACATGGCCCACATCCGTCCACATCCAAGCTCACACCTTGCTCACGGCAGCCCTGTTAGGTCAGCGTCATTGATCTCATCTCACAGAGCAGGAAATCAAAAGGCAGAGGGAGGAAGTGACATGTCCAGGACAATGGATTTGGTTTCTACTCAACACACCTGACACTTCTAATCACATGCTGCAGTTTCCAAGCCCAAATGCTCCCACTTTGGATCTCCTTGGATGCAGGGGTCAAACAGATCAGTGTTCAACCTTCTAGTTCACGGACGAGGAAAACTGAGGCCCAAGAGGATTAGAGATATGCCCCAAGCACTCAGCAAGCCAGGGATGGAACTGAGATTAGATCTGAGCTTGGGGACCCTTTGGTTCTTAGCCTAAGAAGCGAATGTCTTCTGAGCTTTGAGAGCCTGTTTTAGGGCTGCCCACCGGGCACCTGGCATCATTCACAGAAAGCTCACACTCTGAGTCAGGCAGACTAGATTAGAATTCCTGCTCCATCACTTACCAGCTGTGTGACCCGGGCAAGCCACTTTACTCCTTTGGACCTCCGTCTTCCTACCTGTAAAATGGGTGCTGAAGCTCTAAAGGCAACCTTGTCCTAGAGGTGCTTGATTGGGTAGGGGAGACAGACTGATCCACAAAATCAGGGCCCAGAAGGGGGAAGGTGCAGAGTCCCAGAGGAGGCAAAGTGCAGGAAGATTTTATGGGTACCAGGATTAGGAGGGACCCAAGTTTGGAACATTTGAGGTAGAGATGAGCAAGAGGTAGACAAATGGAGACCAAAGGCCAGGCTGGGGCCAAGGGGGCTTGCTAACCCTTCACCCCAATTAACCTATTCACTCACCTGGGCAGGCTCAGCAGGCAGGCTCCTCACCTCCTGGCAGAAACAGTCCAGAATGTACCTTCGCTGGCACCGTGTTGGCTCTAGGAGGGCAGATGGAACAGGGCAGAGCTGCGCTTGCCCAGGGCTTTCTCCTAGCCTTACGTTTCAGAAAAGTGCCCCCTTCTGCCCCCGGAGGAGTGAGCCAGGGACAGGCAGATTGGCCCCAGGTTTCTGTAGCGGTCATCCTCAATACTGGCTGTGCCTGAGAATCACCTGGTAACTTGTAAGAAATCCCAAGGCTCAAGCCAGACTTCAGAAACCTTGAGGGTAGGGCCCAGCCTCTGTGATTGGACAAGCCCTCCCCACGATTCTGATGCCAGCCTGAGTTTGAGAACCACTGTAGCAGGAACTCTACACATGTCGTTGGCTGATTGATTTCAATCAGTTGCTGTTTGAAATAGATCATTAAGGCTCTGTCTTTGAAAAAGAAAAAACAAACCCAGTTCAGTGGTTCTTAACCCTGACTGCACATCGGAATTACCGGGGTTGCTTTCCCAAAAGCTACGGCCTGGGTCCTATGCCCAGAAATTCTGATGTAATTGGCCTGCGGTACAGCCTGGGCCATGGGAATTTGAACAGCTCCAGGTGATCCTAATATGCTGTCAGTGCTGAGACCCACATCTCCAGAACCTGTGGCTACAAGGACCTAGTGCTTGCCTCTCCCGTGTGTGTTTGCTCCCCTCCTGAGTCTCTGATGGGAACCAGGGACGCTTCCCTTGGCTGACTAATGAGATCAGAGTGCAGACAGCCTGGGCTCATTCTAGGTCTGCTTGGAAATGATTGCACCACTTGCTCTGTCACTTCCTAGCAGTGTGGCTGGCGGGTCAGGCCCTCTCTCTGAGTCTCAGCTTCTTTGTTGGTCCCATGTCTCCCTGTGCCTCTCCTGTGGGGTTGCTATGAGGGTGTTGAGTAAGACTGGATGTGGATATAGGGTGGAAGGTTTGTAGCCCTGCATCCCTGCTATGCTAAATGCCAGGCTTGTTCACAACACCATGCATTCTCCCCCAGCTGCTGGTGATACAGGGAACTCATGATCTGTGCACATGGACAGGGAAGGTGGTGACCCGGGGAGGAGATGGGTAGCAGTGGTCACTTCCCTCATTCTGATGGACTCAGGCCACACTGACAGGCGCTCACATCTTAACAAAGGCCATTGATGCAGGCCCTGATGGGGTTTTATGGCTCACAACATGCTGGGAGATGGGCAGCCCAGCAGTGTGCCCGGCATGGGCAAGCTGAGGATGGGAGATGAAATGACCCCCTGAAGCCCACACAGCCAGGAAGCCATGGAGCTGAAGGCGGATGCCACATTGGATGGAGTCTCTCACTGGGGGTCACACAGCAATGGAAGCAGCAAGACCAGGGTGAGGGCCAGGTCTGCAGCCTCAGAGCTGGCCTCTCTCTGTCTTGGCCACCAGATGTCACCTGGCAGTATTGGTCAACCAAGGTCATCGACTTGTACTGGATCTGAGAACAGGGGATGTGACAAGAGGCCTCCGCTCAGAGTAGGGCGTGGGGCAGGGATAACTCCCACCCAGGTACCACCCTGGCAGCAGTTCGGGGTCTCCCAGGAGACCCCCCAGGCCCTGACCTCCCACTTTGCTCCCTTTCCACCTTCCAGTTTGCTACATCTCGGCCTTGGTTCTGTCTTGCTTGCTCACCTTCCTCATGCTGACCCGCTCGCTGGTGACACACAGGTTAGTGACAGGCTCTGACTCCCCCCCGGTGCAGACGTGGGGAAGGGGTCAGAGCCCTGTGGGCCTGCAGGACCCCTGACCCAGGAGGCCTGTGGGGAAAAACTTGGGGCTGGAGGGAGGGAGAGTCCCTGCAGGACCAGGCTGTTACTGAGCCCAGCTGCCCAGCTGCCCTGTGGTGGGTGGAGAAGGTGGGGCATCCCTGTCCCGTTGGAGAAACATCTGTGACTGATGTACGGCTGATGAAGGGCTGGCGTGGGGCCACCTGGGAAAGCTGGCATGCTACCTGGGAATGGAGATGAGGGAGGAAGGGTGCCACAGGCGGGAGGAACTGTGTGGGCAAGAACAAGTGTGAAGTGTGGGTGAGGAGTGGACGGGCTGGCGCTGGGGCACCAGAGAGATTATTGTGGGACATGGAATGCCAAGCCGCCTACCTTGCCCTTTCATGGTGAATGGTAAGGAGCGCTGAGGAAATGTGGGCAGAGAGGGAGAGAAGCTTCTAGTTGGGAGTAGAGTGGGTGGGGAGGGGAGGGCCAGGGACTTAGCAGGGAGCTGGTCCGTATGCCGTACATTTATCAGGCCTCAGGGTTCCTGCCCCAGGATCTTTTCTCACAGGGTTGGCTCTACTTAGGCTGGCATATCAAGGCCCTCAAGCCTCTGCCTGCCTGGAACCTTGCCTCCTGCCCTGATGGCCGAGCTGCAAATCACTTTCCATCCCTACTGTTGTGTCCCACGTTCCTGACTTGGCTCAGGTTGAGCCTTCTGCCTTAATTTGTCTCCCTTGATCCCTGCCCCGCCCCCCACCAGCTTAGTCTTATTCATCCTTTAAGACGCAACTCAGACATCACCTCCTCTGGGAAGCCCTCCCTGATCTCCCAGGCTGGGTTAGTAGCTCCTCTGGGCTCCCACAGCTCTGGGCTTCCCTGCCCATGGCTGTGGGTTGTACTTAGACTGGGAGTTCAGCCAGAGGCTGGCCCAGAGCAGGAAATTAGGGAGCGTGTGTGCTCCCTGAGATCGCTGGCTTCCTCACTCCCACCCCAGGTCCAACCTGCGAGCTCTGCACCGAGGGGGCGCCCTGGACCTGGGCCCCCGGCCCCAGAGCCCTCGCCCCTCCCGCCAGGCCATATTTTGTTGGATGAGCTTCACCGCCTACCAGACTGCTTTTACCTGCCTTGGTGAGCGCCCCCTTGCCCACTCCACCTGACCTCGGCAGGCCCCACTGGCCCGAGTCGGGGAGGGGAGGGTGCTCAGCAGGTCTTGGCTGCCTCTGGGCGTCTGCCTGTGCTGGAGCTGACCCTGGGGCAGAAGCAAGAGGAGGGACCCGCCTTGCCTTCCCTGCCCTCAGGGAGTCCACACAGGTGGGGTGGGGGGGGGGTAGGTGCAGGGGCCCTTGCTAAAAGGATACCCATCACATGAGGATGGCTCCTGGGTGCCACCAGGGGTTTACACAGAAGGGGACCCAGGGCTGGAAAGTTCGAGGAGGCATATTCCTGCTCTTGTAAGGGAGGGCAAGATCATGATGGGCTATCTCAGGAGGTCATCCCTGTCACTGGGAGTATTCAAGCATGGTTATGTGGCCATGGTTGGGGGCCGCAAGGAGGGCCCTGCTCTGAGAGAACTGGACTAGATTAACTTCAAGGACCCCTCCAAGCTCCGAGTTTCTGATTCTCCCCTTGGGCACTGCAGTGAATAAAGTCCTTACAAATGTGAGGGGGCTGGGGCCATTGTTGCCAAAGCAAGGGCCTGATTTCTCCCTCTGCCGCTGGTTCCTTCAGTTCTCACCTTGCTGGCGGAGGTGGAAAAAGATGATAAAGGGGTAGATGAATCACTAGCACCAAAAGTCATAATTCCTCGTATAGGTAAACTTTATGCCTCTGAAACCCTTTTGTACATATCCCATGTAAACAATTAGCCAACTGTTTCAATAGGCAACTTTCAGGTACCTACCATGTGCCAGGCTTTGGCCAGTAGGAATGCAAACATTAATTTCAAATACTGTCTTGTCCTCAAGGACTCAGGAGCAACTGGGGGAAAATAACATTTGCAAAGCACTCTGTGGTTTTCAAAGAGTTGCCACAGATACTGTCTCATTGGATCCTGACAACAGCCCTCCTGGGTAGGGGCTGCTATCCCCTTATCTACAGAGGAAGAAACCAAGGCTCAGAGAGGTAAAATAACTTGCTCAAGGTGGCACAGCTAAGCAGCAGCAGAGCAGGTATCTGAAACCAGGTCTGCCCAGTTCCAAAGCCTTGGGCTCCTGGGAGTGGCAAGGGTGGGCTGATGCCTTGCCCTGTTCTCCTCCCCATGCTGGCAGGGCTCCTGGTGCAGCAGATCCTCTTCTTCCTGGGGACCTTGGCCCTTGCCTTCTTGGTGTTCATGCCCGTGCTCCACGGCAGGAATCTTCTGCTCCTCCGGTCCCTGAAGTCCTCATGGTGAGTGAGGCAAGGGGCCGAGGGCTCTGGGACTGCTTCCCCGAGGACCACTAATAGCGACACCCTCCCCATCCCCTCACCCCCCACAGGCCCTTCTGGCTGACCTTGGCCCTGGCTGTGACCCTGCAGAACATGGCAGCCCACTGGGTCTTCCTAGACACTCACCATGGACGTCCAGAGCTGACCAACCGGTGAGGTGGCTCCTGGGCTTGCACATCCCTTAGGCCCTCAGCTGCTTCTTCGGTGGCTTTCTTTTTGTGCCCTTCTCCCTCGTCTGCCATCTTTCCCCTTTCTCTAATGGGGAGCCCAGTGAGCAGTAAAAAGAGCTTGTCTTAAAAGGGGTCAGTGACCCAGCTTAGTCCAAAATACCTCTCTGTTTACCTGTCACAGCGCCAGAAATACCCCCATGAGCCTTTCCTGTTTTGGGGATCAATACTGCTCTCCCCTTTGCAGGAAGGAGGTTAACAGAAATATTATTTCTGTGCTAGGCTGTGGGAGGACCTTGGCCCCAGGAGAGACTTAGAGTCAGTGGACAAGGGACCCAGAGGAGGGAGGTGGGGACACCAGGGTCATAGAAAGATCCAGGTGGACCTGGACTTAAACCCCACTGACTAGCCAGACAACCTTAGCTAAGTCACCCAGTCTCTTGGGCCTCTGTCTCCCAGATGGGTGGGATGGGTGAGCTGGGTGGAGAGAGCAGACCCAGCCCAGAAGATGGGTACACAGAGGTGTTATCAACAAATACACGGCAGTTGTGGTCATCTAGGTCTGACATTGACGCTGAGGAAGGGACTCTGTGTGAGGACCTGCCTCAGCTCTCTTCTCCCTGACCCCAGGCGAGCACTCTATGCAGCCACCTTCCTTCTCTTCCCCATCAATGTGCTGGTGGGTGCCACGATGGCCGCCTGGCGAGTGCTCCTCTCCGCCCTCTACAATGCTGTCCACCTTGGCCAGATGGACCTCAGCCTGCTGCCACCTAGAGCCGCCACTTTCGACCCCGGTAAGGTTACTGGGCAGGAGCTGGGGGCAGGAGATGCTCAGGCTGCCCAAGCAGTGCAGGAGGGTCTGCCCTGACCTAGTCTCTACAGAGGATGTCTGTAACCCCAAGCTGTGGGTATGTGTAGGGGGCCATGTGCAGTGCACGTGCAACACGCTCAGGTGCCCACGTGCTCACATGCAGTGTGTGCAGGGCACTCCCTGTGTCTGTGTTAGGTGCCGGCTGGGGCCTCCCCGCACTAGCACTGCCTTTCCCCACCCACCCAGGCTACCACACATACTGCAACTTCTTGAAGATGGAGGTCAGCCAGTCACATCCAGCCTTGATGGCCTTCTGTGCCCTGCTCCTGCGAACTCGGAGGCCCCAGCCCCGCACGGTCCCCCGGGATGGCCTCAGTCTGGGGGAGGAAGAGGAAGGTGAGCCTTTCCACTGGCAATGGGGGAAATTGAGCCCACCTGGCTTCTCCCAGGAAGGAGGCACGCCCCCTCTCCAGCAACGCAAGGGAGAGAGGGCTAGGAAAATGCCCACTTCCTCTCTGGGCTGCCTGTGGGAGAGAAGAAGTGAGAATTCTCCGGGTCCGTCTCAGGGTAATTTTTCCCATAATACTAACATACACACACTTTCTGTCATGTGTGTGCACACACACTCACTCCTCACGTGGAGAATCAGACAGTCTCAGAGCTAAGGGGCTCTGTCACCCCTACCACCCCAGGCCAGCCCCTGCCTCTCCTAAGCAGTACCTCCTCCCCCGCCCTGCTGCCTGGGACGTGTGTAGTAGGGAGGGGGACGCTACGCTGGCTCCAGACCCTTGTCCCAGCCCTGCCTCCAGCCCCCTCCACAGAGCTCATCCTTTCCCTCTTCTGCTGGCTACCCAGAGGATGACACCTGAGCCTCAACAAACACCCTTCTGCACCGCACACTCTCCTGGCTTCCCACCCTGTGAACGGGCACCTGGAGCCCCAGTCTCGGCCTCCCTCACCCTACATACACAAGGGGTTTTCAGACTCTGCTCAGGTCTTGGTGCTGGGGGTGGGGCTTGGCTGGGTGTGTGTTGAGTGACTCACGGAAGGTCTCTTTTCAGGGATGCAGTTGCTGCAGACCAAGGACCGGGTGGCCAAGGGAGCGGGGCCCAGGGTAGGCCGAGGCAGGGCCCGCTGGGGTCTGGCATACACGCTGCTGCACAACCCAGCCCTGCAGGCCTTCCGGAAGACAGCCCTATCAGATGCCCGGGCCAACGGTGCCCAGCCCTGAAGGTGGGGGAGGCCACACCGCCTGTGCTGGAGCACTTCCCATCCTCCCAGCCCACTCCCCCCCCAGCTCTCCCAGAGTCATCACTCCAGCCATGGCAGCCTCTCTGCTTGGCACCAGCTCTGTCAGCAGGTCCCGGGGGTTCAGGGCCAGCCGGGGGTTGCTTTGCTTGGGTGGAAGTCTGTCAGCATTATGAGCCTCAAGCTTTGGGAAGGCTCTGGTCTGCCCCCTTGACCTTGGGAAGCCAGCTAGGGCTCTGGAGAAAGCAATCGGTGGTTTAGGCCCTTGGTCCAGGAGCCAGTGGAAGCGGGTCGGCCACATCCAGGCCCCTCCCCACGCTGGCTCTGCCGCCAGCCTTCAGGCTTCACAAAAGCCTTCTCCTGACCGGGGCTGGTGATGCAGGTCCGGACAACCTAGGATTCCAGCTGGGCCCACTCAGCCTCGGAACACACCACCGTGACCAGACACAGCGCTTCCTCTCTCCTGCAGATTTCCCCGTTCCTCCTGGGGGGCCCGGTGGCCTGCAAGGCAGCCCAGGAGGAAGCCGCGGTCTCCTACCTGGCAGCAGTCACGGCTCAAACCAGGCCCCACACTGAGCTGGCCACACTTGAGAGCCTGATATTTTTGTAGCTGGTATGCCTTTAGATATTATGAAAGAGGTTAGTGTGTCCCCTGTAATAAACTTGTCCCCAAGAAACAGTCTTCCTGAAGGGGAGCGGTACGTGGGGAAAACCGCCCGGCATCTCGGTCAGTCAACACTGTTTATGGGGCTTGGGTGGGGTTGGGGTACTCTGGTCAATGCTGGGCTGGGCATTGGGTGGGGGGCAGAACGGGAACCATGGCCACATCCCTTGGGGTGGTGGAGAGACTGGGGACCTATGGTGCCACCCCTGAGCTGTGCGAGCATTGACTTCGGAAGTAGGACTGATTCTGGGTCTTCGAGAACGAGCAGGATTTGGGGAGGAGGAGAGATTTCAAGAGATGGGGAGACAATATGAATAAAGGTACGGAGGTAGGAGGAGACTAGTATGCAGAAGGGAGGACAGCTGAGGGGGTCCCTCCCCCTGCTGGGGACTGAGGTGCGGGCATGTATGAGTGAGGGTTTGGGGGCCACTGTGGGGCTGGGGCTACCGAGGGTGGGGCAGATGTGGCCACCCCACACAGCTGGATCAGTGGGGCCTCCAGAAATATCTGCACAATTACACCACATTCCTGCACCCAAGCTACAGCCTCAAACTTGCAGGAAGCCAGGCAGGGCCAGGGAGCCTCAACCCCCCTTCGAGGATGCCCAGGAAGAGGGCAAAGAGGGCAGGGTCTGATCCCACTGCAGCCCACTGAAAAATGTCTTCCTAGCCCTGTGTTAGTGATTGACGGGGGTCTCAGGAATGAGAAGGCAGACTGGGTCTCTGCCCTTAATATGGAAACAGAGTCATAATAGAGTGTCATCAGGCTGGGACACTGGACACTCAGGACTGTGTGAGCCAGAGGAGGGGGCCTAGTCCAAATTGGGGGGGGGGTGAGGGAAAAGCATCCAGGAAGGCTTTCTGGAGGAGGTGGTACCTCAGCCGACTCTCAAAAGCTGACTTAGCCAAGTGAGGAACAGGAGAAAGGTGTCCAGACTGATGGAACAGTATAAGTAAACGTACAGAGGATGAGACATCGCAGACTGTTAAAGGAACAATTAATTAGCCATTCTAAGAGAGGTGGGGAGGGGTGACTTTAGAGAGCCAGTCAGAGGGGCCACGAACATCTGGCTGGGGAACTCGGGCTTCACCTTGAGGGCATGGGGGGCCATGGATGACTTTAAAACAAGCGAGTAGCTAGTTCATTCAGAGCACAAATGTTCCCCAGCTGCCCCTGACTCAGGTCTTAGGCCCACATCCTACTCCAAGAAGCCAAGCTTGCTCAGCTGTGAATGGAGCCAGAGATGTCAAGGGGTCCAAGCTGGGTTAGGATTATCAAGCCTTAGATAATCAGAGTCAATGAGTTACCATATCCTAGCCCATCCTTTGTTTTCTGAGGAAACTGAGGTCCAGAGATGGGCAGTGACTTACCCAAAGCGGCACAGCACAGGGGACTCGGCACCATCCTGCTGCTTTCCATTAGAGGTGCAGTCATCCTTGACATGTGCTCTGGTGACAGCAGCTCAGCAGGAGCTGCAAGCTGACCAGGGGGGATGGGGAGGTGCTGTATGTGGAAGGAGGAGGAAGCGGGGCTGGCCAGCCTCCAAGGCTCACAACTGCTACCCCACGTTCCTTGGCCTCCCTGCCTCCACTTTGCTGGACTCAGCAGTTCTGGGGGCTCTAGTCAGAGGCTTCAGAGCCTCTCTCATGGGGTCTTGTCCCTATGCATAGCACCATTTGATCGGGAAAGGGTCAGGGATGAAGGCAGTAGAGAGACGCATCTCTGACCCAGCACAGGTTCTACGGTCTCTAGGTTCTGACCTCATCCTAAGAGACCCACAGGTTGCTGCCAGGCCCTCCACCCCCCAAGTCAGTTCCTGATCCCCCTGCTCTGTGAGGAGAAGACTTTCCTCCAGGAATACTATTTCCTCTTTCTGGAAATGTGGGAGGAAGTACCATTCATTTCCTCTGACTTCTCCTTCAAATATGTTCTCTTGTCCTCAGTCTCTCTGGGTCTTTCTCTTTCCCTCTCACCCCATCCTACATCGCCTCTCTCCTCCCTTCTCTCTCCCCTCTATCTTGCCTTGCCTGTCCCCGCTTTCCTCACTGTTCCCTAACATCTCTTCCAGGAGCAGGACTGGGAAGAGAGGCCACAACCCAGGCACTTGATTTCCCCTATGCCTCCTCCAAAACACCTCCTTCAGGCCACTGCTCAGGGACCCCAGGGAAGCCTTTGCAATGGTTGTCAGGTTCATGCCCCCGTTTGTGCCGTGGGCTAGGTGGGGGGTGGAGGAGAACATCCGCAGCTCAACCCAGCCCTGAGCCCACCACCGGGCCACCCCTCCCTGCCCCACAGGCTCCGAACATGTGGACAGGCAGGCTGGCTGTCCTGACTCCAGCTTCAGTCCTGTCCTCCACCGGGGGGCCCCTAGACCCAGACAAAACACCAGGCAGATGCAGGGGAGCATCAGAAATGCTGTTTATTTCTCTGCCGCCCCCAGGCTGCCTGACCTCTCTGGAGGGGCAGGCTACAGATGCATACCTGGAGAGGAAGGCAGGGCAGGTGTCCAGGATGGAGGGGCACGCTGAGGGAGGAAGGGTGAGGAGATGAATGACATTCTGGATACTCCAGTCCTGTCTGAGATGAGGGCAGAGCCTCCCAAGCCCCCAAGTCGTCAGAGAACACCAAAGGTCAGCAGGAGCTCAAGCAGGTCAGAGAGCCTCAAAGCCACGCCAGCCACTTCCGCTACATCCTACTCTACATCTCCTGTACCCTGTCTGCTTCAGCCTACCTCCCTGCCAAGCCCCAAGACCCAAGCCCCAAGCCCCACCCATAGCCTTCAGCAGCTTGCCAGTCCCAGTGCCCAGAATTCCATCAGTGAGTGCCCCCCCCCTCCCGCCGTTGGTCAGCACGCTGCCCCTGAGAAGGGAGCATGCGCATTGTGATTAGCAGCAATTAGCACCGTAGACGGTGAGTTACGGGATCAAATTCTGTCCTAGTCACTAGCTTTGAGCAAGTCTAGAAGTTGGGGCGGTGAGTGTTCCAGAAGAGATGAGAAAGGGAGGTAGGAAGATGGGAAGTCCCCGATGCAGGCTTCGAGAGTCGCCGAGCCCAGACCCCTGCAGCACTTGTAAGGGACGGCTGCAGTGTCAGGGGCAGGAGTCAGCGAGGCCTTGGGCCTGCTCCAGCCCAGCCTGGGTGGGGGTGGGGCTAGAAGGAAGTGAGGAAGAGGAGGAGGAGGCTCTGGCCCAGCAGAAGCAGCCCTGGGGGCTGCTTCCCAGAGATCCCTCCTCCCGCTGCTGCAGCCTCAGGGCCCCCAGTACGGCTGAGGTAGATGATGACGACGTTGTCCTCAGGACCCGACGGCTGCACCTCATTGTCAACCGTGTAGCAGCCCTTACCCTCGGCCGCTTTGCCATGGAACCTGCGCCCCAGTGCATCCTCGCCGCCCTCGCCTGGTGTGGCCAGTGCCACGTTCACCGAGCTCTCCGCACTGCCCAGCTCGTTGGTGGCCAGGCAGCTATAGGTGCCCTCCTCCAGCTTGCCGAAGTCGGGGATGAGCAGGCTGCCATTGACAAAGGCCTGAAAGCGCGGCCGGCTGCTGGCTGCCAGGACACCGGGCAGGGCACGCCCATCGGCACCCACGTTGGGGCTGGCAATCTCCACGGTGCCACCGGGCGTCTGGATGTGCCAGTGGAGCTGGGGGGCTGGTTGCCCGTCCACGTCGCAGTGGAGCGCCAGCACGAAGCCAGGACGCAGCTCGGCGCCGTCCTGGCTGGGCTGGTAAGTGAGCTGCACCGAGGGTGCCGAGCAAGGCAGCGGCAGCAGGCGGTTCAGCCGTGTGCCCTTGAGCACGTGGGGTGAAGTGCAGGTGATGTTATCCTGCTCTGGGATGGACACAGCAGTGGTCAGGGCCCACGTCTTGAACCACACGATGCCGCAGGTACAGTCGAAGGGGTTATCGTTGATCTGCAGGTGGGACAGCGCGGTGAGCGGTGCGAAGGTGCCCTCTGCCAGCGTGTGCAAGCGGTTGTGATTGAGCTGCAGGGAGCGCAGGGCACGAAGGCTGCGGAAGGCATCGCGGGGGATGAAGGTCAGCTCGTTGCTATCCATCTTGAGCAACTGGAGGGCACTGAGGTTGTTCAGGTCGCTCCAGGCAAAGTCAGAGATGAGATTGTGGCTGAGGTCCAGGCTCTTGAGTTGGCCCAGAGGGGCCAGGGCACCAGCAGCCACCCTGCGGATCTCATTGTGCGCCAGCCACAGCGACTGCAGCAGGGGCACCTCCCTGAAGGCGCCCTCTGGTAAGCTCGGCAGCCGGTTGGCCGACAGGCTCAATGTGGTCACGTTGGCCGGGAAGCCGGGTGGCACGGCCTCCAGGTCACGGTAGGCACAGTCGGCGATCTGGAAGCCGTACTTTTCCCCACAGTCGCAGGACTCGGGACAGGCCTGCACCAGGCCCACAAGGACCACCCAGCACAGCAGACGCAGCTCCTGCATCCTACCTCCTGCAGAGAAGACATGCCACCAAGGTGACCCCGAGGACACGCAGAAGGCACTCGTCACTCTCAGCACCCCGACCCAGAGCTCTTCCCCATCAGAAGGACCTGCCAGCATCATCCAGCTAAGACCCAACACCACCTAGCCCACCACCCCCATTCTATAGAAGGGGAGACTGAGGCCCAAAGAAGGTCCAGGACTTGCCCGAGGTCATGCAGTCAGGAGCGGGTGAAGACCGGACGGAAGAGGACCCCAGCTCCTTCTCTGAGCAGAGAGCTCTCCCTGCCTCGGCCAGCTCCTAGCTGACTTTATGGCTTGAAATCTGTTTTCCAGCCACCTCCTCCCCCCAGCACTCGGCAGAACCTCCCTCCTGCCCTCCCACATCCTGGCCGCAGTCCCTCCCACTAGAGCCCCCCATAGGTATGCTTTGCCCCGGCCTAGACAAGGCCCCTTGTGCAGTGCACACCACCCCCATCCGCCCCACCCACCGCTCTCCCGCTCCTACCAGCCCGTGACCACAGCAGACACCAGACCCTTTCTACAGAATCACACCCTTGGCCTATTCGGTTCAAACTACGCCAGGCAGCTGCCTAAATAAACCCCTGCCAGGACCTCTCAGCTGGCTTGGGTGAGGCCAGTGGCTCAACCCAAATACTGCTGAGATTTCCAGGGCTGCAGTTGTTAGAGGGACTGAGGCCCCCCTGGACAGATCCAAGCAAAGGGTTGTCCCAAGCACCCCAAACCAACAGGAAAGTGCCCAGGGGAGCCCAGCCCCTGTGCCCAGCAGGCTGCCCTCTCCTCCCACTGGCCCTTGGAGCCCTCTTCCAGCTGGCTTACCTTCAAACTACTTTTTCTTAATCAAGCAGAGCCTCTTCTAAGATGGAACCAAAAAAGCAACAAAGGAAGAGTTAGCCCTGGACAGTCTGCAGGGCCAAGGGAAGATGAAGATGCTGGAGGAAGGGGCAGCCTGGCCCCTGCCCCACCTTCAGTCTGCACACCTGGGCCTGCCCTTTCCTTATCCGGACAGGGTACCTGAGACCGTCTGCTGAGAAGAGGCTGCAGGAAGGGAGCCCAGGCAGCCCGTATACTTCCTCCTTCCAGCAAAACAACTGCTTTTCTGCAACAACAAGGACCCGTGTTTCATAAGTGACACCAGAAACTTGAGGGGGAAAAGATGCCAAATTTTTTGATTTTTTTTTTTCCTCTCTCTCACTTTTAGCAGCTTCAGCTTCCTTAAAGACACAGCACTAGCTGGACAAGACCCAAGAAAAGATGTGGCCAGAAGGATTTTTGTGGGGGGAAGGGTGAGAAACTGAATCCCGTGGAAGGTGGGAGACTTCTAACCTCACTTTGAGCAAGAAAAAAATGCACGGTGGTGGGGGCATTCTCCAAGCTGAGACCGTGTGAGGGATTGTGTGTCCACTTGTGTGTGCATGTCTGAGTGTCGGTGTGACATCTCTATGTGCAGATGAGTTTGTATGTGTGTTTGTGTGGGTGTGGGTGTGAGACCATGTATGGGTGAATTTGTGTGTTTGGAAATGTTTGGGTGTGTGTATTTGTGTAGGTGTGAGGCTGAGTCTTTGTGTGTCTCTGTGTTTGTGTGGGTGTATGTGGGTCTGTTTGTATATTTGGGCGTGTGTGTGTGCATGTTTATGTGTAGAAGTGAGTGTGCATATCTGTGACTGTGTGTGTGTGTGTGTGTGTGGGTGGTGGGTGTGTTCCAGTGAAAAGCTGAGGCCAAAGTGTATAAAACACCCACGATGCTCCGAAGCCTCAGTAAGAAGCCAAAACGTTAGAGCTGTTTTTGTAAGAAAACACATCCTCCTGGCCCGCCCGTGTCAGGCCTGCCTGCTGGCTCTGAGGCTGGGCTGTCCTGGGAGGTCCCCAGGCTCCAAGGCTCCAGCCCTGGCTCCCCACTGGGCTGGGAGGGGTGGGCGGAAGGCAGGGGTGTGACTGGGCTCCAAGCGGGTAAAAGAAAACTCCGGACAGGAACCAGCTGGGCTTCAGTTTCCAGACTGGGATTCTGAGACACTCAGGCTCACAGAGATGGTTCCATCACCCAGGACTATCCACCTGGCAGCCAGGTAAGATTGAAGGACATCGCTCCTTTTGGAATAGTCTCTCTGTGGCCTCCCAAGTGCCTGAAACCCCACCTTAGGTGCTGCCTGTCTGGGGACGCAGTGTCGCTCCCTGGGCTCTGCTGTCCCAACACTAACAGCCTCCAGGGGGAGGATACTTGTGTCCAGTTCTTCTTTTTTTTTTAATTTTATTTTTTTATATAGCAGGTTCTTATTAGTTACCCATTTTACACATATTAGTGTAGTATATATGTCAATCCCAATCTCCCAATTCATCACACCACCACCACCGCCCCCCCCCACACCGCTTTCCCCCCTTGGTGTCCATACGTTTGTTCTCTACACCTGTGTCTCTATTTCTGCCCCGCAAGCTGGTTCATCTGTACCATTTTTCTAGATTCCACATATACGCATTAATGTACGATATTTATTTTCCTCTTTTTGACTTATTTCACTGTGTATGACGGTCTCTAACTCCATCCACGTCTCTACAAATGACCCAATTTCGTTCCTTTTTATGGCTGAGTAATATTCCATTGTATATATCTACCACATCTTCTTTATCCATTCGTCTGTCAATGGGCATTTAGGTTGCTTCCATGACCTGGCTATTGTAAATAGAGCTGCAATGAACATTTTGGTACATGACTCTTTTTGAATTATGGTTTTCTGTGGGTACATGTCCAGTAATGGGATTGCTGGGTCATATGGTAATTCTATTTTTAGTTTTTTAAGGAACCTCCGTACTGTTCTCCATAGTGGCTGTATCAATTTACATTCCCACCAACAGTGCAAGAGGGTTCCCTTTTCTCCACACCCTCTCCAGCATTTGTTGTTTGTAGATTTTCTGATGTGCATCCAGTTCTTGTTTCACGTGTATATACTGTATTTCTCTGACGTTAATAATAGCTTTTTTTTTTAAAGCTTCCTTCTATCTGCATTGTTGGTTTCTCCAAGTTGCATTTTTTTTTCTGTTAGCTTACTTATTTGGAACTGTCTTTCCTATTAGAGATTTTCTCAGTTAATTCACTTGACATAAATTTATTCTCATGTGTTTAATGGGACACCCCTCTACTAGAGAGGAAACCTGTTCAAGGCAGACATCTTGTCTTCCCAGTTGTTAACCCCTGGCACAGAGAGGATACTCAGTAAATACCCCTTGACTCAATGAATGGGTGAATTGGGTGGGCATCAGCTGCCAGAAATGAAAGCACTTTGGAGGTCACCTTCTCCACCCCCTCATTTTACAGATAAGAACCCTGGGCCCAGACTGGATTCCTCAGAACAGGACATTTTAAGAATATTTCGTACAATGTGGGAGACCCACACTCTGTTGGGTGAGTGAGCACGTTACCAGACTTCCTGGTGGTCCTTTCATCCCCATTCCCCATCGCTTGATGGCAGCCCAACACTAGGCTGCCCTTGGAATCCCATGCAGAACAGCCAGGGGTGGAGGCAGGGGGAACGGGGTAGTGCTATGGCAGGAGAAGCAAGAGGAACCTGCCCACCCGGGCAGAACTGAGTCTGCACACATTGGACAGTGACAGCTCTTCCCCATCTGCCCAGATCCCGTCACCTCCTGAGGGTGCAGTGTGCCCCACCTCTACCAAGAAGGACAATAGGACAAGGGCCGTCAGGGTCCAGTGGGCCTCTACCAAGAAACATGGTGTCCTCCAAGGCGCTTCACAGTGGGCCACGCAGGGCCACTCCCTGCCGAGCCTGAGAAGCGGTGGTACAACTCCAAGGACTGGCACTATCAACTCCTAGGCAGCACCCCCGCTCTCCCTGCACCGTCATCCCCTCATCGACGGAAAGTTCTTCCTGAAAAGCCCATCCCACAGGAGATAATGCGAGCAGGCAAGGACACAAACCGGAGGTCGGCTCCCCTTCCTCTTCCCAGCCGGGAGCTCCCTGTGGACCTGGAGATGGGGGTCCTCGGTGAGTATGTGGATACCTTGACTGTTCCCAGATCACAGATGGAGGCCCAAAGGCCTAGGGCTAGAGAGCTTCTCTCAGACCCTAAAACCCCTCCACCATCCCTGGATCCTCAGCAGCCCTGCAACAGTGGAAGGGAGAATTAGGAGGTAGGGAGCGGGAGGAAAGGAGTCAGGTCTGGGAGCCCATCCTGCCAGCCCCATCCTGGCTCCTGTGGGCCTCAGGGTAGAGTGACCAACAGTCCCAGGATGCGGGGCTTTCAGTGTTAAAATCCAGACAGCCCCAGGCCAACTGGGACAGTTGATCACCCTAGCAGGGGAGGTGGTGCTCACTTCTTCCCACAGAGTTTTTCTTCCTGCTCCCCCTTCCCCAGCCCTCCGCAGAAGCCCAGCCCTTTCTCCTCCCATTCCTCCTGCCTTCCCCTCCCACCAGGGCGGCCAATCCCTTTCCTGCTGCAGAGGCTCAGCCAGCCTGACTCCACCACCCCAAAGGGGCCTCACTCCAGCTGACCAGGGGGCCACGTCAGCTTTTCCTGGAAGGCAAAAAAAGATCCTGGAGAGAGAGAGAAAATAGAGTGAGAGGGACAGAGCCCAGCAGAGAGGGAACTGGAGAGAAACTGAGAGACTGAGAGAAGGGAGACAGAGATGGGGGAAGAGAGAAAGAAAGCAGAGAATCACCGACAGCCAGGGTTAGACCTGAAGGTAGAGAAAGGATGACACAGAGAAGGAGATGGAGAAAGAGGGTCTGCTGGGCCCTGAAATTGGCTCTGAGAAGAAGGAGACCGTTGACGCTCAGTTGTGTGGCCAGCCATGGTTGGGGGCTGTTGCCATCATGCGGAGAGGGCAGGTTGGTCTTGATCCCAACCCCACTTTCCCTCCACACAGCTTGCTGGAATAATTGGGAGGAAGCTCAGCGGCTCCTGGCGGGACTTGGTTAAGCCTGTGGGTCTCCCAGGAGGAAGAGTCTGGCCTGGGCCATTGAGAATACAGTTTCTCTGTCCTATGTGGGAGTCAGATGAGATGGTCTGATGTCCTTCAGCCCTGAGGTTCTAGAATTTCTAATGTCTACCTTCACATGAAGAGTCTGCGTGCTCTCGTGCGTTCACGCACAATCATTTCTGTTTGCACGCACGTGAGCCTGTGCTGATTTTCCACATGTGCTTGTTGGCGCACGCACACTGCGGGTATGTGGGGTGGCTCGAGCGTCAGCTCGTTGTGTGGGCTCCCGAGGCTGTGGGTAGGGCCGGCAGGCCAGGCCCCATCTCCTCCCCTGCATCAGCCTCAGCCCAGAGGCCCCAGCCCAGGCAGAGCCGGCCTGGCCCCTGGCTGACCCTACCACGATGCCCTCACTCCCGTTTCCTTTCCCACCCTCCGCCTTCCTCTCCACACACCCCTCCCCTTCGCTCAGGTGTGAGGGCCTCTCGGCTCTTCTCCAGTCTCAGTTCTTCAGACCTTGGAAGCCGGGAGGTGCCTCTCTGATCTGCCCCTGGCTACTTGTCTGGCCCCATCTCCACCCCGCTAACTGTGTCCAGCCTCACACATCACCTGCTCCCACGTCAGGGGCACTGCTCTTGTTCTTTTCTCAAACTGGGCTCTGTAGGGCTCACTCCCTCTAGTCTATGGAGACTTTCAAATGCCAGCTCCCCAGATAGGCCTTCCCCAACCACCTTACATAATCAGCCTTTGTCACTCTGTCCCCTCACCCTGCTTTATTTGTCCCTCTTCCTTTTTTTTTTTTTTTTTTTTTGCCACGCCGCTCGGCTTGCAGGATCTTAGCTCCCCGACCAGGGGTTGAACCCGGGCCATGACAGTGAAATCGCCGAGTCCTAACCACTGGCCCAGCGGGGAATTCCCCGTCCCTCTTCCTAACACTTAACCTCTGACGTACCTGTGAGTGTAATTCTTGTCCACCTCCCCAGTCTGAATATGAGCTCCATGTGGGTGGGCACTTTGTTCTGTTCACTGCGATACCCCCAGTGCCTGCCAAAGGGTCAGCCACTTAGTAGGTGCTCGGTAAATAGTGTTGAATGAATGAATGAAGAAAGACCTCCAGTCTCCTAGCAGGAAGCCTCTGCCCCCCGGCCCTCCTCCACCTGCCCAGGGCCTCCCCAGCCCCTCCCTTCTGTGTGGCACTAACCTCTCTGTCACTGGACACTCTCTAGCTGGCATTTCTGGTCCCTGCCCCCTAGTACCATCCTCACTGCCCTCTCCTGACCTTTCCCTTAGTTTGCAGGGGCCGTTTTCAGCAGCGGCACTAACTGCGGCATATTTCATTGGAATTATTTTTGTTCTTCTGCCTGCCAATCCCACAATTTCCAGAAATTCAGACCTTGGCCACACACCCAGGGCACATAGCAGATCTCCAGTTTTCAGCCCCAGGCCTTCTCAAAGGCTAGGGGTGGGACTGGGGAGTGCTGTGAATGAGTGAGTCTTTGAATTAAGGTTCTAGACTGGGACCGGAGATATAAGGTCAGGATCCCGGTCCCTACGTAGCTATGGTGCACAGGAACCGGCCAAGGCCACTTGTTAGGGGTCAGCTTGAAAGGCCAGGATTAGATGCGGGTGTAGATTTAGAGGGTGGGGTGGAGGTAATTTAACACCAGGTATGAAGCAGGGTCTGGGGTCTGAAATAGTAGCAGTGGTCCCCGTGCCTTGCTGGAAAGTGCAATAGAGGCAGTGGGCAGAGGACTACAGAGTAATGCAAAGAGACAAAAGGAGAAATAGGGAGACAAGGGCAGAGAGAGAAAAAGAAGAGAGAGGGGAGCAGGCAGGGAGGAGACATGAGAGAACAGGGGTGGGAAAGGAGGGGCCAGCCTCCTGGCTGCATCTCGCCGACAGCAGAAAGCCCTCAGGACACCCGCTTCTCATCAACAGGCCAGGTTGCAGCGAGGTTTCTATGCTATGCTGCTCCACGTCAACCTGCAGAAAGAGGTTGCAGTCAGGGCTGCAGGCTTCTCCCAACCCTGAGAGGCTTCCTAGGGTGTACAAGTGGGGAGCACCAGCTGGAGATGGAGGGAGGAGAGGAGCTCCAGCCAAGGCTGCTGACCACGGGGAGGCAGGGTCACAGGGCCACGCTGACCTCGGCCCAAGGCCACCTCTCAGGGGAAGACAAGGAGACAGGAAGCCAGTCGGCCTGGGGAGGTGGCATTGGCTGCAAAGACCTCTGGGAGAGGGCCAGGCAGGACAGAATGCTGCACAGCATGGGGTGTAGGGGTTGAGAGAAGGGTGTGTGAGCTGGGGATCAGGAAGGCTTAAGGGAGGAACTGGGAACTTGAATACTTTTCATAACAAAGTAAAGAATGCAAATCATACAACAGAAAATCAAATGGACAGAGAGGCTTAATGCAAAATACTACAGTCCTCTGCCTCCCACCCTTCCCTCCCCCATCCATTCCCCAGAGGCAACAACTTGGGATGGTGTGTGTTTTTAGTTCTGCTGTGGTTACACATATCAGGCCTGCCCAGGACATTTGCAGGACCTGGGGCAAGAGTACATTTGCGGGTGCACATAACATATGTCTAAATAAGTTGTAAATCCTGCAAACTACATAATATGTTCTATTCTCCTACCTTGACAAATGTACCTTCATAACCACTTGAAGGCCAAGTTCAACTTTAGAATTCTTATACTCCTTGGAGTCCCAGCCTAGAACTAGACAGGCAGGCAGAGGACCCCCCAACCCACCAACCCCCAGGCTACAGCTGTCCTATTTCTCTTCCCACCCCAGGCTCCATCCTGTATCACGAGGGGCCCTAGGCATAGGGAAGTGAACACGGCAGCCCTCACACCCAAGCTCTGTCCACATTCCCTACCTCCCTTGAACTGACTCAGGCCTAGGGGTACACACACCCTGGTGTAGTTCTGCCTGGGGAGGAGTGGTCAGGGTGAAAAGATTTACAGAGGCCCTGGAAGCAGGCTCAGGCCGTTTCATTTGGGCAGAGAATTCCATGGCCCCAGCTCCAGAAGTTGGGGTATAGGATCTAGGTGGAAAAGTCCCCTTGAAAGGCATGTCTCAGGTAGGAATGCCAGATAAAATACAGGACACCCAGTTAGACAACAGTAATTTTTTAGTATAAGTGTGGCCCCAATATTACATGCGACATACTTATACTGAAAAAAAAAAAAGACCCTATTTGTTTTCTGAAATTCTACTAAATCTGGCACTGTAGGCTAGAGTCAGGGCCGAGCCCTCTAAAGCACGGGGCTCAGGGCTGGGGCCCCGTTGCCTGGATTGAAGTGATATTGACCTGCATAAATCTAAATTATATGCATAGAATACCTTGTCTGGATACAGAAACTTTTAGACAATATCTATGACTCTTTGCTATGCATTGAATTGTATTCCCTCCAAAAAGATATGTTGAAGTCCCCCAGTACCTCAGAATGTGACGTTTGGAAATAGGGTCTTTAAAGAGATAATCAATTTAAAATGAAGGCATTAAGGTGGGCCCTAATCCAATAAAATTGGTGTCCTTATTAAAAAAAGGGACACAGAGGAAACACCATGTAAAGGCACAGGGGAGGATGGCTTGTGAAGTCACCTTCACAAATACACCTTGTGAAGTCACCTTCACAAATATTAGGCAAATATTAGAGTGATGCATCTACAAGCCAAGAAACCCCAAAGGTTACCAGCAAACCCCAGAAGCTAGGAGCCATAGAGCGGGTACTCCCTCACAGTCTCGGAGGAACCAGCCCTGCCAACACCTTGATCTCAGACTTCCAGCCTCCAGCACTGTGAGACAGTAAACTTCTGTTGTTTAAGCCACCTGGGTTTTGGTACTTTGTTGTGACAGCCTTGGGAAAAAAATACACTGTTCTATGGAAAATCACGTTTTAACTCTCTTACACGCTCCCATTCTTCTCTCCCCCATTCCTCCTGAGTTTTGCTAGTTAAAATAGTTTTGGTTCTTCTATTGGTTACATTTGCGCTCTAAACACTACATCTTCCTTCCTACTCCATAGAGTGGAGACACCATCTAATGCCTTCCCACTATATAAAATGAGAAATTTACCACTCCTATCTCTCCTCTTCCCCTCCCCCCATTCATCTACCTCTCAACCTGTCTGTAATAGTCTTACGTTTTAAAAGATGATAATATTTAAATGCTGTTTTGAAGTCATAATTATGACAGTTGCATTTTGTCCTTAGATCGGCCTTAAAGGTTAAAAAAAATCAATAAACCAATATTACTATGAGTATAGTCCACTGCTGAGCGAAGGAATATGTACCCAAGGATTATATTTCCTTCCCTTCTGATCCAGTGTCGTGATGCCCAGGCCACTCAAAGGGTGGCTAAGGATGCATCAAGGTCACATGTATTCAATTTCCTTAGGCTCCATCAGCCACTCAAAGGCTTGCCATATTTTCCTTTGCTTTATATTTGGGTGATGGCTGTTTTGTACAGCTTTTGATTTTCCAGGAGTTTCTAATTGCTTTCTTTATTCTTATTGTCAAAAGAATAATGTGCCTTCACCAAATTCTAAAAATGACCCAGCTTTGTATACGTCTCCTTGTGCTGACATTGCCTCATATTAAAAGCCCCTACTTTCCTTAATGACTCGCTTTATTGACATACGAGCTTCTTCTGTTTATTTTTGCTTTTCAAGCAACTGGAAGCCCTTTGAAACCCTGAAGCCTTGTCAGTTATAGATCCCAGAATGAGGCCGGGCTTGAGAGGGCATCTCATCAAACAGCCCATTGGAAGCTTCATGTTCCACCCCGATACTCCAACATAACGTTCGCTCTGGAATACCATCAATGCTGGGGAACTTTCTATTCCAAGGAGGCCCATCGCTCTGGAGAATTTTGAGGGTCCCCTTCTTGGAAGAACTCCAACCATCGTTAGTGTTTTCTGGAGCCCTTTGCCCAGTCCCAGCTCAGTGACTGCCCTCAGGAAATGCCCGGTCTCGTGGTTTATCTTTGTCTTCCCCCTTCATGAGGGTCTCACATGAGAGAAACCCAACTGTCCGCCCGGGCAAATGAGCTCTTCTCCCTACCACTTATCATTGGGCACTTTAGTCTTTTAGCCCATGAGACCCAAGCAGCAAGGCTGGTTGGGGGTGGGAAGGGGGCAGAGGCGAGATGGGGGGCACCTCGATTCACCAGCTCCTCTTTAGGGTGTGTGAGCCATTAGGCTGGGGGTTACCCCAAATGCCAGGGTGGGGACATTGTACTCAGAGGCAGCAACACCTACACTTGAAACCCTATCTTTTCCAGGCCGTTCCTCTGATGATTCTAGAGAAGAATCCTCCAGTTTGGGGCTGGAAGGGGGTTTGAAAAAAATTAATTAATTATACCCCTGTTTTTAATCTTTTTTTTTCCTACTTGAGGCAGGAATTACCAATGATTTTTGATTATTACCAAAAATCATATCTACCGTTCTGTATCTACCACGTGCCAGACCCTTTATACAAACCATCTCCTTGCAACCACACGAAAGGTAGGTATTTTTATTGCCCATTCTAGAGAAGGGACCACTGAGGCTGAGGTTAAGGAATTTGTCAATGTCCCCTTGCTTAGGAAATAAGGGGACTAGAGTTCAAACCCACCTCTGTTTGGTTCTCAAGGGGCCCAACAGGCTGGATTTGTTGTGGCTTCAGCAGGAAAGGGGAGGATAAAAGACATGAAGGTGGAATTTGACCAAAATCCCAAGCCCCCAGAGGGCCAGTGAGAGGAAGGGAGCCAGGCCCAGCCTGCCCGTTGGCTTTTCTCTTGTGGATACCTAGGAGCTGGTGCAGAAGCTTGGATGTGAGCACTACAGGATAAGAGCTGGGATTTATGAATTCAGCAACTGGTGCAGATGAGATAGATTAGAAAGGGGGAGGGGGGTACAGGGAGAGTTGTTAGAAGGCTGTGTCAATCGCCCAGAGAAGAAGCAGTAGGAAGGGGGGAGCAGTGGAGTGGGCAGGGGTGAGAGGTGGTGAGGAAAAGACCAAATGGGCCACAAGCTGGACCTGGGGTGAGCAAAGGGGCTTTTCTCTGGGCTGGCAGAGAGGGCAGTCACTGCCTCTGGGCGAGGTTCACAAAGGGATGGTGAGAGGCAGCAACTTAAGCAGTCCAGAGACCCTCATTCGTTCATTCCACTGTATCTCTTGGGCTCCTGTGATAAGGCAGCAGCGAGCCAGGTTCTGGGGATAGAGAGCAGGGGACGAGGTTGACAGCAGGCTGCCTTCATGGAGCTTATGGATGCCTCTGAGAGCGAACTTTCTGAGCAAGAGTTCTCCGCTCCCCACCCCCCATTCCTTCTTTTCTCTTTGAGAATTTTCAGGGCTGCGGGTGTGAGCTTCTGGGGGAAGGGAGAGTCTGGCTGATCCCCCTTCCTGCTCTTCCCCAACCACGAGCTGACTCTTTACCCAAAATATGCTCCAAGTCACGTACATTCCCCAGGGCCCTTTCCACACCTGTCCCATTCTCCAGTTTCACTGGGGGACTTTTCTTTATGTTTTCTTTTTGTCTCAGTTCCATTCGAGGCAGCTGTGAATGTCCATCAAAATGACTGCTGTAAAATGTTAAAGTAACGAAGTAGCACTATTCATCTATCAAAATGGCTGAAAAAGGAAATTTTTTTAAAACTCTAAAATTATCAGGTGCTAGCTGGGATGCAGAGCAACTCATACATTTCTGGGGGAATGCAAAATGGTACAGCCACTTTGGAAAACAATATGGGAGTTTATATTTACTGTACAGCCTATCAATTCTACTCTTAGGGTTACTCAAGAAAAATAAAAATATATGTTCATACAAAAACCTGCGTACATACGTTTAAAATAGCATCATTCATAATCACCCCAAACTGAAACAACACGAATGTCCATCAGCTAGTGAATGAATTAAAAGAAACATCAGGGGTATATCCATAATATGGAGTACTTCCAAGCAATAAAAAGGATTGAACAACTGATACACAAACATGGATGAATCTCAGAAGGATTATGCTGAATGACAAACAGGATGACCAACTTTTTAGAAAGACAGTCCAAGACAGCTATGCCATGCCAGACCAAAAAAAGAAAAAAAATTCATAATAATATATGTAATAAATAATTAGACACAGATGAGCTATTACTTTTTAAATTTTACTATACAAATATAAAAATAGGTGCTTATTTGAAATTATGTATCATTCTGTATTGTTTACTTTCTGCTACATAAATGCTATTTAAACAAAACAATTAATAATAGCAATTAGTGGTAATTAATAGTAGAACTAATTGACATATGTATGACAAAAAAATAATATTTTCATACTCTTTCTATCCTCTGGTACAGCAATTTATTTTAACTTTTAAACTCTATTATATATTTAAATTTTATAGACTAGGGACTTCCCTGTTGGTGCAGTGGTTAAGAATCCGTCTGCCAATGCAGGGGATACGGGTTCGAGCCCTGGTCCGGGAAGACCCCACATTGCCGCGGAGCAACTAAGCCTGTGCGCCACAACTACTGAGCCTGTGCTCTAGAGCCCGCGAGCCACAACTGCTGAAGCCCACGCGCCTAGAGCCCATGCTCCGCAACAAGAGAAGCCAACGCAATGAGAAGCCCGTGCTCCGCAACTAGAGAGTACCCCGCGCGCAGGCACGAAGACCCAACGCAGCAAAAAGAAATAAATTTATTTTAAAAAGTTTTATAGACTAATTATTGATATTCTTAAGAGACATACATGTAACACTTCTAAAAAGGAATATATAAATATAATAGTATCGGTTAAACAGATATTACCTATATTTAATAAAAAGTAACAACAGCCTTTTTCACGAAGATGGCGCCGAAAGCGAAGAAGGAAGTCCCTGCCCCTCCGAAAGCCGAAGCCAAAGCAAAGGCTTTGAAGGCCAAGAAAGCAGTGTTGAAAGGCGTACACAGCCACAATAAAAAGAAGATCCGGACGTCACCCACCTTCCGACGGCCCAAAACACTGCGGCTCAGGAGGCAGCCCAAATATCCTCGGAAGAGCGCCCCTAGGAGAAACAAGCTTGACCACTATGCCATCATCAAGTTCCCCCTCACCACCGAGTCAGCCATGAAGAAAATAGAAGACAACAACACACTGGTGTTCATTGTGGATGTCAAAGCCAACAAGCACCAAATTAAACAGGCCGTGAAGAAGCTCTATGACATTGATGTGGCTAAGGTCAACACCCTGATCAGGCCTGATGGAGAGAAGAAGGCATATGTTCGACTGGCTCCTGACTATGACGCTTTGGATGTTGCCAACAAAATTGGGATCATCTAAACTGAGTCCAGCTGACTAATTCTAAATATAAAAGTTTTCACTATAAAAAAAAAAAAAAAAAAGTAACAACATATTTCCTTCTGTCCCATGCTATGGTGGCATATTTTTACTCTTTCAGCTTTCTTTTCCAGTAACACCTCTCTGAATTGCCTGCAGCCTTTATGACATCCTTCTTTTCCTTTATGTAGTGGTAAAATTGAATAGAGACAAATGTACACTTTGACCTGCAGCTCTGCTTTTATCAAGCCCGCACTACACTGGTTCCTAGTGTCAACTCAAAGTGATGACATCGTGCTAGACAGCCTCTCAGGAAAAGTGTTTGAGACTGGAATACTTAGGATTTAACTTATTAGCATCAGCAGATTTTTAGACTTGTAGGAATTAATCTCCACCTCTCCAAAACTTCCCATCCTCTTTGTATGTACAGGCTCGTTTTGGGAGACCAGCTGTTTGTCAGTCAGGTCCTTTGTGTCCATAAATTCCTCCTATAAGCTCTCCATGTCTAAAATGTCCATCATTTTAAAACATCTTGAAGCACATCAAATGTCATTGCAAGTTAAACCTCTTTTCTCAGGAAAAATGGTTTTAAAGCACAGAGGCAATTTGAACTTGTGAAATTGAACTTGGATTTCAAATAAGTGACAGCAAAAGAATCGAGAAAGTCCTCTTCAACTTGGCTGTCCTTTACTGATGATAATTTTTTGAGTTCTGAAGCAGTTTTACTTCCAAGAAATGAGTCATTTTTTTCACTGGATGAGTTTTTGTCCAACCTATACCTGAATGGAACTAGTCAGGTGCCCTCAGTTCATCCTTTTCTGTGGCCTCTTCAAAGATCATCAAACAATTTCGGAGAAATGGCATATAGATTTCCATTTCACAGTAACCCCTTTCTCCACTCTCATCCTCAATGTATTTTTTTTTTTTTTTTGGCCAAGCCAAGCGGCTTATGGGATCTCAGTTCCCCGACCAGGGATTGAACCTGGGCCATGGCAGTGAAAGCCCGGAATCCTAACTACTAGGCCACCAGGGAACTCCCTCTCAATGTACTTCTAAGTTAGAGAAGGACATCCTTCTGGTCCCACACTTGGAAAATATTATTTTACAGCAAGCCAATGTTTTAACGTCTATTCTATAAGACATCTTGTAAGCATATGTCTAAGGAGGCTATCTCCTTCTGCTTCTATAAATTAAAAATTTCATTAAGTGCTTCTCCATGCTTTCAGGACATGGAAAAGTGACCTAAAATTTCATTATGAAAATCTCATTATCATAGGTAAGCAAATCAGATCTCTTTTTAGCAGTGTTATGTAAAAGGTGTGCAGGACATTTAGCTGGTAAGATTTAAAAATTTTTCTTTGGTGAGAAATTTTTCTTTGGTTCATAGACTGAATGGAATTTTCCAACATTTACATTTGCACCATTTGCCAATATGCAGACAGATGAGCAAAGTTACCATTTGGATAAGATAACAATCTTTTGTTTCATATAATCTGTGATTTCTCTAAGATCTTCAGAGAAATCAGGAAAACAGTTTAAAACTCTATCTTTCAACTCAAAATACCTTGGAGCTTGGGAGAACCTGTTTTGGTTGATATGTTCAGCGCGCTGCTTAATACGCTACAGAATGTATGCTTGTTGGAACAGCTTACAGAATCAGTTCTGCCCTGCAAAGGGCCGACACATCTGTTAAGCAAAATTTCCCCATTTGTTTCCCCAAAGGACATTTTTGTCACAACCTCTGAATCAGGAAATGTAACTTTACTTAGTTTCACAAGGCAGTCAAGAAAACAGTACAATAATCAGAGTTCATTAGTGTGATGTGCCCAGTCTAATTCAGTGGCTGCTGTGTTCACTTGAGCATTAGTGTCTTTTGGGAGATGAAAAATTTTGATTGATTTAGAAGTACCTGTCTCATCCCAGACTTGTAAAGAGATCCCTCCCTCCCCAGCCAGGCTGCTGCACTCAGCCTGTAAGGTACTCCCCATTGCAAGGACCACAGAAGATCATCTCTTGGAACAAAACAAGAGTGTGTCATCTCCCCAGACTAGAGCTGGGTTTCAGGGTGACTTTTCTAGACTGATGCGCAGCTGGTCAACTGTGTAGCTGGAAAGGTAGGAGGTGATGCTGTAATCAGTGTAGCTGCTTCTGGGCCTCGCACACGACTGAGAGAAGAGGGGGAGCGTTCAGCAATGTGAGCGATGGAAGGATTTCACTAACATAATATCCGCAATTCTCTGCATGGGGGAGGTGGGCGGGGAGAGTGAGCAGATGCAGCTACTGGAATGCAGCCCACATTCATGGAAGAGGGAGCACGTTGGGTGCACGGATCAGTTGCACCTTTGTCATCAGTTACCCGTGGGCAGGCCTCTCTCTGCTCCATTCAGCTGCTCCTCCCCTACCCTCCCACTGGGGAACAAGAAGATGCTCTGTCAGAGTGGGTTGGACCAGGCAGAGGTCAGCTGTTTGGAAACAGGCTAGGCCACAAGACTACAGGTTAGCTACAAGTGAGGTCAGTGGGAGGAGAAAAGTAAGCCCCAGCCTGCGGCCTGATCACAGAGAGCCCACACCAGGTGACGGGGAAGTATCTCTTGCCGTTAATAATTACATTGTCTCCAGCTGTTCTAGGGACAGCTCAGAGAAGGAATAATCAGCTAAAATGGATTTAAATGATTTTTTTCATTTAAATCATTTCATTTAAATCAAGAAAAGGGGAGAGAAAAATCCATCAAAATTAACATCAGAGCATAAAAATGTATGGAGATGGGTGTTCGCAAAACCTCTCCGTGGGGAAAACCAGTGATTGGGGATGCTTAGTGACTAGGGGCATTCATGTGTGCCCAAATTGCTTTGGACAAATCTACTTTTTTTGCCACAGCGGAATGCTGGTTCAGTTAGACAATGTCGTTTTTCCATGCCTCTCAGAGTTACAGACACCAAGGAGCTGGTGGAGATGTGGGATTTGTCAGAGGACGGATATGGGATCCAGAAATAGTCCAGAGCCAGTCAAGAGTGATGAAAAGATAAACAAGGCCTGACAAAGCCACCAAGGGAATGGGGACTCGCCTTAGCAGCAGCTCTGGGGGAAGGGTGAACAGATTTCAGCCCACGGGGCTTTGTCAAGAGCAGCTGAGACTAACAGACCAGCTTCCTGCCTCAGTCACTATGTTGGGCCAGGCTGCTCCTGGAACACATATATGCATCTAGTTGCAAGAAGTTGGAGACGGTAAGCGTGGAGAAAGCAAGGCAAAGGTGACAGGGAACTCAAGTAAGTGGCAAAAATGTTTGCATCTCTAGCTATTGTTTTGGCTTTACGTGAGACTGTCATCATTAACCGTGTGACTCCACTATTGTCACCCGGTCACTGTCTCCCGCAGGAGCAAGGACTTTAGAGATCTTCTTCCAAACGATGTAGCTCTTTTAAGTAACAAAATTTCCCACTCTGTGACTACGCATAATTCCAAGGTAGAGGATGTGTTTCCAGATCTCTGGTAGCTACAGCTGTGAACGGGCAGAATCTAGCTTCTACGGCAAAGAGGGACGAGGGACCAGGCACCAGGTCTCCCAGCCTCCTTCTCTGTCTCCTGAGTTGAGCAACTGTTTGTTCATTTATTCATTCATTCATTCATCCATTCAGGAAACACATATTTAGTACATCATGTTTCAAGAGCAGTCTAAGTTCTTGGAAAGAAAAGTAAGGGGACTATTCCTTCTGCCCTTAAGGAGTATACCTTCCAGGTTTCTGGTGTTATCCAGGTTTTTAGTCTCAGCAAATGATGTCTATATCTTGTCAAATAAACACAAATCCATGGGCTTCTCCAGTGGCACAGTGGTTAAGAATCTGCCTGCCAATGCAGGCAACACAGGTGCGAGTCCTGGTCAAGGAAGATCCCACATGCTGAGGAGCAACTAAGCCCATGCTCCACAAATACTGAGCCCACATGCCACAGCTACTGAAGCCCGCGCGCCTAGAGCCCGTGCTCCGCAACAAAAGAAGCACCGCAATGAGAAGCCCACGCACCGCAATGAAGAGTAGCCCCCGCTCACCGCAACTAGAGAAAAGCCCGTGCGCAGCAACGAAGACCCAACGCAGCCAAAAATAAAATAAATAAATTTATTAAACAATAAATAAATAAATAAATAAATAAAATATGTAGTTTAAAAAACACACACACACAGACACAAATCCAGACTTAGGTAAGAGACTTAGGGACTTTAATTAGAAAGACTATTGCAGGCCTTCCCTGGTGGCGCAGTGGTTACGAATCCGCCTGCCAATGCAGGGGACACGGGTTCGAGCCCTGGTCCAGGAAGATCCCACATGCCGCGGAGCAACAAAGCCCGTGCGCCACAACTACTGAGCCTGTGCTCTAGAGCCCGCGAGCCACAACTACTGAGCCCGCGTGCCACAACTACTGAAGCCCGTGCTCCACAATAAGAGAAGCCACCGCAACGAGAAGCCTGCGCACCGCAACGAAGAGTAGCCCCCGCTCACCGCAACTAGAGAAAGCCCGCGCGCAGCAATGAAGACCCAACACAGCCAAAAATAAAATAAAATTAAAAAAAATAAAATAAAATAAAATAAAAAATAAATAAATAAATAAATTTAAAAAATAAAAATAAAAGTAGGTGCCACATTAGTTCAATGGGAAAGGACAGTCTTTAAAAAAAAAAAAAAAAAAAGGAAAGACTATTGCAATAGGGAGAACACTCGCATCTCAGAAATCTGCAAACGTCTTAAAATCAAACAGAAAAAGGGTTTTCTTTTATAGGGTAGAGGAGAGGCAAGTATAGATAAGCGGAATCTTTGGAGGGAAAGCTGAACATGCAAGGGGAAATACCAGTGAGGTTTGGCAGGGAAAGTGTTCCGTTGTGGTCGGGCGATTCTCAGGAGAGGCTGATGGTGGGGGGCATATCCCAGTGTTTTTGTGCTTGCTCAAGCTTGGGGGAAAACAGGGTTCAGGGGCCTGGAGTGAAGAGAGAAGCCTGCCTAAAGTGTGGTCAAGGTAAAGCAGAGGTTAACCAAGAGGCAGTTGTGGACCCTTGGTCCATCTGCTGACACTTTTGATAAGTGTCGGGTGGGTGGCCGAAGTCCAAGACAAGTGCTGATGAGCTGCCCTCCTGCCATTTTCCAATAACCATCCACTCACACACCCACACACGGACAGACCCATAGGGCTCCTATCCTGTGGTGATTTTGATTGCTTTACTCTATATTTTATATTTTTCTAGGCCGCAAGCAGTAGCTTTGCTTTCAATGGGTCAAATTCAACCTAGTTATCCCCAAAGCACACCCTATAGCCAAAGAAAATGAGGAAACAGGTTCAGATATATTCTTCTGTCTCCTGGATAGAAAAGTCAGAAGAATGAGAATAGAATTTGTAACTTTCAAATCATGAGAAGAAAAATAAAATAAATAAAACGACCAATCTAACAAAAGGCAAGAAATAAGGAGGGGAAAAAGGCAAAAAAACCCCCAAAACATGGTAGAGAGAAAACTCAAAATAAGGTATTAGGAAGAGATATGAACATATCATTAAGTACAATAAATTATGAACAATTTGTTATCAAAGAAAAGAAAGGTGTTCAATCTGGATTTTGAAAATCCAGTTACATGTAATTGTGTGATTTACAAGTGTTCAGTTATCTATTGCTCCATGACAAACCACTCCAAAACTTAGTGGTTAAAGACAAAAATGCTTCTCACAATCTTGTGGGTTGGCGATCTGGGCAGTTCTGCTGGTCTTGCCTGGGATCACTCATGCGGCTGCTGCCAGAGGACAGCTCGACTGGCGCTGGAGAGTCTAGGATGTCTTCAGTCCCTGCGTGGCGGTTGGTAATGGCTGTCGGCTGGGGCTCCTCAGTTCTCTTCTGCATGGCCTCTCATCCTGCTGGAGGTTGGGTGGGGCTTCTTCACAGCATGATGATCATGGGGTTCCCCGGGGGGGGGGGAGGGGGAAAGAGGGAGCTGCAAGGCCTCTTAAGACCCAATCTCAGAAGTCACAGGTCACTTCTGCCACATTCTATTGGTCAAAGCAGTCACAAGTCCAGCTCATGCTGGTTGGTGTTAGGAGTGACTGCACGAATATCTGCGATCAGATTAAGAATGTATTGAGCTGGGGATACATTTAGTTTGGGTTCAGTGACATATATATGTTTATGTGGTTTTCAGTCACTTCCTTATGCAATTGTGATTGCTCACATCTGATTGTAAAAATGATGTTTGGGAATACTCCCATCACCCACTGGGCCGACTTACCTGGCACCGTGACTGGAAGGTGCAAGGCCAAACATTTTATCATGATATGAATCTGTTCTATGGCATCTGGCAATTACATATGTGGGCAGAAGAGAAAAAACAAGGTTTGAGATGTATGGTGCCAAAAGCTGGTCTGTGGAAAATTCTTCCCATCATCAGACTTATAAAATTGTAAGAAGAGAGTTCAGTTCTCACTGAAGCTTGGTCAATGCCAATGGTCAGTGTTGTCAGGAATATATCCAATATTGCAAAATAGACCAATACCTTCCAAATACTAAGGGAAAATCATCTCAAACTTAGAATTCCATACCCAGCCAAATTATTGATTAAATGTCAGGGCACATTTCTTTTTTCTTTTTGAGTGGGAATCACATGAGATGGAATTTATCAGAGTCCCTGTGTCTGTGGGACACAAAAGTATAATAGTATTATAAATGTCAAGTCCCGTCCACTCATGTGAGGTCGTGTGTTTTATGAATCTCAACTAGAAATAATGGAAAATGAATTTTGATCAAACGTGCTACAGGAAAGACTGAAGTACCTTTTTATTCTCTCATTGGGAAATATAAAATGTTACAAAATCATTACCGCTGTGAAGCACTGGTAGCTTTGGAATGTGTGGACTTGGCCAGGCTGAACTGTTCCCCAGAATTCCCTTTCTTATATGCCTCCATTCAGGGTGACCACAAGAGACATTTTGGAGGGAGAGCTAGAGAGCAGGAGGGAAGCAGCAGCTACTTTGTAGCTCACACACATTGCTGCTTTCCAGCTGGCTCACCTCCTTGGCGTGGGGCAGCAGCCGGGCAGGCAACTGCTCCCCCTTCCCCTAGATCCTCTTCAGCCTCTCCAACTCCTGAGTCAGCTGTGTTTTTAGCTCTGCGAGGTACAGTACCAGCTTCCCCCACAGCACATCCACACCATCAAGGGTGGAGACAATTCCAGTCTGTCCTTGTGGGTCCCAGCTTATGCTCTTGGGTGCCAGCTTGTCCTTGCTCTCCCCGTTTACATCCAACTTCCTTTCCACCCTGCCTGTCCTGCAAATTTCAAGCTCCAGCTGCAGATGCAAAGGCAACAGTCATGTAAAGCATGTTTAACCAGCTCCCCCAGTGTGCAAGGTCAAAGCCCTGTAACAGAGCCATAGATAGATAGATAGATAAAGTACATATATGGACAGTTAGATGATAGGTGGATGGATAGATAGATAAAAGATACATAGATGGATAGATAAATAGATGATAGATGGATAGCTAGATAGAAATTTTTCCTTCTAGTGAGACTGACTTCTGATTGAATCTCAACTGATGGCAGAAGCCATCAGAGACACAACTAGAGTTTCAGGAGGAAAATTATTATAGAGGCATGTTAGACTTAGACTAACGTTAGACGAATTTCCTGGATTTTGTGATGTTTGTGGTATTTGTTACCGTTTTCAAACATGCAATTGGTTGTGATTTCTTTTCTCACCCTAAGTATTTCCTGTCATATTTAATTTTGTATAATTACATATCTTAGGCCCCACGAAACCAGGATCCTTTCCTGCTTCTCTAGAGAATGTGCTCCACCAAAAAGAGGGAATAAACCAAAAAGAAGAAGACAGAGGATCCAGGAAACAGGAGGTCCGACATCAGACAGGGCAAATCGGAGGATGATGGTGCAGGGTAGTGCCAGGATGGCAACTGTGCAGCAGGCCTAGGGAGCAAGCAGCCTGGATGGGAGCAGGAGGAAGGAGGGCTTCCGGGGAGTGTCTCCAAGAAAAGAAAAGAAACTGACCAAATATCTCACTTTTAAGAATATACTGAGGCAAAATGTATATTTCTGCAATAAGTTTTAGGGTACAGTAATAGAAACAAAGAAAATAAACAAATGGGAAAAAAACAAAACAAAAACAAACCTAAGGTGGACTTCCCTGATGGCTCAGTGGTTAAGAATCTGCCTGCCAATGCAGGGGACAGAAGTTCGATCCCTGGTCCAGGAAGATTCCACATGCCGCAGAGCAACTAAGCCAGTGCGCCACAACTACTGAGCCTGCACTCTAGAGCCCACGACCCACAACTACTGAGCCCATGTGCCGCAACTACGGAAGCCCAAGCTCTCTAGGGTCCACATGCCGCAACTACTGAGCCTGCGTGCTGCAACTACGGAAGCCCGCGCGCGCCTAGAGCCCATGCTCCGCAACAAGAGAAGCCACTGCGACGAGAAGCCCACGCACCGCAACGAAGAGGAGCCTCTGCTCACTGCAACTAGAGAAAGCCCGCGCGCAGCAACGAAGACCCAACACAGCCAAAAAAAAAAAAAAAAACAACAACAGCGAAGGTAATGATCAGCTCCAGGGAGAACAAAAGCTTCTACAAGAAAAGAAATATAAGCGTAATTAATTACATAAACCAGCTGTGAATAATGTTTGGGTAATTATCATAATTGTAAACACTGAATGTTGATTTAGGCCAAAAATATAATTTAATCATATTGGAAGGATAGAGGGAGGGGGGTGAGAGAAAGAGAGTTTGTGAGAGAGCTAATTCTTCAACTTCCATAGACAGTCGATAAGTAATATACAAAATTGAAAAAATAACACAAAAGCATGTTTTTTTTTTTAATATGGTGGGAAATATTGGAAAAAGTAGCTGAAAAAGTTGAAAGTTTTTGCCTTAGGAAACTGAAATCAGGACTATTTTTTCATTATAAGCCTTAGAGAATTATTTCATTAAAAATAAATTTTAATAATAGAAAAAGATACATTAGGTGTATACTTTTTTAAAAGCAGGAGTTGTGATATTAACATCAGAAAAAAATAAAATTCAAAGCAACCCACATTAAAAAAAACAAGGAAACTATTTTATATTAATAGATGGTATAGTCCACCAAGAAGATATAATGGGCATAAACATGTATGCATCTACTAATACAGCTTTGACAGAAGTATAAGGAGCAAACAAATCTACACTCAAAGTGGGAGATTTTTAACCATCTCTCAGGAGATTAGATCAGATAGAAAATAAGTAAGGCTATGAATGTTTTGATAATAAGTAGCTTGATGTAAAAAGTTACCTAAAATATTTTACCCAGTAATTGGAAAGTACATATTTTCTTCAAGAACACATTGTTTTCCCCCCAAATTAAAGATTTTTAGGCGACAAAAGAAATCAATAAAATTCACAAAACAGAAATCATACATGACACCTCCACAAACCACATATAATAAAATTAGTTGTTGTTTTTTTTAAAGAATAGCCAAAAGAAACAATAGCAACAACAACCACAAAACCATCTACTTGAGAAATTTAAAATACACTTAGGAAAACTCTTGAGTTAAAGAGGAAATTCAAACTGTAATTACAAACTTTTTTTTACCTTGGTCAAATATATACATAACATAAAATTCAACCACTTTTAAGTGTACAATTCAGTGGCATTAAGTTCATTCATACTGTTATGCAACCATCACCACTATCCATCTCCAGAAGTTTTTCCATAATCCCATGCTGAAACACAGACTTTTTATAAGAATAAAAACATGACATAGAAAACTTGTGGAATTTTTCTGAAACAATATGCAGAGGATTTATAACCTTCAATAAATTTATTCAAAAGCAAAAAGTTTTCAAAAATTAAGCTTCAACTCAAGGAGCTAGAAAAAACATAAACCCAAGGAAAGTGAAAATTGGTAAAAAGAAAAATCAGAAATCAATGAACTAGACAAAAAAAGTAGTAGAGTTGATCAGCAAAAACCAAAGCTGGTTTTGTTTGTTTGTTTGTTTTAAGCCCACAGCTTGGGAATCTAATAAAAAAAGGAGACATAAATAAACAACATTAGGAGCAATAATGAGGACTTGATCGTGTGGATAAATAAATACAAGAATTGGCTATAAAAACAACATTAACATATCACAGAGAAAATCCCAAGGAATCTACAAAAAATTCTTAGAATAATAACTGAGTTCAACAAGGTTGCAGAATGTAAGACTGACACACACAAATCATCACATTTTTATATGCTAATAATGAACATGTGCAAACCGAAATTAAGAACACAGTACCTTTAATGATCACCCCAAAGAAAATGAAATACTTATGTATACACTTAGTAAAATACGTACAGAATCTGCATGCTGAAAATTACAAAATGCTCATGAAAGAAATTAAAGACAACTGAAACAAATGGAGAGACATATGTTCATGGATTAAAAGACTCGACATAGTAAAGATGTCCATAAGTTTAATACAATTCCTATAAAAATCCCAGTAAGGTTTTTTTTTTTTAAACATAGACAAGCCTATTCTAAAAATGTTAGGGAAAGGAACAGCCCCTAGAATCATGACAAGGAGAAGTAAAATGGAAAAAATCACTCTACCTGACACTAAGTACTACTGTCTAGCTACAATAATTCATAGAGTTTGGTGTCAGTCAGTGGAGGGATAGATACGTAGATCAATGGAAGAGAATAGAGAACCCAGAAATAGACCCATTCCAATATGCCCAACTGATTAACAAAGGTGCAAAAGCAGTTCACTGGAGGAAGGATAGCCTTCTCAACAAATGGTGTTGGAGCAATTGGATATTCACAGGCAATGGGCTCTCTGCCTGAACCTCCCACTCTATACAAAAATTAACTTAAAATGAATCATAGATGTAAATTTAAAACCTATAACTAGAAAACTTTGGGGAAAAAAATAAAAGAAAATCTTCAGGATCTAAGGCTTGGCAAAGAGTTCTTCAACTTGACAGCAAAAACACGATTCATAAAAGGAAAAATTGCTAAATTTGACCTCCTCAGAATTAAAAATATTTGTTATATGAAAAACTCTGTTAAGAGGATAAAAAGAAAAACTACAGTGTGGGAGAAAATATTTGCAAGCCATATATCCAACAGAGGACTAGTATATGAAATATACAAAGAGCTTTCAAAATTCAACAGTAAAAAAACCCAAAAAATCTAATTAGAAAATGGGCAAAAGACATGAACAGACACTTAGCTGAGAAGGATATGTAGATGGCACATAAACACATGAAAAGATGTTCAACATCATTCGCTACCAGGGAACTGCAAATTAAAACCATGCAATGAGATATCACCACACACATATCAGAATGACTAAAATAAAAAATAGTGAAGGCACCAAATCCTTGTGAGGATGCAGGAAAAACTGGATCACTCATTGCAGTAGGAAGAATAATGGCCCTCCAAAGACATATATGCCCTAATCCCTAGAACCTGTGCATATGTTAGGTTACATGGCAAAGGGGAACTAAGGTTGCAGATGGAATTAAAATAATCAGCTGACTTTAAAATGCGGAGATTATCCTGGATTATCTGGGTGGATTCAATGTGATCACAAGGATCCTTAAAAGTAGAAGGACACAGAAAAGAGACACAGAGATATGATGACAGAAGTAGGATCAGAGAGTCTAGAAAAACACACACATATATGTATGTGGTCACCTAACCAATGACAAAAGTGCCAAGGCCTTATACTGAGGGGAAGATCATCTTTTCAATAAAAGATGTAGAGTCAACTGGCTATCCACATAGAAAAATATGAATCTGGACCTCACCTTACTCCATACATAAAAATAACTTCCAGATGGCTTGTAGATCTAAATGTAAAAGGCAAAAAATAATGCTTTTAGAAGAAGACATAGGAGAATATTTTCATGATCTTGGGATGTGCAAAGATTTTTTAAACATGGTCCAAAAAAGTTCTAATCATATAGAAAAAAAATCAATAAATTGGAATACATTAAAATTAAGAACAGCTTTTCATTAAAAAAAAAAAAAAAAAACACATGAAAAGAGTGAAAAGAGAAGCCATAAAGAGGGAGAAGACATTTTAAATACAAAGGATTCCTATCCAGAATATATAAAGAACTCAAGGAATCAATAAGAAAAGGATAGACAACCCAATAGAAGAATGAGTAAAAGACACTTTACATAAGAGGATATCCAAATGGATAATAAATAAGTGTTCAACTTACGAATCGTCAGCAAAATGCCAATTATAACCACAGTGCAATGCTGCTATACATCTAACAGAACATCTAAAACCCAAAGCAGACAGCTCTGAGTGTTGATGAGGACTCACTGCTGGTGCAAGTGTCAGTTGGTACATATTGAAAAACTGTTTGGCAGTATCCACCAAAGCTAAGCATATGCACACTGTATTGACTTACAATTCTTTTTTTTTTCTTTTTTAAGGAAGTATTCCCTCTGCTTTTTCTTTTTTTTTTTTTAATTGGAGTGTAATTATTTACAATGTTGTGTTAGTTTCTGCCGTACAACGAAGTGAATCAGCTATATGTATACATATATCCCCTCCCTCTTGGACCTCCCTCCCTCCCCATCCCACCCATCTACGTCGTCACAGAGCAGCAAACTGAGCTTCCTGTGCTATATAGCAGGTTCCCACTAGCTATCTATTTTACACATGGTAGTGTATAGATGTCAATCCTAATCTCCCATTCTCCCACCTTCCCCTTCCCCCCTTTCCCATGTCCACATGTCTGTTCTGTATGTTTCTATTCCTGCCCTGCAAACAGGTTCATCTGTCCCGTTTTTCTAGATTCCATATATATGCGCTAATATACGATATTTATCTCTTTCTTTGCCTTGCAATTCTGCTCCTATAAAAATGTACAAATTCTCCAAAGATATATACAGGAATGTTTATGACAGCACTATTTCTTTTGTTTTCTTTCTTTCTTTTTCTTTTTTTTTCTTACAAAACTAAACAAACTCTCAAAAAGTTTATTCATATTAATTTCTTTTAATATAATTTTTATTTTATATTGGAGTACAGTTGATTTACAACATTCTGTCAGTTTCAGGTGTACAGCAAAGTGATTCAGTTATATATATACATATATCCATTCTTTTTTAGATTCTTTTCCCATATAGGTTATTATAGAATATTAAGTAGAGCTCCCTGTGCTATACAGTAGGTCTTTGTTGATTATCTATTTTATATATAGTAGTGTGTATATATAACAGCATTATTTCTAATAGCCCCAAGCTGTTGCATAAATGTTCATCAACAGTAGTACAAATAAATGAATTGTGGTATATTCACATGATGGAATACTATACAACAGTGAGAATGAATATATGCAATTATGTGGATGAATCAATCTCACAGACACTATAAATACAGGCAAAACTAATCTATGATGTTAGAAGTTAGGATAGAGGGGGAAGGGAAGTGACTGGAAGAGAGCATGGGGAGGCTGCTAGGTGCTAATAATTTTCCTTTTGTTGATGTGAGTGCTGGTATACATGCTTTCTCTTTGTGAAAATACATTTCTGTATGCATGTTATACTTCAATAAAAATCTAACTGAAAAAGAATGCATCTTCTGACATGCCTCAAAAATACACAATGTGGACTTCCCTGGTGGTGCAGTGGTTGAGAATCTGCCTGCCAATGCAGGGGACACGGGTTCGAGCCCTGGTCTGGGAAGATCCCACATGCCGCGGAGCAACTGAGCCCGTGAGCCACAACTACTGAGCCTGCGCGTCTGGAGCCTGTGCTCAGCAACAGGAGAGGCCGCGACAGTGAGAGGCCCGCGCACCGCGATGAAGAGTGGCCCCCGCTCGTCGCAACTAGAGAAAGCCCTTGCACAGAAACGAAGACCCAACACAGCCAAAAAGAAATATAAATAAATAAATAAATTTATTTTTTTAAAAAATGTAGGTTTCTTTAAAAAAAAAATACACAATGTGAAATGAGCAAAATACAAGGAAAAATACATAAATCCACAATCATAGAAGGCGATTTTAATACATCTTTCTCAGAAATTAATAAGACAAGCAAACCAAAAAACTGGTGAGGAAATAGAAGGTGTAACCATAAAATTAAAAAACTTGATCTAATGAACATATAATCATGAGCCCAACAATTCAATAGTAAACATTCTTTTCAAATATATATAAACATTTACAAAAATTAACTACATACTATTCCTCAGAGCAAGTTTTAGTAATCAAATAACCAACATCATACAGTCCTTATTCTCTGAATATAATAGAACTATTAGCATCAAAAACAAAAGTGGCGGGGAAAAATACATACATTTGGAAATTTAAAAGCACATGTCTAAATAATTCATGAGTCAAAGAACAAATCTCATGGAAATAAAATATTTAAAACTAAATGACAATGAAAACACTCTCTATCAAAAATTGGGAGATGTTGTTAAAGCGGCACTTAGGGGGTCATTAATAGCTATAAATGCATATATTGAAATGAACAATTAAAATATATTAAAATGGGGGCTTCCCTGGTGGTGCAGTGGTTGAGAATCCGCCTGCCAATGCAGGGGACACGGGTTTGAGACCTGGTCTGGGAGGATCCCACATGCCGCGGAGCAACTGGGCCCGTGAGCCACAACTACTGAGCCTGCGCGTCTGGAGCCTGTGCTCTGCAACAAGAGAGGCCGCGATAGTGAGAGGCCTGCGCACCGCGATGAAGAGTAGCCGCCGCTCGCCGCAACTGGAGAAAGCCCTCGCACAGAAACGAAGACCCAACACAGCCAAAAATAAATAAATGAATAAATAAATAAATAAAAAATATATATATATTAAAATGAAGAAAGTTTAAAAATTAATGAATTAAGAACGGAACTCAAAATGTAAACACCGAGAGTTGTACTGGTCTGATTCAGGGAGAGCCTGTGCCACGGGTCCCTGCAGCGCTGCTCAGAGAGAAAAGTATGTCGTTGGTACCAACAGGATCCTGGGCAGCCTCACAAAAGAGTTCCATGCTCCACTGTGGTGTGAAAGCAGCAAAAGACCTTTGTGTGAGGCCCCAGTGGAAGCTGAGTCCTGCCTGCAGACCTCCCAGACTTCACCCTAGCAAGCACCACCATCAATCAGGCTGGCCCCGGGCCACAGGCTAGCTCCCTCTCCTGGGAGCACCTCTGCGCTGAGACTGTGCTTGGTCCCCTGTCTGACTTGCCCCAGGTGACATTTGTTCTTACAAAACCCTGGGACCACAGTAGCTCAAGATGGAGGGGAGTAGAGCCCTAGACCCCTGGTGGGGTGTGGATAGTGGAGGTAACACCCTTCACATGCACTGGGGGAAACTGAACTGAACCAGATGGAAGCTCCCTGAGCTGGGGTTGTGTTAATGACACTGCTTATATGTCCATACAGATACATACGTGTTTACAAATACATGCAAAAAAGGTCTGAAAAGATACATGCTACCGCAGTAACAGTGGTTATCACTGGGGAGAGCTCTGAGATTGTGGGTAGTGGTCAAGGGGTTTCAGTTAATCAGCATTTAATTTAGGGCAAGAATGCATTCATATGTCACTTAATTTGTCACTTAAATTTCATAAAAATTCCTTCAGAATGAGACTGGATGGTTTTCATTGGATGGGGTACTATAAATAATGCTTTTTTTCTATATACTTCTGTATTTTTCGATTTTCTATTGAAACACTACCAATAGAACTTTCTGTGATGATGGAAATGTTCTATCTGTCTGCTGTCCAATATACAGTAGCCGCTAGCAATGTGTGGCTATTGAGCACTTGAAATGTGGCTAGTGTGACTGAGGAACCGAATTTTTCATTTCATTTTAACTAAGTAAAATTTAAATCTAAATAACCACATGTGGCTAGTGGCTGCTGTATTGGACAGTGTGGTTCTATAATGACGTATTACTTTGTTGCTTTATTTCCAAGGGTTATTTTTCCACTTTTAAAAATCGAGGTATAACATACAATAAAGTGCACAAATTTTAAGTTTGTAGCTTGGTGAATTTTGACAAACCACCACCCAGGTCCAGATATGAAACATTTCTTGCACCTCAGAACACTCCTTTGATTGCGCCCACTCCTAGCCAGTGCCTTCCAATACTATTCTGACTTCTTTCACCAAAAATTAGTTTGACCCGTATTTGAACTTCATGTAAATGAAATCATGCATTGCATATTCTTCTTTCACTCAACATTATGACATCCATGCCATTGTATGTAGTTGTAGCTTTGTTCTTTTTCGTGGTTATTTTTTCGTGGTTGTGTGGTATTCCATTGTATGAATATACCACAGTTTCCACTCCCCGCCCCCAAATCTACTCTTGGTGAATAGTTGGGTTATTTCTAATTTGGGGCTATTACAAATAAAGCCACTGTGAACAATCCTGTACTTGTGTCCACCAAAAGACTCATTTGTCTTTGGTGGACCTAAGCGTTCATTTCTATTGGGTATATGCCCAAGAGAGAAATTGCTGAATCACAAGCTATATGTATCTTTACCTTTAGTATACTGTCAAAATTTTCCCAAAGTGGCTATAACCATTTACATTTAGTCATGCATAACTTTTATAATTGGGGGGAAGCTATTTTGAGAAATGAGAGAGACAGCAAGAGAAACCCTTTTTCTAGACAAACTCCATAATTAGCAGCAAATTTAGCAATACTTTGTAAAATACATCATCCCTCGCTTAAACTGATTTATATAAGTATTGGGAGGGGGTTTGGCTTGGAGTCTAAGAGCTCTGATGTTGGAGTCAGATAACTGAAGTACAAACCTCAACCCTGCAAATGACAGCTGTGTGACCTTCAGCAAATGACTAACCCTCTCTGCTCTTTGGTCTCTTTGCCTGTAAATTGAAATAATAATATCACCTCACAGGATTATTGTAAGGATTAATAAAATAATGCTTATAAGTTCCATAGTATGTGTCTTAAATATGGTAAGAGTTTAATAAATGTTAGCTACTATTGGTATTATTTGGTTAATATTTTTATTAACATTTGGTGACCAGTAGCATTTTTAGCCCGTCTTAATACATGATAGGCCACTTTTATTACAAAGCGTTGATAATTAATTCTCCATTCCCATTCTTTCCCCATTTCACCACTGATCAATTCTTATGAGGTTCCTATCTGAGCTCTATGATTGTGGCAGTTTTTCTCTCAAATGGTTGGATGCCTTGAATGGCTTTTAGACTCAATTTAAGGACCAGTTTGCTCGAGTGTTGCTAAGAGAAAATGCATCTAACTTGCCAAAACCAAATTAACTCCTAATACACAAGGGGAAATGTTTAAGCAGTAAACAGTTGATAAAAATATAAACACTTTTATTCTCCTTATTCCATGTGGGCTTAAACTTAATTATTGAACTTACATTCACATGTCCAGACAAAGCATATGCAATTAGCACAATTTAAAAAATCATACCATCTTCAAATTACCTAAATTACTTATTCAACCAACGGATGATACAAAATCTTTCCAACTAATTTAACCCAACAAGTCTTCCCATCATGGGGTCCTTGGATGGCTCTTTTTTTTTTTTTAATCCATATCAAGTCTCATGAGGAATACTGGCCATATTTTGAAATAAACGCTAATATTGTAAGACATTTTATAATGCAATCTCTTTTATATGCCAGTCACAGTAGATCTTTCATTTTCAATATAATGTTATTCTCTATTGAGTCATAAGGCAAAATCTTGTCATTGAACACATATGCATGGGTGGGAGTGTTGTAAATGCAATCAATTAATTGACACATTACAACTGAAGTGGCTCTGCTTGCTCCATCCTCAATTTTCCAGAATTTCTCTTCTCAATATCTTTATGTTGCAGATTTACAAGGTAAAGGTATTTGTTAGGTCAGACTTGGCAACTTATGGTCTCTACTTGGGGCCTTTCTTATATCCTAGTACCTGGGCTTGGCTTTTTCAGCAGAAAATGCATCTAATCCCTAAAAGAACAAGGTCTCCCAGTTTTTTTTGCTCAGTGCTCTTGCAGTCATGGTTCTTTCTCTGCAGATGATGCCTCCTGTTGTGCAGACAGAAGGTTCCTCTTTCCCTGTGGAGTGTCTCATAACTGGGGCTCTGATATTAACAAACCTGGGGCAAGGCAGTCATAGCAAGATGCCACCTCCCTTTCCTCTATGTACCAAAATGCATCATTCTGACATCCCTGAAGGAAAACCAAGATTAGCATCACAACCAGGGAATAGCAGTCCAAACATTTACTGACCCAAGTAATCTTCAGGGATGTTAGCTTTAGTTGTGGTTGTTATTCAGGTGTCATGGGCAGGGCTGCATTCCAGACACAAGATCAGGAAGCAGAGGACCCTACACCAGCTGCTTCTTCCTCAAAGAAGCCCTGCCTCCCTTTGTCCTTTTATTAATGGACTTTCTCGAATGATCTTCAAGATGGCTCTCATTCCAGCTGATCTTTAGGAGACACTTGTTGGGGAGGACTCCTTTCAAATCACCTTTCTGCAGACAGTTTTCCAATCTGATTCAAGGCCACATCCTGGGCATCTGGTTTCTGTAGCTCAAAGAATTACTGCTCCTGATAAATTGCTCTGAGTTCCAAGGCTACTGCTGTCATATTGCATTCTCTGACCATTTTCCAGGTACCCTCATACACACTCAGACTCTCTCTCTCTCTCTCTCTCTGTCTCTCTCTCTGTCTTCAACCCATTAGACTCCATTCCCATCCACATAAGTTTTACAACAAAATACACTGGAGAGAGTTAGCTAGCACAGCACCTGAAGCATACAGCAGAGGCTCAAAAATGTGCATTGAATGAAAAGCTTTGGAGCCCTGAAGTGAGGGATGGAGGTGGGGATCACATCACCACACCTCTGCAGGTTCTCACAGAGCATGTGCCAATTGCAACATCAGGCCTGGGGGGTGGAAGTGAGGAAACACATTTTAAACTGCTCAACAACTGGTTCCTTGGCGGGAGGGAGTGAATAGTGAGTCCCCATGTCTGGATAAATATAAACTGAAGTTGCAAAACCACCTGATGGGGACTGTGTAGAAAAGAATTAAACCTCAAGTGGGTAGTTGAATTAGTAAGTCTTCAGTGTCCCTTCCAATCCTGGGATTTTATAAGATTCCTTGAGGAAGAAAAAAGGGAGAGGCAGAAAAAAAGAGAACAGAGAGGAGAGAAGGGGAGGAAATGAAAGAATAAAATTTAAAAGGAGATAAGAAGGAAGGCCAGAGGCTGGGGACCATTCTGTTCATGAGCCAAACATTCGGACAGAAGCTACAGAGTTCCTGAGAGGGCTGGTATCTCAATGGGCAGTCGGCAGAGTGTCACAGCACCGTGGTCCTTAGCCTCCAGCACCCACCCATTCCTGTCCTATAGGCCAAGCTTTTGGGCCTGGCCTTGTCCAGGGAGCACAAGGCCGAGCAGAGCAGCGATGTGTTCGTTAGAAAGGTTGGCCTGGGACAAAGAAGGGGCAGAACTCTCAGCAACTCTGCACAATCCCTTGGGGGCACTCAGGATCCTAGGGGGTCTCCAGGAGGGTTCTCAATCCTTAGGACAGGGGGGAACAAGAAGGAGGCCTTCCCTCTACCCCCTCTTCCCATGAGGAGAGGACTGGGGGGCGGGGGGGACGGACATTGGTAAGCACTCACCAGCCCAGCCAGGCCTGTGCCCAAATGCAACTGTGTGGGTGGCTTCCTGAACCACAGGAATTGGGCCAGTCCCTGCCCCCTGCTCAAAGGCAGCATTTGCAGATAGAACAAAGCAGCCCTCTTCCTAAAAGATATTTCTGAGCTACGTCCCTGACAGTGGTGTGGGCTGCAGTGGTGGGGCTTGGGCTGTGGTCCTCAGAGGGGAATTTTTCTCAGAGACAGCTTTGCTGGTCTGGGAAGGGAACCTGGGCTCTGGCCCTGGGAAATGTCCCAGCTACTGCCTCTGCCAGGAGACAAGCTAGGACAGGATGCTGGGTGTCTGGACCTGGGCCTGGTCCCCAGACTGGCCTGGTCCAGTTAGGAAGACCTGCTACCCACAGAGAGGGTGAGGGATGAGAAGAGATTAGAAGCAGGAAGAAAAGAGAGTAGAGATGGACTCTTCACCTGCCCCCCTCATTTCTATTCCTTTCCTCTTCCACCACTCTTCCTGGCTGCTCCTCATCCCCTGGGGGGATTCAGCTGAAATACAACCGGCCCAACCCCAGCACTGTAGGCTGAACAGGAGCATCCACTCTGGATCTCTCTGTCTCTCCTGTTCCCCACCCAAGAAGCCCCATTTCTAGGACTATTAAATCAGTGTGCTTCCAACCCTGATGGTACATGTGCACCCACCTCAGACCACACCAACAGTCACACGCCCTGCCAGGTGTCCATGCATCATTCACTGAGCACCATCCCCCAACACACACACACACGCACACGCACACGCACGCACACGCACACACATGCACACGCACACACACGCATGGCTCCTGGGCTGAAAGTGTCAGCTTGTTCTGTGGAATCAACCTTGCCGATTTCCCCCTTTGCTGCTCTCCATCATTTGCCTGCTCTGTAATTTGTGTTACTTGTGACATCTTTTGTGCACAAGTCTTGCCCCTATGCATCTTCAGAGAACCAAAGCTGGCGTTGAGACACAGAAACTAGGCAGTCCTCACACGCACAGCCACACCCCATCATCGTGACAGTGTCAACCCAAGGAGGATTGTGCACTCGCACACACTCACACACACACACTCTGGAGCTCCCCGCGTTCAGTCTGCCGAGAGCCACCCCTCCCTCTCTGCAAGCCCTCCCCACTCACTTCCAGCCTCCCCCATCCCACCTGGTTTCCCCCCTCCATCCCTGAGCTGGAGGCACCAAGAGCAGGCACCAGGTGTAAACACCTGGTAAAATCACAAGACAAACAAAAAATCACACAAAGGATCCCAACGGGAGGATCCTATGGGCTCCTTCCTTCTGCTGTTTCCTCCTGCATCCTCCAGGCTTCCTGCCTCTGTCCCCCGACAAAGAGTCACCAAGGCCAGTTCAAATCGATTGTTTTATTGACTGTTTACATACAGACGCCTTTAGAAAAGGGTGCGGACTCCAGGGGGCTATTCAGCCCCGGGCCGCACTTGTGCTGCGCTTCACGGACAGGGCTGGTCCCGATGCCCCAACCCCCCCACCCCAACCCCTAGGCTTTTCTGCAAGAAAGAAAAAAGACCAGCGCCCGAGTCGCCGCGCCGCATCCCCTCTCCCCGCCCTCCCTCCCGCCCGCCTCCCTACTCTACCCTTGACACACTTTTACAGGACACAGACTTCTCCCCTACAGAGCACGCTCGTCTAGGACTACAGCCGCGCAAATATTACTATTCTCGCGGAAGGAGGGGCGGGGCGGGGGCGCGCGAGGACCGAGGGGCTTTTCTCCATCCGGATCCCGCCGCACGGTCACGCGCCGGCTTTGTGCGAACCGGGGCGCTCGCCCCTCACCAGAGACCCGGTCCAGGAGGCCGGGGTTGGCTTCCGGCGCCCCTGGTGCTTCTTGAGCTGAGGTCTGGGCCGCATGCTGCAGCGCAAGCGGAGCTGTCGAGTCTCCAGAAATTCCCGACTGACCTACAACGAAATTGGCCCGGGACCAAGGCCGCACCCTCCGCGGAAACAGGGCGCGTGGTTTTGCGGCGCTTTAAGTTAGGAGAGAGGGCGAGAGAAGACGGATTCCCCCCATCCCCAGACACGCACACACCCAGTTTTCCCAGAGGCTAGCAAGGGAGTGTTAGCACCAGATCCGGAGTGTCACTGTCTTTGAAAACAACGAAAATATGAAAATCGGAGGGCGGAGCTGAAAGGCGCCGCAGGCACGCGTCTCGGCTCCAGCTGGTCAGAAGCGGAGTGGGGGACGGGGGACAGAAGCGTTTGGTTCCCAGTCATAAGGGGGCTTTGAAACTAAAAACTGGGGAGTTGCCACAGAATTCCGGCTTCTGGGATGTGTACCCCGGAAAGGGCGGAGTAGGGGTTGAGGCGGGACCCCATAGCGCTCCACGCTAAGGACATCTCCTGGGGGTCCCGGGCTGACCCCCGAGCCACAGCATGCCCATCAGATGTTTCCAAAGTCTTCTCCCATTTCCTCTGGCTTCCGAGCCCACTGTGGAGCGGGCTCGGGGCGGATTTCGCTGATAATTGCAGTGGGAACGGAGAGGCTTGGATTTCGCCTCACGGTCAGCGGGTGGTGTCTTATACAGGGAGGGAGGAGCGGGGAACTGTGCTCGCCATGGAGGGGAATTCAGCCCACGAGGACAATGACCGTCGTGGGTGGGACTCCCCACTAGAAGTCCCCAGTAGTCAAGGTTAGGGGGTGGTAAGGGGGTGGAGTAAGTGAAAGTTGGGGGGGCATAAATCCTGCCAGCCCAAGGCTTCTGCTCCCAGGCACCCAAGGTGGGGGATGGGAATGGGCTGCCAGACGGGCTGGGGGTTCAGCCCGCTGTCTGCCTGTAGTTGCCGTTAATCTCCTGGGCGATGTTGACTGCTTCGGCACCCAGGGGCAGCCGATCACTGTACTCGGAGCCCGCCTCGAACTCCTCTTGGTTGGCCTTGGACTGGGATTCCACCAGCGAGCAGGCCGCCAGGCTCTCCTCCCTCTGCAGGTCCCCATCTGGGTCCCCCTGCTCTGCTTCTTCGTCAAGGCCCTCCCCGGCGGTCTCCTCTGGCTCCTCGCCGCCCGCTTCGCCGCCTGCCGGGTAGCTTTTCTCGGACTCGAGGTAGGAGGCACGCGGGTCGAAATCGGCGGCGATGCGCTTCTCCATGGGATCCGGGGCCTGCGGCCTCAGGATAAGACGGTAGGGCTTGCCCGGGTGTTTGGCCAGCAGATGGCAGCAGGCGGCGCCCAGCAGGGGCACGGTGGCCAGCACCAGGAGGAACACGCTCACGGCCACGATAACCAGCAGAGAGGGCAACTCTTTCTTGGTGGCGAACACCACTTGCACGTGGCAGGCCTCGCCTGCCAGAGCCAGGCACACGGAGTAGTTGGTCCCGGGTCGCAGGCCACGGAACCAGTAGGCGTTGACGCCCTCCTCTACACGCGACCACTGCACTGCTGCGCCGCCCCCCGCCGGGCACAGATAGAGCAGGCGCAATGGCCGCCGTCCGGGCCGCCCTGCTCCCGCAGCCGCGCCGGGCCCAGGGCCCCATCTTGCCGCCAGTGGTGTCAGCTGCACCCGCGCCTCGCGCTCCGCCACGTCCAGCGCGATGACGCCCAGCTCAAAGACATGCGGCTTGAGCTCGGCACTCTGGTTGAACGCGTGGTTGGACACGTACCGCGAGGGGTCCCCGTGGCCACAGCGTTGCTCCTCCACCGGGTCAGCAGAGACCTGGTCTTCCGCCTCTTCACCCTCACCTGCCTCCTCGTCCCCCTCCGGCCCTGCCTGTGTCTCCCCGAGGACGCTAACCCGGCCCAGGCCTTGGCTTTTGATTTTGCCCGCGGGCTTGGAAGGTAGGACACTGTTGCCCCGGGTTTTGGCTGTGGACTTACGCTCCGAGGTTGGAGCCTGCCCATCAGGGTCTCCCCCTGCGCCAGGAGCGTGCTTTGGGGGCCCTGCAGCTGCCACTGCCACGTGAACTGACGTGGAGTTGGCACCCAGCTCGTTGTGGGCACGGCATGTGTAGATGCCTGCCTCCTTGGCACTCAGGAGGGGCACCAACAGGGAGCCGTTTGTAAGGGCCAGGAAGCGCGGGGTAGCTGGGGGCGCGGGCCAAGCGGGTGCTGGAGTCGGGGTTGGAGCCTCTGTCTGCGTTGGCCCGTCCCCATCTCCTTCCTCCTCCCCGTCTTCCGCCCCGTCCCCGTCGTCCTCCCCGCTCAGGATCGGCGGCACTAACACTACGGTGCCGCCCGGGATCTGAAGTTGCCATTGCAGGCGGGGCGTGGGGTGTCCTTCGGCGACGCAGTGTAGCATGAGCGTTAGGCCGGAGCGCAGGGGGCTGCCCGGCGCCTCAGGCGGCGGCTCAACACTCAGATGCACACTGGGAGGTACACAGGACAGGGCGGGCAGGCGGTGCACCGGCACCCCCTGCAGAGCAGGAGGAGAGGCGCACGCGATGGAGTCGGGCTCCGGTAAGGAGACCCGGGTGCTCGCGGCCCAGGCCTGCAGCCACACAAGGCTGCAACCGCAGTGGAAGGGGTTGTGATAGAGTTGCAGATGTGACAGCGCGCTTAGCGCATCGAAGGTGCCAGGAGCCAGTGTACGAAGCCGGTTGTTGTTGATGCGTAGGGAGCGCAGGTCGGGCAGTGCACCGAGTGCGTCCCGGGGCAACGAGCCCAAGCGGTTGTGGTTCATCTTGAGTAGCTGTAGAGCGCTCAGGTTACGCAGGTCGCTCCATGGGAAGCTGGATATGAGGTTGTGGCTCAGGTCGAGGTTCTTGAGCTGGCTCAGCACCGCCAGCGAGCCCAGCTCCACGGTGCGCACCTCATTGTGCGCCAGCCACAGCGACGTGACCTGCGTGACGTCGGCGAAGGCCCCACGCCGCAGCACGGTGATCTTGTTCGCCGACAGACTAAGCGTGGTCACGTTGGCCGGTAGTCCTTCCGGCACCTCGCGCAGCTCCTTGTAGGCGCAGTCGGCGAATTGGTGCGCGTACTTGTCCACACAGGCGCACGGCTCTGGGCACGCTGCGGCCACTCCTAGCAGCGCCCAAGCCAGCCACAGGGCCCTCAAGGGCACCATCGCGGATCCTGCAGGTGGAAGCCGGGGGAAGAGGGGAGAAGGTGACTCACTGAGCCCCAGCGTCCCTTCCCTATCCATCTGCCTCCTCCGTAAACCCGTCTAGGGCAGGTCCCAGGGCTGCGGTAACTTTCTCCTCTGTGCCCAGCAGCCTCTCTTAGGCACGAGTTGGAGCTCAGTAAAAGTCTTGGGATTCAATGCTTGCTCCCTCTCAGGGCCCTGGCTTCCTTTTCTAGCCGCCTCGTACCTTGCTCTTTTTTCTCTACCTATCCCATCAGCCTGGGGCTGAGCCCTCCACAGAGTGGGCCGCTAGCAGGTCTGCCCTGGGCTTTGCATCGAGCCCTGACTATGTTTCTAAGCCTTCATTTAACTCAGTGAAAGGGATACATAGAAAGGGTATTTTTGTCCGTGACCGCCTGTCCTCCCTTGAACTCTTTGTCCCACGGCACAGCACTCGCCCACACACGCCCATACAAGCGCACAACAATACAAACACACGCCCAGGCACCTGCCATCAAACCGACAACTTCTGCAGGGGCTTAGGGGTTCACAACACATTTCCTAGACATACAAACACAAAGACACCCAGACACAGACACAATATATCCTGGAGACCTCATTGTTCTCTCAACTGAACACAGCATTTGTACAGCGTTCTCCACCACGGGGCAAAGTGCTTTCCTGTTCATCGTGAGAATTGACAGACACCAGGGCACAAGTCCTCACACAGACCAACCCACACACAGGGACACAGGCGAGCACTTGCGCCTGTACACAGCCCTCTCAGACTGAAATCCCAGCGGATCAGCAAATGCTGAGAACTTGCTGCAGGTGGCAAGAGGCTTGGGACCGGGGAAACAGACTCGTCAGGTCCCTCTTCAGCCGCAATTGAAGCCGCCTGCCCTGGGCTGCAACTCCTAGGAGGGGAAAACCAACAGGGCCCCTCGATCAACCTTCCTTCTCAGGAAAGAGGTCCTCCTCCGAGCTGGGACCAAGAGCAATGGAGGGAGGTCACTAAAGATCCTCGCTCCCCCCTCTGCATCTTCCCAGACGGCTCCCATGGGGGCGGGGAAGTCCCTAGCCGATCGGTCAAGGGGGCTGCCACTAGCTAATCAAGTAGAAGGTTTAAGATTCTGCCTCTTTTCTGCAGCCCACAATGCCTGAGGACAATCCCCCCCCCAATAAAAGATTCGTATCCGCAGTCATACAAACGCACTTACAAACAGATTCTCCGCTCCCACTTAGGGCTCCTGGCAGGTTCGGCAGAGCCCCTCCCACCCTCTGGTCTTTGGAACCCGCGTTCCCCACTCCCTCTTGCCCCGGAGGGAAGGCCCCTCCCCTCTTCTCCCCGGTCTCGCCTAGAGAGAGCCGGCAGGGTTTGGCACCCTGGACGGGATTTACCCCCATCTGGGTCAGCGTTACGGGGTGGTCTCCGCTGCTTACCCGCTGCTCGCTGACTCTCCGCGCGCTGCCCTCGGGCTGCAACCCCTTCTGCAGACTTGAGGTCGCGGAGCCAGGACGACAGCCCAAGGGCGCTTCCCACATCTGTTGCTGCGACTGTGGGGAAGATGGGGGAGAGGCAGAGAAAGGGACAGGTAAGTTGTGGACTCCCCTGGCCCTGAGGTCCCACTTCAGTTTTTCCTTTCGCCTCTGTTCCCCCCACCTCTCACTGGCTGCAGATTGAACAGAGTCCTCGCGCGCTCCCGGGCTCAGCAGGGACGCGCACAGCCTCTCCCACCTCCCGCATCATCTACATTTGTTAAAGCCATAGAGACTCTTCCCCTGGCCAAGGGACGTTGGTCACAAAGGGGCGCCCCCACGCCCAGCGCCCTGGCCTGGCTCTTTCCAGTTCACCACACTCCCATAACCCTCATCCCCCCCCCTCATTTACACATCTGCAGACATTGTCACTATCCCTAATCACACGACTCCCTCCCCATTCAAACGCGTTGGCACAGACACAGACCCTCGCACCCTCCACACAGTCGCTCTTCATATGTTAGAATTACCCATCATCATGTAATAATCGCATCAATGTGTTGAGATCTCGCTATGTTCACACACATTTTCAAAGGCACACCTTCACCCGGGACGCTCAGCATTCCCCCCTCCTGCAGGCACACACATTCATGCGCACTCACCCTCACGCGCGGGTCCCGCCAGAGCCCGTTAGCTTTGCTGCTAAATGAATGCGAGCCTCTTTTACGCCCCGCAACACGTGAGACAAACCATCTTTGAGGAATTTGGGGGAAGGAAGAGCTCACGCCTGAAGGGGGGAGGGAAGTGTGTCTTTGCCTTAAAACTCTTTTTGCAAAGGCAGGCGGTGGCGCAGAGAGTCCTCGCGCGGGACCGGCTGAGCTGCGCGCCGCAGGGGTCGCGCGGACTCTTCCTTCCCGCACCCCCGCTGCTAGCCGCCTCCTCCCCGAAGCCACGTTCAACACGATGCATAATTGATAGTGTTAGCAGAGCGCCTCACCCTCCCTGCTATTTTTGCCTGGCTCTGGGCAGCTACGAGCCCTGGTTTCCCCAGCTCCCACCTCACCTCTTGCCAGCCCAACCCGAAGACTAGAACGCACCGCCCTACCGGGCGCTCCCCTGCCCAGCCTCCTCAGGTCGACTCTGTACGTCTCGCCTTTTGTGGCTAAACCAGCGCTGGAAGACCACCGCCCAGCTCGAGGGCCCGTGCGCACCGCTGGGTGGGGCAGGGCGCGTTGGTACCAGCCTCCGCTCCCAGGAAGCCGGCCCGAGCGCACCCAAGCGCCTCGCCCTCAGGACTTGCCAGCTAGGGGCGAATGGGGCTCCGGGGCTGCAGCAGACGGCGGTGTGGAAAGGGATGGTTACAAAACGTCTGCTCCTTTTGAGCACTGTGGGTTGGAGACTTCAGGCTTGAGCATCTCTCTTCCTCCTCCGCCCCCGCCATCATCTTCACGGTCTAACGAGCAAACACACCGTCAACCCCACACACTGTCCCCCAAAGCCTCTGCGGCCCGATACCGCCCTAATGTTTGACACCCTCACACAACAACGGGCCTCAGCAGACTCGAATATTCGCTGTTCCGGACTCTCGCTTCCTGTTTCTGGAGAAACCCCGATATTTCTTTTGGCGACAAAGAAGTGGAAGCCCAGGGTTGTCGAGGCATTTGTATAAAACGCGATTCCTGTTCCCCCTCAGTGCCCATGGCAGCCCTGGAGACAGAGTTGCTGACCAGAATCGGAAAAGGGGTGCAGGCTTCGGGAAACACGCAGAGCCCCTGCCTTCCCCGGTATTTCCATAGACACTGAGCACTCCGGGCGCACGTGTTCCCCCCAGCCCTCACTCGGGCCGTGGCTGTCTCTGGAGGTGGGTCGGTTTGGGGCCTCTGAGATCAATCTTCCGATTTCAGTGTTGAGCATTTTAATGAGCTGGGGAGGTGGGGGAGAGAGACGGGTGAGGAGCGCTGCCTCTAAAGAGACCACCCGATCGGGGTTCCGAGGAGCCTTTATAAATTAAATATGAACAGACTGGCGCACACACACTTCCTAGCCTTCCCTCTCTCCTATTCCTGCGGTCGCTACAGGCAGCCCAGCCAGCTGGGACCAGCGCATCTCGCTCAACCCAGAATTCAGAACCCAGAACTTCATTCCATCTGCCCGTGCCTGTAGTTCCCACAGACGCCCCGGGGGAGGGGCGCGGGGGCGCCCTGAGGGAGACGGTGTCTTCGAAGAGGGAGGAGGAGTAAGAGGATCTTGACCGTGCGGTGGGGGCAACGAGAGCAGGTCCCTAGTCCAGGAGTGAGTCCGGGCGGTTTGGGCGGAATGGCGCGGCCGGCTGGCCTGGCACAGACCCTTTGTCTGCGGAGCAAGGGGGGCGTCCTGGGTGTGTTGTCCACGCGTCTTGGTAATCCTGAAGGGCAATTCGAAGAGCCTTGGCCAAGGAAGAGGGATCTGGGGAGCCGGGGGCCGAGCAGCGAGGTTGGAGAATCGGGTCCTGTATGGGGGTCCTGGAGACTTTCCCTGGCGGGGGGAGGGGGCCTGGCGTAAAGGCAGTGACCGAGGCTCAGGCACGGAGGCGCGCGACTTGTGGACTCTCCACCCATTTTTCACCTCTCTTTATTTTGTGTGTTGGGAGGTTCTCTTTGCTTTCGGCTAGGAGGCGTACAGGGAGGCAAGCTGGGGATAACTTGGAAGGGTTGAAAGACTGGAAGACAGAGGCTGGGGAATGGAAGGAAAAATGAGCTCGCTCACTCTCCGCGGAGAACTTCCCGGACCGCAGGGACCCCACCCGCCCGAGTCCTGGGAACCTTTGGGGCCTGCAAGCCAAGAAAGACCCCCTTTCCTTGCTCTTTTGCCGGGGATGCTGAAGCCAGGGGAATTCTGCAGGGAGACAGGGCATCAGGCGCCTGGAGGGCGACTAAGGGCGCAGTGGTCACCCCCGCGAGGGCGCCGACTCCCGCGGACCCCCGCAGCTCCCGCCCACTCTCCAGCAAGCGCTTTTGTTCCCCAAGCCTGCCCTGGGGAAAAGACAACCCTTACCCCCGCCTTGGACCCTGAAGAGTTCAGTGCCCGCCCTAGCAGGGCTAGACCCCGAGTCGCCCCGGGCAGAATCCGCCGAGACCTAGGATGGGAGGTACGACTCCAGGATCAGCCTCCGAGCTCAGCTAGAAGAAGCCTGAGAGCATCTCGACCGGCGCCGCCAGGCGCGCAGGGGCCTCTAATGTCTGTAATGTTGATAATGGTACAGTTACTGAAGGGCTGGGGAACCGGGAACGAAGATACCACCCCCACCGCCGCCCAAGTCTTTGATGGTTAAAGAAACAGACACCTAATTAGGTGTGTGGAAGTAGGGGAGAGGAGGGATACAAGGTTCCAAGACACCAGCGTGGAGGGCCCAGATTTGGAATCTACAGAATCCGGGCTAAGGCTTTTTGACCAGGCTGGGGTGCCGACCCTAGATACACCCAGGGCGGAGAGCTGGAGCTCTGGGCAGCTTTTTGTGGACCTCTAACTTCGACCTTGCCGACCCGCACGGTCCCGAGAGTAGGGCGGGTTAAAACCCCCGGATCCCGGCACCAGCTACCCGGGTTCGGTCTATTCAAAGTCTCGGGCCCAGGCCTGGTTCGCGCGCGCCCCCTGCTGGAAACCGCCTGCCGGGCTCAGAGGCGCGGGGCAATGGCTGGGGTACCCTGGGCCCCGAGGATCGGCGGCTTGAGCCCGGGACCCGGGCGTGCGCTGCTCCCGGCTCTGCATCCTGTGGCGCAAAGTTCCGAAGTGGGAGACGCTAAACCAAGGCACCGAAGCTTTCCTTCCCATGCCCACCCAGCGTTATGTCCCAGGAATCTGCAGCCTCCTCACCCCTGCCCAACACAGGCAGAGCCCCGGCTTTGCACCCCATTGTGTTTTCAATGCCCAGGGCGCAATAGGCACCCTCTGGATGCTCATTGAGCAAGCCAGTAAGTTTAGTTCTCCTGGGACGAAACCTTCCTGTACTCCTCCCCAACCTTCCCTGTGTGGCATGAGTGCTTTCTCTCTGAGTCCAGTACCCAGGCCTAGAAGGCAGTCCTTAAGTCTTCTGACTTTGCCAGGGACTTATAAAATGCCCGAGATCTGAAAAAGAAAATCGTTTTCAGGCTCTAAGAGGGGAATAGAAAACTGCAAAGTCGGAAGTAATAGATGTTTGATTAAGGGTTTAGGACATATAACACTGTGCAGACGATTCAGTTGCACCTGCACTCAGAGCTGTACATGCCCTTGTTTTTAACGTGCCAGGTGGGTGATTTAATGAATGAGGGAGAGTCCCTGAGAGTAAGAAAGCCAGGACCCAGAAGGGCATCACAGATCTCCAGCATAGCAGCCTACTCAGCAGACCCTTCCCACCTGCCCTCCAGCTAGAATCTCCTAAACACACAGCTTCCCACCTTTCAACTTCTGGAGTCCCCGTTATAAACCACCCCCCACCCCACCCCGCCCGCAACCCCTGCTAACTTCCATCTCTCCTTTCCCTCATACACATGCTACATAGTGGTTAAGAGGGAAGGTTCTAGCATGAGGCTCCACCATGTACTCACTGTGTGACCTTGGCCAAGTTACTTAACCTCTCTGTGCCTGGGGGTGGGGAAGGGGTATAAATAAAAATACCCATTTTATTGGGTTGCTTGAGGATTAAATGAGTCAATGCATGCAAAGCACCTAGTACCTGGTACTTAGGTAGTGCTCAGAAATGAGCTTTTATTTTTTTCAACAATAGCTAGAATTAGTCATCATTATTACCTTGCAGCGTTGGGTACAGGTATCTTGAGGTTCTGCTGAACCTTCTCCAACATGCTTGTGCCCTGCTTCCCCAGTAGGGGGAAAGACCTTGGCCCTTCCCCCAAATATCTCTCTTCACTCCCCCCTACACCTCCCACACACCATGGCATAGGTAAAAATCAGAATTACTATTATTATTTGTAAAGATTTCTAGTCTCAGATACTTAAACCCAGATTCTGACATTTGCAGCTGTCACCAGTGTGCCTGTTTGGGAAGAGAGACCTGCAGCTGCAGGCTTGGAGAAAGGTTTTTAATTAAAACCACAATCTGTTTAAGTATTTATTGGGCTCTGTAACTTTAATTATTTTCTAGGGAAAAACAGAAAAATCCACATTTGCATATGGGAAGACTGTTGATTTCAGAGGAGAGTAGCAACCTGTGGCAGTTTGCTGGAGGCAACTGGGAGGAATTTCCTGAATGGTTCAAATGAAGCTCGACATTATTAATAAGCTGGGATCCAGTTCATGACCTTCCTCCCAGTGCTTTCATGAAATTAGCTTAACTTTCTGGCAAGGCTCTTTATTGCCATCAAAATTAACGACAGCTCTTCCAGTGGCATCTCATGTAATTATCTGGGTCTGTGCTTGTCTCACCAAAGATGGGAAACTCCTGCCTGGAAGAGGCAACACTCCTGCCTGGGCAATGTGCTTAGCTATTCTACCCAGCCCAGGCAGGACTGGTTCCCCCAGAGTGGGAGTCCAGCCCCTCCATGGCAGGGGGAAGCAGGGGAAGGGAGGACAGGGAATTATTTATGATGCTTCCATCTGCAGTTAACAAAATTCCCATCTCAGTGTTTTAAACTATTAAGTGTATCATCTCACAAGCAGGAAGCCAGGCTGGCGGCTTCAGGGCTGGTTGATTCAGTAGCTCAATGACATCGGCAGGCTCGGGTTCTTCCTGTCTCTCTTCTCTCCCTTAACAGGGCTTCGACTTGAGACTCATGTCCCTCAGTGTCATTGGAGGGCTTCAGCAGCAGCTGGAGTAACATGCTTATCAGTAGCAGACTAGCGGAAGAGAGAGACTGGATTCCCTTTCCAGAAGCCATCACCTCTCCTGAGGTCTTCTTGACACATATTGGCTTAGGACTCCCCATCTTTGAGCCAATCACTGGCAAAGGGGATGGAATTGATTGGCTTAGAGTAATCATCTAGCCCTGAAATGGATGTCGAGGAGTCAATCCCAAGATTCACTATAAGCAAGAAATCCCCTTGAAATAGAGGTTGGGGAATTGCAGGATCAGAGTAATCTAACATTGTATCAAAATGAACTGAGAGTGACATAATTATAATGAACTGTAGTAGATACCCCTTTACCTGAAAATTAGACCAGTCTATGTCCACCATCCGTGACGAGGGTCAGGGCTCAATGTGTGACCAGGATCAGGGAGCTCTTTTGGGTAGGCATACAAACTATTCTCTGCTTTCATAGAATTCTTGAAAGGATAAAAATCTGTTCTTGGAAATGCCTGTGCTGGGATCCAAAGCTATTTTGGGAGCAGTGGAAGTTTCAGTCGTTAGTTGGATATTTATGAACAGGAGACGTTTCTGAATTCAGAGATGTTCCTACATGACTTCACATACTGAACATGTCACCGGGTCCCATGGCAGAGGAGAGAGGCACTTTACTGTCGAGGTGGAAAACAGGAGGAAGAATTCTACTGGTTTTATGAAGAATGCAGAGACAGCACAAAGGTGCCAGCTTCACAAATTTGCTGCGTGATCTTAAGCAACCCCTTGGCCTCTCTCATTCTAAGTCTCTACCATTGCGAAGGTAGAGGAATGGGCTAGATGTGCTCTGGGGCCCTTCCAGGGCTGCTGTCCTGGGGTGCTGTGGCTTGAGAAGCGGGTTTGCAGGTTGAATTGGGGCCTCTAGGGAGCATCTGCCAGGGCTTCCTGCAGGAGGAGGTCTTCAGAAAGTCTGGGGACCACCGCTTACCCTCCTCCTCATGCCCCTGGGCAGTTTCTTTGTTTTCCCCACCACACTGCAGCCTGCCTCATCTCTTGAGACCCTCAGCACACCTGGGCCCAGGAGCTAACCAACCCCCTTCCCCAAACTGCTACACACAACTCTGTGGGCAGGGGGAGTCCTGCTACAAAACACTTCCTTCACATAGTAGGAGTCGGGGGGCAGAGGGGGTGTTGTGATTAGAGATTAAATCTGACCAATGAATGTTTCAGGAGCCTGGTGTGTAGGCCCAGGAAGAAAGGCCAAAGCTGCCAGTAGCTCCCTGGCTGGTGGGATGGGGTATGGTGGGGGTGTGATGTAGAAGGGAGACACAACTCTTCCAGCAGTTGAGGCCACTCCTCTCTCTTCTGGGGCCCTCGACTGTTCATTGCCTGGTGCCATCAGAGGACATGGAGAGAGGTCACAATAAATATGTAGTCAGAGACTCCCTCCCCGTAACCCAGTGTGGTCCCCAGCAGAGACCACAAGGGCAGGGCCCAGGGAATCTCCTCCTCCTCCTCCATCCCTCAGACTCAAAGCTCTTGGAGGGTCACCCAAGGTCTCTGCATCCACTGTCCCCATCAAAGCCCATGGGGGCACATGGCGGCATGGACTAAATTGAATTTCCTCCTGGGTATCTTCAGTCTCTTGCTGTCACCAGGCTTTTCATTTGTTTTTCGATATGGTTTCCCAGAAGCAGAGCTGAGACAAGGATTCACACACCAGTGATCCATTAAGGAAATGCCTTAGCAGAAACCAGCAAGGGAAAAGGGAAGCCATGGAAAGGGAGGAAGCCAAGCCAGGGTGTGATTTCAGGCAGTCTCAGCCTGACCCCAGGAAGATCTAGGCATAATCACACCTCAGTTTGCCCTGATTTAGGTAGGGAAGCTTGGCTTCCACAGACGCACAGCAGCCGGACATTCGCTAGGGGCTGCCCTCGGGGATGGAAACTTCCAGGCATTTCCCTCTCTCTGTGCCTGTAGGCAATCAGTTCCAGTAGCTGAAGGACAGGCCTCGGAAGAAAGTCACAGGTATGAGCTGTCAGAAGTAAAGCACACAGAAGCAGAGGGATGGGCATGCAGAAACAGGTCTGCTACGCCATTCATTCCACAAATAGTAACTCAGTACCACCACCCCCAACCCCTCCCCCAACCCATGTTACCAGGTGCCCTGATTGGCCTGGGTGCCACTGTGAACTAGGCAGATGATGTCTTTGCCCTAAGAGAGCTTACAGGCTCCTGCATCTCCCAACGTGTTCAGACATCCTGTGTGCGTGAACCTTGGGGCTTCTGAAAGGCTAGCGTCCCTTGGACAGGCTCCATCTGCTCCATCAGGTCACCTGGGGCCAAAGCCGGAAGGACTCTTTGAAGCCTGCACTTGTCTTAGACAAAGGACAGACAGGGAGTTGTCCAGAGTTGCAGAGCATCAGAGCTCAGGGCCTGGAGGTCTTCTCTCCCTACCCCTCCGCTTTATTGGAGAGAAGACAGGCCAAGAGGGAGGTCACAGAGCAGGTAGGGCCGGGAAATGCCCCCAGCACTCAGCTTCTCTGAGATGCCCTCCCAGGGCAGTCTGGTCAAGGGCAAGCTGAGCTCAGTGGCCATCGCTGACCTTGCTGGTTAGGAAGCCCTTGAGACTCTCTGGAGATGTGGCCTCTCCGATGGCAGAGGGCAGCTGTTTCTGGAGTGGGACAGGTGCCCCTACTTCAGGTCTCTTGTATTAGCCCCCTGTAGTCCTCCTCCAGGGCTCGTGGGCATCAGAAGCAGAGCCATGCACATGCCTGGGAGGGATGAGGTTGTGCCCTGGATTGGAGCAGCCCTAATCGCAGCATGCGGATCCCCAGCCAGGCAGCCAGCTGGGGCAGAGGTTTGGAGGAAGGAGAGCCCTGCCTCGGGTGGGTCCTGGCCCGATGCAGACGTGCCTTCAATCTGCACCCAGGCAAATCCAGTTCTACTGGCCACATCTTCGTAACAACCAGGCAGAGTTCAGTGTAAGGGGATCCAGAGCAGGAGATCGGGGGTTCGGGGCTTTTCCACTGACCTCCTGTGAGACTTTTGGAAAAGCTTCTCTCCCTTCTTGGTTCCAGTTTCCTCTTCTGTGCCTTGGGGCTAATCATCCCTCCCCACCCCAGTGCCTCAGCTGGGACAGTAGCTCCGATCTGTCACATTCTCCCTCATCAGGCCTAACCCTACCCAAATTCATCCCCAGCAGGGACGGCCTCCCCCCACCCCCCGCAGTTCTCTGCAATGTCCTCTTTGAAGTTCCCCCAATAGGCTTTCCTGCCGCCTGCAAAACCAGCATGGACAGGCTGGGAAGGGTGACCCGGTGCAGCGCCTGAGATACCTCAGCCTGTCTCCCCGAGCCCTTATCTCCAGACCCAGCTGGAAACTTGATGTGTTTATTTGCTTCTCCCAGGACCTCCTCTGTTCAACCCACATCTTTGTTGGTGCTGCCAGAAAGTGACCTGCCTGCAGATGGCTGTATCTGGTACCCAGGTGGGGGCTGAGGAGGGAGGGGACCGTAGTAAATCCCTCCAGCCTGCAGCCTGCATGGTGACCCCGTCGGGGTAGAGGAGACAGCGGAGGAGGTTTGGAGAGATGGGGACAGAGGCACCAGGAGAAGGATTTAGGGACAGAGTTGTCCAAATCCTAAATGGACCGGAACCAGAAGGGAGGGAGGGGAGGGAGGAGAGGAAGGGAGAAGCCCGCAGTACTTAACGGGAGTCAGCACAATGCCTTCTCCTCTGTGGCGTTGGATGTATAGAGTTCTTTTTTTTATTGAGGATTGCCAATTCACAAACTTTAGTGCTTTATGTATCTCATTTAATCTTCACAATTTTCTAAGTATGTTTTGTCACCCCCAGTTTGCCTTTGAGACCGCAGAGGCTAAGTAGTTTGTTCAAGGTCACACAGCAGAGCTGGGATTTGAACCAGGTCCCTCCAAAGCCCACATCCTACTACTCAGCATCCTTGCCCACCCCAAGCAGACTCGACAGGGGCACCACCACCGTGGGCCCAGCCTCACCCACCCACTGCCTCCTCTTTGGTTGGTCTGATTTACTCTAGAATCAGTCCACTGTGGTGTCAAGCCAGGGCTTTATGGCTGTAGAACTTCAGGAGAATGTCAGCCCTCGGGTAAATTCTACCCCCAGGCCCTCTGAACTCGGTCTGCGCAAAGAACTCAGTTTTAGACAATCAGACAAGCGACACTGGATTTCACAATATCTCCGATCATACTTGTTTGGCTGGATAGCTTTGTGGAAAATTTCTGTGGTTTGCTAGCTAGCTTTTGTAATCTGCTTGGCTATCAAGTTTGGGATATTTATAATATTTATAAACTGACTTTAGCATAGTCCAGGCAGCTGGTCTTTAAAGAATTCTTCTGGGCTGAGTTTAAGGAAGTTCCCTGAGCCAAGAATGAAGGAATTTTTCCCTCTGTTGGCAGCAAATGCATTTTGTAGGAGTGGGTAGAGATTTTCAAACTTTTTGTTTTGTTTTTTGAGAGGGGGAGTCAGTTGAAATTCTTGACCCTTCTCTCAATAGAGAGAATGTCCCCACAGGCATTTGCTTTATTCAGGTCCAAAAGGTTTGGAGCTGACACCTGGATTCCGAGACAAAAATAAGTGATGGTGCGGCCCCCTGTCCCTCCCTGTCCCCAGGCTCATCCTGGACCTGGGCCTGGGACTGAGCCTAGGACCAAGGCCACCCCGGGGAAGCATGTCCTCAGAGACCTCTGCCCACTTTCCCTCCCATCTCCCTGTAGCCTGCTCTCACCTCACCCCCACCTGTGAACTGAGCCACACGGAGGGGCTAACACCCACCATGACACTTCTTACTTGCATTATAACTGGGGATAGGGTCTTACCCTAAATCATGCATTCTCAACGGGGGCAACATTGCCCCAGAGGGGATGAAAATTGGTCCAGGGTGGAGAGGGCACTGACAACCTTAGATATTCCAGTGGTTTCTGACCCTCCAAAGGACCACAGAACATAAACAGATATACAGTACATCTGTGTAAGGAAGAAGTAAAATGATCTCTATTTGCAGATGACCTAATCTTGTATATAGAAAATCCTAAGGAATTGCAGTACTAAAATTTCATTGGGGAAGTCATGACTAGGAAAAAATTTGTCTAAAAAGGCTCCTTAGGGGGGCAGTAATGGGCAAAAAAGTTGGAGAAGCACTGTCCTTAAAGAAAAAAATAGAATTAGGATAAGTTCAAATTCTGGGACACTGGGACCGGAAGGTTGGGGTGTGAGTTTTCTGGGCCCTGCATCATGTGAGATCAACAGACCAGGAGGGCACGGGAAGGAGAGAGTGGAAAACCGCCCCCCACCCCCCCAAATGCATGGCAACGCATTGGGCAGTGTGGGCCACAGAGGGCTCCAATGTAGACACAGTCTCCCTGTGGGGCAAATCCCAACTCTGCCACATTCAAGTTTAATGACCCGGAGCAAGGTACTCCGCCTTCCTGCCCTAACCCTCACCCCACGTCCTGGACAGAACGAGGATGATGATGTAACCGCACAGGGTGTCTGGGGAGACTAAATGAGGTTAGCTGTGCTGAATGAGAAAAGAGTGTCCAGCATGTAGTTATCTTTCAGTCGTGTTAGCTGGGAGCTTTATTCTCCTGGTTGTCCAGGAGCCTTTCACACCTGGATGGGATGGGTCACTGTGCTCTCTCCAGGGTTCAGTGAGCTCAGGTGGAACCCCTGCTGGATGCTTCTAGAAGAGGATGCGGAGGGAGTCTGACTACACTTGAGGCTCTGTATTAGGGGGTCCTCCTCAGAAGTTCCTGCCCATCTGTCCACAGTTTCATGGACTTTTCTGTTGCTCAAGTGACACCTGTATCTTGAAGAGTGACTCTAACTCCATTCCTTTTTTTTTTTTTTAAATATATATTTTGGCCATGCCACGAGGCTTGCAGGATCTCAGTTAGTTCCCCGACCAGGGATTGAACCCAGGCCACAGCCGTGATGGCACCGAATCCTAACCATTAGACCACCAGGGAACTCCCTATCTAACTCCATTCCTAATTAAATTCCTAACTCAATTCCTGACCTTAATGACCAAATATGACCCTAAATTTGATATAACCCCAAATCTTAACCTTAGGCCTCACCTGGACTCCTAACCCCACCCCATCTTATTCCGGTTCTAACGTGGGCCCTAACCTTAGCTCTAATCCTTACTCTAATGCCCCTGGTAACCCAGTATTTCCCAAAATTAAGTCCCTCACTTCCACAGTCACAAGTTTTGCTATACCTGTGTTCCTTCTGAGCTTGTAGTTACTTCATATTTGTCTTTAAATTAGACCTGTAAAGAATCCCATTTTAGCATCATTCTGAGCAACCATGTTCCAGAAATCACGGTGTTGAGAGGCTGGCTATATTTTTTCTAATAGATGTTAAAATAAATACAAAGCGGTTAACACGTTAAAAATGTTTCTCCATGCACCATCTACCTAAAGATATCTCCCACACCACCGGAAGTATGCGTGGCACTTTGGAAAAGACTGCTGCTACCCAGAGCCTTTATCTGACACCACACCCCTCGCCATCCGCAGAGAGCAGCAGCCTCGACACCAGGCCCTGTGAGGCTGCAGCGCCCTCTGCTGCTGAGTCTGGGAGCTGCTCTAGCTCAGCTCCCCTTCCATCTGGGCAGGATCCACAAGGTGCGACTCTCTCTGACTTGACATTTCATGTCACTAGCTGTGTAGTTCCCTTAATTGTGAGGACTGAAGAGAGGTGAGAAAGGACCCCTTCCTCTAGGTATAGGGCAGCCGGGGTGTGAGGTGGAGACAAGCCTAAGGTCAGAGGAGGTGGGTGGGGGCGGGGCCTGCGGGAGGTGCAGGGTGAAAGGTCAACTCTGAATTATGGAGAATTGTCAAGGTTGGCACTAGGGGTCAGAGTGAGTCTAGGGTAGGAACAAGGGTGGAGGTGGGGCTGGCCAGGGCTAGATGAGGGGAGGGTGCAGGGTGCAGGGTGGGGGAACAGCAGGGCCAAGCACTGGAGCAGCGGCTGAGTTTTGTGCAGTTAAAAGGAAGAGCAAGGTTGAGGTTAAAGCAGATTTTCAAGTGACCTTCCTGGGGGTGTCACTGAGCTCTTGGGCCTCAAAAAGAGGCCTGAGAGTAGGGGAGGGCTGGGAAGGGCTGAGCTGGGCTGCCACAGGAAAGCTGTTGTCTGCTCCAGGACCCCCCCGCCCCACTAAGTTGTCTGCTCCATGCCAGATCTTGTTCTTTATTCCCTTGAAGACAAGCGGAAGTCCTTTGTTGGCTAAGATCCAATATCTGTTTACTTTTCTATAACTTATAAAGCAATAAGACTGTCATCTTTGTTGTCAGTAAAATAAGATCTTACATTTGTGTGGCTCTTCATACATTAAAAGGCTACTTTCACAAACATTTTCTCATTGGTTCACACAAGATCCTATGAGGTAAAAACAACCCATATTATACCATTTTACAGAGTCAGAGCCTAAGCATCAACGAGTTTGATGCACCAGACTAGAGTCAGAGGCAACTAAGTGAGGATTGAAACTCAGTGTCCTGACTTCTACCCCAGCAAGCTTGTGGTTAGTTGACACGGATAAACCTGAGATAGAATTCAAAGATGAAGCACAGGAGACATATTTAGATTTGCAATGAGAGACTAAAACTCCAGGACTGGAATTTGGGCACCTGGGACAGCTAGGTGGGGCTAAGGGTAGTGGCACTGCTCAAATCACATTACCTGGCTTGTCACCCAGGCCATGGGGGTGCTAATTCCTACACTGCCTGTGCCAGGGGAATCCCTGCAGGCACTAATGAGAACTCCATCTGTGACATCCAGGGTACAGGATTATCCAGCAGGGGGCAGAGGTAAAGTTCCTACAGACCCTGGTCTCTGGCCCCTGACTCCCTCTAGCGGGTAATTCTTGAAGCTGGTGCTTCTTTCCCTCCAGGTGGCGCCCCGCTTTGGAGATGATCCCAGACAGGCCCACCCTGGTCTGCCCACTTGGAATGGGGGTTCTTATCCTTGATGCCCATACCTGAGCAACAAGGGGCGCTCAGCTCTGCTAAGTCCTGAAAGACCTCCCGCAAAGAACAGCTATGCCAGCAAGTGCCCCCTTCGCCAGGCAAGAGGCTGCTCAGTGGCTCCTGGGGTGGGCTGAGCAGAGTTTGTGATTGGTGCATCAGGCTTTGACGATTTGCATCTTTATTGGAGGCTGTGACAGTGGAGAGAGGGCAGAACAGCCCTTTGCTGTAAAACCTGTGATCAACTCCATCTGAAGGTAGAAAGCATTGTGAGGCTGGGCTTGGAGCTGGCAATCAGCAGGCTCAGTCCCGAGGTGGGGCTGAGGGGAAGATGCTGTGAGGAGTGGCCCAAGCGCTGCCTTGCTGCTGCCAAGATGGTCATCACAGCCAGACTGAGGCTCCAGCCCCCTCCTCCCCTCACCCACCAGCCTGTTTTACTGAGCTTCAGAGCCAGCGCCTACTTTAAATCGGAATCTTATTTGAAATGCATCAGAGTTCACTGTTAGAGCCAGCACTCTCAACGTGGCGGCACGTTCCTATGCGATCCCTCAGTGGGTCTTCAGGGCCCCCGCTGGATGGGGGCAGGGGTGTGGGTGCAAAGCCTTCACCCACGTGAAAGCTGAGGCCATGGAGGCATCCCAGTATCAGGGGGCCAAGGAAGAGGGATGGGAGAGGGGCAGAGGGGAAGGGACAGTGGTTCTGCTAGTCAGACGAGACTGGCCTGACCTGCCTGTGTTCTGCTGCTGACCTCTAGTGTGACCACAAGGTTGGGGACCTTAGCTTAGGGCTGGGACCAAGGGTTCAAGAATGAAAACCTCCTTGACCACTGCCTCAGAGGCCTGCTGTCCATTCCTAAAACCCCAGAATGGCAGAGCTGGATGCGAGCTCTAGGACCATGCTGGCTAACCAGCCCATTTTATAGGTGGGGACGTGGGGGCTCAGGAAGGGGCCCTTCCCTGGGTTCCGCTCAATGCACACAGTCAGGGCCAGGGCCAGGACCTTCTCTGCTGTTCCACACTGCTTCTCCCTGGAGGAGCAGTCTATCAGAGCAATGGTTCTGAAACTTGGCAGGCATCAGAATTGTCTGGAGAATGCACTAAAGCAGCTTGCTGGGAGATTCCAATGCTGCGGGTCCCTGGAGTCCACTGAAAGCGGTGCTGGGTTGGAGGACACACCTCAGGAGGGCTGGGGGCCGGGGGCAGTGCAGAGGGCGTGAAGGGCAAAGCCTTGACTAAGGGGAGGCATCTGTGTGGGCAGGAGGAGGGAAGCAGGCTTGGAAGGGTCACAGTCTGGAAGCATGGACAGGCATGGAGCAAGCAGCAGCCCCTGTCTCTGCTGAGAGGAGGCCCTTTGTGGGTGAAAATACTTCGGAGGGGAGGTGAACAGAGCTGGCCTCTGGGCAGGCAAAAGCTAGGAGAACCCAAATCCCTAAGGGGTGGTTTGGTTTGAAAGGCACTTTGGTACCCCTGGGACCGCTGGTGTTGCAGGCAGTGTCTGTGGGTGCTGTCAGCAGGTCCCCCTGGGGGCCATGGCCAGGGGTCAGGGAGGCGTGGCAAGGACACCCTTGGGAGTGGGAATCGGGTGGCTGGGGCAATACGGGGGCCACTTCGATAGCCCAGCGGCCAGGCCTTCTCCACCAGGGACCTCCCTGGTTCTGGCACCTGGAGGAGAGGGGCCAGGGGTCTGGTGAGCTAACTTAGCCGTGCTCCCAGGGCCGCACAGGGATCTGTGCGGTGGCTGCTTGGCAGGTGGCTGCTTGGCCTTGGAACCTTCTCTGTGGGCTTTTTAGAGAAGAGGAATTTGGTCCCAGAGAAGGAAACTGATTCTGGACCAAATGACAAAGGAGAACTGGGGACCAGGACCTGGGAATGCTGTGATGGGCGGGGCCTGGCTCAGGGACCCCATCCCTCTCTGTCCCCAGAAGAGTCTGAGCCAGTCATCCCTTCCTCTCAGCTCTGCTGGGAAGCCCTTTCTGCCAAGCTGTGGGCAGCCAGAGTGGTAGCAATGCCTTCTGCCCCTGCTGAGGCCGGCCCTTCCAGCAGACCTTCGAAGTAGGTGCCCAGAGCCTGCAGGTTGAGTGCAGGCTGGCTTGCAGGCAGCGAGGGGGTCTGTAGGCTCAGGAAGCGGTTGTACTTCCTCAGGCCCCCCTGCGGATCACGGCGGTGTGCGGTCAGCAGCTCCTTGAAGTTGACCATGTGCAGGGCCAGCAGGCGGGCCTCAGCCCGGGGCAGGACAGCCGCCCGCACCAGGGGCTGCAGGGACGCAAAGCACTGCAGGCTGCTGAAGGAGTGGACGTGCGGGGCCAGCTGGGGGCCCGGGGACACCTCGAGGAGGCGGCACAGGTCACGCATGGTCAGTACGGCTGCCAGGGCGCTGCGCTCACTCATGTTTCTCGCCAGGTAGGTCTTGGCCAGACTCTTGAGTTTGAAGCTGCTGGCCCCGGGCACGCACTCCCGGATGAGGGGCAGGGCGGCCAGGAAGCCTGAGATGGCGTTCTGGAACTCCCCCAGCTTGTTCATGTTCTCCAGGGCCTGGAAGAAGTAGGGGAGGCCGGGCCCCCACAGCTTATAGCAGGCCAGGATGGGCCGGCGCATGTTGCCCAGGAAGCACAGGAAGTGCTGCAGCCCCACCTCCAGGGAGACGGCCTTGGTGTAGATGTTGAAGGCCTCGGGCTGGATGATCACGCGGAATTGGCTTTCCTGGTTCACGGCCGCCAGCTGGCTAATATTCTGGGCTGGGCAGGAGAGAAGGGCAGCGTGAGGCCCCAAGGGCACCGCGGGGCACCACCGGGAGCAGGGGGTCCTCTAGGGCTGCCGACCCCCCCCATCCAGAGACCCCACCTTGGGGCCTGCTGGCAGGAAACAAACATCAGCCTCAAATGCAGCTCTGACCCTGGCTCTGATGGGGACGGGGCTCAGAAGGGGAGGCGGGGCTGCCCTCCACGCCCCCCTTGCTCCCCTGCTGGAGTCCAGCTCCCTCCTGCCCTGCCACCTTCCCGAGTTCACCAAACGCTTTCACTCCGGGTCCCTCCTGTCTGTCTTCTGCCAGCCTCCACCCACCTGCACTCGAGACCCCTCACTGTCTCTGCCTAGCCCTCCACTCCCTTTCCCCTGGCCTCCAATCCCATCGGTCACATAGCTAAGGGCCTCAGCTGTCAGAGCACTGGGTCAGACAGCACACCTGCCCGGTCCACTCCATGCAGAGCATGGCCCAGAATCTTCCAGTGAGGTCTGCAAACTGCTTCTCTGTCCTGTGGAAACACCTGCTGCTTCCGTCTGCCTGGGCTGGCACCACATTGAGTCCAGGCCACAGGACAAGGCCTGGCCTTCTGCAGGGCCAGGGCAAGCACTGTGGAGTTGAGGGAGAAGGGGTCATATTTCTCTGGGACCTTGGCTCTGCTGGCCTCCCTGTGCAGCTACCATAGAACGAATGGGCCCTGTATTCAGAAATGTGTAGTCATGGCCTAAGGCTGTGCTTGGATTGCTGGTCTCACAGCAGCGACTTTCACATCGTGTTTCTGTTTAGAAGTGTGTTCCCAAGGCTCCCTAAGATGGGGGTGAGGTGGGCAGGAACCCTGGAGGCTCTTGCCTTAAGCCTTTAGGCACTGGTCAAAGCAGACATCCTTATTCAAAGAACCAAGTTCAAATACCTGGGAGGCCCAGTGCTCTGCCCACTCTCTGGCTGCAGCCATCGGCCAGAGCTCAGGGCTCTCCCGGACTTGCAGATCGCTCTGTCTGCACTTAGCCTGGGGACTCAGGGACTAAGCTAGAAAGGGGTGGGGGGTGGCCATTGGAGAACCCACTTTCATTGTCAATCTTGAGGTCAAAGAAAACCAGGGGCCTGTCTTCTGCTCGGAAGTCCTCCAGGTTCTCGTCCAGGACCCCGAGGGAACTGGGGCCCTCCAGCTGGAGGTCACTGGACTCGCTGCTGCTGTCGGCCAGCTCTCGGGAGGACTGCAACACAGAAAAACCAACAGGTCAGGGGTCTGCGGGGGGCGAGAGGGAGCGCGGTGGCAACGTGAGCCCGTGCCCGTGAGCAGGCGTGCATGCTTGTGCATGCATGAGTGTGGCAGGGGGGACTCAAGCACGTGGGTATGGTGGGGGCATCTGTGTGCACCTGAGGGAGGGCATGTTACTGGGAAAGGGAAGATGGGTCTCCAAGCGAGAGCATGAATGGATGTGAACGTGCATGTGTGAGGGTTGTGCGTGTGAACCAGGGCATGTGCGTTAGTGCGTGAGTAGGATGAGATCACACGGGCAAGTGTGAGTGTGTGTGGAAAACGTGTGGGAATGAATGCAAATATCGTGTGTGTGTGCATCTGGGTGTGCACGAGGGGTGTGGGATTGTGGACCTGTGCTGACACAAGTGTGTGTGTAAGTGTGATACTGTGTGGGTGAGTGTGCGCCCACGGGCGAGCAGGGCTGGGCATGGAGGATCAGGGAAGGTGCCAGTGCCGAGGCTGGCAGGGCCCGACGTGTCTGCTCCTGACTTCGTCTCTCTGAGCAGACTCAGAACAAACATCATAAACCTGGGACGGGGAAGGAGGCTCATCTCGAACCTCAGGTGTTTCTCTGAAAGGGGCAAGGTGCCTGGCTTTTCCTGTCCCCCAAGCGAGCTGAGGTCCCAGTGTCCCGCACAAAGGAGAGGGGAGGGCTGCTGGGCCTCTGGGACGCCAGCCACATCTAGGGGGACACACGGAGCCTGGCTGTGAGAACAGTGGAGAGAAGGCTCCCCAGGTTTGGCGTCCAGGAGACGGTGCTTAGGGAAGCCGGAGGCCAGGCCTCCTCCAAGGCTGGCACCTGAGGGTCTGTTCTCTCCCGCACCAAGGCAAGAACACTGTTGAAATGCCTTGGGGGTGGGGAAGAGCTCTGGCTATAAGAGTTTAAACCCCAGGGCTGGGGCTAAAGAGAGAGGTGGCGTCTTTTGTAATGTAGAGTTAATTGCTTATCATTTGCACACCTGCCAAAGCCAGACGTGCAGTCTTTGGTGGCCTGCTCAGAACCTCCTGTGAATGCCACCTGTGGACGCTAATCAGACACCGGGAGGGACACGGCCAATGTCACAGGGCCGGCTGGGGGCACTGCTGGGACAGAGTCCAGAGCAGGCCTCGATCGTTCCCTCTTCGGGACTGCCCCTGGTGGCTGATGGAGTCGGCCTCACCTGGGGCCATCGGAGGCCTCCCTGAACTCTGGCCTCTGGCTAACATCCCTGGTCTGGGGCAGAATTAGCATACTTTCTTAAGCCTTTCCACCCTCCGGGTGAAACATTTGTTTTACCAAAACATCAGCCAAGAGCAAAGTCTTTACTAATCACAATTAAAACGTGCTTCCTGAGAGGGGCTGATCTGTATTTGCCTTTCATAGCCCTACCCCAGGCTCACCAACTTCCTCCTAGTCACTGATAGAAACAGACATTCACTCTGAGTCCATCTAGAGCTGGTTTTGCTTACAGCAGCCTGTGAGTTCTGCGACTTTATACCTGAGGCCCTAATTTGACAAAAGATATGCCTTGCATATCTGTATTCTCGATTTGGCCATACATCCATTTGGCCTGTCTTGCTCTGAGTCTCTGTCTCGCTGTCACGGCTCCCTTGCCTCCCTATAAGGAGCCTTCTCCAGGAGTCTTCCTTAAAGTTGCTAGCCTGTAGACAGGAGACGCTGCCTTCTTCCCCCATGGGAGAATTAAGTTGTTTTCTATCTCCAATCTTCCAGTGCCTGTTCTGACCACAAGGCAGGGGTGCTCTCACACTTGGGCTGGTGGAAAGAGCTGGACTCCCCTTGCTATGGCCTCCCCTGGGCTTCAGCTGAAGAGCTGTCCCCTTGGCCGAGTCCTCTCTGCCACCCACCGACACAGTACGCTGGGCTTTTCCTTCTTCCTTCTTCTCTTTGCTCCAAACTGCAGAAGCCCTTGCAGTGGCTCAGGGTGCCTCCATCTGTCTTCTGGTACTCTCTTCAGGCTGTAGAGCCAGAGTCTTCTCTTCAGATATTCTCTTCCAAGGGTTGAGTTCCCTGGCAAGCAGCACAGCTGCATCCTTGGGCTAACTCCCCCATCTTTATACCAGGGTCATTTATGATAGCCATGAGAACCTCATTTTTTAAGAGCTTCCCATGGTCCTGGGGTCATTTTCTCTTTTATAGTCATGGAAATATCCTTCATCCTGAACTTATTGAAGACCTGCTGGCTCCCTTAATAAAAGGACACCCCTTTCCGCTGAGTTGTCAGGGGAGGGAGGGCTGAATCTTCCAGCCATGACTCCTCTTCCTCCCAGATTCCTCTTGTCCTTGGGAACTTCCATAAAGTATGTCTACCCCATGGGACTGGTCTCACTGGAATGCCTCCCACTGAACTCCAGCCAGCTGTAAACGCAATTCCCCCTCCCTGCCTTAAATCCCAGCAGTACAGCTGGGAAGTACTGACACAATTAAAAAAGACTTTTTTTAAAGACCCAGAGTTAACAGAATCAGCACATAGAGGCTCCAGTGCAGGATGTCTTTCTGGCCCTGCTCATTTTCTGCCCCTGTTCCACACCCCGACACTGCCACTTCCCGACTTTATTCCACAATCAGGATAATGGGGAGTGGGGGATAGAGGGGAGAGTGGCAGAGACCAGAACCCAAGAATCTAGGAGAGGGCCTTTCATTGGAAAAAGCTGAGATTTGCTTGGAAGGGAAAGGAATGGCAACAGAAGGAACTGGAGCGGGGAAGAGACCAGAGCCCACGTGTGAGGACTCAAAGTGAAAAGTGGGATAAGGCTTTGAGGGACCAGGGAGTGGGAGATGACGAGGGCTAGGGTGAAGTGGTGGAGGATTTAAGGAGTGCTGCTGTGAGTTATGAGTTGGATCCCCTGTAATAGTCTTTGAAAGATGTAAGTAAATACTGGACACTTGGTTAATGGACTGTGTTTCTTTGACTGCAAAACTGCGTTCAGACTGAGCCACGTAGGATCTGGGATTTTTTTCGGGATACACAGGCAACTAGGACACACAGGCAATCAGGTTCGCGAGCTCTATTTCACTCATCTTCATCACAGTCAACTTAGCAGATCAATCACATCCCAACTCAACACAGCAGGTGTAATGGCCAGTCCAAGGTGCTCATAGGAAGCAGCTGGGTTGACATCGCCTTCCAGAAGTCTAGGAGGTTTAGCTTGGAAGATCCAGTATTTCCCCTCCGCACCTGGATCATATCCCAGCAATGTACACCTCACCTCTGCTCAAGGCTGATAACGTATACAAATGGGCAGCATTTCTCTGACACAAATGTGCAGTTGACTCCCCCAATTTAGTGAGTCTCTGCCTTGGTTGTGCATAAGCAGCTTAAAAAAATCTTGAGGTCCAGGCTGCACCCCAGACCAAGTCAGTTAGAATCTCTGGGGGTGGGACCCAGGAATCTGTCCTTGGTAAAACCCCCCAAGTGACACCAGTGTACAGCCAGGATTGGCAACCACTGTCCTAATTACTGATTTATTCCACGTTTGGGCATCAGCAAATCAGACAGGAGCCAAACTCTTTGATATTCAACATCCTCACCTGAAGATACCTATCTAGTATCTGACATTAATACTAATCAAGAGTCCCCAGCTCCTGAGGAACTTTCTTAGCACCCGAGCTTAAGCAACAGCTGGGATCAGTGTGGCAAGGCACGCACCGCTGTATTTTGCAGACACAAAACCACAGCTCTTGCAAAGCCTGAAGGCCCCAGAGATACTTCACATGTTATCTGTTAACCTAAACGATCCCATTAGCCAGCCTGTGGCCCCTACTGCCCTCTGCCCACTGCTCTGGCCTCTCTGCAGGCTGCTGCTGCCCATCGGAGGACACGGCTCCCATCTTCTCGGCTGAGCACCTGTTTCTTTTTCTGATACGCACACTCACCAGCATCACGGTCCCTCCCCTGGATCAGCTGCTCCCACAGGCCTCCCTTCCACTGCCGGTCACCACTGCCACTTCTGCCAGGGGCTGCCCCCTCGGCTAGGCCTCCTCCTGATTCCACTTGGTCCTGCTGCTATCGGGCACTGGGGTGAGTCTTCTGTCTGAAGAGTGGATGAGAGCATCTACCTTTTTCAGCTTCGGATCCGTTAACACGGGGCCCGCAGCAGACATGTGTCTGACCCACCTCATTTTTAAGCACAGTCCTCACTCCAGGTCTCCAGCATCAGACCTGTGTCTCGCCCCTGAACCCCAAGACTACAGCCCCACTGCCTCTCCCAGCAGGGGCGGGGTCTCCTACAGAACACCCCTGCTGCCCAGGCAGCCTCTCCCCAGCAGCCCTGCCCACCACGCCAGCTCTGTGCCAGAACCGACCCCCCCGACGTCTCGATTCCAGCCACTGACACAGCTGCAGCCCGAGCAGGGGGCCTACACACCCTGGTACACTTGGAAACGCAGCATCTTAGCAGACCAGTATTCTACAACTCTCACACACTGGCAGGTTAGATAAAGGCTGCAGAGAGGGGAGGACAGGGGAGTCTGGAGCACCCTGCAAATGTTGCCCTGCTCCCTTCCTCCAAGGAACTCTGGGAACACCAGGGATCTGGAAGGGGGTATGGAAGGTGGGTGAGAGATGCACCTACTTAGGGGGATCTAATTTGTGTTCTTCTTACATTTTTTTTTTTCCAACGAGTTTCGGACTCGTGTAATGGTTAATTTGAAAAACTTGTCGGAAGAACCCCTACACAAAGGCAGTGATCCTCTGGCTCTTTTGCCTCCAGACCTGCTCTCCAAAGGTGAGCAGCTGCTTCTAATCGTCTAATTCTTCATAACCTGAAATGTGCTTCTCCTTCCTGAGTTGATCAACCTCAGATATCATCCAGTGGCTCCTTGCTGACAGCTGAGCCCTAGACTAACCACCCCCTGTCCCTCCCCACCCCCAAAATATTGCTGGTTTCAGTGCCTCCACCTGACACTCATGAAGTCTGGCAAGACTAAGGGCGTTCCAATCCTTTTCTCGCTCTTTCCTTCCCAGGCTTCTGTCGCTACCCAAGGTTAGTCTTGTTTTAATTTTATCAAGATTGTGGGATAGAAAGAAGTGTCCAGATTTCAGAGGAATTTAGAACATGGAAAGACTCAAAAAGTGATTGGCTGTGAGGAATAATAAAAAGCATAGCGGGAGTCCTGGGCAGCTCTGGGGTCTATGGCTTCTGTAACTAGGCAGATGGTGCAACTTCCTGGGAGGAGAGGCGGAGAGGTGAGTTTGAGGCTTCTGTGGGGCATCCGAGTGGAGCCGTCAGGACGCCATTGGCTCTACGGGTCCGGCGGGCAGGAGCCCATAGTGAAGCCGTGGGTGTGGCTGAGATCATGGGGTTAGTACACAGACTAGAAAGAGAAGAAGGCCCAGACCTAAGCTGGAGAACAACGGTTAAAAGAGCAAAGAGACCTGAAGGGGGAGTGGGGAGGAGCAGCCAGAGCTGCAGGACGAAGTGTCCTGAACCCAAGGGATGCAGAGTCTTTTGGGGAGTTAGGACTGAAGATGACCACTGGACTCGGAGGTGTGGAGGTTACCTTGGCGCTGGTGGCAGGGCTCACTGGCATGGTGGGGAAGGGCAGGGGAGTGGGGTGAGGAAGGAGCACCAAGGGGGTGAAGGTCTGGGGTGGGGGGTTGCTGAGATAGGAAAGACTTTCTTCAGGGTGCCTAGCTGTAGCCCATAGGATGTGTTTGAAGACACAAATAAGGATGGGGAGATGCAGTAGGCTCCCAAGGAGACAGGAGGGCGGGGCCAGGAAGAGGGGGAGTGAGTCCTAGAGGGAGGTGGCCATCCCCACCACCCTAACAGAAGGAACGGGGGAAGGATGTAACCTGGTCGGGTCAATCTGTCATCAGAGAGCGAGATGGGGGCTGCTCCCATGCCACCTGTCATCCTCCGAGGGCAGAAGGTGCGGCCCACTGGCAAGAGCGAGGGGGGCGGGGATGAGGGACCAGAGCTAGGGAAGTGGAGGTGCAGCGAGGGGCCATGGAGAGCAGAGGGGCATGCTGAGGCAGGAGGCCAGGGAGCCCAGGAGACAATCATTTGTAGCTTTCCTGGCCTTGACTTTTCTCCAACGCCAAGTTGGCCTCCAGGTGGCGGCGTGGAGCGGGGGAACGCTACCGAATCCTTCCAGGGCTGTCTTTGGAGGGCAGGCTACCAGGAGGCCGGGGGTGGGGGAGGCAGGGCACTGAGATCCTGTTGAAAGGTTGGCTGAAATGGGGGACCTTGCTGGCTGGTGGGCAGAAGGCAGAGGCAGAGGCAGAAGGAGCTGGAAGGGAGAGGGCAGAGGTCCTGGAAGGAACGGATTGAGAGCTCAAGGAGCAGACGGCTGTGGTCAGAGTCTGCATGGGACAGTTTAGAGATGGAAAGTTCTCAGTGATGGCGAGGTCTGGGGGGAGGGGGCATGGGGGATGGGGTTGGCGGCTGCAGGGGAATGGGGCAAAGAACCCTGAAAGGTCAAGGTGAGGAGAGACCAGGGTGGTGGATATTGAAGTCACCCAGGAAGGCTGGACCTGCGTGGGGAGAGGAAACCTAGGAGGCAGTCTTCCTACGTGGGGGGAGGCAGGAGGATGTCTGAGATGAGCTGGGGAAAGTGGGGTTCATCTGGAGAGCCCGAACCTCAAAGGCACAGGGGATCTTGCCAGACGGTGGGACCCAAACAGGAGGCACAGAGGGCCTGGACCCCACCTCCCACCTCTGATGTGGGGGAAAGAGGGACATAGCAGCCTCACAGGTGAACCAAGCGTCAGTGCAGGGAGGAGACAAAAACCACCTGCAGGGAAGAGCTAAGCCCAGCAGGGAATCTGATGGTCATGGAAGAAGGGTTTGCAAGGGTGATCGTTCAACAAGTATTTATTGAGCAGCCGCACCTGCCAGGGCCTGGGAGCGACACAGTCCCTGCCCTCGTGGGCTTACATCCTGGCAGAGGCCCAGTGGGAAGGCTTGGGGTGGGGGGATGGGGCAGTGGGAGGTGCAAAGGGTGTGAGAAGCTTCCTTGTCTTGGGCAAAGAGGCCCGAGGATGTGAGGAACAAGGGCCTGAATCTCAGTCACGGCCCCCTGGCTGGGGAGGACTGGTCTCTTTGCCCAGAGGTCCATGGAGCCATTCATTCCCTGGTTCACTCTCTGATGATGTATTGGATGCCTACCGTGTGTAGGGCCTTTAGGTGCGTGGGCTGGGCAGCAGGGTGGAGGGGGCTCGGGGAGCAGAGGGCGTGTGTTGGCCACAAGGTTACAAGAGGAAGGTGACCAGGGTCAGGGCTGCAGAGGAGGGAGGCACTTGGGGCTCTCAGAGGCTTGTCTGCGGGGGGCCCGTGCTGGTGGGAGGCCTCTTTGGAGGGTGGGGTGGTGGGAATGCATCTGGAGGGACTTCCAGTGGGACCTGGACTTGGGGATTCTCCATGGGGGCTCTGCCAGAGTCCCCAGGGGAGACTCCTGCTCCAAGAGTCTGGGGTGCTCTGCCTCCCCCGAGCCCCCCCCTAAGAGAGGCATCAAGCTGGGGAGCCACAGAGAGAGGAAGGGCAAAGAAGTTGTTGAGCCACTGGGCCACACGCGGGGAGCCGCGGAGGGAGCGCCCGCGGGATAGTGCTGCCTGTCCCGCCCGGCGGGGTTGGCCGCTGGCCCTTTGGAGGCGGGCAGGACACTCCTGGGGATTGGCAGGTTGGCTGGGAGTCCCGGTGGTGGCCGGGGTGGTGGCCTGGACCGGCCCTTGGGAGGGAGAACAAGTCCACATGGGGGCACAATACACTCTGAGGGGCAGGCGTAAGATGTGGCGAAGGCGCGGGTTTCTTTGTGCTCTGCGTGATAGGAAGTTGATCCCACGGTGGATGGCAGCTTGCTCCTGGTGAGCGGCAGGCTGTCCGGGACACTCGGCATCAGGGACGGCAGCTTGCTCGGCAGGATGGTGGGGAGGCCAAGCCGGGGGTCGGCATGTGCCACGGGGCAGACGAGAGGCCCGGCAGGGGTGGGACGCTCGGTGAGCTCTCGGCGGGGGGTGGGCTGGCGAGGAGGGAGGTGCGACGGTCTCCGTGGGCTCCACACGCTTTCCAACACAGAACCTCAGACTGAGGGCTGGAAGGGACCTCAGGGGCCACCCAGTCCAACCTTCCACTCTATTCCGATCCCTTTTGCCCCTGGACAGGTGACAGCCCAGCCTCCATTAACAAACCTCCAGGGACAGAAGGGTCACAACCCGTAAGGTCACTTGTTCCATTGTGGGATGGCTTTAAAGAAGTTCTTCTTACATGGAGTCACCATGTGCTTGTTTGGGCCCTGCACGGGGCTGCCCTGTGCCCTCACACCCCCAGAGAGCCCTCAACAGCTGCCATTAACCAGGGAATGAACGCTTGTCCACCCTCCTCACCGAGGACTTAAGAGGGCAGAAAATGCATAAGGAAGCTCCAGACACAGGCATTGGCTAGTCCAGAAATGAGACAGAGCTCTGGAAGGAAGCCCTCTCCCAGCTTTTCAGAAGAGTACATATGATTACTGAAGGCTCCTGCCCTGGAATGGAGGGAGGGTCGGGGTGATCCAGACCACAGCTGGCATTTGGAGACTATCCTCTGGACAGCTCAGGACTCACTGCCTTGGTGGTAAATTCCCCAGGCGCAAGGCGAGTCTGAGAGTCACCTGCTGTGGCTGCGCCCCCTGGGACCTGGAATGGGGGGAGGCAGGAGTCCTAGGCCGAACTTCTGAGCCACTCACCGAGTTTTCGGCATCTGAGTCTTCCGAGCTGCTGATCACCACGACGCGCTCCTCTGAAATGGGGTAGGGGAGACAATGTTAGGGCCTGCCAGGGGTGCCCGTGGATGGGGCCCAGGGTGTTCTCCCGTGGGGATCCTTGCAGGCCAGTGGACCGGGTGGGTGACGTGTGCCCTGCAAGGGGGGATGTGAACGTTCAGCGTGTGGATCTGCTTGTGCAGAGGGGTTGTTCAAGGTGGCTTTCCATCACTGCCTACTGTGCCTCGCCTGTGAACACTTAATTCAGCTGTTGGCCCTGGAGTGATTCAGAATTTACTACCTGTGGAGGGGGCGTGACAAGCACCACCTGGTTTGGAACCTTTTGCCGTCCTAAAGCAGCACACTGGTTTGTTCCACTTCTCAGTTCCGTGAGCCACGAGATGTTTGAGTTAAAAGATACTTTATCGGGCTTCCCTGGTGGCGCAGTGGTTAAGAATGCGCCTGCCGATGCAGGGGACACGGGTTCGAGCCCTGGTCCGGGAAGATCCCACATGCCCTAGAGCAACTAAGCCCGTGCGCCACAACTACTGAGCCTGCGCTCTAGAGCCCACGAACCACAGCTACTGAGCCCGCGTGCCACAATTACTGAAGCCCGCACGCCTAGAGCCCGTGCTCCGCACCAAGAGTAAGCCACTGCAATGAGAAGCCCGTGCACCAGAAGGAAGAGTAGCCCCCACCTGCCGCAACTAGAGAAAGCCCGCGCACAGCAACAAAGACCCAACGCAGCCAATAAATAAATAAACAACTTAATTAATTAATTTTAAAAAAGGATACTTTATCTAGGTTAATCAAAACCTTCTGATTACAATAGTATTTGTGAGCAAGGATTATCAGTCAGGGCTGAGTGTGTGACCAGGGTCGGGGTTCAGTGTGACCAGGGACAGGGGTCAGTGTGGGACCTAGAATGAAAATAAAGCTGGACTCTGGGTAAAACAGATCCAGGAAGAACTGTCTTGAACGTTCCAGAATTCTATGGGTTGACCTCAACTCACGTGAAAAGACTCCCTCCCTGGCAGGGGCCGGAAAAGGTATCTAGGACAAACGAGGTACCTTAGGCAAGTGGCAGAAAAATCTGGGAACCGATGGATGTGGACTTTACCCAAGTCCTCTCTGGGCACATGCCAGGCACCCGCCAACAAACATTTCTTGGGGAGACCCACCCCGTGCAGAGGCACAGTGCTGGGTTCTGTAAGAGTGTGAACAGTGTGTTAGGGGAAGGAACTAAGGAGATGTGGTCTTTGGCCCGTCACGCTCATCACACTGGCATCCCAGCAAAGCACAGGCTAAACTATCCACTCACACCCCCTAGACCAACCCTGGGCTTTCCCTTCCCCGTTTGGTGGCAGCTGAGGGCAGGACACACAGGGAATGCTGTTGGCTTTGGGCTCCGTGGGTAGGGTCAGGATGCAGAAGAGGGGTCCCACCCAGCCCCTGGAGGACAGCGTGCAGGCCTCAGCCTCTGCTGCCCACCCACCTCCCTACCTGCCTCCCCAGGGTCGCTGGTCGCATGGTTGCTCTCGGGCAGCAAGGTCTCATTTCCTATGACGGGGCTCTTGGGGCTGGGGGCCCTGTCCAGGTGGGGTGGTGAGACTGCCTTGGAGGTGCTGGGCCTGGGCTGCTCGGGGGAGCTCCGAGCCAACCTTGACTCTTTCTCCTCCTCAGACTCCATCTTGATGACCTTCCTGGGGCACTCGGTCTGGCAGGACTTCCTCTTCTGTGGTGTGGCTGTGTTGGAGACCTCCTGTGCAGCGGGGAGTCACAGGGTAGGGTCAGGAGCCTCCCACTGGGGCAGCGGGCAGAGACCAGACCCGGGTGGCAGGAACCTGTGCCCCCCGTGCCCTTTGCTCCTGCTCTTCCCTCTGCTATCTGCCATGCAGATCACACCTCTCTATACAGGATGCCCTCCCAGGTCAGCATGCACACTGGCCCTGCTGGTGACCACTGACCACCGACCTCTGCTGGCCTCTGACTGCCCTGGGAGGGGCTCATGCTTGGAGAGGAGCTTCCTGACAGGGCAACCAAGAGCAGGGAGAGCGTAGAGTAGGTGCCTATTGAGGTCTGGATTCTCACTTCAGCTCCATCTCTTACCGCCTAGGAGCATCTGGGCCCTCGGGAGGGGAGGGGAGGGCGGGGGAGAACCTTACCTCTCTGCAGGAGGGGTCTTTGATGGAGTAGGCGTACACTGGCACAGGGTGTGCCCCTGGCACCGGCTGTACCACAGCCAATCCTGGGACCTGCACCTGGGCCCTCTGCGCCTCCTCTGGCTGCAAAGTCAGGAAATGAGGGTAGTCAGAAATGACCAGGCAGCAGGACCAGGGCCAGGTCCCCAGGCCTGGGGTCAGCCCAGTCCCCAAGGCCTCACCCAGAAACAGGTGCAGGCTGCCCAGTCCAAAGCCCAGAGCCTATTGGGGACCAGAAGTCCTCCCCACAGCCTCCATGACTTCACCCCCTTGTGACCCTGAGGTGCTGGCATCCAGGGACCACTTCAATGCCTGTGCATCCTAACGGGGCTGGAAGATGACCTCAGGGATCACACTGCCCAACAACTCAAGGTTCGCTTGACAACTAGGCCCAGCCTAGACAACTCCAGGGACAAAGTGCTCACTACTAATGGAAGCAGTTCGTCTCCAGCTGCAAAGTCATAACAGGGAGGAAATCCTTCCACTGAGCTGACACTGGCCTCCCTGTCACCTGTTCACAATAGCCAAAAGGTGGAAACAACCCAAATGTCCATCAGTTGATGAATGGATAAACAAAATGTGGGACAGCCATTCAGGGGAATATTATCCAGCCATAAAAAGGAATGAAGTTCTGACACACACAACGTGGATGAACCCTGAACACATCAGGCTAAGTGGAAAGCCAGCCACAGAAGAATACATACTGTGTGATTCCTTATATGAAATATTCAGAAGTGCCAATGCACAGAGACAGCAGATTGGTGGTTGCCAGGGGATGGGGGAGGGGAAGTGAGGAGTGACTGCTTCATGGGTACCGGGTTTCCTTTTGGGGTAATGAAAGTACTCTGGAACTAGAGGTGGGATGGTTGTACCAGACTGTGAGTGTACTAAATGTCACTGGATTGTACACTTTAAAATAGTTAAAATGGTGAATTTTCTTATGTGAATTTTACAATAAAATTATAGTTAAGAAAAAGAGGATGGTACTATATTACGATTATTGCCAATCTACAGAGAAGGAAACCGAGGCACAAAGAGGTGAAGTGATTTCCTAAGGTCACATACCTAATAAGGGCCTGGACCAGGGCTTGAATCATGTTTTTGAAATGCAAGTTCCCTTCCTGCACCCACTGTATCCTTTAACATCCCTCTGCACCATCTTTCTCTACCGTGTGACACTGAAGAATAGGCTGGACCTTTTGCTGAAACCAAGTGGGTGACGTGGGGAGTGTCCCTCCGAAAGGGGAGGCCCAGACTCCGGGGCTCAATCCAGGCGCCCTGGCCTGCCACTCCTGCCTGCAGTCCTGACCCCTTGGCACCTCACACCCCCTGTTTGCTCAGTGGATGACCATCCATCAGGAGCCTGCAGTCCGTCCACCCAGTGAAGGAAGGGGATTCCCACACAGCTGGAGGGGGCTCTGGGTTGAGCAGAGAAAAGCCAGGCACTGGGCTGTAAGAGGATGAGGCCAGGGATGTGCTTTCCTCAGGACAAGCTCTGTCCCTCCCGTATGGTGGGGGACGTGGTAAGGCCCACGAGCCCAGGCTGGGGAAGGCAGGGAAAGCCCCGCACGACAGGCCATGTGCTGGGGACCGGGACCCTGAGGTGGGGCTCTTCTTGGTATCGAGTGCTCTCATGTGAAATGTGGGGCTCCCAAATCATTGGCTATAATGGACTGATTTCCTTCCCTCCTCCTTGCTTCCCAGGTTTCTTTTTCTCAACATCTTTACAGAAAGGGAGGAGAGCTGGATCAGAGAGCGCACCTGTGTGTGGGAAGGGGCGAGGGGATGATCTCCCAGGTCATATTCTCCCAGGCCTCTAGGGAAAGTACACAATCTCCACAGTACTCTCTGTGCCAGTGTTCTGCAAACTACAGTTGTGACCCATGAGTGGATCATGAAAGCAATGTCATGACTAGCATTTTTTTGTATTACATAGAATAGTACAGAACAGAAAATTAGAGTAGCTCCCATGTTTATAAGCATAATTTGTTTTGCAAAACTTCTGTTTTAGCTACAGGTATGTGCATGTGTATACCCTGTAGGTTAGATGTAAAATATATTTTTTACAGTGGGTTGTGGTCAAAAAAGTTTAAACCACTTCACATTCATTAAGATGGCCACTATTTTAAAAAAAAGTGTGAATGAGAAATGTAGAGAAATTGGAACCGCTGTGCACTGTCGGTGGTAACGCAGAATAAGACGCAGCCACTACGGAAAACTCTATGGTGGTTCCTCAGAAATTAAAAACAGAATTAGTATATGATCCAGCAATTCCACTTCTAGGCAAATTTTATGTTGTATGTATTTGATCACCATTAAAAATGAAAGAGTTGAAAAGGTCCTGGTCTATCCTTCATGTGTGTCTCTGCAAACTGCTGGCATGTAAGAGAACCTCTTTCCACCTGGGCTGTGAACTCCCCCAAGACAGGGCTGGGCTCCTCTCCACCTCTGTCCCAACCTCCCTGACACCCCCTGCAATGTTAATGGAGCAGGGGACACACATCAGGGCTCAGTAAAGAAAAAAAATCATGATGACTGATTTATAGTTGTTTTACAGTTTTAAAACAATTTATTTTTTTTCCATTGTATTGTGACGTCATTGCAAAAAGAGCCTGTGAGAAATGGAGGAGGGAAAATGCCCGAGCCACTATCCCACCCAAGTGCTCCTAGTTAAGCCTGTTGGTATTTTTCATCCTCTCCGCCTACAGGCACAGGGTGGCGATGAAAGTACACCAGCAGTTTCAAGAGGGATGAGTGTTGGCCCTAGAAGCCCAGTTCCTGCCTCCTAAGGCAGGAACGTGGGTCCAAGAGTTGCCTTTCTTCTGGCACAACAAGACCATGCCTGCCACCCTCAAGCGGCCACACCTGTCCTTTGCACGCATGGTGTGTGACCCACTTCCATTCCCCAGCTCCATCCACCCTCACCCCCAAGCCTATTACCAAAGTGAAAGCAAGAGACTTTGCAGGAAGAGGATTCTTCTGAGGCTCCAAATTCAAACTGCTTAGTAGTTGGTAGTGAGAGGTCACAAGACAAGACCTGGCAAAATGCCTAGACCTTATTCACACAAGGGAGTACGGGCTCTCTTGCTGTTCATTAACCAGCAACTGGCACCTGGAAGACAGCACAATCTGTGGACCCAGGGCACTTTCAACTATCACTCATATGATTTCTTTGGGGACATTTTTCATTCTAGCACTGTTTGTAATGCCCAAACAACCTAAATAGCCAAGGAGTCAGCTAAAAATAAACCATGCTACATCCACTTAATGGACCACTGTGCAGATGCAAAAAGGCATCAGGAAGCTCCCTGTCTACTGATAAGGTAAGAATTCCCAAATACTATTATGCCTAGGGCACAATACTATGTATATGTGATACTGTGCTACTTTTGTACAAAAAAAAAAAAAACAATGGAAAGCAAATATATATAGTCATATTTGCTTGTAATTACATAAAAAAATTTTGGAAGGATATGTAAAAATTAATAAAGATAGGAATATGGGTGTAAGAACTGGACAGACAGGGGACAAGGTGGGAGAGAGACATTATTACTTTTAGGTTTTTATTTCTGACCATGTGATTGTATTGTTTATCCAAAAAATGGGCTAACTGAAACTTGAACCATCTGTGCCTCTAACAGGCTTTGAATGGGAGAGTTTCAGAAAATAAGGAGTGAAGTATGCCTGCAAGTAAAGAATTGAGAGTGTGTGCAAAGCTTATTTTCTTTTATCTGGGCAAAAATTAAAACACATTCCTTGGAACAGAGCTGTTGCTGCCTGTTCTGCAGAGAAACTTTTCTTTTTGAGGGTTGTGGTGAATGGATGAACATACATAAAAAAACTGAAAAAATATTTAAAAAATATATAAAACAAAATTAAAATAAAAGTTGCTGGTCAGTCTTAGTGTTTTACAGTATTTGGGAAAACAACTGTTACAGTTTTATTGCTCTGAGTAACTGACAAAGCAGAAACTATCCAGTTTTTGTAGTAAAGGCGTCACACGCAAACAAGCAAAATGCATGAAAAAGTCAAATGGTTTGCCTCATTCTCCAAGAGCCACAACTCAAGCTGAACTGTGAAAGTGGTTTAACACTGTATCCTAGGTGATCTTTTTTTCCCTCCTCCAGTTTATTTTTTTGTTTGTTTTATTTATAATCTGATTTAAAACGATCAGATTCAAGTTGGTTAATTTTAGTTATGTAACAACCTGACATGATGGAGGAAAACAACCTTTAAAGGGATTGTGTCTATGGTTTGATTCACTTAGAAATTTTATTTTCTTATAACTTAGGTGCAATAAAATGTGTTTTTTCATGTTAAAAAAAAATGGGCTAAAATGTCCTTTTTTAACTTTTTTTTTTTTGGCTGCACCATGTGGCTTGCGGGATGTTGAACCCAGGCCACGGCAGTGAAAGCCTGGAATCCTAACCACTAGATCACCAGAGAACTCCCGTGGTGTTTTTTTGTTTTATTTTTTTTTTTAATGATTTTTGTTTTATTTTATTTATTTATTTATTTTTATTGTTTTTTTTTTTTTTTTTTTTTTTTAATGCACCATCTTATTTTATTTTTATTTATTTATTTTTTTAGGGTGTGCTGTGAGGCACATGCAATCTTAGTTCCCCAACCAGGGATTGAACTTGCACCCCCTGTAGTGGAAGTGTGGAGTCTTTACCACTGGACCACCGGGGAGGTTCCCCCCTGGTGTTTTTTACTTTTGTATATGGGTATATGGGAATGCAGTACCCAAGGCAGTTAGGAAGTGGCTTCAAGTCCTGCCCCTAGCTTGCTGTGTGGCCTCAGGTTAAGTCACACCCTCTCTGGGAGCCTTAGCTTCATCCTCTGTACAAGAGAAGGTTCGAATCCAAGATCTCTCCTAGCTTTGAAACTCTCAGATCCTAAGTTCTGCCTCCTAACAGGAAGCCTCTCCTGATTGCCTCAGCCTACAGCAATCTCTCTCTCCTGTAGGCCATGCCATGGCAAAGCTAGAAAAGCTGATCACCCTCACCATAAGACCTGCTTTCCATGGAGGACTAGTCAGTCCTGGGCCCAGATCCTCAATAGGCACGTACACCTGGATGACCAGGATGGGGAGCAGACCAGATGCCCGGTCCAAGAAGAAACTGAAGAAGCTTATCCTGGCAGAGAGGAGCCATGCATGCAAGCACCCAAGAGGACAGATTAAAGGGATGCCGTTGCATTTCCACCCAGGGACGCACTCTAAGTCAGAGCAGTCCAGAGATGGGAGTGGCTGCCTCAAGAATGTCCCTGGAGGGTGTGCATGATAGCTGGACAGCCGCAGGTCAGGGGTGCTGCAGAGGTGATGCCAACATTAGAGGGAGTGTGGGCACTTCCCAACCCTGAAAACTATGGTTCTTGGAACTATGCTGGCCCTGAAATCACACCGATGGAACCCAGGCTACCGTGATCACTGTCTGACTCCTGGCCCCATTCTTCATTTGTCTCCAAGATCCATGTGTGGGGGGAGACGAGGGGAAGGTCCACGTACCTGGGGTGGGGCACATGGAGGGGAGGGTCATCTGCCACATCTATCAAGGGCCTGCCTACCAGCGACCACCTCCTTTATCTCCTGTCCATCCTTGGGCCTAACCCCTCCTGAACCCATCAAGAGCTACACTTTGGCATTTGGGAGCCCAGAGCCAGCCAGCCAGCCCTTCCTTTGTTCCCTCCCACTGAAGGCCCCAGTCCAGGTCCTTGCTGTCCCTCTCTCAGGTGCTCTCCCTCCTCTACTGCCTGTAGACACAGGGAGAGCAAGACTCAGTTTCCTTCCTTACACAGGGGAACTCCCAACCCACCTGACCGGCAGGACATACCACCTCCCCTTCAGACCTCAAGCCCATCTCACCAGGTCAACGTCAAAAGTGTCTCTGGGTGTGCGGGCAGCTTCTGGGCTGGCTCTCCTGGAAACAGCTGCATCTGGAGAACACAGAGAAGGTCACAGGCAAGTCAGAGACATCCCTGGTGAGAAGCATCCTGTCTCGGGACAGTGACAAAGGAAACATCCCCGTTGCTTTTCCTGGAGACCCATTCTCCAGGGCCTCTGGCAGCACTGGGGCAGCTCCATGGAGGGGCTGTAATTGGAAAGAAAGCTCCCTGACTGCAATGGGCATGCACTCAGCCAGAAGGAAGAGAGAGGCAGCACTAGAGAGTGCTTGCCTTTGGCTCCAAACCCCAAGCACAGCTCTCTCCATCTTGGGGCTATCACCAAGGCAAAGCATGGACAATCCTAACACCGTTACTGCTCACTGATTTCTCTGCATAGTGAGAGCTCCGTGATACTCTTCTGACCTGCACCCTGTTTTTATTAAATCTAAATCTCTCATGCTTCAGAATAAAATAACTCCTTTCTCTGCCACTGCCTGGTTACAACACCCAAGGCAAGCTGTTTAAACTCTATGCAGGTCATTTCCTGTACATGGGGTAACAGTCACCACCTAGGTGGAGAAGGCACAAGTCCATGCCCACTCTAGTACTGCACTTTTATGAGCCCACGTCCACTATCTCCAAGGGCAGGAGTGAGCAAGGTCTCCATCACTGGCACCTACCTGAGAACCTTCGGATTCTGTAGCCTCCCTCCCCTTACCCAGTAAGGGCATCCTCACACCAGCTGACCAGAACTCAGAGTCCAGCCTAGAGATTTTGTCAAAGAGCCATTAAAGCCTCCCCACCCTGGAGGCCCTCTTGTGCACCCCCTGTGTCTCTTGGAACCCCCCTGATATCTCCAGCTCCTATAAAGGTGCTGCAACTCCTGGATTTGTATTGCAGAGCCAAGCACTGTCTCAATTCTCCAGCTATGTAATGTGCCCCAACCTTGTCTCCCAGTTGGACTGGAAAACTCCAGGTCAGGAACTGGTGTGCTGTCTCCATACTTCCCAAGTGCCCAGTACAAGGCAGGGCCCATAAAGGTTGGCAGTTGGTCCAGATGGCGGGCCATCCCAGAGGAAAAAGATCTCCTCCACTGAGCCCTAGCATGGTTCTGGGTAAGCACCCAACCACAGGGGGATGGGGGTAGTGGTTTTCAGCCCCTCTGCCCATACCTCATGTTCCAGTTAACTTCTCTGTTGCTGGACACAGGTGGCTTAAGAGAACCTCCTGAAGTGGTTGGTCCCTCTGGGGCTAAAATGATACAGGGTCTGGTTCTCAGCTTTGTCGTTTCTTAACTTCCTCTAGTGTCACAAGATCGCAGCTAATCCATAGGGCCTCGTTAATCAGTCAAACGTGACCCCTCTGGGTGGCTGCAGCCTCGTGTCAGTGCCTCCTCTCCCCCAGATTTATCCTGCACCCTGTAACCTATGATGTGATCAAACCCAAGAGACTTAAATAAACCCCCCCCCCCGCCCCCAGTTTCCTTTTCTGTCATACGGAACTGATCTTCTCTACCCCGCCTTTCCCAAGAGGCAGCGGCAAGGCCCAAGCCCTTAAACGGTAAACAGGGCAGCCATGAGGGTGGCTTACCTGTGCCCTGGGTGATACAAGAGACGAGATCCTGCAGGCGCACCTTGAATTCATCGAAGCTGTCCGTGCGCACGGCAGCTCGCAGGCTCTGGGGCTCCTCCTGGCGCAGCTGGTGGAGCGCCTTGCGCAGGAAGCCGTGCATGTCCAGCACCTCCTGGTCGGAAGCATAGAGCTTCATCCTCTGCACAAGCACGCTGCCCATACGGATGCGCTGCAGCACAGCATCCAGGCGGCCCAGTTGGCCTGCTATCTCTTCGTAATCGCGCTGGTACCGTGCATTCACCTCCTCCAGCAGTTGGCGCTCCAGCTCCAGCACGTGCTCCACCACCTGGCGCATGTGCGTTTGGATCAGCTCCTCGGTGTCCGCGCGCACGCGGCCCAGCTGGCTGATGGCCGAGCTCATTTTCGCCTGCGCCGCGCCAAAGGCGCGGTCCTGCTCCTGCAGGTCCTGGGTCATGACGTCCAGCTCCTCCTGCCGCTGCTGGATCTCCGTCCCGATGTCGCACTTGAGCTCGCTGTGGCCCGTATCCAGGAGCGCACACGAGCAGCACAGCGGCTTGGAGCAGCCTCGGCAGTAGATGCTGCGGACACATAAGGCTGGCCTGAGTTAGGGCTCGCCTGCTTTTTTTCTCTTTACATTCGTTATTAAATTCCTCTTCAGAAATTACAAAACTTTGCATCATGGTATGTTCCTACGTTCGTGCTTTTCTCAATTCAGTGTTTGTGGCTATGGTGATAGTACCCAAACTACCAATAAAACGTATTAGAACATCAAAAGTTACTAAAGTAATGATAGCTAGCCTCCATCCCTGAAACAATGCCAAGACGTACAACAAGAATGTTAATCACCTCTTCCCAGCGTTTCCGAATTTCCTTTCCCCACCTCGGAGGCAACCAGGTGAGCACCCTGGGTGCATCCTTCACACCTCTCTCTATTCCAACAGCTTTACATAAATATCCAGACTATGCTGCTGCTAGCAGAATTCTAAGGACTTGATACATTTCATTCCACTTAATCCTCCGTAGAGTTTCTTACTGTTATCCTCATTTCACAGATAAAGAAACCAAGACATTCAGAGTTTAAATAATTGGCTCAAATATCTACCACAGTTTTGGGCAGGTTGATGTTCTTAAAAAAAATAAGAGCATGCTAAACCTTTGTAACTTCCTCCTTTAATTGAACTTTTGTTCAGGACACTCCTCTAGGTCTGCAAGTATGGATCTGATGTATTCTCGTTAATAGCGTCTTTACATTCCAGATGGACCACACTGATTCATTCACCCTGTTAATGGACATTCCAGTGATTTCCTGTTTGTGCATTTTTCCCCAATATGCACAATGCTTTCTGTAGCCTAATGCATGCATCCTTTTGTTTCTATGAAATACATTACAAAATAATAGGATTGCTAGATCAAAGAGTATGTATATTTTTATTTATTTAATATATTTTAGCCAGCAGACACTTCCATAGCATTTACTATGTGTCAGACACTATTATAAGCATTTGACAAATATCAGCTCATTTAATCCTTCTAACAATCTTATGGAGTGGGGATTATTATTATCCCTATTTTAAGGATGGGGAAACTGAGCAAGAGGTACAATAACTTGTCCAAGGTCACACAATCAGTAAGTGGTAGAGTCCAGATGCAAATTGTAGTAGGCAGAATAATGGCCCCCATCCAAGTACTAATTCCTGGAACCTGAATATGGTACCTTACATGGCAAAAGAGACTTGACAGGTGTAATTACATTAAGGATCTTGAGATGGGAAGATTATCCAGGATTATCTGGGTGGACCCAATGTAATCACAAGAATCCTCATAAAGGAAAGAGGCAGGAGGCAGGAGAGTGAGAGAAGAGAGAGGTGATGATGGAAGTAGAGGTCACAGTGACACTATCCTGCTGGCTTTGAAGATGGAAGGGGATCATGAAATACAGAATGCAGGCAGCCTCTAGAAGCTGGAAAAGGCAAGAAAATGGATTCTCCTCAAGAGCCTCCAGAAGGAACACAGCCCTACTGACGTCATGATTTTAGCTCAATGAGACCCATTTCAGACTTCTGACCTCCAGAGGTACAAAACGATATACCTCTAATGGTTTAGGTCCCTAAATTTGTGGTAAATGTTACAGCAGCAACAGGAAACTAATATAAAAACCCAAGCAGCCTGGCTCAGAGTCCATGCTCTGAAACACTGCAGTCCTGCTTCTTCAAATATTACCAGGAAAAATATTAGTCACTTCCCTAGAAATACTGCTGTAATTTACTCTCACCAGCAATGAAAATAATAAGTTAGCCCACCTGAGGCCAGGAGAAAGGATTTTAGCTGGGGCCACTTTGGCCTTAATTACTGAGATCAACTTGTCCCAGAACTGCCAACAGAGAGCCTGCTGGCCGACCCAATTCTAAAATCTTGACACCAGGTACTAGTCCTCAGCTTTGCCAGCTCTCAACCTACCCAAGTCACCCAAGGTGGTAGGGTCCCAGGGCTTGACCCTCCTGCTCAAACACAGGAGACTTATGCCATGCTAGCAAAGCTTTTCTGCAGACAGAAAAGTGTGTGGAAAGTGGGATGGGGGTTGCCACTGGGTCATAAGCCTTGAGCTCCTCCAGCCTCAGGAAATCGCATCTAAGTAACAGAGACCCACGTCACCCAGAGGCAGGGCCAGTGGCTGTGGTAAGTGGCAGGTGGAGCAGAGAAAAAAGCTGGGCAGATGTGGATCTGACCTCAGCTCTGTGCCCTTCCTTGGCAGGTCATTTAACCTCTCTGCACCTCAGTTTTCTTACCTGTAAAATAGGGATAATTCCTACCTCATATGGGAGTGCTGGAGAGGATCAAATGAGGTCAGCCCTACATGAATGTTTTTAAAAAAGACTATGATTATAATTGACTGAAATGTTAGTGCTCCCTAATTAGACACTACTAATGAGAAATGTTAAGCAATTATGAAAGGAATGAATAACTCGACAGAGGGCAATTTGGCAGTATTCATCAAAATTACAAATGTATTTATCCTTTGACCCAGCACTCTCCCTTCTAGATATCTTTTCTGCAGCTCTATCTCCATACATAAAAAATAACATTTGTACAACGTAACACAGTCCATAATAGCAAAGAATAGAAACAACCTAAGTGCCCATCACTAGGCAATGAGTTACATAAATTACAATGCACCCGTACAGTGGAGCACTATGCAGCTGAAAAACACTGAGGAAGTTCATTATATGGAAAAATCTCTCTGGCAAAATAAGGATAATAATAGGAGTATTAGGAGGATTCGATGAGTTAATATATATAAAAGGTTAGAACAGTGACTACCATATAATGTGTTCAATTATGCCAATGTACATTTTAAGTAAAAAAATCAAGGCACAGAAGTGTATTATAGGGGACCTCCCCTGGTGGCGCAGTGGTTAAGAATCTGCCTGCCAAGGCAGGGGACACGGGTTCGATCCCTGGGCCGGGAAGATCCCACATGCCGTGGAGCAACTAAGCCCGGGCGCCACAACTACTGAGCCTGCGTGCCACAACTACTAAAGCTTGCGCGCCCTAGAGCCCGCACACCACAACTACTGAAGCCTGTGTGCCTAGAGCCCATTCCCTGCAACAAGAGAAGCCACCGCAATGAGATGCCCGTGCACCACGATGAAGAGCAGCCCCCGCTCGCCGCAACTAGAGAAAGCCCGCGTGCAGCAACAAAGACCCAACGCAGCCAAAAAAAAACCCAAAGTGCATTATAGGATGCTGCCTTTTGTGTAAGAATGGAGAAAAATAAGAATATATTCATATTTGATTGCATTTGAATAAAGAAACCTTGGAAGGATACAAATTAATAAAAGTATTTACAGGATGGGGCAGGGAAGAGGTGGAGTGAGGCATTTCACTGTATGCCTTTTAGGTTGCTCTCATGTTTGAACCTTGTGAATGTATTGATATTACCTATGTTTTTAATTAAAGAACAGAATTCTACTAGATGTGGGCAATTAGATAGGCTATAGAAATAAAGGGAGAACTAGAACCAGTTGTCATTTTCCTAGCTTTGGATCCATGGGAAGAGGGGCTGAGACCGAGGTGAGTGACTCTTCCTTAGAAAGAGTGCTCCAGGCCTGGGAAGGGGACCCCTAGGGTGGCCTGGCTGGAGGGAGAGCAAGACTTGCTGGGGGGACCACAGTCTCTGCTGGGTCCTCTTCTTAAGCCCCTTCTGCCCCAAATGGGGTCTCCCCAGGGAAACCAGCCACCCCTGCCCCTATGGATGGAAGAAGACAATTGGCTTCAGGTCTCTGTTGAGGGGCCTACATCGGACGCCCTGGGGTCCAAAGCCCCCAACTTTCTGATAAGACTGAGGTGCAAACCCTGAATCAGAATGACCCATTTTGGGCCTGCCACCCAAGACCAAGGATGACTTCCTTGGCCTAGGGTTCCTTCACCCTCATTCAAAGGACACTTACTGAGCACCCACTGTGTGCTTGGCACTTTTGGGGGAGACAGAGGTGAGGTGGGCACCTACCCACAAGGAGCTCCATGACAAGGACCCAGACTTAACACAGACAGAGAGGTGTAGCTCTGGAAAGCAAAAGGGCACTTATTTGCTTCTGGAAGACTCGAAAGAATGAACTAAAATACCACGGAATCAATAAGAAGTTGCTCAGCAAAGTGGCTGGATTATACCAGAATTAAGAGAAGAAAACAGCTTAATTCTATTCCAGCAAAGCAAATGAAAAGAAATATGGAAAAATTTTCCATGTTCTCATTCACAACAGCAATTTTAAAAATGCTAAAAAAAAAAAAAAAAAACCTAGACATAATCCTAGCAAGAAATACATAGAACTTATATGGAGTAAATGACAAAAACCCACTAAGAGAGAAAGTCTAAAAACAGAAAAGTGTATCAAGGTCCCGACTGGAGAGACTAAATAGTATAGTATTAATTTTCCTCAAGTTAATATAAAGGTTTAAAGCCATTTGAGCCAAATTACGAATGAGATTTTAAAACTCAACCAACTGATTCTAAATCTCACATGATGAAAAAAAAGAAAAAAGAATAAATTTCACATGAAGGAGTAAACAGATCAAATAGCTAAGAAATTTTTTGAAAAATCAGTGTAAGGAAGGGGATTTTCTCTGCCACTGACAACATTATAGAACTACCATTATTAAAAGTGTACATACTAGTCTAATAGTTAGGAGAATGATCAGCACAACAGACCAGATAGTCCTGAAAGAGGCCCTGGCATCTATCAAAATGTAATATTTTATATAATAAACAAAGCATCCCAAACTAACGGACATTAAAGGATTTTCAACTATTAGATCATGAAAACTGGCTACAGGGGGGGAAATAAATCAAGTTCGAGCTTTGCTTCATACACTACACCAAGATATATTTTTGATGAATCGGAGTTAAATATGAAAAATAACACCACGGAGACATAATAGTTGACTATTTACTCTCATGACGGTAAAGACCTTATAACCAGTGAAGAAGTGGAAGAAATCATACTATCAACAGATGCAGCTGCCTGAAAATTCAAAACTATCTATTTTTTGGAAAGACATTCATGACCTCCTATTATAAGAAAAGCACACTTTGTAACACTAAGTGTTGTTCATTCTGTTTTAGATGATTATAGAGACAGCAGGAAGGAAAGGAAAAAGTCTAGATTGATAGTAGTTACCTCTTTCTCTTCCTCCTTCCCCGTTTTTACTTACTGAGATTTTCCAAAAGTTTCCGTAATCAATTCTAAACAAACGAGTTTGGACTTCAAATAGGAGGCAATGGGGAACCGTAAAAGAACATCCCTTCTAGGAATTACAACAAGCTCTTTCTCTTCTGCCTTGTGATATATTGTTTTGTTTATCCCTTTATGACTGTTCAGCGAATTGACTGCATGATTAATATCTTAATAGAAACCCCAACATGTTTCCTGGGTTCTCAGTCTTCCCATCCAAAAGCTGCCTGTGTCTAAACTGCCATCCCAGAGGCCACGTGACAGCAGACAGGGTATGGGTTCTGGAGACGGCCCGACCTAGGCCTGAATCTGAGCTCCTCCACAATTCCTAGCTATGAGGCCTTGAGTAAATTACTTTCTCTCTCTGAGTCTTAATTTCCCCATCTATACAATGGGCATAAGGATGCTCTCTCATAGACTGTTACAAAGACGAGGGGCTGGTGTATGTGAAGTGACCAGCACAGTGCCAGATACACATTGGACATTCTGGAGCTGTGAAAGAAGAGGGGGCATTAACCACACATGTACACGTGGCATGGGAGAGCCCTGCTGCTGGTGGGTGAGCCTCTCAACCTCAGGCAGTAAGGAAACATCACCACTGAGTGTGGTCTCTGGGCTGTTCCCTTCCCAGTAGGGACATGCCGCCCTAGACCAGCCGCACTTCTCACTAGGACCAGAGCAGCATGGCACTTCTGCTGTCCTAGGAAACAGGGTAACTCAGAATGCAGGAAGCAAAAATCCTATGAAAACAGGACCAGTGGAGGAGAGATGGCCCCAGAGCAAAACTCCAGGGCAGGCCCTGGCTTGCCTGAATGGTGATGGAAAAACTCTCCACTTCACCGCCCCCATCTCAACAAGGGTTGACGGGGGATCTCACTTTGGTGGAGTATGGAAAGGAGCAGCCTCCTTTGGAAATTCAAATAATTAGCTAGAGGGTAATTAAAGGGATCCGTCCGTCAGTCATTTACACAGTAGTATGGATGCATTTAATGAGGCTGGTTTCCTGCCATCTCCAGGGTGACACAGTTGAGGAAATAAGATTTCTGAAGCCAGGAGAGGAGATGCGTTAATTGTAGAGACTGGGATGCTCAAAGAGAGTGAAAGCATTATTCCTGTTGACCTCCCCTCCTCCAACTATTCATTAGTTGAGAAGGTGGTGACAGAGATAGGAAAACCTGCGGTCTCAGAGAGGAAGATAACAGAAGTTAAGAGAAGCGGCAAAGAGGGACTTCCCTGGTGGCGCAGTGGTTAAGAATCCGCCTGCCAATGCAGGGGACACGGGTTCAAGCCCTGGTCCGGGAAGATCCCACATGTCGCGGAGCAACTAAGTCCGTGCGCCACAACTACTGAGCCTGCGCTCTGGAGCCCACGAGCCACAACTACTGAGCCCACGCACCGCAGCTACTGAAGCCCACACACCTAGAGCCCGTGCTCCTCAACAAGAAAAGCCACCACAGTGAGAAGCCCGCGCACCACAACGAAGAGTAGCCCCCGCTCGCTGCAACTAGAGTAAAGCCCACGAGCAGCAACGAAGACCCAACGCAACCAAAAGTAAATAAATAAAATAAATTAAAAAAAAAAAAAAGAGAAGCAGCAAAGAAAGAGGAGAGGAGGGAGGCTTGTCTATTTCACACTATGGTCTTATGCTGGTCCCACACCCAAGAAAGAGGAAGAGAAAGTTTGTAGTTTCCCTTCCCCACTCTTTTCTATGTAGGTCTCTGCTTTCAAGACTGGCATATCCATGGTGGACAGTGTTCTGCTGGGCCACGTCACTCATTCAGTAGGTAGCAGGTGCACTGCTGCACATGGGTGCCCTGCCTCTCCTGCCCTCTCTATGGCAGTGAATGGCACTACTGTTCAAAGGCCACTCAAGCCAAAGATCAAGGCGAATTCCAGATTCCTCCCCTCTTCGACTGCTTCAGCAATAACTCATTATTAAGTCTTGTTAAGGTCTACCTTCATTTACTTAAAAAAAATTACTGAGTACCAGCTATGTACAGGTATGGGGTTAGAATGTAGAGACGATTAAGGTAGAATTCTGGTTCCTAAATCTGTCACATCAGTTCCCATTGATACTGCCTTTGTTCTTGCCCCAATTATGGCTTATCTCCTTTAGCACTGTCCCCTAATAGGCCTCCTTGCCTCTGGTCTCTCCAATCAACCTTTCCCAGTGCCACCACATGGTATTTCTAAAATGTGATCATCTGGGAATTCCCTGGCGGTCCAGTGGTTAGGACTCCGTGCTTTCACTGCCAAGGGCCCTGGTTTGATCCCTAGTCAGGGAACTGAGATCCCACAAGCCGCGTGGAGCAGCCAAAAAAAAAAAAAAAAAAAAAAAGTGATTATCACCATACACTGAGGTGACTGCAATGATGCCCCTTGGAAATACAGTCAGAATAGTATCAAGTGCAAGAAATATCTTAGGTAACACATAAGTAATATGTTAATGAAGGAGATTCAATTTTTGAACAAAGATCACTTGGGCAGATTCACTGAGTTTTATAATAATGCACTATAATTATATAGTATTGGATATTAGTGAACATGAACACAATTTGGATTTACATGCCAGTAAATGTTGCAAGAGGACAAGGCAAAGTTTATCACATAGATAAGTACAGTGATTACTTATTAATCTGATTAAGCTATTTCACTTAAATCCAACCTAATTTCAATAAATAAAACGGCAAAAGAGATGGAAATAGCTGAAACAATCAATTAACTAAAGCCATGAATAAGAAAAATGTTATTGGATATTAAGGTAACAATAACTTAATACTGTATTAAATAATATATGGTATAAACAGGCAGCTCTTCTATTTAGTTGTACCTATCTCAAAATACCTCCCCAACTCTAACAGCTTCGGCAGAACAAATCCAAACTGTAAAACACGCCAAAGCGGGCTTCCCTGGTGGCGCAGTGGCTGAGAACCCGCCTGCCAATGCAGGGGACACGGGTTCGATCCTTGGTCCAGGAAGATCCCACACGTCGTGGAGCAACTAAGCCCATGCGCCACAACTACTGAGCCTGTGCTCTAGAGCCCGTGAGCCACAACTAGTGAGCCCACGTGCCGCAACTACTAAAGCCCGCGCGCCTAGAGCCCGTGCTCCACAAGAGAAGCCACCGCAATGAGAAGCCCGCGCACTGCAACGAAGAGTAGCCCCCGCTCGCCGCCAACTAGAGAAAGCCCGCGCACAGCAAAGAAGACCCAACACAGCCAAAAATAAAATAATTAAGTAAATAAATTTATTTTTTAAAAAATATGCCAAAGCAGGCATTTGTTACAAAATTCAATGACTATAAAGTTAATCATTAAATGTTAATAGAATCTGGTGACATCAGAAACAAGCAGTAACTCCTTACGTGACACAAACAATTTTGATATCCTCCAGAAGTACTTTTATTAAAATAGGTATAAAATGATTTTATGTAGCTCTGAGTGTATACTGTGGTTCTGATCTTTGTTACTCATTCAATACTCACTAAATATTTAAGTTTCCCCCAAACTGTGGTAATACTCTTAAGATTACTAATCAGAAAAAAAATAAAATCATAAATTAAAAACTGTAATACTAATGGTAATAGAGCAAGAGGAAAATGAGAAGGAAAGGAATGGGAAGAAAGAGGAGGAGGGGTTATGTTAGAAAATTTCATTGAAATAAACAGAATTTTTAAACTAAAGGAGCAAGCCAGGTTTCAGAATAATTTGATACAATATGCTCCACACCAAGACAGCTTGGTTAAATTGATAAACTTAAGGAATGAAAAATATCTTTAGGCATCGAGACAGAAAAAGCAAATAAATTTGGCCTCAGGCCTCTCCTGGTGGACGTTTGTTTGATGCTCGAAGATAATGCAGCAAAGTCTACAAAGCTCTAAAGGAAAGACCGTGACCAGGTATATTACACCCAGCCAAGATGTCATGCAAGCGTAAAAGCAACTGATAGACATTCTCAACACCAAGACACTCTAGGAATTCAGAACACAGAAGTCCTTCTTGAGAAAAACTGCTGATTGACAACATCCGTCCAACCAAGAGCTGAATCAAAACAAAAAGAATCCATGAAAAGTGGTGTTAAAGTGAAAGGACCAGTGCTGTGAATTACAGCCATTGTGACATGGAACCAAGACTACAAACATGGGAGTGGACCATCCTGATCTTTCAGGGCAAAGACTTTGTTACTGTCTAAAATGGATGCATTTCATTAAAAACAAACTATAATGACTCCAGCCTCTTGATGCCTTGGTAATTTTTTTGCTTAATCTTAGAGAGGTCTTTTAGGAAATATTTTAGGATGAAGAAATATTTCTTTGAAGTTTAGCAAGTCTAATTTTACTTTAGTATCTTTTTCTTTCATCAAAGTCAAGGAAAATTAAATTTAACATTGCTTAAATAGCATGCTTCCTTTGAATAAGCTAATTGTAAGGGAAGATACACTCTGAGCTCGAAACAAGCAACTTGCAGAATCCTTTTTTTGCAACTCGGCCGGGTTGTTAGTTGAAAACTACCTGTATGTGGAGGCTGGCAGCACCAGGACAGACTCTGCGGAGTCTGCAGTCAGGAAATCCTGCATCCTGTCCTGGCCCTAGCTCGGATAAGATCTTCTATTTGCGGATGAGCTCCCATTAATGTCTGGGCCTCTTGCAACAATTCTCTCTTCCTCAATAATCTCATAGGAGGGTCTGGGAATTAAGGTAACAGCACAGGAAAAAACATCTCAAAAGACAGGAAAGTGCTTTATTGTGTTAAGAAGAGGTTAAATCCAACCAGAAGAGCCCATTCTCTGACCATATTGGAAAAGGTTTCAGTTTCCTATTGAAAGGTGCTGCCCAGGTACCAAGGGATCGGGGAGCGTCACTCAAGGCTGATTTTAAGCCTGTCCCCTGCACTCTGGTTCCTGCCACCACTGCGTGACGTCCACCTCTGCCCTGAACCCTCCCCTGGGCTGCCCAGGATGCCTCTCCCCACCTGTTGCCAATCACTCCAACTTCTGGTCTTGGGAGCTCTTTTCCCAGTTTATGATCTCATCATACGTCTCAAACTTGAATAACAGGTCTTTCATTTTCCCCACTCAACTGTAACTAAAGCTCTTCCTGCTACAAGTTTTGATGGTCCTGGATTAATTCCCCTACCCCATCCAGCCAAGCTTTGGGATCTGACACCCCAACATGGGTCTCATCGACAGTCCTAAACCCCCATTACCCTTGGCTGCAAGGCACTCCGCAGCGCTCCCCAGCACATATGATGAAAAGGCTGGCAGCCACCTTGACCTCCAGGTCAGGCAGGTCATGGCCGTGTGAGACTCTGGCCTTCTCCCCATGCTGCCACCTCTGCATTCTTGCAGGCCTCACCCCCACCTGCACCATGGCTCAGCCTCCTAATGCAGCTCCCTTTCCCCAGGTCCAGATTCTTTGCTTCAGTTCCGCTTGGGTCATATATCCAACAGTAAGGTGGTAAATCTCAAATTCTTTATGGAATAGGGTAAAATGTAAATAAGCATGCAGCCAAAGAAAAAAAATCCTGGTCTCCTTGCTCCTAAACTTGCCCACTTCAATCAAAGTACCAGAGTGCAGAAGAGGATCTGAACATTATCCCACTCTCTGCCTTAATACCACCAGTGGGTTTCCAACAGAGTCCCCAAAGGTCCATTCACACTGTGTTCTACAGGATACTCGCTGGTACAAGAGTAAACTGCAGGAAAATGGAGCAAACTGAGAACATTCCTTTGTCCCGGAAATTGTAGGATAGAGTCCAAACTCTCCCATGTTTGACCCTAGCTCACCCTTCCAGACCCTGCCCTCCAGCACAGCCTTTATTTGCAGTTCCGGAAATGCAGCAGACTTGCTGGTGCCTCTGCCTTTGCACATGCTCCCTCCCCTTTCTGCTTCCTTACAGGCCAGGCTAAGTGTGACACCCCCTTGGAAGCTGCCATCCCCAGCCAATCCAGGCTGGGCAGGTGGCCTTTTCTGAGATCACATGCCTGGTGCCTGCCTTCCTTCTTCCTTCTGCCCTTAAATAACTGAGCACACACGGGATGTCAGCCGTCTGGCAAGGGAAAATATGAGGGAGAGGACTGTGTCTTATCACACTGTCCTAAGGGCGACTATCAGCACAGAGTGACAATGGTGAGCAGGCTTCCTTGAAGCACTTTGCAGCCTTGATTGTTAACTGCAGATCTGGTTCCTCCAGCAGACTGTGACCTCAGAGGGCCAGGGCTGTATCTGTTTGTACTTATACCCTAGCACCTAGCAGAGGGCTTGCTACATAGTAGGAATGTGGGCTGAAAGAATGGACTCCACAGGCATGGTGATCAAATGCCAATGGCCCCAGGGAGGACACTCCCAAGCTGAGTTTGAAAGTTTAAAGCCACTTCTGATGCCGCTCCCAGTGTGAGCCCTAAGTCAGCTCAATGTCAAAGGATGGAATGGTTTATTATTGACTTGTAACCTGCAGGAAGTTGTGGGTTATTTATGACACTGAGGTTTTGTGCAGAAGAAACAAGTTGAGTTTTCCTAGTAACCAATGGTAGATTATGAAACAACTGTGAATTGTGACTGTGTGTGTACGATTTTTAAGCAATACTGTCAGGTTTTTGAAGCCATCTACCATGCTCAAGGGAAAAGAATCCTGTTCTCTTGCTGGCTGGACCTCCTTGCCCCTTGTACCTTGCCCACTGTGGAGAAATCCACTCCCCACACTAGAGGTGAAGCACTCTGTAAGCTACCACCATCTGGGGCTCTGGGAGAGGCCCCATCCTCACTGCAGGGTAGGAGATGTAAACTGTGGTTTATACAATTGCTGCCAGCCCCTATCAGCTACTAAGACTGTGCAGTCTAGATGTCCACATGTACATGTGAGCAGACAACACAGAACCACAGGACCTACAAAGAGAATCAGCAGCCAAAATGGGGACCAAACTGATTCGTGGCTCTCACTGAAAAAAAGGGTAATATAGGAAACATAAACCTTCTAAAAATTCTAAGTTTGTTTTTCAGGGAGATTTAAGAATATACACTGAGAAAACAAGAACAGGCTGACAAGAAAAAGCATCCTGAGAACACTGACCTTGTTTGGCAATTAAAAAAACATGATTGCAATTGTTGCAGCACCATGGATGGACCTAGAGACTGTCATACTGAGTGAAATAAGTCAGGCAGAGAAAGATAAGTATCATATGATCTCACTTATATGTGGAATCTAAAAAAATGATACAAATGAACTTATTTACAAAGTAGAAACGTAGTCACAGATGTAAAACACAAACTTAAGGGTTGTGGGGGAAAGTGGGGGAGGGAGAGATAAATTGGGAGATTGGTATTGACATATACACAGTACAATATATAAAATAGATAACTAATAAGGACCTCCTGTATAGCACAGGGAACACTACTCAATACTCTGTAATGACCTATATGGGAAAAGAATCTAAAAAAGAATGGATATATGTATATGTATAACTGATTCACTTTGCTGTACAGCAGAAACTAACACAACATTGTAAATCAACTATACTCCAATAAAAAGTTAATTAAAAAAAAGCCACACACACAAAAAAACAATAGTTATAAAAAGAAAAAATAAGCAAATGAACAGAAATCAATATACAGAAAAGTAGAAGACAATTTCTTTGAGCTGAAGAAAGACTTGAATTTTCAGTTCAACAACGTCAGAGAGGATTATTGAAAAAAGAAAAGACCTATAGCTTGATCAATCATTTTCAAGAATAAAGAAAAATTATATAAAAATCCTTAGCAAACAAAAACAGATTACCCACAGGGGAAAAATAATTATATAATAATTAAATTTCTCATCTGCAGCACTGGAGGCCACAAATTTATGAAGCAATGTGTATATATTCCAAGATGAAAGATTTGTGATTGTGACCTCAGAATTTTACACCTAGCTAAACTTTCCTTTAAATGTGACAGCAGAGAACTCCCTGGCGGTCCAGTGGTTAGGATTCCATGCTCTCACTGCTGAGGGTCCAGGTTTGATCCCTAGTCAGGGAACTAAAATCCCACAAGCTGTGTGGCATGGCCAAAAATAAAAATAAAAAATAAATTAAAAAATAAATGTGACAGCAAATGAAGGACATGCAAGTTAAGACAATCAAGATTCCAGAAAGTAAACTCTGAAAAGCAACCAAAAAAAAATTACTTGAAGTATTCCAGCCAAATGGGAAATTAATAACATTAAATAATTGAAGAGGAAGATATGTTATAGAAAAAATTATTGTGAGCAATGAAACTAATTAAAATCTAAGATTATAGATAACAAGTGGGTTATAATGTGATGATGACATTTAATAACTGTCAAAAAAGGATGCTTAGAATAGAAAAGACATAAAATTTGGTAATAATCTAGAACTAAAATTTCATGTTATTTCAACTATATCTGAATGTGGGAAGAGAAAGAGGGGAGAAGAAAAAGTATGCTAAAAGTTTTATCTTATCTGGAAGAACAATTGTAATCTACTCTTGATGGTGAGAGACACACACACACACACACACACACACACACACACACATGTTCTAATATGTTTGTTAAAAATTTAAACCAGAATAGAAAGAGGAGAGATATATATGATATATCTCTACAAAGAATACACATTTTTAAAAAATCCTAGGAATATGCTAGTCCACGGAATATGGTCCAAGGCCCCAAAGAAAACATCAGTATAGTCCCAGATATAACTCAAATACTAGGTGACCATACTGTAGAAATTAACATCAAATATTTAAATCAAACATCACAAGCCACTTGAAAATTTTAGAAAACTCCCTCCCCCAAACTCTTCTATCAAAGAAAAAATGTTTAAAAAGAGAAAAGACTGAAATTATAGATATTTGAGAAATGATTGACTATGATTACACTACATCAAAGTTATGGGATGCAGCCAATGTCATACTCACAGGAGAACGTATTAAACAATAAGGATAACAAATAAATGAATTAAATGTTCAGTTAGATGATGAATAATGAGAGACAAGTAGAAGAAAGAAAATAATGATGATTAAAAACAAAATGATTAATTAGAAAAAAGGAAAACATTAATATCAGTAAGCAATAAAAGGAAAGACCAAAAAGCCAGTGCTTTGAAAAGATCACTAAAGTAACCACAAATATACAACATTAGAAATAAGAAAGGGAACACAGTTACAGGTATAGAGGAGATTTTTAAATTATAAAAGATAACTCAGGATGAACTAGAAAACATTCCAAAAAATCTGATTCAAGATCCAAAAAAAAGAGGAAAAAACCCTACTCTTCAAAAAAGGTACCTGTATCAGATAGTTTTTCAAGAAACTTCTACAAGCTTGAATTGCTATGTTCTTTAAACTAGTCTACAGCAGAAAAATTATAAGAGTAGCATTTTAACATTTATTGAGTATTTAATATGTGCCAGGCACTATGCTAAGCAATTTATATATATTATCATGTTCAAAAAAGTTTGCAAACTCATTGAAAGAGTTGTCTTATCAAATGAATAAGAAAACTTGACAAGGAAATCATACATATTCATAAAATTTGATCACATTTATAAATATAGATAATAGCCTAAATAAAACAGTACTAAATGGAATCTAGCTAGAAATTAAAATAATAGTATATCATGACCAAATAGAGTTCTTCCTCCCAGGAATTAAAAAATGGTTCAACATAAAGAAACCTATTGATATAATTCATCATATTAAAAGGTGAAAGGACATCTTCAGAGTCCAAAAGAACATCTATTCCTGAGTTAAAAATAAAACAAAATAACAGCAACAACAAAACTCTTAGAAAACTAGAACTGGGAGGCAACTTAATGTGATTTTTAAAAGTCACCTAAGGAAATCAATAATAAGCATCATACTAAACAAGAAAACATAAGAAACTTTCTCATGAAAGATAGGTACAAGACAAAGTTGCCTTTTCTAACCACTGCTTCACATTATTCAATACTGTCCTGGCAGTTCTGGCCAATCCAATGAAACAAAGCTACAAAGAGGTAATATGTATAAATACTGGAAAGAAAATAGTTTTTATTATTTGCAGCTGATATGACTGTTTACCTAGAAAATCCAAAAAATCAACTGAAAAACTTACAAGAATAAAAGAGCCCAATAAGCTGGCTAGATGTAATATAAATATACATAAATTAATAGCATTAGTGAATGTTAATGGTAACCAGTTAGAAATTATAATGGAAAAAGATTCCATTCATAATATTATTACATATTAGAAATTTCACTATAATTTAAAAGTTCAAGATGTTTGTGAATAAAACTATAAAACCCAAAGATATAACCAGAGATGAGGCCAATTCTTCCAAGATTTAATGCCATCTCAGTCAAAATCTCAATGAATATGTAAGTTCTGAAACTGCATGAATTGTAAGAGCAAAAGCAACTGTACAAATTATGAAAGCAAAATTATTTTTGAAGAAGAATGGGAATTCACCCTATCAAATATAAAGCTACAGAACTCCTTACAGTAGTAAGGATTAGCATAAGAATAGTTTGGTGCAAAACAGAGATTTACAAACATATTCATGACTACATGGACATTTAGTACAAGATTAAAAGGGCATTTCAGATCAAAGCAAGAGTGGATTATTCATAAGCTACAAGGATATATTGTACAACATGGGGAATATAGCCAATATTTTATAATAACTATAAATGAAGTATAACCTTTAAAAATTGTGAATCACTATATTGTACACCTGTAACATAGAATATTGTACATCAACTATACTTCGATTTTAAAAAATGGTAAAAAAACAAACAAAAAGAGTGAATTATTCAATAAAAGTTGTTGAGAGAACTGGCTTTCCATTTGGAGAGAAATGCAAAGCAAGGGTTCTTACCTTATACCACACACAAAAATAAATTCCATGGGAATGAAAAATTTAACTATAAAAACAAATTATTAAAATAGAGTATAAGTAAATATTTTCAACATTGGCGTGGGAAAAATCTTTCCTAGGATGATCAAAGCCAGATACCATAAAGGAGGAGATTGATGGATTGGACTACATAGAACTAAAAACTTAAACACAACACCTCATATTGAATGAATGACAAAGGTCAACACAGGAAAAATATCTGCACTATAACAAGCTCTTACAATTAAAGACTAATTCCTAAAAGTAAACAAACAAAGAAGCAAAGGACCTCAGGAGGCAATTCACAAATGCAGAAGCTCAATGGCCAACAAACACATGAAAAGCCACTGGACCTCAACCTTAACAATAAACAAAGAAATCCAAATTCCAACAGTAGTATCAGCTGTGGAGGAATCTGGTAGTACAGGTGGTAAATCTCCAAGCGGGAAGTAAGCAAGCCACAGTCAGTTTAGCAGGAATGGAGCTCTGTCTGAGTGTGCCCCCAATGGGCAAAGAATACTTCACTTTGCAAGCAGATCCCCAAGAATCTTATACAAGCTATCTATTGTGGGGGGGAGTATTAAAAGTTCACATAGGTATGCTACCTTTTTGCTTAAAGGAGGAAAAATGAGACCTATAACACTATATACTCCTACCTGTGTGTATATTCACAAACTCTGGAAACATTCAAAACTGGTAACCACGGTTAAACGTGGATGGGGGAGGGAGAAGTGGTGGGTATTAGGCAGATGGGGGACAGAGTGGAATGGAGACTTTGTCCTCTCTATAAATTTTCTTTGTAATTTTTTGCACCATATAAATGTATTATCTATCCAAAAAATCCTGAATTAAAATCCTGTGCTGTTTAGTAAAAATCATTAATATTGGACACGACTTTTTTTTTTTTTTCTCATACAGACACTCACAGGAAGTGCGGTGTTCCGGTTTTGACTTTTCAGACAGAAACTAACTACCCACATCTCATTCTAGAATCCAGCTATACTGAGACTCCATGGCAGTGCTTCTGGAAAATTCCACTATAAGACTTTCTAAAGGGCAGTTTGGCCACATGTATCGAAATGTAAAACTTTCATAACCCTTCACCTAGAAATGGCATTTCTAAAAATTTATCCTGAAGAAATGACAGGATATGGGTGAAAAGATGATTCTGCAGCATTATTTCTTATAAGCGGAAATTGGAAACTATTGCTATCCATCCATTCGCACGGGACAGCATAAATTGTGGTCATCGCTATTGATGCTGCTGGTCTGTGGACCTTATTTTGAGTTGCAAGACGTTAGAAGCTCCTTGACCCACGTTCCCGGCTGTGAGACTTTGGAACTCTGTTCCCCGCACCTTCTACCTCGCTCTTAGATGCCTCACCCCACCCTGGGCAGGCCTGCTCACCTGGTCAGCGTAGGGTTGCGGTGGTTAGGGTTGGAACAGAAGATGTTGTTGGACTTGCGCGTGCCATCCAGAAAGTCCCGCGCCGACTGGCTGCGGAGTTCCGCCAGTGGCCGGGCCTCGTGCTTGAGGAACCACTGGTGCGCCTCGATGCACTTGGCGCAGAGGAGCTGCTCGCACTCGAAGCACCAGTAGTCGGCCGGCTCTTTGCAGCGGGTGCACAGTGCCTGCGCATCCACGATTTGCCGGTACACCGACAGGCGCCGCTGCAAGCTTTCGAAGAAGACGTTGTCCAAGGCCTGCGCATCAGGGCCTGGGGGCCAGGGAGCCTGGCAGATGGGGCACTGCATGCCTGGCTCCTCCAGGCATCCTGAACACAGCGTGTGCAGACAGGGCAGCAGCTTGGGGCACTTGGCTTCTGCCCGGCAGCCCTGGCAGCGCAAGAACTGGAACTCTTCCTCCGTGGCTTGCTGGGGGATCAGAGAGGGAGGTGAGATCTGAAGTCCCAGGAGTCTCCACCCAATGGACACCCGCCCCTATGGCTGCAGGCTCAGAGTGGGACTTCCTATTCCATACCAGGCTGTCATTGGATGATGCGAAATCCAGGCTTATCAGTACCCCAATCCTCCACTTACTCAGGCCTTCCCACTCTCACTTCACAATTTACTGAGCATCTACTTCTCCTAAGACACAGTACTAGGCCCTGAGATACAAGGATGTATAGGACAAATCCCTGCCTTCAAGGAACTTAAGTTTAAAAAGGAGATTCATTAAGTGTACATCATATAACCTCACATAAAGTGCTTAATACACTTTGATGTTTCCTCAGAAAGTTAAACATAGAACTACCATATGATCCAGCAATTCCACACCTAGATATATACCCCAAAGAACTGAAAACAAGTACCCAGATACTTGTACACTCATTATTCTGTACACGGCATTATTCACAATAGCCAAAAGGTGGAAACGACCCAAGTGTCCATCAACAGACAAATGGATAAACAAAATGTGGTATATACACACAATGGAATATTATTCAGCCTTAAAAAGTAAATTCTGACACATGCTACAACATGAATGAACCTTGAAGACATTATGCCAAGTAAGATCATCCAGAGACAAAGGGACAAATATTGTAGGAATCCACTTATAGGAAATATCTAGACTAGGCAAATCCACAGAGAAAGTAGATTACAGGTTACTAGCCACTGGGGGAAGAGGGGAATGAGGAGCTATTGCTTAAAGGGTACAGACTTTGTTTGGATAAAAAAATTCTGTAAATAGACGGTGGTGATGGCTACACAACATTGTGAATGTATTTAATGCCACTGAATTGTACACTTAGAAATGGAGAAAACATACATAATATATATATTTGATAACATTTTACCACAAAAAAAGTGCTTAATACAGTACCTGGCCCATGAGAAATATTCATAAATGTTAACTAGTATTGTTAATATTATTCCTAGGTGTAAATGCAAATAATGAAAGTTACTGCAATATGGTGTTATTTGTACTTTCATGAAGGACAGTAAAAAGGGCCTGGAAGAACATAGAGCAAGTGATCTAAGTAGTTCCTTTGGGGGTCGGGGTTGGCTAGGGGGTTTGTGCAGGAGAAGACTAATAAACCCCTAATAAACCCCTTGGGGATGGGGGTTAGGGGAGCAGGGTGCTCCAAGAAAAGGATCCAAGAAGCTTCCTAAAGGAGAGACCACAGGAACTCTGAGGCCTTAGCCAAGACACCTCTCTCCCACTTTCTGATCTGGGCACTAGGGTTCTTGTTTTTCCACACCTGGGACATGTTGGGGGTTCCCAGGCCGGTGCAATAAGGCTACTATTAGGTAGGTCCTTCGTCTGAGGCAGGGGATAAGAGGAAGGTCCCAGCGTGGGGGCGGAAGAGTCCGGTCCGGGGTGCCACTGACCCTCAGCATCTTACCCCCCCTGCTCGTGGAGAATCGCAGCCCAGAGAGCCCCCCCTACTTATCCTCGTCCCATTTTCTACTTTCCGTGACAGCTACCCCAAACCGAGAAGGTCAGGACCTCATGCCTGGTCTTCCTTCTTTGTATCACTCTTTAAGGTACGTGGCCAAGTTCCCCTGTCCCTCCCCACATCTCCCCCAAGCAAAATCAACAAAGCCTGAACCCCATCTCCCCAAACGCAGTACTAGTACCTCTGTGGGGCTGTGGCTGGGCTCGTGGCCTTCGGAGAGGGACTCCGGGGGAGGCATGGTGGGGGCGTGGGGCAGTGCGGGGTCCTGCTGGGGCCCCGGAGATCGGGCGGGTGCAGCCTCCTGCTGCATGGAATCCAGCGCAGTTTCGATTCTCGGTTTTGATGTTGAAGGGCGGGAGAAGCTGAACCAGAGGCGTGCGCCAGACGTCTGAGCTCCCGAAGCCTCCGAAAGGGGAGGGGCCCGCCGAGGGTCCGCCTCCCGAGAGGAAGTGAGACACTAGCTGTGGGCGGTTCTAGGGGCGGAGAAATCGACTGTGGGTTCCGAAGACTCGCCCCGAGCAGGGAGGAGGAAGAGGGAGGAGAGGAGTAGACGCACAGCTGGACAGTGTCAGAGCTGACCAGGAAGGAGGCAGCCCCCGCCCTCGGTTTTGAAACATTCATTCATCTCACACTGGCACAGCTTTGTGCCAGCCCTCAGCTGGGAGCCGGAGCCGCAGAGGTGAGCCACACGTGGCTCCTACTTTGGAAGAACCCCAGGTCTAATGGAGGAGCAGGCCCCCAAAAGGAGATTTTCACACAGTATTGAGACTGGCTGGAAAGGAGATCCCTCAGCTGGGACATGAAGGAATGGTGGGAATTCGCCAGGGATTCAGAAATTGGAGGGACACTTTAAGCAGAGAGGACAGCACATGCAAAGGCATGGAGGTTTGAAACAGGAGAGCTTGTTTAGAAACTAGTTTTGAGAGAAAACAACTAGTTTTCAGTTTCAGTTTTGGTTATTTTCAGATTTAAGAGGGGACCCGTGAGTAACGTCGGCCCAGGAGTGGCCTGGGGCAAGGTGATAGCTAAGCAGATGGACAAGTACTGCGGGCAACAGAGAGTCGGTGAAAGGTTTGGAAACGAGGAACAACATGATCTGTTGTGTATATTGGGACAGTCATTCTGACAACCTAGGGGCAGGTGGCCTGGTCTAGGATAGTGGCTGTGGGATGTGGGGAGAGACCTGAGTCAGAGACGCTAGGAGGACACTGAGTGGAGATGAGGGGAACAAGATGATGCCTTGTGTGACAGTTGGAAGGGCTGGTGAATCCGAGGCAGTAGGGAGTGGGGAGGGAATGGGAAGAGCCGGTGGGCAGGTATGAGAAGAGTGAGGAGAGACACAGTGGTTAAGAATCCTCCTGCCAAGGCAGGGGACACGGGTTCGAGCCCTGGTCTGGGAAGATCCCACGGAGCAGCTAAGCCCATGCGCCACAACTACTGAGCCCGCATGCCACTACTACTGAAGCCCACGTGCCTAGAGCCTGTGCTCTGGAACAAGAGGAGCCACCGCAATGAGAAGCCCCCGCACCACAACGAAGAGTAGCCCCCGCTCGCCGCAACTAGAGAAAGCCCGTGCGCAGCAACGAAGACAACGCAGCCAAATATAAATAAATTTATTTATTAAAAAAAAAAAAAAAATGAGGAGAGAGCAAGTTAGCTCTTGGCCAAAGGAGAAGCCCAGCTCCAAGCTGGTGAGGGGAGAAAGCACAACTCCAGGTGGCATCACTGGGCCAATACCCCTGTCTTCAAACTTCAAAGCATCCCAGTCGTTGTGCTGACTCCCGTGTACCCATTTTGTGCTCAGTTCCAGTCTGGGACAGACTAGAGGGATGGTGACAGGGCCTATCTCTTGTAAAGTTTATAGTCTGGGGTGGGGGCGGGGGGATGCGGGGAGAACTAACTTCCCAGGGACAGTGCAAAGCCTCAAGAGCCTACCCTACCCTGCAGCTTGATCAGTGCCCCCAGGGGTTTAGAATCAGGCCATCAAACTAGTAAAAGCCAAAGATGGTAAGCAGCCATCTGCAGAAGGGACCTGGAAGTGGACTGAGGGGCCTGAGGGCTGGCATGTGTGAGACAAGGAAAGCTTTATTAATTTCTTTGCCCGCTTTGGAAGACAGCCTGCCCAACACCTTGTTGGAAATGAATGCTTCTCAGAGTAAATTCACCATCTGCATTTGAGTTTTCTCAAGCCATGGACAGACAAGTTACCTCTGGGTACCTGGATCAAGGGGCATGCTGCTTCTGCATCCGGAAGACTGAGGATCTCACCTCTGTGATGCTCTGGAGGGCTGCCTTGGGTTACCGCTGTGCAATCCCCTCCTTCCTTACTCTGCCTTGCTCCCTGAGGTGTGCACACGAAATTTCTTTCTTTGTGTGCCCAAGTTCAGGCCCTCCTGCCCCACCTTGACCCACAATGACCTGGCTACTCCTTCATTCAACAGATAAGCACTGGGATCCACTCTGTGCCAGGCCCTGCTTGCGGGCTGGGGGGACACAAAGAGGAATAATTTGTTTATCATGCCTTGGAGAAACCCTAATTCCATATAAGGGGAACCTTCCCAAAATCCGTCCCTAGTTTTTGAGTTTGTGCTGAGAAGGCTGGTAGCATTTCCTTGCTTCTGGAGAAGATTCAGCTCCTGAAAACCCCCTTACAAAGCTCAACTTCTCTTCCTGCTCCTTTTCTAAGGCCTAGTGGGAGCAGGGTGTAGGAGGACGGACTCCTGCGGGCTTCCAGGAGCACAGACTACCCGCCGTCCCTGCCCCACGGCCGCAGTTCGGTCCTCCCAGCGCAGGGGGTGCTGTGCGACGGTGAGAGCCGAGCCCGACCTGCCTCCTCCTCCTGCGCCAGGGCCACCGCCCATGGCCGCGCAGGCGAAACCGGGAGCGGCGGCCAGCAGGGGCGGGGCAGTGTAGCGGCCGGCTGGTCAGGCTCCGCACCGTGCTGGGGCGCGGGGCGTAACCCCCGTTAGGAGCCATGCTCGGCAGGTCTGGGTACCGGGCGCTGCCCTTGGGGGACTTTGACCGTTTCCAGCAGTCGAGCTTCGGCTTCCTGGGCTCGCAGAAGGGTTGCTTGTCCCCGGAGCCGGGCGGCGTGGGGCCGGGGGCCGGTGAGTGGCCGCCCAGCACAGCGGACCCGGGAGAGATCGGCTGGCACCCCTGGGCCCGAACTCTCTGCCTCTCGGGAGTCAGCCGGTCTTGCGCGCTCACATTCTAAGAGGAGGGACCGAGAGGGGGTCTCCACAATGTGGAGAAGGGCTTGGACCAGGCGCTGGGATGCTACTGCTGATCCAGCCCTCCGAGGGCTACGGGGCTGCAGCACCAGAGCTCTCTCATCTTCCAAGAAGCCGCTCCCCACCTCGTTTCTCCTCGGCTTTTATCAGCCCAGAGGTTTTCGGTTTCCATTTTGCCTAGAAAGAAACTAAGGTCTAGGCATAGGAGGTCACCAGCACGCCAAGGGCACTTGGCTGCAGAGAAATGGCAGAATCTTCACCTCAGGGGGCACCTCTAGACTCCCTGAGCTTGAGCATCTCCCTGTTTCCTGGTGGAGATGCACAGGCCCCAAAGGCAGGCCCTCAGGTGCCTGTCATGTCTTCCAGGCCCTGTCTTGCTCCAAATCCTTGAGTAATTCCCTTGGCCCGTAGGCCAGATCCCACATGCCACAGCCTAACAACCAAAACCTCAGAGGATGTGGCCCCTCTGTGACCCTCCTCTAATGAAAGCTGCCCCTATCCAAGGGTTCCTTTCCTGCAGGGGCCACATGGGTCAGAACGAGGCAAGAAAGGAGATTAAGCATTCTGGGGCTCAGAGAGCCCAGAAGTATAGGGTTCCTGGAAGTGTGGAGTAGCGGCTCCTGTCTGCTTTCTGTTCAGGGTTGGGAGAGGAAAGAGAGCAGAAAATAACCTCTCCCAGATTCTGGGGCTTTCTCAGCTTTCACTCCCATTCTGGGCTTCTGGTTCACAGGGGCAGGGACCTGTGGTTCAGATGAATCTCATTTTCCTAGTTCTCCGCCCCCCCACCTCTCACCTGAAGCTGCTTCAAGCGAGGCATGGCCCAGAGGGCATTAAAGGGGGGTAAAGAATTGTGAGCTAGGAAAGAACAGCTTTGCCCTCATCTCTGGCATCTGTTGAAGAGCAATTGATGCTTTATCCCTTTAGGCTAAGGTCCAGTGATGCCACCTGGAGTTGTGCTTTCTCCCCTCACCAGATAGCCTTAGGCTGTCTCCAAAAGGACTCCTTGAAAGCACACTTCTGGGGCTGATAGTAGAGGAGGTGTTATGCCAGCAGCATTCAGTTCAACCCAGCGTGTGTTTACAGATGCCCAGGTACTCCTGGCTTTGCCAGCTATGGGAGGCAATATAAATCAGACAAAAGGATTGACTCCTGCTCAGCCCAGTGAGGAGAGCATCGTGTGATTGGCTTCTCAACTCCAATGACTACCGTCTAGCAGAGAATAGGCCTTGTGAGGATGGGACTTGGGACAGATTTGTTTTGGTGTATGGGAGGAAGGAACAGTCCTTAACTAGCACCTGCCCAAAGATATAGGAGTAGTATTAGGCAAGGCGAGTATTTGATGGTCCTTAGGGCACGGCACTAAAGTGGAGTGAAGACTTGTGAGCTAGGAAAGAACATCTTAGCCCTGAAAAGGAAGGAGCCACTGAAAGGGGAGGTGGGCAAAAGGTACACTTGACTGAGTTCACTCAGCCAGCAGCTGTCCTGCCAGACCCAGCTGGCATTCCTTGACTACCTCTGCTCTCTTGTCCCCAGATGCACCTCAGAGCTGGCCTTCCTGCCTCTGCCATGGCCTCATCAGTTTCCTGGGGTTCTTGCTGCTGCTGATCACCTTCCCCATTTCTGGTTGGTTTGCCCTGAAGGTAAGGCTGGCTGGGTCAGCCCCCAGAATGGTTGGGCCATGTTGAGAGCTTTGGCATTGGTGGGTGAATTCCCCATCCTCTGCCCCCTTCCCCTAAATATTATCACAGCTCTGTGAAATGGGCTGGACAAGAATTGTTCATTCTCACCTTTCAGATGAGGAAACTGAAGCTCAGACTTGTCCAAAGTCATACTGGGAGCCAATAAGTGGCAGAAACAAGTCTTCCCAAACTCCCAAGTTTGGGGGTCTGAACACTGGCTTTAAGGTGCACACAGATATCTTCCTCCCTTAGGGTTAGGTTAAATTAGAAATGAAAATCACTCAACCTGGCCCAGCAGGTGATGAGTAATAGGAATTCAGGCCTCGTTTTCAACAAGGGATGGTGCAGATGGGAAAGGATGAGCTAGAGTTGAGGATTGCACCTGAGAGCTGCAGTGAAGGTGGAAGCCTACCCTCGTGCGGCCCCAGGCAACAGCCAGTGTCTCTAGAAAGCTTGGGGTTTGGTGTGGTCTTGAAGGGAGTCCTTAGAAGTTCCTAAATCCTAGTCCCCAAACTGCCACTGAAACAAATATCATGTGACCTTGGGCAAGTCACTGCCTCTCTGAGCCTTCATTTCTCAATTTGGACATATTTCCTTGTTTGAGGACTCCAGGAACCTGAAGTTGGCAAAACCCTTTGCTCGGGGCTGCTATTAGAGCAGCCCAGCTTTTCCCTTAACTAAGACAAGGGCAGACAGTTTCCTGGTTTGAGTCATGTCTAGCTTCAGATCACACAGGTGAAAGGTTTCACTGAGGATCAAGTCCATACAGTATGGCAGATGAGAGCATGGCTTTGGGAGTCATTCAGGACTGCGTTCAGATCTTGCGTGTTTCACTTGGGGGCTTTGTGATTTTTGAGCACATCAGTTAACGTCTCAGAGCTTTGGTTTTTTCATCTAAAGACAGAGCTCAGGATACCTGACACTGAACAAGGCCAGAGGGAGAGGTGAGGGAGGGACCTGGGGAGACATCATTGCCAGCAGCAGCTCAGTGCTTTCAACCCTTTCCCTTGCTGCTATGGACAGATCGTGCCCACCTATGAGCGCATGATCGTGTTTCGACTGGGCCGGATCCGCACCCCTCAAGGACCCGGTATGGTTCTCCTCCTGCCCTTCATTGACTCTTTTCAGAGGGTGGATCTGAGGACACGAGCCTTCAGTGTCCCTCCTTGCAAGGTGAGGGGCTTCTTGGCTCCCCTGGACAGAGGGAGTGGGGGCTTATGCTGGGTGTATTGGCCTGTGAGTAGCCATTAGGGGTGAGGAATGAGGAAGATACCAGAAAAAGGGGGAGGGGGCTGGGAGGACATCCTTGATCCATATACCTAAGCCCACGCACTTGGGGATACCATTTTGCTCTTGAGGAGCTAGTGACCAGGTGAGTGGGTCAAGTGGGGTGGTCTCAGTGGGCCTGGCCTCTTTGCACCCCCAGCCCCTCTTTCATGGCCTCCCCCAACAGTTGGCCTCTAAGGATGGGGCTGTGCTGTCTGTGGGGGCTGACGTCCAGTTCCGCATCTGGGACCCGGTACTGTCGGTGATGACAGTGAAGGACCTGAACGCAGCCACACGCATGACGGCCCAGAATGCCATGACCAAGGCTCTGCTCAAGAGGCCTCTGCGGGAGATCCAGATGGAGAAGCTCAAGATCAGCGACCAGCTCCTGGTAGGCAGCTCCACACAGGGCAGAGTTCGATGGCTGGCACCTCGGCCCAGCTCTGCCTGCCAGGGCACTTTAGCAGAGCACGAGATCACTCTGGGCCTCAGTTTACCTTATGTCCCAAGAGTGTAACAACTTTTGAAGAGTCAGTGGTCTGGGTGGGACTGTGAGTTGAGGAACAGAAGGTGGCACAGACCATAGGGATCTTGGGCACATCTAGCCCTGAGAGGTGAAGGGGCTGGGACGGGGGAGTGGCCTGACACAAATTCTTGGGTCCTGCCCCGACTGCCTGAGGTTTTACTCTTCACTGCTCTGCAGGCATTGCCATGACAACACTGGGCCTCAGGGGCACTCAGCAGCCTCGGGGCAGGCAGGTGGGTGAAAGGAGCAGGGGCCTTCCTGGCCCAGTCACCTTCAGGGGAATTCCATGCTCCTCGAGGCAGCATGTGCATTTTTGTGGGTTTGTGTTCTTTGTTCTGAAGAGAACAAAGGGACCTGAGGACATTTGGACCTTTTTCCTGCCTCTTCTCTGAGTGTGAGCAATTACACTGGCATTCATCTCAAATCCCTCCTGTGACAAGATGGGGTTGAAATACACGTGTGAAGGCGTGTCCCCTGCTCCTCACGTTCACCTTGTGCTTTCTCCCGTGTCCTGGCAGGGGACCGTGGGTGAAGTTTCCCCTCGTTCCCCTAAGATCTGCTTTCCCCAGGGTTAAAGGACAGGAAGGGGAGTGGGGTAATGCCAGTCCTGGAGGTCGCAATCCCTTCAGGAAGTAAATCATCTGGGTGAAATTCCCAAGAGAAGCTCTCATATGCATAGCATTTTGCCTGCCTCAGTGTATCTCTGCTTTACATTTTGCTGCAAAGGCTGGTATTATTGTTTTATTTTGGAGGAAGGAAACTAAGGCTCAGAAATTATTTGACTTGCCCCTAAGAGCTGTGGTCAGGGCAGAGCTGGACCAGAGCCAGATCACCTGCCCCCCCATCCCCCCATCCAGTGCTCAGTCTTATACAACTCAGATCACAATTTGATAATTTTTATTCATGAAACCACATTCAGTTTTGATCTACCTTTAGGAAGAGAAAATTGCTCTCGGCCTTGTTGTACATGGCTTTGGTGCAACAAAGCCAAGAGAGGCCATCTGAGGGAGTGAGTCCCATACCAGGGCATTAGAGTCATGTAGGGCCATTGCCCAGATTGAGTTGGCTCCTGGTAAAGTGGGGTCAGTTCCTGGTTAAAATGAAATCTCAGGAAATCCAGCACACCTCCCTAAGGCCTGTTTCAGGCATACGTTTCTCATTCTCACCGCGCCTCCACTTCTGCGTACTTTTCCTCTAGAGGGATTGCACGCTCCCCACCTCTCACTTGCTGGGCCCTCCTTAGCTGCTTACCCGCGTGCTCCAGGCCAGCCGCTTCACCCCTCACTGCCCCAGCCCAGCCTCCCCCATTGCCACCCCACCCGTCCCTCTGCCACAGGCCTTGCCTCTTAATCCTCAGGAGAAAACACTCTAGGGTGAGAACTCTTTCAGCTTCCTCCAGCATCACCCCTTCAAACTCATCTACATCTGTGCTGTTTTCCTGCCTCACTGGAAGCATCTGCTTCCTCTGCACCGGGCAGTGCTCTGGTCCCAGGACTCGGCTCCCTTCCTCAGTTCAGCCTCTTCTTGCCTTTTTGCAAGGACACATGTTCTCCCTTTGTCCCAGACCCCCTCTAGCTCTTAACCCCTCTCTCCCCTTTCCTTCCTCCCCTTCTGTCCTTAATCTAGGCTCCCCCCACGCTCCTAAGACTGACGTCACTGCCGACCTCATGGTGACCTCCCTCTTGCTAGCACAGGGGCACTTCTCAGTCCTCCCCTTACTTCACCTGGAGGCAGCCTTTGACTCCATGGACCCATCCTTCTCTTATTCTTGGATCCTCTGCTTCCTCGGGCTTCCATTATTCCACACTCCTGGTTACTCCCTGTTCTCCTGCCCTTCTGTTTCCAGGTTTCCCTCAGTGGTCTCTTCTCACCTGTGACCTCCCAGGAGAGCTTACCCACCTGAGGCTTTTTGCTAACTCTAGACACTAATTATTCTCAACACTCTGATCCAGTCCCACTCTGCCCTGCTTCCTGGCCCCACTTATCCAATTGCGGTTGGCCGTCCTGTAGACACCTCAAGCTTAACGTGTTTAAAAAGTCACCATTCCTTCCCTACCCACCCCCAAATCTGTGTCTTCCTCCGTGTATGCTCTCTGGATAAACGCCCGCATTCATGATCCGTGCAGGAAGCCATACTAGAAACGTGACTCCTCCAACTCCTCACCGCCCTCCTTGTTTTCGCACATCCGGGCAGCCGACAAGCCCAGCGGTTCTATTTCTCTGGTGTCCTTCTGTAGCTTAATAGAGTTTACAGAGTTGTGCCCCTCCCCTGGTGTGTCTCGGCTCACAGCTGCCTCTCTGCCTGACACCGCATCTGCATCACTTTTGCCTGCAGTTTGAAACAACGTCCTACCTGGTCTCCATGCCTCTACCCTCAGCCCCTCCAATCCAGTGTCCACATAGCCGCCAAGAGAATCTTTGCAACACGCAAGACTGCTCTGACACTTGCCTGCTATACTCATCTCCGGGACTCCTTGTGCCTCAGAATAAATCCAAGTGAGAGGGAGTAGCCTCCTCTGAGCCCTCGGCTGTCTCTGGTGTCCCAGGCCACAATTGAGGGTCCAGCTGAATGGAACTGTGGTTCCTCACAGTTCCCCGAACATTTGAGGTGCTCCTTTCTGCGTTTTTGCACCTGCTGTTCCCATTGCCTGGAAAGGTCCTCCTTTGATGCCCCTTCACCTGGATGATTCCTCCTCCTCCTGGCATCACCCCCTCCTCCCTGCCCCACACCCTCTCCTGATTGCTCACTACCAGCTGCCCACAGCTGGGTTGTAATTGCCCTCTGCCTCCGTCCCAGGCTGGGAACTTCTCAAGGGCAGGCCTGGTGCCTCATGTGCCACCATGGCCATACCAGCCTGCCTAAAGAACGTGCTCTGGAAAGGTTTGTTGAATGAGTGCCATTTCTCCCCACACCATCCTCCAGCTGGAGATCAACGACGTGACCAGGGCCTGGGGGCTGGAGGTGGACCGCGTGGAGCTGGCAGTGGAGGCCGTGCTCCAGCTGCCCCAGGACGGTCCAGCTGGGCCCAGCCTGGACAGCACCCTGCAGCAGCTGGCCCTCCACTTCCTGGGAGGAGGCATGTCTTCAGTGGCAGGAGGTGCCCCACTCCCCGAGCCGGGTAAGGAGCCTCGGGGAAAGAGCGAGGGTGCTCCCCAGGGCGCTCAGCTTGGCGTCCAGCACAGGCTGAACTTTGCTGCTTGTTCCCTTAACCAAGCAGCTTGTGCAGTGCACACCCCGCCCAGCTGTTCAGGCCACCCCGATTCTAGAGCTGACCAGAGCTAAGGCAGTGAGAAGAGTCCAGGTGTCTGAGTGTGTGGAGGCCTTTGGGAGCCTCCATGGGAGGAAGCAACAGCATCCAGAAAAGAGTTTTGGATTCAAGGCTGGAGTAGCTTAGAAATGGGATTTGGGGTTATGGCTAAAAACTCAAGGGCAGCTTCTTAGGAAAATGAGGAGGAAACTGAACGTGGGCCTGAAGAGTGTGTAAGAGGGAACTGCCGCGAAGGTACGGAGGCCACACGTTGACCTTGGCAGCACATTGACCTCCTTCTCTCTGCCTCCCTCCCCAATCCCCTTGGCACCCCCAGCAGATACCTTGGATATGGTGAACGAGGTTGAGCCGTCTGCCCCTCATGGTGGTGCCAGGTCCAGCCCCAAGCAGCCTGTGGCCGAGGGGCTGCTGATGGCTCTGAAGCCCTTCCTGTCTGAGGCCCTGGTCAGCCAGGTCGGGGCCTGCTACCAGTTCAATGTCGTCCTGTCCAGTGGCACTCAGAGCATCTACTTCTTGGACCTCACTACAGGTGCAGCTGCCCTCCCTGCTCTCTTCCTTCCCACCTGGGTTGCTCATAGCCCCTACCACCCATGATCCTTTTTCAGACTGGGCCTTGCTCCTGCCAGCAGTTTAGGGCAAACCCATAGCAGTCAGGGGCTCAGATGCCATTTGCGGACATTGACTATCCAGGCCTCGATCTCACTGCCCTGTCCTCGTCAGCAGGACAACTCAGATGGCCGAGCTTCCTGTACCAAGAGCCCCACACACGTTGCAGTCCTGTTCATGGCAGGCTCAGTGCTGAGCTTGTTTTGTGCGTTATCTCACCTACTTATCATCAGCGTATGATTTAGGGATTATCGTCGTCCCCATTTCACCAATTTGGAAACTGAGGCTCTGAGTGGTCACACAGCCAATGGGACTTGAACCCAGGGTATTAGAACTTGAACGCTTAACCACTATTTCCACCCCTCCCAGTGGGACATGCTAACCTCTTCTACCCCCTGCAGCATAGTCATCCCCGTACTAATGCTCAGTTTTCTTTCTCCCCACAGGGCAAGGGAGGGTGGGACATGGGGTGCCTGATGCCATCCCTGATGTGGTGGTGGAGATGGCTGAGGAGGACCTGCAGGCCCTGTTGTGCAGGGAGCTGCGGCCCCTGGGGGCCTACATGAGCGGACGGCTGAAGGTGAAGGGCGACCTGGCTGTGGCCATGAAGCTGGAGGCTGTCCTCAGAGCCTTGAAGTAGCAGGTTTGTCTGACTGTCCATAGCCCAGCCCCGAGCCTGGCACCAAGCCAGGGGGGCATCTTGGAGGAGGAGTCATTGACACTGCACCTTGGATTGTTGAGGCCCTGAGAAGTTTCAGGCCCAGCAAGAGCCAATGAGTGGAGGCTGGGAGACCCTGGAGACTGGGAAAGGCCGAGTCAGGCAGCCCTGCCCTTCTCACCCACAGTGGTTCTCTGGACAAGCCTTTGCTGATCCTGGTCCCCTGCCGAGTACCCGGTCTGAGCTGGGTACACAGCGCATGACAGGAGAGCCAGGCCTGCTGTGCTCTGCTGGCTGCCTGACTGGAGAGTCAGGGCTGACAGAAAACAGCCTGACAGCCGCGGGTTTGGTCCCAGTGTGAGGGAGCAGTGCATGCAGCTCAGGCTCCAAGCTCCAGAAGCGGGGTCAGAGAGGCTGGAGGAGGGAGAGGGAAGGTGGCCACCAAGAAGAGGTCCCTGCAGTGGGAGGGATCTGGGGATGGGCTGGGTCCGCCCCGCTGACTGCAGTCCAGGCCCAGGCTGGGGGGGATGGGGACAGGAAAGGGGCTGGCTCCTCCCCGGCCCTGCTCGTGAAGATGTCTTGACTCATCTCCCAGCTCGGTCTTGCATGCCTGAAGGACTGGAGCCCAGGGCAGCATGAAGGAGAGCCCTGCTGTTCCTGTGCTTCCCGGAGGTGTGAAAACCTCAAATAAATGTGATGTTTACAATGTATTTGGAGAGAAATAGGGGTAATGGAGGTGGGTCGGAGGGTCTCTGAGGTGATGCCCCTGCTGCCAGACCGGGGCCCAGGCCCTGAAGGGTGGCACAAGCCCTGACAGTGTTCTTCAGTCACCCACAGTTCCCCTTCCTGCCATGGGTCTCAAAGCAGGCAGAAGCAGGGCACTCTGTTCCTCTTTATAGTCAGGGTAGAGGTTTGGCAGGAAAGAGCGGGTGTGGGTGTGACAGAGCTGGTCTGGCAAACATTAACCTAACGAAGGCAGGGCTGGGGGCTCGTATCACATTCAAGAGAGGGGTAGGAGCTGCTTTCAGCTGCCCCTCATGTTATACCCCTGGTCACTGTTTCCCTACTGTTCTGGCCCAAACCTCAGGGACCCCGGAGAAGGGGGGGGCCTTAGACATCTCGGGTTCTAAGAAATGATGAATCTCACATCCTGGAGAGACTTGTTAAAAAAAAAAAAAAAAAAACAAACCACAGAAATTTGAGGCTCCTCTTTGAGGAGCAGTCTCTGGCTTGTGCTCTGGCACCAGGCCTTCCCCTCAGGGCCCTCTCCAGCTGCCTTGGCACCAGGCTCCATCCAGTTTGCCCTTTTGTTCCTGCCAGTGCCCGCCTTGGCCTCTTGTAGGTCCTCCCAGCATAGACCAAACCACCACTGGGTTCCGGTTTCAGCCCCAGGGCCCCTTCCTGGAGGGCCAGAGCCCCAGGTTGCTGCCCCTGCCCTGTCCCTCTCTCCACTCCTGGAGGCCGCCCAGCCAGGGCTGCCTGTTCAAAAGCCTTCCCTCCAATCCCCACCGGCCACACTCCCGCTGCCCGTGAGCCCTGGTGGGGCGTGATCTTCTCTGCTTGGCCTGGGCTCCCCCTCTGCTCTGGCGCTGTCATTGTGCCTGTTCCCCACTGTGTCTGTCGGGTCTTGTGTAAGTGCCCACCCTCCCTGCTGGACCATGAGCTTCCTGCCTGAGCCGTCCATCGCTGTTCCCTCCATTGCTACTGCACACAGCGCCCCAGGGGGAAGAGGGGAAACCCCAGGCGTCTTCCTCTTGAAAGCTTAAGGGAAACCGAAACTCAGATTTTCTCCGTGGCTGTTGGAGGACCAGCATCACAGGGGCAACAAACTTTTCTAGATGTCTGTGTGGGTGGAGAGCAAAGCCTGCTGCCCGCGGTTAATACCCTCCTGTCGAGGGGAACTCATTCCTTGGTGAAGCCAGCACTCCAGGAAAGGGAGCCCACAGGTTCAAGGCCTCTGAGTTTCGGAGGACCCAGCAGACTTTGTAGTCCCCAGTGGGGGACGAGGGGCACCTAATGGGGCCAGGGTGTGGGGAGGGAGGGGGAGGGTGTCCCTCAAAGAAGGCTTCCTGAGGAGGTGATGCCTGAGACTCACAGCTACATGGAGATGAGAGAAGAAAGGAAATGGGGGAAGGACATTCGGCAGAGGGGAAAGTCCCTGTGAGAGCACAGGAAGAGGAAGTGGGCACCTCCGATTTGGGGAAGTGGAACCTAAAGTCTGAAGGGGGATGTAGGCAGGGATTTGGGGGGGAGGGGGTAACAGTAGTAACTGATACTGTGCCAAGTATGCCCCTGTACTGCACTAGGCACTTCCTGTATTTGTTTTCCTCAAGATAACCTGATGAATAGTGATAAATAGTTATATTATTACGCTATATTGATATATAATGTATTATTCTGATGTTACTTTTAAATAAGTATTTAATTTTGAATAGAGAATTTTAAAAAGGCGTGCTATGAAAATTGTCCCTCACACTCCTGATTCCATCCACATATTTTCAAACAGGAATCCCATGGTATTAGTTTCTTGGTTATTCTTCCAGAAGTTGAGGTTTAAAAAAAATACATTTACAAGAAAATCCAAATATATTACTCTCTGGACGGGGGTCGGTTGTTTTTTGTTTTTTTACAGAAATGGCAGCATAGCAAATACAATGTTGATTCGTTCACTTAACCTTACAGTTGAGGATCTTTCCATATTAGCACACCTAGACTTTCCCTATTCAGTTTTGTAGCTACATAGGATTCCATTGAATGGGTGTATCATAGTTTATTTAACCTGGTTTGCATTGATGGACATTCAGATTTTTTGTGTGTGTTTTGCTATTTCAAACAATCTTGCAGTAATAATCTTTCACATATGCTATTTCACCTGTGGTTGAAGTTCATCTGTGGGATAAAGTCCTAGAAAGGAAATTGCTAGGTCAAAGCGTTTCTAATTTAACATTGCCCAAATGCCTTCTCTGGGGGTTATTCTAATTTACACTCCCATTATCAGTGAGTGAGAGTCTGTTTTTCCTCATATCCATGCCAACACAATGTGTTTTTAAACTTTTGGATTTTTTGACAGTCTAGTAAGTGAAAAATTACATCTCCGTGTAATTTTTTAAAGTTGTTCAATTGTTTATTGCTTTTTAAGACTTGGATTTTCAGTCCCAGCAAAAGCACAGGGTTTTTGCTGTCTTTCTCCAGCATTTACTTTTTTAAGTGTGATATGATAAAATGCACCCATTTTAAATGTGCTTGATGTGTTTTGACAAATGTGAACACCGTGTAACCACCAACCACCACAATCAAGATATAGAACATTTCTATCAACTCACGTAGTTCCCTTGTGTCCCTTCCCATTCAAGCCTCACTGTCCCCGCCCCCACCCCCCCAGGTCCAGGTCACCACTGATCTGCTTTCTGTAACTGTTGATTAAATTTCACTTTTCTAGAGTTTCATACAAGTGAAACTATACCGTGTGTACCCTTCTGTGTCTAGCTTCTTTCCCTTTAGTGTTTTTGAATCATCTGTGTTATTATGTGTATTTGTAGTTTGTTCTTTTTTATTGTTAGTGATATTCTGTTGTATGGATAGATGTACAATTTATATACTCATCTGTTCATGGACATTTGAGTAGTTTTCAGTTTTGATTATCAGAGCTCCTGTGAACATCTGTCTGTGTACAAGTCTTTGTATGGATATATGTTTTCATTTGGGTAAATACTCAGGAGTAGAATTTCTGGGTCAAGAAACTAACAAACCAATTCCAAGATAGTCGTGCCAACACTTGGTGCTGTCAGTCTTTTTCACTGGGTGTGACTGATGGCTTTGAGCCTCCTTTTGGATGCTTATTGGACATATGTCTCCAATATTTTTTCTCACTTTAAAAAATGGCTTATTTATCTTGTCGGTATAGATTCGTATTAGCTTTAAGACTTCTTAGTAAATCCTGGATACATGTTTTTTAGCACATATTTGGAATATTTTCTCTCAGTCTGTAGCTTGCCTTTCTAACTTCTTAGTGCTTTATCTTGAAAAGCAGTAGATTTTAATTTTGATAAAGTCCAGTCTACAACTTTTTTTTAATCCAGGTTTTTTTTCCTAAATTTATTTATTTTATTTATTTTTGGCTGCGTTGGGTCTTCATTGGTGTGCGTGGGCTTTCTCTAGTTGCAGCGGGTGGTGGCTTCTCTTGTTGTGGTGTGCGGGCTCTAGGTGCGCAAGCTTCAGTAGTTGTGGTTCACAGGCTCTAGAGTGCAGGCTCAGTAGTTATGGCGCATGGGCTTAGTTGCTCTGTGGCATGTGAGATCTTCCTGGACCGGGGCTCGAACCTGTGTCCCCTGCATTGGCAGGCGGATTCTTAACCACTGGGCCACCAGGGAAGCCCTATAACTTTTCAATGGTTAGAGGTTTTGTGTCCTTTCCTGGAAGTCTTTGCTCATCTTTGCTCAAGGCCTTGAAGATTTTCCCCTATGTTTTCTACTAAAATCTAAAAGCTTATGGATTCAGGTATTACTTTTAGGCTTGTGATCCATTTTGAGTTACTTTCTGTGTATGGTATGAGATAAAAGGCTGAGGTGTTTCCCCCCCTTCCCTCCCCACCATGGGTATCCAAATATTCTAGCACTTCTTGTTGAAAAGATATATTTTCCCCATTGAATTACCTCGAAACTTAAATTTTTTCATTTCTCTTATTTTGTGTGAAGTTGAATATTTTGTAATATGTTTAAGAGCCATTGTGTTTCTTTTTCTGTGAACTGTTATTTCATCTACTTTGTCCATTTTTTTAGTGTTGGTTGTTTCTATTTTTCTTTTGACACCTGGGAGCTCTTTAAATGCTAGGGAGATTAGCTGTTTTTTATATGAGCTGTAAAATTTTTTTAACCCAATTTGTTGTTTGTATTTTGACTTTGCTTATGATACTTTTCCATGAAATTTGACAAATGTATTTGAAATGATATATATTTTATTTTATGGCTTTTAGGTTTTAAGTCATAAGAAAAACTTCCATTCTGAGATCATAAAGGAATTCCATGTACTCCCATTATTTTATTTTTTACATGTAGCTGTTTGACCCACTCGGGATTTAAATGAGCATAAAATATATAGAACCACATTTTTTTTTCAATGCCATGTATTTCTGTTTGTCTTGGGGTCCATATCTGGGTTTTCTGTTGTGTTCCACTGGACTAATGTTTGTCCATGCACTGGGGCCACATGGTTTTAATGATTGAGGCTTCATAAAATGTGTAATATCTGTAAGATTAATACTTTTTAATGCTTCTTAAGAAATTCTTCCTGGGAATTCCCTGGTGGTCCAGTGGTTAGGACTCCGTGCTTTCACTGCAGAGTGCGTGGGTTCAATCCCTGGTAGGGGAAGTAAGATCCTGCAAGCCGCGCAGCCCGGCCAAATTAAAAAAGAAAAGAGAAGAAAAGGAAAAAAAAATTCTTCCTGCCTATTCTTCTTCTTCTTCTTTTGTTTTTTTAAAAATAAACTTTAGAATTACCCAGTCTAGTTAAAACAAATTGTTTATATCTTTATTGAGATCATGTTAAATGTGTGAAGTAACTCAGAAAATTGCAATCTTTATGATACTGACTCTTCCTATCTGTGAACTTGGCATGTTTTTATGTCTTTTTTAAAATGTTCTTCAGAAGTTTTACAGTGTTCATATTGGTCTTGAACATTTCTTATCAAGCTTATTCCCAGGTACTTGACCTTTTCTGATACTATTACTATAAATAAGGTCTTTCCTTTCATTATATTAGCTGATCAGAACGCAATTTACTGCTCTGTAGGAATTCTGTACCGTACTAACTTAATTCTTACCTTACTAACTGTATTTTTATTCTTAGTACTTCATCTTCAATATACAATCACCTGCAAACGTCACCTCCTCATTTCAGTGCTTTAAAATGCTTTCTCTTGTGTAATTGCATTGGTTAGCATAGAGGTGGGTATTTTTAAGGTGGAAGTGAGAGGGTATTATGCTGAGGGGAAAGATCCAGTAGGGAGAGAGAGAGGGAGACTCTAGAGGAAGAGAAGGGAATGGTACCCTGAGCCCTGATGGAGGGATTAGCTGTGGACGAAGACTGACACCTCCCTCAACCCTGGAGAAAGAAGGGAGGAAATAAGGATGGGGGCAAACCCCACCCCCACCCCTCCCCCACGCACAGCCTAGCACATGGGGATGGGGTGGGGTAGGGGTGCAGCTCTGGGATGTTTGTTAACTGTAACGAGTTCAAGGGAAAGAAGTGCTAGTGGTAGAATCTTAGTCATTGGGTCATTCACACAGGCCTCACAGGGTTAGCCTTTCGGTGGGGCCTCCAAGCCAAAAACCATGAAATGAGAGTGATGAGGGGGTGGGGACTTGGGGAGATTTGTGTGTTTGAGGGGTAGCTGGAAGGCGAAGTTTTCTGGCTCATCCTGGTGAGTGGTTCTTGATTCCCATCCTAGGCCAAGTGGAGTCCAGCTCCCCAGCCATGACAGCAAGTCGTTTAGTGATGGCCACAGGCCAATGTCTTCAAGACTGACAAAGAGAAGCTGGGAGTGCAAGGTGAGCCTAGAAGGTGGCCAGGTAGGGACAGTCCTGGAGAACTAGGGTGCAGAGCTGAAAGGGAGCAGGAGATGATTGGTCCACAGATGGGAAGACCAAGGCCCAGAGAAAGCCTTCCCAGAGGGATTTGTGGCATGGCTGGGCCCAGAACCTATGTCTCATAGCTCCCAGCCCATGACTCTTCCTCTACATCAGTGGGGGCCGTGGGGCAGTGGGAATGGCTTAGAATAAAGGGGGTCTCAAGATCCTGGGGCTTTGTGTTGCTCTGCTAAGCCCAACTCCACTGTATGGGGATGGGTGTGGACTGTGTAGGGGTAGACAGAGAGGGACACGTTCCCCACATGCTGCCCCAGATTCTCTGCCACTAAGCCAGGAGAGAGGCTGGAAAGAGAGAGAGGAAAGGCGAGAAGACGGGAGAAGAACAGAGAGGAAAGGGAGGGGCGAGGGGAGGGAGGAGGCTGAGGATAAAAGGGACTTGCCCACCACAGTCCTCTGCTGGGAGCCTCTTCCCCTGGACTGTGAGTCCAGTGTCCTGCCATCGACTTTCCAGAGCCTGGCACAGTGTCCGCCATATAATGGGCACCAGCAACTGGTTTTTATTTTTATTTTTTTATAGTTATTTCTCTTTTATTCCTTTATTTTTTATTTTTTTGGCTGCATCGGGTCTTAGTTGAGGCATGTGGGATCTTTCGTTGTGGCGCGGGCTCTTCGTTGTGGCGCACGGGCTACTCTCTAGTTGTGGCGCGTGGGTTTTCTCTCTCCAGTTGTGGCACGCAGGCTCCAGGGCGCTGTAGATGGCGGCATGCGGGCTCAGTAGTTGCAGCGCGTGGGCTTAGTTGCCCCACAGCATGTGAGATCTTAGTTCCCCGACCAGGGAGTGAACCCGCGTCTCCTGCATTGGAAGGCGGATTCTTAACCACTGGATGACCAGGGAAGTCCCAGCCGCTGGTTTTTAAAATGGACTTGTTGAATAAGATGAAGCAGCATTAGATTTACCAAGGAAGGTGGAGGTAGAGAGAGACAGACAGAGGACAGAGGGAGACAGGTGGGGATAGGGAGAGAGGAGAGACAGAGATAGAGATGGAGGGAGAGACTGAGAGAGAGGGAAAGATAGAGACAGACAGACAGGGAGGCTGGAAGATGAACAAGGAGAGACAAAACAGGGAGACAGGGGCAGCAAGAGGAAGTAGGAGCCAAACCGCTGTGCCTGCCACAGGGCCCAGAACAGGGCCCTGAGAGTCACCCTGGAGGGGCCAGAGTCACCCCTGAGGAGCAGAAGACGCTTGTGAGGATGGCACCCACGTGGCCTCCCGGGCGCCTTGTCCTCCTGGTCTGAGTTTCCTCCCCTTGAAGGGAGCCCACAGAAGCCCAGTCATGAGCTTGTGGCACCATCTTGTGGCAGTTTGGGAGATGGCTGGTTTTCTCTTTCCCGATGTGCTTGCAAGGGCTGGGAAGGATCTTGGGGACAGAGGAGTTGCCACTGTGGAGAAAAAGTGCAGAGCAGAACCAGAGCCTGAGGTGCAGGCCTAGGAGATGCTCACCTTGCCTGACTTTCCCCATACACGTTCACACATACACACATCCCTGTGTGCACCCAGGCCCAGGGCGGGCTGAGCGGTGATGGGGTTAGGGAGGGAAGTGAGGGACAGGAAAGTGGGAGAATTTGGCCAGGAGAATTGGGGGAGGTTGACCAGAGTAACCAGGAAACTGCAGATCATGGAGCTAAATCTGCGAAATGGGGCTAATTATATCAAAGGCCATTTTAAGACCTTCCTAGGATAAGGTGCTATTAGTTTTGGAGGTTCCTCCCCCAAATCAATTATTAAAATGCACAGAATTGCTACATTAAATATAATATATTACTGTAAAATAATATGAAGTGATTTTCGTAAGTTTGCCTTGGAAATTATTTGGCTAAGAGTAATTCACTCACAGTATAATTATCTGCAAGTTCTCAGCACTCTGTGGGCATTCGTTTGCATTCTGGAAGTACTTGCAGAGTTTAAAAAAATCTACAAATTATTTTCAAATAGAATGAAGTTCTTATGAACACTACATTTAATAATTAAAGAAATTGACACAGAATTAATGACCTAAATTAACAGTTTGTGACAGTTTGTAGACATTTGATTAAACATTTATTCATTTGGGTTATTCTGTAGTTTTTGCATTTTGGAGTCAGACTTTTCTCAGGTTTTAATCATTTATGTAGGTTCCTGAGAAGCTCTGGAACTCTGGGCACTGTGTCCCTTGGGACTACCTTACCTGAACAATTAAGTGGCCCTGATAATACCTACCCTATAGGAGAGCTATAAAGAATAAAAATGGGATAATATATGAAAGCATTAAGCACAATGCCCAGTGAACTCCAAGCACCCCATAAGAATTAGTAGATGTCATTAAATATATCTGCACACACGCATAATCCCCTCTTCTTTGAATCATTCATTCTAAAAAATTGTATTGGGCACTCACTCTGTGCTAGACAAGGCAATGTCATAGGTGTTGGAATAGTAGTGAACGAATAAACCAAGATGCCTATCCTTGTGGAATTTACATTCTAGTTTGGAGAGCCAGGCATAAACAACAAGCATTAAGAATAAGAAAGGACATGGGTACCGCATGAGGGCCTGCTCATCCGGAACTGATTTTTACACCCGTGCTGAACGGGATAGTGGGCTGGGAAGAACTGCAAACAGCCTCGATTATCCAAACAGCTTTGGCACCTTAAAAACCCAGTCTGCGACTCAGGCACAGAGGATGAAGGTTCCAGAGGGCAGCTTATGTTGATACCAGCTCCCCTGATCACTGCCCCTTCGCCTAAATATACATAATTAAAAAAAAAATAATAAAGTCATACAGTATGTTAGAAGGCCACCGGTGCCTTGGGAGAGGGCCTGGCATGTTTTGGAACAGCACGGAGGCCAGCGTGCCTGGAGTGGAGAGCGGGGGAGAGTGGGAGATGAGGCTACAGGTGAAAATGGGGCCAGCTCATGTGGAGCCTTGCAGCCATTGTAAGGACTCTGTGCAGTGGGATGCGGCTGGAGAGTTCTAGGAGAGGAACGTGGGGGACTGACTGTACAAACAGACAAGGGCCAGACCACATATAAAAACAACTCTGATCCTCAACCTGCAGCAACGTGCCAGGAAACCAACCCCTTATATGCAACAGTCAGCCCAGAAAGCCAGCCTGCCAGAAGTCAGACTCGCAGGAAGCCAGCCTGCTATCTCGAGTGACAATCCAGGAAGCAAAACAATAACTTCCGTAACAATCAGCCCCCAATAGTCAGGACTCGATTAATAACTCACAGCTTCACTAATTTTTGTCCCTGCTTCCAACTTGGGACCAACCAGAGAAAGCCAAATATGCATCCCTAACCAATCACATAGGCTGCCCCCTTCTGGTTAGCCCGCCTCCAGCTCCTGGGGCTCGCAGCCTCCGGTCAGGGCACACCTGAAGCCTTCCCTGTCTTCCACTACAGAGCTTTCCACTCCTCTGCCTGTCTTTGAGTCTCTGCCAAAACAGAGCGATGGTGGCTGACTCCCTTGCAAGCTCCAAAAAAACAGACTTTGCTTTTCTCATTTGGCTGGTCTTCATTTATTTCCACAAATGACGGAAACTGCCTTACATTATAAAAGCTGCTGAGAACAGACTGTATGTAAAATAGGGAGACCCATTAAGAAGCCATTGTAATAATCCAGGCAAGAGATGATAGTGGCTTGGACCAGGCTGGCAGTAGGGCAGGCGATTAGAAGGGGTTGGATTACAGTTATGCATATTTTATTATTTTTATTTTGAAATTATAGATTCACTAGCAGTTGCAAAGAAATGCACAGAGAAGTCCCATGTGCCCCTCTCCCAGCCATACTAGCATCTCGTATAACCACAGAACCGCATCAAAACCAAGGAACTGACATTGGCATAATCAATCAAGTTTACTCAGATTTCACTGGTTATACGTGTGCGCGCGCGTGTGTGTGTGTGTGTGTGTAGCTCTACACAATTTTGTCACGTGTGTAGCCTGGAGTAACCACCACAGCAATCAAGATGCTCGATGGTACCATCACCATGAGATCCCTGGTGTCACCCGTTTATAGCCACACCCCTCCTTCCTGTTCCTAACCCTGATAGCCACTAATCTGCACTCTATCTCTGTGATTGTGTTACTCAGGATTGTTGCATAAATGGAATCATGCAGTATGTATTCTTTTGAAGTTGGCTTTTTCACTCAGCCTAAGTCCCTGGAGATGCATCCTAGGTGTTGCATGTGTCAGCGGTTCACCCCTTTATTGCCGAGTGCTATTCTATGGTGTGGATGCACCACAGTTGGTTTCACCTTTGCGCTTCTGAAGGACATCTGGGTAATTTCCAGGTTTGGGCTATTACAAGTAAAGCTGCTGTGAACGATCGTATACAAGTTCCTCCATGAAAATAAGTCTTCATTTCTCTGGCATATGGCTGGGCCCTTGTTAAGTCTGTTTTTAGTTTTGAACTGGGTATATTTTAAGGATAGAGCCAAAGGATAGCCTGATAGATTGGATGTGGGCGTGAGAGAAAAAGAGAGGGGTGGTTTGAAATGGGCTAATGCACTTAGTGCTGGAACATAGTGAGGGCTCAGTAAATGTCAGTCAGCTACACAAGTGACAGCAAATACAACCCAAACCATGGGGAAATGAAAAAACCCGTGAGACACGCCACAGATGTTGCCCGAGAAAGCGTTAGGACTCACTCAGAGGGCACTTAGTGTACAGAAACCCCTTTGATTATTTGCACGTAGAAGTGAAAGCAGAGTTTCACTTCCTCTTAGGATGTAGAAAGCCACAAGAAAATGTCACTCCCATTCTGACAAGAAGAAGAAGCCAGGTAATTTGCAAAACTATAATTTTTTAAACCCATCAGAGAACTGAGCTCATCATAGACAACCAAGAGAATTGAATTCCAAAGAGCCCAAGGGTTTTGCCTTGGGGAGAGCATGTATGGGGGTGGGGAGTTTTCCACACCTCCCAGCTCTTTCCCAGGAGGATTGGAGGCAGAGCAGTAATGGGAGAGGGAGGAGACCCCCTTGGTGGCACAGACGTGCAAGGGGTTCACTGGCTGCTGCTGCAGGGCAGGCTCACAACCTCACCTTCTTCCTGAAGGAAGTTCTCTCAAAGCCACTGTGTGAGGGCTCCCCTGGTGGCGCAGTGGTTGAGAGTCTGCCTGCCAATGCAGGGGACACGGGTTCGGGCCCTGGTCTGGGAGGATCCCACGTGCCGCGGAGCGGCTGGGCCCGTGAGCCACAACTGCTGAGCCTGCGCGTCTGGAGCTTGTGCTCTGCAGCGGGAGAGGCCGCGATGGTGAGAGGCCCGCGCACCGCGATGAAGAGTGGCCCCCGCTTGCCGCAACTAGGGAAAGCCCTCGCACAGGAACGAAGACCCAACACAGCCAAAAATAAAAAAAAATAAAAAAAAAAAAAAGCCACTGTGTGAGAGGGGGGCGAGGGCAGGCCACAGCAGACTTGGTCCCAGGGCTGCTGAAAGAGAGGCAGAAACTAAGATCCACTGCTTCTGGGGGAAGGGTAAGTCAACGCACCCACTTGTCCCTGTGGGAGGGGCAGGAAAGGTTCTCCTGTCCAGACCCACAGACGACCCTCAGGAACACTGCCAAGGCCCACCCTCTGAGCCCCAGGTGCGCAGGCTCAGTGAGGCTGGGCCAGGAGGACCGAGACACAGCAACAGCAGTCTACCACCAGGGGGCGAGCAAGAGCATGTAGAGGGACCCGCTCCGAGGTGGAGGCAGGCAGGGACCTCTGAAGGCAAACAGCGGGGGAAAAACCCTCCAGAACCCAAGGCTGTCTACAAGAAACCCATCTTAAAGAGCTAGTTAAAAGTAAAAGAATGAAAAAAAGACGTGCACTGATCCAAAGCTCAAGTGTCCATATTAACACGAGACAAAGTAGACTACGGAACAGAGAATATTTCCAGGAATAAAGAGGGGCAATACATAATGATAAAGAGGTCAAGTTCATCAAGAAGAAAAACGACTTCAAAGTGTATGCACTGGAGAACAGACCATCAGGATACATACAAGTACGACTGATAGAACTGAAAGGAGAAATAGGCAAATCCACTTGTCTCTCAATATTTGATAGAATGAGTGACTAAACAGAAAATCAGCCTGGCTATGGATAACTTGAATAACACTATTAACCACCTTAATCCGAATGACATTTATAGGATTGACTCCACCCAACAACAGCAGGATACACATTCTTTTCAAGGCATATGGAACTGCACCAAGCCAGACCATATGCTGAGCCATAAAACAAGTCTCAACAAATTAAAAATAATTAAAATCACGCAAGTTTGTTCTCTCATCATAATAAAATTAAACTATAAGTCAATAACAAAAAGATATCTGGAAAACCCCAAATAGTTGCAAATTAAACAACACATTTTTAAATAACTCATGATTCAAAGAAGAAAAAACCATGAGAGTAATTAGAAACATTTTAATTAAACGAAAGTGAAAACAACATATCAAAATTTAAAGCAGCACTTAGAGGGAAATTATAGCGTTACATGCTCTATATTAGAAAATAGAAGAGAATATGGCTGCTTAGGTAGAGATTTCTTAGATAAGATAAACAGTACGATCCATAAAAGAAATAAAAACCATGATTATATTGGCTTTCACCCAAATCAAAAACGTCTGCTCTTCCAAAGGTACTGGTAAGAAAATGAAAATACAAACCACAGATTGGGAAAAAATATTTGCAAAACATATAACTGATAAAGGATCTGTATCCGGAATAAAGAACTCTGCCAACTCTATAATGACAGACAAGTCAATTAAAAATGGGCAAAGGATTTGAACAGACACTAAATCAAGCACGGGATATGATGGAAAATATGTATGTGAACAGATGCTTAACATGGTTAGTCATTAGGGACATGAAAATTAAAACCACAACGAAATACCACTACATACTTGCTAGAATGGTTTAAACAACACACACACGATACGAAGTTGCTGGCAATAGCCACTTAGTGGAGCAGTAGCTGCTTTGGAAAACAGTTTGGCAGTTTCTTGTACAGTTAAACATAACACTTACATGACTAAACCTAATTCCTAGGTATTTACCCAAGAAAAATGAAAACGTACGTCCACTCAAAGACCTGTAGGTGAATATTGACAGCAGATTTTTTGCATAATGGCCCCAAACCGGAAACAACCCAAAGACAGATCTTCTGATAAATGGAAAAACAAATTGTGGTCCACACAGTGGAATACTACTTAGCAACAAAAAGGAACAAACTACGGATACATACAACAACATGGAGGAGTTTCAAAAGCATTATGTTAAGAGAAAGAAGACAGAGGCAAAAGGCCACATACTGAATGATTCCATTTATATGAGATTCTGGAAAAGACAAAACTGTAGGAACAGAGAGCAGATTAATGGTTGCCAGGGGATGGTGGGTGAGGGTAGAAAACTGGCTACAAAGAGGCATAAGAAAACTTAAGGCGATGGAATATTTTACATCTTGATTGTGGGGGGTTTTCTACGACTGCACATACTTGTCAAAACTCGTCAAAATTATGCCTAAAATGGGTGAATTTTACTGGATGCGGATTATTCCCTAATATGCCTGAATTATATTTCAAAAGTGAAAGAGACAATAGCTTTGAATCAGAAATAAGATGGCCTGGGGCTTCCCTGGTGGCGCAGTGGTTAAGAATCTGCCTGCCGAAGCAGGGGACGTGGGTTCGATCCCTGGTCCGAGAAGATCCCACATGCCGCGGAGCAACTAAGCCCCTGTGCCACAACTACCGAGCCTGTGCTCTAGAGCCCGCGAGCCACAACTGCTGAAGCCCGTGCACCTAGAGCCCGTGCTCCACGACAAGAGAAGCCACTGCAATGAGAAGCCCGCGCAGCGCAACGAAGAGTAGCCCCCGCTCGCCGCAACTAGAGAAAGCCCGCGTGCAGCAACAAAGACCCAACGCAGCCAAAACTAAATGAATAAAGTAATTTTAAAAAATTATCCTATAGAAATCATATTTCTAAAAAGAAAGAAATAAGATGGCCTTTGATGTCACATATTCTGGAAATAGAGTCCTGCGCCATCTGGTGGCCTCCAGGGGCAGTGACAGTCCTATTTGCTGGCTGAGAAACTCCCAGGCTACCGGGACCCCAGACAGAGGCCAAGGACCCACCTCTCTTGTCTGCCAGGGGTGCGCTGCCAGCTGGATCAAGCCCCTTGGGCCCAGGGTTCTGTTGCCCAGGTCCCCGCAGGCACTGTCCCCAAGTTTTTGGGGGGTATGCATATTGATACAGCAAAGAGGGAATTCCGCCAGGACTTAACTATTTAATCAGACGTTGCCAAGCCCAGCAGGGAGAAAGCAGAGAATGTAACATTTAAAAACAAACAAACACTTAAGAACTTCTCAAAAAGGAAAAGAAATGACAAATTATCAACCTAACGGAATATTCTAGCTGACCGCAAGTTTCCAACAAGCGGCAATTTTTCAAGCTGTAGCCTTTTTGTATTTTTGCAAGCTTTGCACACCTGCTCCATTTTATTTTCTCTGCTTCCTAAGAGGGGCACTTAGGACCATAAAAAGGGAATGTTGTGTCCAAATTGCCTGGATCCAAATATCGGGTCCAGTTTTGCCCCAGAACAGATGTGGGGCACGGGAAAGCATGCCAAACACTGGGTGCTGGACAATTGTGGGCAACGCTGACAGCATTAGGCAACACCATAATACAGGGTTCCATTTGCTGGCCTTTTATCCAGGGTTCTGTATCCATTGCCAAAGTAAAACTGGTCTGTGGTTATCATCATGAAGGTGGGTAGGGTAGCATGCTTATCTTTGTCAGATTTGAGTGTCAGGATTACGTGAGCTTCGTAAAATCAATTCAGAAGCATAAAATCCATCTATCATTTCCTCCATATGCTTGGGAAAAGTTGAAATAGAGAAGTAGAAGTGACCTGTTTTTCCAGTTTGAAAGAATTCATGAGAATACTCTCTGCATCTCGGATCTATTTTAGAGATGACCTGTAAAATTTCTTCTGTAGTTATAGGTGTTTCACTCATTGAGTCAATTTTGGCAATTTACAAATATATTCCTAGAATATTTTTATTTAATGTTGAAACACTAATTAATAAGCACAGAGAATGTATGTACTATTCTCTTAAATTTCAAAAGTCAGGGACTTCCCTGGCGATCCAGTGGTTAAGAATCCGCCTTCCAATGCAGGGAACATGGGTTCGATCCCTGGTTGGGGAACTAAGATCCCACATGCTGTGGGGCAAATAAGATCCCACGTGCCGCAACTAGGACCCGACGCAGCCAAATAAATAAATATTTTTTAAAAAGTACATTAACAAAAGTCATCTCCATAGCTGTGTTAATATTTCCTTTCTAACCTTACATTTTGTATTATTTTTCTTGATTAGACCAGTTGATGGGTTGTCTATTTTAATTTGCTTCTTCCCATAAAGAACAATCTAAATATGAATTCCACTACTTCTAGGAGGAATTATGCTTCTCCTTGCCCAGCCACTTTTTGAGCTGCTGTTTCCAGGAGTCATGAATCCGGAGAGCTGAGGAGGAAGGAGATGAAGCTTTGAACAGTGACCTGGCTGTGCTTCAAAGCACTGGCATGTGGCTTTTTGTCTGGTTTCAGATGCCTTTGAGGATCTGGTGGAAGCCACGCCCCTGTCTCCAGAAATTTGCCTGCCTTTGAACCCTGGCTCTCCTATTTACTAGCTGAGGGGACTGGGCCAAGTTACATGACTCTCGATGCCTCAGCTTCCCCATCTGCAAAATGGGAATAATAACAGTGCCTTCCTCGTAGGGTCATTGTGAGGATTAAATAGGATAACCTTTGTATAGCATTTAGGGCAGAGCCTGGCCATGGCTAACTATTCAAGAAGTTAAACATCATCATTAGTGGTATTCTCCTGCTGGCTCTTTTTCTCCCTCCACCCCCAGGAGGTACTTGTGCTTCCCCACCCCAAGGGCCAGATCTGAGGTGGCTTCGGTGAGCCAAGGCACACTGTGGGGTGACGGAAGGTTGCCCCAACTAGGAGGAGGAAAGGAGTGAGGAGTTAGGGGGGTTGTGGTGGAAGCAGGCAGAGGAAAGAGGTCGAGACAGCTTCCCCCAGACTTGGGAGATGGGGGCCATGGCTCTGCTAGTAGCAAGGAGGGTGTCCTGCTCCTGGTGGTGCCCTGAGCAGGTATGAACCTTGAGGGACACGCTGCTTGGGTGTCCTTGTGCCCAAGCTTTGCAGGAAGTGGAGACACCCGCCCTCGGGGGTTCAGTCAACGAGCCTGCATGCAGTGACTAGATGGGACCTAAGACCGCAGGGCCCCTCTCTGATGTTCTGGGCCTTTTGAGGCCTCCAGGGTGGGAGTAAAATTACTCAGGACATTGAATTTCCCACCTGGTAGCCAGAGGCTCAAAGTGGATTAAATTTTATTTAGAAATTTTTTTTTAAATAAGTGATTTCACATAGCCAGGGCATATGGGAACCAAAATCCATATCTGCTTCCCCTGCCTTCCATACCTTGAGTTTCTTTGTTAAAGCTTTTTCAGGACTTTCTCACTCTTAGAAAGTTCTGCTGCTATTTCCAGGGTGATGTGTGTCAGATGCACCCTTGGGTCCCGGGTTCTGGCTGCTCTCCTCACCCAAATCCCCGGACTTCAGTGAGGTTTCCAGGGTGTGGGCACTGCCTCTCATTCTCCTTGGCCTTCTGGTGCCAACCCTGCCCGCAGACACTGCCTGTAAGACTAAATCTGGGGGACGGCAGGGGTTGGTGGGGACACATGCAGGGCTTCCCAACAAATGCTGTGGTTGGGTGTGTACCTGATGCAGCCACAGTGAGAGCAGCTGGGGAGGCCCCATCCCTGGGCGTGACCGGCAGGGCTCAGAGGCTTTGGAGGATGGCCTTGGTATCTTGACCATGAAGGGGAGATGCCCGGTGGGAGCTGGGGAGTGATCCCCCTGCCCCAAGCTGGAAGGGCAGATGTTGTTAACCTCACTCAGCCTGAATCAGCAGGGCAAGCGGGAACCTTCCTCAGGAGGCTGGCCCAAGGGGTGGGCATCAGGTGTGGGGCCGGCGCAGGTGCCGTGGAAGCAGGCTGAGGGACCTCCAGCGCAGAGGGGAGGGGCTGGACGCACAGGCACTGCTGTGGACCAAGAGAGAGCCTCTTTGGTACCCAGACCCCCGCCGCCCAGGAAAGCCCCATACTGTTTTCTTGGAATACGGCGTCCAAGGAACAACCCTTTTCTGGCTCAGGCACGAAGGCGGTTTGCTCTTCCTCCCCTTCTGTTCCTCCTGCTGTGGTCTCGCTCATCCCCACCCTCTAGCCCTTCCAGAGCCAGAGCACCCCCTCCCCGAACCAAGAGCACTGTGCCTCCCCAGGAGCCCCTTGAGCATCTGCTGAAGCCTGTGGCCTCAGTGGGATAGGCTCCCATTCTAGGCTTCAGCTTTCTGACCTGGGATCTGGGGACTTTTGACTCTACCTCATAGGTAGACAGTCTGGAGTTTGGTGACCTTGTCTCAGCCCTCCCCTTCCCTCCTGGGGGCACCTAGAAAGGAGAAGAGGGGTGGGGCTGGAATCAGGACAGCATCTCTGAGGCACACATGGGTGCAGGGTGCAGCAGAACGGTGACCTCTGGATGACAGGCTTCTGCCCACACCCCGTCTCAGTCCTGCCACCCGGCCCCAGATGGAGAGTGGCAGAGCCGCAGCACTCACCCCATGCCAGGACGGACTCAGTGAGGGAAGGCTAGAGGGGCTGCAGCCACATTCCGCTCCATCCCCTGCCTGGGCTGGTGAGTGGCCCAGGGGCTCCAGTAGGTTGGGGCCAGGTCCTTCTGGAGGCACAGCATGGCTCCAAGAAGCACCCCCTCTCCACCCTGTCAGAGTACCTACTTGCTGCCAGGGATCCTGAGGCATGAATAGTGTGAGAGCCAAAAGGGGGGACCCCCTTCTCCTTGGAGAACTCTGAGTGCTGAGTGCAATAGGCTGGGGAGACCACAGTGATCTGGAGGGGTGGGTCCAACACCCTGCAGCTCACCCAGTACCTGCCTCTGCAGGAGTAGCTTACCGGCTCTCCAAGTCAGCATGTGGGCCAGGCAGGAGAGCATTCCTGTCTTACTGATGGGGAAACGGAGGCCCAGAGGTGTAGTATGCCTTGCCCAGAGTCACACAGCTCACACAGTGAGCAGGAGAACTGGCCCTGGAACCCAGAGCCCTGGTTCTTGGACCAAGTTTCTCTCCCTTTCTCACTAGTGTTACTCCCCTGGGAAGGAAGGGAGCTGGCAGGAGGCAGGTGGGTGCAAAGGTGTCCTGAGGGCTTCTGGGAGGGGAAGGAACAGGGGAGGTGCCTTCCTTCTGCTTCTCCCTGCCCCGATCCAGTGTCCAGGAGCTCGGGGTACCACTGCCAGGACAGGGGCTAGAGGGCCACCGCCCCCATCAGCCTCTCCCAAGTAAACTCTTCTCCCTTCCCTTCCTGGGAGACGCTGCCTCCCAGATGAAGCCTCCACAGTTGCCCCCAGGGGCTGTCTCACTAGGTATGGGGTTCACACTGGTGGGTGCACCCGCCCCACTGTGAGCAGGAAATGTGTCTGATTCTCCTGGGTGTGCTCAGTCCCGCCACAGGCCTGGCAATCAGTAGGTGCTCAATATGAGAGTAAGAGAGCAAGTCGCAGGTGGAGTGGGTGACTGTGTGAGTGAGTAGGGGGGTGGGAGTGGGAGGCTGCAGGGTGGGTGGTGGTGGAGGGTAAGATACCCAGGGCCCCTCCCCCAGCAGGATGTGGGCTTCTTCCCACGCAGCAGGCTGGGCCCTGAGATAAACCCTGTGGGGTTTCCACAGTGGGTTTGAGGCCCTCTTGGTCAAGCTGTGGTCCTCAGACGGTGGTGGCTGCCCTTTCCACATTCTGCTAGGGAAGGACGAAGCCCAAGGATGTCCTCTGAGCCCAACCTAGCTTTGGCCAACCCGGCCGGCAGACTACGTGCAGAACCACAGAGTAGAAAAACCTTGTTTTATTCAGCCCAGGCCTGGGCAATCTTGCTCTGTGGTATGGCCAAACTATAAAAAATAAAAACCAACAACCAACAAAATCACGCTGTAGGGGAAAGTTAAGTACACAACTGGGCCTGGCGTCCGGAATCCCTGTGGTTTTGGTCCACGTTCGCTCCCTGAGGCGGGCAGGGAAGGATGCTCCCAGTGTCCAGCTGCCCCTGCCTGTGGGTGGTGGCTGGGCCCCTCGGGCCGGGCCTGTCCTGGCGGGAGGCTGCCTGGGGAGCAGGGCCTGCTTTGGGAGGTGGGGAGGTTGGCCATCTGCGCACCCTCTCCGAGATCAGGATCTAAGGAAAGAGAGAGAGCAGGTCAAAGGCAGGCTGAGGCGTGGGCCCCTCGCTCAACTGTCAGCAAGGCGCCCACTGCCTCCCCAGCTGAGCGCTTCCCTTCCACAGCCTGGATCCCAAGTGGGAGGGCAGGCATGGGCCTCCATTTCCGTCAGTAATCTGGGCTCAGGAAAAGGGGCTCCAAAAAGAGGGGTTTCATGGACTCCCATGCAGGGCACGGTCTCGGCATCATCCCTCCCCATGCCCTGAGTTCCAGATTCTTTTCTAGGCCATTAGCAGAGCTGCTACTGTCTGGAAATACTTTCTTGTTTTCTCTAACTCAGTACTTCTGAAAAAAAAAAAAAAAGTCCTCCTCTTTCCTCTTCAGAAACATGATTGAAACCCACAGGCGTCAGTCCCGTGGCCTTTCTGGAAACGCTCTGTCCGGCTTCCTGCGCGCTGGCCCAGCTGCCCGCCTGTGGTCAGGGTCGAGGAGACGCACTAATGAGACCTGAGCCTCCCCAAGCACTTATGTAAAGGGCTCGGGAGGAAGGGCCTCGGCATGCCCTGTGCCCACAGGCCCCTGGGTAGCTGGAGGGGGGCGCAGGGCAACTTCTCTGTCCGCCCCGCTGAGGGGCCCAGCTCATGGTGCCACCTGGGGAAGTGGGAGGCTATTTGGATGTACCTTTCCCAGCAGCAGGGGGGGACAAGAGGGCATGTAGGCTCCCCACCTCCCTTGCACCCCTCAGCCCATGTATGCCCCTGCCTCCCTTCCCCCTGCCCTCCTTCTCCTTCCCTAGAATGGCTTCCCAGAAAGCCTCTACCGTTTAGGTGACTCCTGGATTTTTAATGGCTGAACAAGACAAGCCCTGAGGAGCGAGAAGGTGCTGCAAACCCAGGCCTGCCGAAGGGCTAAGTTGCCAGGGATGGGGCGGGAGTCAGTTGTTTCAAACACGCTCTGTGACCTGGATAATTCTGATCTAATTCTGTGAATGAGGAACCTAATCTCTGAATTGAACCAGAGGCTACTGTTCTCACGGTGTGGTGGAGGGCTGTGAACATTAGCTTAGTGGTAGCAGCCAAGGGTGCAAGGGCTACTTCTAAACACACACTGAGCCCTCACACACCAAGCTCTGAGCCTGGTCACATGCTGAGCCCTGACCCTGGTCGCATGCTGAGCCTTAATCCTGGTCACACGCTGAGCCCTGACCCTGGTGACAGCCTAAACCTCTCATACCTATCAACCATTAATAAGCAGACATATTTGGGGAAAGACGGTTCTCTGGGCCTTGGAATCCCTGCCATTTGTTCCTCAGCTGATGGACTAAAGCTCTAGGAGACTCCTCTTTTTTTCTTTATTTTTTAAATGGACAAGAGTTGCTTTGACCTGATCAAGCATTTAAAATTCACATGGAGTGGGATGGGGTTTTTAATGAGTTCGTAAGCAGGGGGTCCCTCTGCAGAGTACTTCATGTGAGGAATCAGGAGAGAGGCTGAGGATAGCCAGTCCGGGGCAGCAACAGCTGAGGAGCCATGTGCCAAAGGCCTGGGCCGCAGAGTTTATCAGCTGCCTCCACATCTGGGCCCAGGGACTGGTGACTGCTTAGAAGTGATTCCAACCAGCATCAGTTCTAATCTGAGACTGCTTAATTCAATCCACCTGATACGGACACTAATGATCACACAGCTGCCATTCATTGAGCACCAGTGTGAAGGGTCCTGGAACACACACAGATGTCAGGCCTTTAAATCCTCCTCACGAGTCTGCGTGGGAAGTGTTGAAGAGAAAAGTAGTTCAGAGAGGTGAGGTGAACTGCCCGATGTCACAGAGTGAGGGGGTCACAGAACTAGGATTGCAGAGCCCGTGCACCTCCACCCAACCCCGCTGCCTGCTGCTGGTCTCCACTTGAGGAGAGATCGGGAGCCACGCCCCGGATCAATGCCCGCAGCCTGAGCGCTCCACTTGGGGTGGGCACGGATGAGGGTCCTCCTGCCCAGCCTGTGGGCTGGTCCAGCCGCAGCTGTGTGCGGCCATCAAGGTGACCCACAGGGCAGGTATCCTACGTGTTTCACGTGGCCCTGCCTGCTCCTCAGGTAGGAGAGGGGCTGGGGTATGGAGAGTTGGGGGAAGAGCACTTACTGGACAATTTTGCAGTTTGTTGTAGAAACATAGCGACCTGTATAGTGGATGTTGCATCTCACCACATTGTTGGTGAAGTCAGACTCCAAAACAATGTACTTTGGGTTCACGTGCACCTGAAGAAGGAAAGAAACAGAAGGAAAAGGGATCTGGTCATGAGGCTGTGCTTCACTTGGTCACCAGGGAAGGCGGAGAGGCAGACAGGCAGACACAGAGGAGCCAGAGAGAGGGAGACAGGGAGATGGAGAAAGACCATGAGAGACCAAGAGACACAGAGACAGAGACACACGAATGGAGAGATGGGGGAAGATGCAGAGAGACAGAGAGAGGAATGAAGAGAGAGACAGCTCATAGTCAAAGGAAGCATCACTGCATCATCCTTCTTGGAAGATAGGTTTCCCCAGAGTCAGAGCCCAGGCCAGGGGGCCCCGCATGGGGCATTCAGAGCCACTGCCCGAGGGAACCCAGCAGTGAGTGAGGGGCCGAGCAGGGACCCCATGCCTGGTCTCCCCGACTCCGAGGCTCGCACCCTTTCACCTTGCATGCCTGTCTAGGTGACCCGTGGAAGGCCTGTCTGATGCCAGGTAGCATCTCCTGCCCTGGAGCCCAAGGCACCTGACACTCATTGAGATGATGACCCAAGCATAACCTGTCTGAAGAGGAACTGTCCGGACACAAGGAAATCCTTTAAATTGTTGGATTGATAGGGGAGGGCTTCGCTGGGGTGGGCTACACCCAGCCTTATTTGCAGAGCATTTAAGAAGAGAGGAAATGATGTTACATTTAAGTTACATTCCTTAGGGGCAGGAACTGTGCATTACTTATGTGTCTTGAATCCTCGGAACCTAGAACTCAGAAAGGCCTTTGCACGAGTTTGTCGAGAGTGGATGAATAAGGGAAGGAAAAGAATAACCTTGACAGTCCTGGCCCTTGTGTGAGGCTGAGCAGAGGCCCCACCGAGCCCACTGAGAGGTGCTCAGGTTGGGGCGCAACCAACTGCTCCCAGGTTGCCGTGTTCTGAATGCAGCCACCCAGCAGCCTGTCCTCGTGCAGGTTAAAGCCGCCTCCCAGGCCCAGCTTCTCTGCTCTTCCTTTACTCCAGCATAGAGCAGTGGGCCCAGGGGGCCTCGCAGAGTGAGCCCTACGCTCGCTTTGCACCTGCAAAGAGGAGGCTAAGATTTGTCTTCCCCCGGTGAGGTCATGATGACCCGGCCCCCGCTCAGCCTGCATGTATGTTCCATGTTGGGCTGTGTGTCCTTAACGTGCTCTTCTACTTGTCTCCGCAAGGGACGGGGCACTGGAGTGAGTGTACATGGAGGAGGGGTTCAGGCCAGAAGGAACCATTGGTCACAAGTGCCCTTGGCTTTGCAGGCGTCCTATGAGGAGCTGAGGGTCTCTCTCAGGGAGGGCAGTGTCCTCTCCCAGATGGCACAGAGCCTGCCCTGCCCACAGACAGGGGAATGGACCCCATGGCTCTCCAAGTCCTCTGCCACTTAGGGAAGACAGAGTCACCACCTCCTCTAGGATCACCACACTTGGGCCGAAGGTTCCTCGGTGTTTTTATGGGAAGAGGCTGTGTCTGCCTGAGGCTAAAACCTTCAGGTGGGAAGTGCAGGCCTCAGGGACGTCATCAGCTGATATGCCCAGAGGGTGACGCTTATGTCAGAGGCGGGGACACCGAGCGTGAACATCAGGTTGGAGGAGTGCCTCCAACCAGGGGCCCCACCTTGAGGATGTAGTTCCCGGGCTGCACATCGGTTATGTCAATCCACTGGCAGTCGATGTCTGCATTGTACGTGTCATAGCAGCCTGGGCTCAGGCCCTAGGAAAAGGGACAGGAAGAGAGGTTGGGGTGCTGTGCACTCCTCAGAGCCACCCCATGCCCACTTCAGCAGCCTGGGGCCCTCCTTCCTCTGTGATTCGTCCTGACCCTGGCCCGGGGTAGCTGCTCAGAGTAGGTCTGCCCCATCCTAAGCCCACTGGGTGGATGGACCAGAGAGATGATGGATATAATAGTCAGATGGAGGGATGAGATGAAGGTGGGGGGATGCCTGGGAGAGATGGATGGAGGAATGGATAGAGAGACGGACAGGCAGGATAGATGGACACTCTCTGGATGTTTGGACAGGAAGATGGATTCGGGTGGACAGCTAGGCAAATGGAATATCATGCCATCCAGAATTTGCTGAAATGTTCCTCTCCTTCCATGAGCAGACACCCCTGGGAATGGAGGTGGAGGGTAGTCCCCGAGGGGCTCTCTGGTGGCTTCAGGACTGGCAAGAAGACCTGCACTCTCTGAGCTGAGCGGCCAGGAGCCTTGGCACTAGCCCGTCTTTAGCTCGGCTCAGCCTCCCCATCCCTGGCGGGCTTCCCCCTGTCCTTCAGAGCCCCTGCCCTGCCTCTCCAGCCCAACCTGCGTGTGAGAGGTGCACGCGTAGCGCTTGAGGTTGCCGAAGTCGCAGGTGCTGTCCTCCAGGCAGAAGCTGGCCTTGTGGCCCTCGGCTACCTTCTTGCCTGTGACTGCATCCAGCAGGTCGTAGTGGCTGAACTCGTCCATGCTGTGGTAGTGCCTGGGGGCAGGAGAAGAAGAGGGAGAAGAGGGCCTAGTCACCCCTGGCTTCCCAGCCTGTTCCCCTCCTGAGATGGGCCCAGGTGACCCTGCTGTGACACCGCCTCCTGAGGGCTCCTGGGGCTCCTTGGTGGCTGTGCCCCACAGGCAGCATCTCTGGTGTCCTCACCGAGCCAGTCACCCTAGGAGGGCACCTCCTCAGGACCCCTCACTTCCTCTTGGGCTCCCACCTGTACCGGCCTCCCTTGGGTGATGCCCTGTATTCTAGATACTTCCGTCCCCTATCAAGACCGATCCTTCTGTGTCCCATCTTCCATTGCGGCTTTTGCTAAGGCTTCTCTGACAAATCCTTGCCCCAGTGATGGATCCTTGGCAGAAAACAGCTCACGGGGCCCTCCCACCAGCACTGCCCCTCTGGAGTGCTCCTGGGGAGGGGCACTCAGGCCCAGGGCCCTGGCCCAGAAGAGGGGGCGGGCCAGGCAGCCCACTCACTGGTGGCAGCTGTGCCACTCCCAGGTGTGCCGCGGCCGGTTCGGAAGGAAGTCTGCGGTGCCCTGGTTCTTCACGCGCTGGGGGAAACGCAGCAGCACCCGCACGTCGTAGTCGGTGGCCTCAGGGGCGTAGGCTGTGCTGTGGGGACAGGCAGGGAGACCAGAGTGGGCTTGGGTACCAGACGCAAACACCCAGCGTAGGTCGGCTTGTTCCTGAAGATTCTCACATCTGACCCCTGCCCTGCAGCCAAGGCTCAGGCCTCTGCTCCCCTCTGCGGGCCATCCCCTCCTTTCTGGCCTCTGCCATGTGGCTGGCAGCTGCCAAAGGAGTCTTTCTAAAGCAGCATTTGGCCTGATAATGACCCTCTGAGGGTCCCTGATGCCTGCAGGTGACTCTCAGCTGGGGACAGCCCCTGAGGGTGGGGGCAATCAAAATCTTCGGAGGGCTTTTATAAAATAGCCCTATCCAGGAGATTCTGACCTTCTCCCTCCCCCTACACCTGGGTTCCAGCTTCAAACACTGTTTCCTAAACAGACTTAACTCTTTCACTAATCTGTACTTTTGCCTGTGCCGTTCACTTGACCCAGAACTCGCCCAGCCTCCTAGACCCAACTCGGGTCCTCTCCTCCAGGAAGTCTGCCTTGATTGCCCCACTCAGAGGACTCGTGACTGCCTGTGAGATCTAACAGTGCTGCCTACAACACACCCTGATACCATACACATCCTGAGCTGGGTCAGTGTGAGTAGGCCACCTCTCCCTGATTGTGTGGCTTCAGGGCCAGTGACCTGCCCTTTTTTGCTCAGGAAGCACTGGTCTGGTGTAGACTGCCTGTTCACAATTCACCTGCTGACCCCCAATTGCCAACTGAGATAGGCCTTGTGAGGAGAGAAGGGAAAAAAGAGAAAACTGAGGGGCAGCAGTGAGGGGACACACATCACACATCCCATAGGTAGGAACGAGGGCTAGCTGAAGGCTCCTTCCTCTTCAGCTGACTGTGGACAGCTGTCTTGGCCAGACTCAGGGGCACTTCCCTGGCAATCATTAAGGTCTGGGCCCTAAGGCTAGAGGCAGGAGGTGGCCAGTCATGGGGATTAGCTCTCTCTGAGAGGATGTCTGGACAACAGGCGGTGTAGGATCCTGTCTGCCAGGACGTAAGGCCCTTGGCCTTGTCTGAGGGAGGCTTGGAATCTGTCTTTGTCTGTATTGGAACAAAACATCCTCCTTCCCTCTGTTCAGTTAAGTCCTACCCCTCTGTTGGGCTCAGCACACCGTGGGAAACCATTAGGGTCTGGGTTCTAGGCCCAGCTTGGCCACAAACTCGTGGTGAGACTTGGAGCAAGTCCCTTCCCTCATCTGAGTTCTGCCTGCTGTCTGTGAACTGGCACCGGTCTGCAGCCCACACTTTCGATAATCTCCGAGGGCCCTGCTGCTCCAGGGCTTCAGTTCTGCTGCATTTTCTAGGTCTGTATCCCACACCCTACCTCCGCTGATGCCTCAGCCCTTGCCAACCTCTCCCTCCTCTGGCCGCCCAGCCCACAGTTCCAGCCTGCCAACCGCTCCTTCTAGCTCTCCTTCCACTCCCTGTCACTTGGTTCTGGGTAAGAGGCCACTTTCTCCAGCTAGACCGGGATAGCCCTGGGATGGAGCCCCAGTGCCTCCGCCCCAGCCCATCTGGGAGCTCAGGTGTGGGCACACGGGGTATTCCATGAAGACGGAATAACAGTTTGGTTTTGACTCAAACTCCTCAAAACTCAGCCTCAATGGACGGCCGTGGAGGCTGAGTTCCTCCCCACTGGAGGAACTGTAGCAGGAGCAGTACATTATGCTCTCTTCCCAGGGACGAGACCTGAGTGGGCAGGCCGACTGAGTGGAACTCACGTGTGGTCCCTGGACTGGTGCCAGTTTGCACACTGTCTGTTGCCAGTCTGTTGTGAGATAAGGAAATTGCACCAGCATGTAAAACAACTACATCACGAATCACAATGTCTCGTTCAGCTGCTACTTCTTTTTTTGAAGCAAGACTTTCTCGACGAAGGAAGCAGTGAGTTGAGTTACATTCCAGTGCAAGCTCCTTATCTTGTTACAGACGGATAACAATTTGTGGTCAGCTATTCTGAGTGGCAGTGAACGAGGTTTCATTAGTGAGAAAATGTTGAGATTCTAAAGGGCTTCCCAGATACTCAAAAGTGAAAGTAAATAGAGTTCAAATGTTTAAAAAAAGCAAATAATTAAGAAATATATGGAGCTTTCAACATACACAGATGTCAACAAAAGAAGTAGGTCAATATAATCTTTAATGAGTTCTTTAAGCACAGGGAGATGTCCCCAAAGCATACATATTTGAACAGAACATTCGCTGTCAATAAATTCAGAAGCAAGCTCTGCAAGAGGCAGAAAAACCAGGAATAATGGAGAGTTGGCTGTGCTCACCTCCCAGGCTCAGGTAAACTGGTGTCCTTCCCTTCTCTCTAGTGCAACACATAACTGAGGCCTCATTGTCACCCATGCCCACAGCCCCTGCTGGACAACCCACACCCGTCCTCTGTGGAGATGGCTGCATAATCCTGCCCTCTATCCTGAAGGCGTCTATAAGACTTCCCTGGGCTCCCCACGAGGAACCTTCTCATGAGACACCTCAGATCTGAAGGTTTTAGTTCCTCTCACTGCTCCGCAGTTACTGACAGGGCAACACAGACCTTTGGGGCTGCTGTGAAGATTAAATGCCATTAAGTTCCTCATATAGTGATGAATACGGAAATGTTGGCGCACTCTCATTCCCTTCCCCTCCTGACTGCCTTGGGGCAGGCAAGGCCCACCGAAGAAGAGGCCAGGGTCGTGCAGCCTGCAGACAGCCTAGCCGCCATGAACACAGGTTCTGGGTGACCCCTGGGGACTGTCCACGCTTCAGCCTCATCTCCTTACCTGGCCAGACACTTCTCCTCTGCAGCACAGCGCAGGGAGTACAGGTGGGCTCTCTGGACGTAAGTGGACGCTTGCACGTAGCTGGGGTCCGGGACCAAGTCAGGGAGACCTGGAGTGGGGAGAGGGAGAGAGGGAGGAGGGAGTAATAGTTGGCATTGAGGAGGGTCAGGCTGGTCAGGTTTAAAGCCCAGAGACCTCCCCAACCCCAAACGCCCTGTGCTGTTCTCCTTCCTCTACACAGGCTGTCACTTCCTCCTGGAAGCCTCCCAGTGTGAGCAAGGTGTGTGATCTGAACCATTCTCCCTAGGCTCAGGTGTGGGGTCAGGGAGGTCAGGGAGCAGGGGCTCACCTCTGGAATTCCATGCTGTTGGGACCGCTGAGTCTCCTGGGACATGAGCCAGATCTGGGAGACTGGGCAGAATTTGGGGGGTGGGAGAAGACAAAAGGGTATTCTCGGCAGGGGGAGTAGCATGAACAAGGGCCTGGAGGGAGGACTGAGTGAACCAAGTAATTTCCTGACAGAGACACTCCCCTTGGTGTCCTTATTTCCCAGGCCTCTGGTCACCAGACCCCAGACACCCTCTGCTCCTCTCACCCCTGAAGCTGGCATTCTTTGTGAACCGCCAAGAGAGAACCCTGGCCTTCTGACCCCAAGTGGGTCCCAGAAGGCTCCTGGGCAGAGCCAGGTGAACTGGTGGTTGGCAGAAGTGGGGGTGATGAGGAAGGGAGGGGCTCACAGGAAAACATGTCCCCAGAGCAGGCTGCTGACCCGGCAGGATTCTCAGCCTGGGCGCCCAGCCCGCCCTTCTCAGGATTCCTTTCATCCTGTCATTGGCCCCCAGACCTGACCACACCTTCCCCTGTCCGCAGCCTCAGGCCTCCAATCTGAGGAGGGCCTGGCTCCCTGCCCTGCAGGGCCTAGAGCCCAGTGCCCAGGGGAAGTCTGGAGTCTGCTCCAGCCCCTGGATCACTTGTTCCCAGGTTATGCTAGAGCCAGGGGTCTGTCCATTCTGCCTCCCACCCTGACCCCGTCCCCGTACGTAACTTAGTCCCAGTGAGAATGATTAGGAATAAGCAGAAACCGAACTCAGGTGTCCAGACCCTATGCACATGGAATAAAGAAGGAAAGATCTTGATGTTGGGTGTGTGGAAGGGGTGGGGCACGTGGTGGGGTGGGAGGTGGGCAGGGGGACTCCAGAGCCCTGGGCTCCATCTCAGCTCAGCCACCGGCTTAAACGGGAATGGGCCTGGACCTCCATGTACCCTCCCCTCTCAGGCTGCAGGGATTCTGGCAGATAAATGATAAAATGAAGCTGTAAGTTCCTCTTAGCTTCTTTCAAGCCCTCAGTTCTTGGGGGGCAGGCACAGTGAAGGGGCTTGAGTCATGCAGACAGGCTTCTAGCCCCTTCTTGCTGCCAAAACCCTCTTGTCAGCTTATAGGTCCAGAAGATGAGGCAGAGGAGGGGAACTCTGGCTTCTAAGCCTTTCCCAGAGGTGTCTGCTACGCCACCCCTCACAAACACATGCCTGGGGTTCCCAGACCCTACCCCTGCTTGCCCTGGGGCCCCGGCCTCATGCAGGAGCAGCCGGTGTGATCTCACCTACTCGGAATGAAGAGGAAGCTTGGAACACAAGGGTGGGTGAGGATGAGGTGGCTCCTGGCTGATGGGGGCTGTCTTGGCCAGCCTAGGCCCCATTACTCAAGCCCCCAGGAATGCCTGCAGTCATTTCCCAAGGGATCCTCAGGCCTTGAAAGCAAGGGCCACCTCCGTATCAAGCTGTTTCTCACCCTCTGGTCCCTAGAAGCTTGTGTGTGGGGGAGGGGGGAGGTGAAGAAGACAGGAATGGTCCCCTTTCCCATTACCAAAGAGCCTTTCCCTCAGCAACATGTGGTGGTGGGTCAGCTGGGCCTGAAGCTTCATGAGACCCAGCATTTGGCACCAGATGGCCTACCACCGCCCACCCCAGGCCCGGTTTCAATAAACACTGCACAGATGGCTCTACAAAGCTTTTCTGGCCCGACCCTTCCTCTCTAGGCCATCTCATGAGTTGGCTATGCAGTCCAGGGAAGCTGGAAGAGCCAGCTAAGAGGCCAGGGGTATTCAGGGCCAGCAAGGGCTGGTACCACTCTTGGCCTCTGACTGCACCCCGGCTATGATCACATACTGGGTCCTGATCCTGGTCCTATACTGAGCCAAAGATGACCATCTTCCTTTTACTGTGGAGGAATCTCAGGTTCAGGCAGGTGCCTCCTGCTCCAGGAAGTCCTCCCTGATTGGCAGTGACATTCCAAGCTGCACACACTTCTGTCTCACTACTAGATCTGTATTGATCTAAAACTAGATTCTATCGTATTTACTTGTGTCTACTCCCCTCCAGACTATGCACTCCCTGAGGGCAGGGCCTGGGCCCCACTCACCCCCTCAGTGGGGCAACCCACCATGCTTCAGGGCTGACTGACCGTTAGGCAGTCAGTCTCTTGTCAGGCAGGCTTCTTTAATGATTACTGGCTTCATACTATACTGTTCCAGTCATCCACGAGTGTGCTCCTCACCCTGTCTCCCTCAGGACACCAGGGCACACAGAGGTGCTGGAGGGAACAGAGGGTCAGAGAGGGCAATGAATTTGCCCAATCACACAGCAAGTCAGGGAAGCCCCAGGAGGAGCTCTTAGGTCCCAACCTCCTTCCAGGACTCTACTTGTTATTCTTTTTATAAAAATGATTTCTTTTAGTTATAATTTACATACAGTCAAATGCACAGATTTTAGGCATACAGTTTGGTAAGTTTTGACAAACGTATACATGGTGTAGCTACCACCACAATCAAGCTATGGATTGTTTCCATCATCCCTGGAAGTTCCCTCCAGCCCCTTCCCCGTAAATCCCCCCTCCCTCCTCCCCAGGTAACCACTGATCTTTTTTTTAATCACCTTAGATGCTATGGCCTTTTCCAGAGCTTAAATGGAATCACCCTGATCATTATTTTATGTTCTTTGTTCTGCATCTCTGACCATCACAGGGATCCTGTGACTCCCCTAACCAGCTCCCCCTGGCCCGCCCTCCACCCCTGTCACACCCTCACTGCCCTGGGGTAAGCTGCTGGAAAAGAGAGCAGCCTTGGGAGTTCAGGTTGGGTCCCCCCCACCCCCTTCAGGATCCCTGCAGAGGTCCCTGGGAACAGCAGACCCCCTCCCTCAGCTGGTATGTTTTCCCAGGAAGGAACAATGCCTCCTTCTCCACTGCTCTCCCAGGAGGCATTCCATCAGCAGCTGGGCCTGCAGGCTTGGGCTTTCAGCCCCTCCATAGGGGCTTGGGTGTGTGGGTGGGTTGTGTGATGTTGGAAGGAGGATGAGGGAAGGCTTGAGTCGGGGCTTGTGGATGTAGGGTACCAGTTTGCCGTCTCTGGCTTGTGGGGTACAACCAGGCCCTCCAGGCAGGGTGGCCAATGTTGGGTGAAGTCCGGTTACAACCAGACCTGTGCTCCCCACCCCTCCCCACCATCCCAAGAAGTGTGCATTTTAAGGGAAGATCCTGGAGAGAGGATAAAGCTTACTCAAAGGCAGGGAGAACCATCAGTCATGGGATATACTTTTGTGTGTTGGGGGGCTGGGATCTCTTATCCAGAACATACGGAGTCATCCAGCCCTTGCACCTGGCACTGGAGACATTATAAAGTAGGTTCCAGTGGGAAATTTTCCCACAGACTCCTGTTTTCATAAACGCAGAGAACTGAATTGATCATAATTCTCATTTCAGAGCAAACCAACAAACTAAACTGGTCTATGCAAGGCCCCTCTTGTAATTAATTTTTTTTTAACCTTTATCCTTACCCTGACCCTCAGACGTATCTTTGAACATCTGTGTCTCTGTGTAAAATCTGCAGTGTGTTGGAAGCGGGTATGTATCCTTGAAGTATATAAATGACATTGTCTTATAGTCTCATTCTGTTTCTTGATTTCCAATGTAAACTTTTAAGATATGTCAAGTTCATTGCTTGTCATTGCTAGTAGGATTCCACAGTATGCAACCTCCTTGGCCCATCTAGCCAGTCTCCCAGGGATGGACCCCTGCGGATGGGGCCGACCACTCAAAGGCTGGGTGGATGGTCTTGCTCAGGCTACCCAGGGAGGCCTGGTCACCATCAGCATCCTGCCTTCCATGCCCAGGAGGTAGGCAGGAGCCAGACTTCTTACCCTGCTGTCACAGATCTTCTGCGTGGCCCTGGGTGGGCCTGGCCCCTCTCTAGGCCTCACTGCTTCCATTTATGCAGACTGACTGTCCTCCACCTTGCTCATGCCCTAGAGCCTGGGGCCGGCCCGCTGTGAGAACTCTTCCTCAGAAGCAATGTGCTGACCACGGGGGTTCAGGCTGCAGACAGCCTGGACCAGGACTGGGGGGAACACTGAGTCAGAGGGTAGCAAAGACCCCTGGGATGACCAAAGCCAGGCTATTTGGCTGGGGAGGGGCTGGATGTGAGTGAATCGGGTCCCAAGGCCATTCTGCAGGCAGCCTCTGGTCTGGAGGAAGCCCTTCAGCCTTGAGGGGGCCCCATCAGACCCTCCAGGGCAGTGAAGACACAGAGCTGAGGGATAAGCACCAGCACTCTGCATCCCTGCTCTGCCCCTGGAGCTTCCTCTGTGGGGGATCCAGGGCCCCTTCACAAGGCCTCTTGCAGGGCCGATGTCCTCCCACCTCACCCAGGCTGGGCCTGGAGCTGCCAGCTGGCCCACATGCCAGCCCGTGGGAAGCCGAGGACTGTCCTCCCCTTCCCTGGCAGGACTCAGCCGGGGCCTTCCTGTGGGAAAGACTCCAGCAGGCAATTTTGCCATCTTGCCCAACGCCCTACTGTCCAGGTCCCTTCCCTTTCTTAGGGTCAGTCTCCCATGTGGACGATGGGGAGATTAGACTAACTGCCCCTTGAGTGCAGTTCTGATGGCTCCATAAACACTTGGAGATTAAAATATTTTCAGGAGCTATTCAGTCCATTCCCCAGCCTTGGGCAAGAGCCCAAGACCTCTCACAACCTCTGCAGACGATACTTTAGCTGCCAGGAAATTCTCCCACCGTCTGACCTAAATCCTTCCTGCTTTAGGAGGATTCTGTTCTCTTCTGCTCAGCAGTTCCTGGCGGCTGCCCGGAGTGGAGGGTCTGAGGTTACATTCCTGCTGCTTTGCCCACGCCTCACCTGTTTTCCTTTTGGCTTCCCTTTTTCTGTGGGTTCCTTAAACCTCGTCTCCTTTGAAATCTTTCCTCCCCAGGCCTCCTGCTCACAAGAAGCAGATGAAGGAAAACAGAATGCAAAAGAGCCCTAATCTCTTGAGCCTGGGGCTGGAGGATAAACAATGTCCAGCAGGAACCGGTCAGTGGGTTGTGAAATATGCGCAGAGCGGGATATTTTGGCTCCAGCTGCCAGACTGCAGAGGAGCCCCTAGGTGGGGAAAGCGGAAAGCTCACAGAACATGGCCTGAATAAAGATGAGCTGGGAGGGCCTCCAGGGCGGGAGCCAGCGCTCTGGGTCCTGAGAAATTATTATCTAATAATCAGGACATTAAATTGTCAGCATCAGCCTGGCAGTGCCACACCTGAGTGACGAGCAGGCAGGCAAGGTGGCTGCAGGATCTGCTGCGGTCCACCATGAAGGGCAATACAGCCCAGGCAAAGGAGCCAGGATGGTCATAAAGCCTGTAGGCCCTCCTCTGCCACCACCCGGTGCTCCTCCCTCTTCCCTCTTCCAGCAGGGGCCTGCTGCCCCCACCAGGCTGGGAGAGGCAGTTCACGGGCAGCGATGACCTTGCTCCTCTGAGTGGCAGGACCAGACTCAGAGGTGGGGATGTGTGTTTGTTCAGTTGAGCAAACTGCCCAGGAAGTAGCCGGGGCTGAGCTGGAAGGAGGCTGCCGCTCACCTTTGGGGAGGTAAGCTCCCTTCCCCTCTGTTCAAGCCTTCTGCCACTTCCTTGCACACCTCACTCACTCACACTCTTCCCAGTGTGAAGGCAGCCCCTACCTTCCTGCCAGCCCACCCTTGCAGGCCCTGCTTAGTGCCCCTCTCTCCACCTCCAGAAGCCCCTGAGGATCGTACGGTCTCCTGGGTTCCCTCCCTGCCCCTCAGACCCTTCACAGTGACCTGAACTTTTTATCTTTCTTACAAAACCCACTCGGCCCATGGCCTTCCCATCTCAGCTTATGGCAACTTCATCCTTTCAGCTGCACAGGACATAATCCTTTCTGTTATGCCTGACCCCTCTCTTTCTCTTCCACCCCACACCCAATCCATCAGAAAATCCCATCAGCTCTATCTCCAAAATATATCCCAAAACTGACTGCCCACCACCTCCGTTGTTGCCCCTGGCCCGGCCACCAATATCTCCACCTGGATCTCTGTACCGGCCTCCTCTCAGACTCCCCCTGCCTGCCCCCACCACTGTCCATTCCCAGCACAGCAGTCAGAGACCCTGTTTAAATGTCACTGCAGGAGCTCCCCAATGCATGGAGAGTAAAAGCCAAAGTCCTCACAGTGGCCTACAGGCTCTCCATGGTCTGGACCCAGTTGCCTCTCTGATCTGTCTCCCGTAATGCACCCACACCCATGCCACGCTGCTCTAACCACACTGGAACACACTTGAAAGCCCCAGGGGATTCCTGCCTTGGGGCCTTTGCACTGGCTGTTTCTTCTGTCTGGAATGCTCCACCTGCAGATAGCTGCATGGATCACTCATTTGCCTCCTTCAAGTCTTTGCTCAAACGTCACCTTCATGAGGCCCACCCTGACTACCTTTGCAACCTCTCCCAACACTCCAGACCTCCCTGACTTATCTGTATTTTTTCCACAGTACTTACCCCCTTCTATTATTTACTTATTATGTTTACCCATGAAAATACAAGATCCACAAGGACAAGGATTTTGTCTCTTTTCTAAAACTAATGAATACCCAGCTCTAGACCAGCATTAGCACAAAGTAAGGCACCCCATGAATATTTGTTGAATGGCTGAATTTCCTCATGAGATGATATCTGCTCTCCTCAGCCAGGCAAGAGCCCCTGGGGGAAGGGGAGGGTGGGATTGTCCTTTGCCTGCCGCCCAGCTGCTGGCCCAGGTCTCTGGTGCACAGCGTATTCTGAGAGCTGGCAAGTTGGGTGAGATGGAAGTGGGTCTGGGCCGCGGCATCCTGCCTGCCTGGTCTCTTGCTGCTGGGCTGAGACCTCGGTGAGAACAGGGTTGGGTCCAGGCCGCCCCTGAATTCCCTGTACCCAGCTCAGGGCCTGGCACCTGTACGCCCTCAGCGAGCACAAGCACAAATACTGGCACCCCACAAAGGGTCTGTTGGCACTGCCTGTGTGAGCACAGCCTTCATTATCAGGCAGAGGCTGGGACAGACTCCAAAAGCCCTTTCTTTTGAAAAAGGATTAGCTTTGGGGTTGGAAAACCCATGGTTCCAGTTGGCCCACAACGGGGAGGAAGGGTGGGTTGTCTCCTGAGACTTTGGTGGCAAAGGCCCCTCAGGCCTCGACTTCCGCATTCGTGTACCTTCCTGCTCTGGTGTTCTGACACCCTCTTCCCATTTTCAGGTGATACCTAAATGCCCAGTTTCTGGGTGTCCATCAGTAAGGGGGAGAGGGACCCAGGTGCAGCCCCGGCCCTGTAATCCTGGATCCAGACAAAAAGGCCCTCTGGGTCCAGCTGCCTGTGGTGAGGAGGCTGTTAGGTCAGGGCAGCAGAGGCACGAGACCCAGCCTTTCCTTCCAGCCTCCTCCCAAGCGGCTTGCTACTCCGCAGGAATGCCGGGCACAGAATTGGAAGCAGGTGCGGGCTGCCTGGGCGGACCACCCGCTCCTCTCCCCCCGCCCTTCCTCTCCTACCATTCCAGCCACTGCCCTGGGGAGTTTTCCATGTGCTCTTGGCTTGGACAGCAGTGGGGTGGACTTGGGCTGGGACTACTAGGGAGAAGTGCCCCTTTGGAGGTGAGAGGAGATTGAGATGGGGGTCCCTGGGGTGGGGAGAGAGGGAGGAGAGGAGACGAAAGGCCGGGACGAAAGGCCAGAATTCCTGGGCCAAGTGCGGCAGTAGCCTGGTGCCTGTAAGTCCCGAAGGACTCCCCACCCTGCTCAGCCACCATCCCAAAAGGCTCTGTGGGGCCTGTGAACTCAAGGCAAAAAATCCAACTTTTTGTGTCCTAGGGGGTTTAGACCTGAGAGAAACAATGAACACGGAGACATACCCTTCCCTGAGGGGCAGAAGCAGAGGGAAGGCTGGGATGGTTCAGTGGGGGAGAGAGTCAGCCTGGGTCCGAGCTTGGCTGCTGATGAATTCTGAGACCTTGGATGAGTTACTGAACTTCTCTAGCCTCAGTTGCCTCCTCTGTAAAATGGGGGTATAATATCATCTACCTCACAAGCTTGCTGGGGGTACTAAATGAGGAAATAAAAATAAAATGCTTGGCATAGTGTCTGGTGCATATTAAGGGTTCAATAATATCAGTTGCTATAATGATTATTTAAAATGGGAGCTGTCTCTTCTTGCAGGGATGGCCCAGTTTGAGAACAGGGGAGAGAGGATGTGGCCTTGCAACTAAATGATACAAGAGGAGACAGGAAATCTGCCTGCGATGAGGCTGCCCCGGACACGACTTGTTTGTTCCGACACTAGTGACCTTCCATTGCCAAACAGGGGAGTAACAAGAGGATCCAGGTCCCTCTATCTCCATAGCTGTCTGACCCTTTACCCCAACTTCCTCAGCCTGAAGACTCCATTTCTTTCTGAAGGAGCAACTTGAGACAACTTCAGGGAAGGAAGGAGGGATGCTGAGCTGTGATTCTGCCTCCACCAGTCACCAGTTATGCAACCTTAGGCTTAACCTCCGAGGGCCTCAGTTTCCTCATCTGCAAAATGGGGGTAATAACAATACCGAGGGTTGTTATGAGGATTAAGCTAATTGTAAAGCTCCAAGAACAGTGTCAGGTGCTGTAGATGTGCTTGTTAAACAAATGTTCTGGAGTCTAGAGTGGGAATGACAAGGCTTCACGCTAACACCTCACTGGGGAAGTGCTCAAAGCTGTGCACTCTCTCTGTTTCATCTCACTCTGTCGCAACCAGTGCCCAGAACACGGTAGGAGTCAAGTATCTGCTGAATGACCAAATGGATGTGCAAGGTAAGCCTTAATACATGAAAATTTAGAAAAAAAAATAATGCATGGGGGTTAAGAACTCAGGATGGGGAGTCATGCAGACTCATATCCTGGTTTCACTACTAAGAGTTCATGTGACAATCAGCAAGTGAGCCTGTCACCTTATCTATGAAACAGGATGGATAACAGCATCTGGCTGGTGGGGTTGCTGTGGGAATTAAGAGATGATGTATAAAATGTCCAACGTATGCTAACAGAATTATCCCTCTGGAGGTGGCTGGGGGAACTGAGGTCCAGGCTCAAGTCCTGCCCCAGCTGGCTTGCAGGTGGTGTGAGGGTCCTCCTGGGTCAACTCAGTGCAATGCAGAGATGACAGGCTGTTTGAATTCTGGCTCGGCTGCATCCAGCTGTGAGACCTCCCCAGGTCTCAGTTTTCTCATCTGTACCAGAGGACCATAATCCCCACCCCTCTAGGAGGCTGTGCGGGTGAATGAAATTGCACATTCAAGCCACAAAGCTCAGCAAGTGCTCCTCTGCAATGGCTGAAGTTGTCATCATCATCCTCGCCTGGGGGCTCTAACTCTGGATGCTCTGGGTGGCCAGGCCTGCTCTGTCCTTCCCTGCATCTACTCCAAGCCTTGTGGAGGTGGGTGGGCAACCTGAGTCAGGGGGGCAGGTAGTAGGGGGTGCAGCAGGGAGCCAGGGCTGCTCTCAGGGACTAAGGGGCCCCGTCTGGCCTCTTGGGTGCAGGAGGCTGGATGGAGAGGGACATACCCTAGAAACACCCCTGTGTGAGCGCAGGGACATGAAACACCTAGGCCTAGGAGCAGCACGATCCTCGTGGGGGCTGTGGAGGCCTGAGAGAGGGAGAAGGAGGAGAGGAGAGGAAGGAGGTGCCTCAGGTTCTGGTGCAAAAGGCTAAGGCACTGAGATTTTGTCCTGAAGGCCTTGGGAGCCACAGAGCCTTCTTGAGCAGGAGAGTAATATGGTCAGCAATGCAAGGGTGTATCTGCCCCACGCGTAGGACGGACTGGAAGGGACCAGGGTGGAGGCAGTCACCGCTCTGATTGGTTGTGTGAGGACAGGGAAGGAGGACCCACGCCAGGCAAGGTGGGCATGGCCATCAGAGATGCCCCGGGAGGACAGCCAGGGCGGCTGCTCCACGTTACTTTCATAGGGTGGCCAGAGGCAGTGAATCAGGCTGAGGGTGTAAGGGGGAGGCCCTGAGAGAAAAGCCGTGGTCTTCTAGGGCCAGAAGTCGTCTTAGTCTGCACCGATACCACCAGCTCAGGGAAGCTGAGGCTGTGAGGAGGCAGGAACAGGGACAAGGAGGCTAGGAGAAGAGGGCCCGGCTTGGGAGAGGGAGGGGCACAGCGCAGGGGGCTGGGAAGCAGGCAGCCACCCTCCAGGCCTCTGCACGGATCTGCTGTGACAGGCAGACCAGGTATGTGACCTGGGCCTCTGTTTCCTCGCCTTCCCTCCCGTTACACGTTTCAGAGACAACGGTACTGCAGGAGGCCTTGGGCAGCCCCCCTTCCCGGGGTGGGAGGGAAGGGGGTGCAGGCACCCAAGGAAGAAACCAGGCTCTGGACAGGCGCTTGGAAACTGCCCAAACGTGGAGGACGTGGGTGGTGCGCACATGTGTTTGGTGTTGTGAGGACATGTCCACGTCCACGCCCACACGCGCGCGGGCTGCCAGCGCCCAGCCTCAGACCCTTGGGTGTGCGGCCAGGAGGAATGAGGTCAGTCTCGGAGAATCCGCTCTGGACTCCCACACCAGGCCTGGGGGTCTGATCTCAAGCACAAGGCTTGGCCTTCCCCAAACCGGGATTTTCCATGGTCCCAGCCTAGCAGGGTGGGAAGGGGAACAAGTGATGGGGGAGAAGGTCTGCTCCCTCTCTGGCCTCTCTGTGAGCCCCGATTTAGCCTGCACCGCCCCACACAAACCTTCCCCCCCCATGACTAGGGAAGGGGCACTTGGAGGGTGCTGACAGCTTGCGGCAATGCTTGGGCACCTCCTCCTCTTGGAAGTCCTCCCTGAGTTCCTAGCGCCCCCGACTGGGGAGGCCCCTCCCCTGGGTCCCCTAACCCATCCCCCCAGTGCCTGCCCAATCACAGCACTGAGGTGCCCCCTTTTCTATTCCTACCTCAGGGCAGGGCCTGGATTCAGCTTGGCATCTAGTATACTGCGTTCCAGGGAGAAATGTCTTTAATCCCATTTGAACACTGGGGCTCAGGGGCAATGGCCAGAGGCCCTGCTAAGCACCAAGCACCCCCCGCTCCAAATATAGCCTTGCTCTGGCCAGTCCCCCTCTGAACCTTAAGAACTGAGAGGCTAAAGAAGGACCTTAGAAAACCCACTGGCTTTGGGCGTAGATGTCAAGTCCCAGGCCTGGCTCTGCCAGCAGTGCTATTTGAGGCCTCGGTTTTCTCCTCTGCCCAGAGGTGGAGCCCTTCTGGCTGAGCCCCACTCTGCGGTCTTGCATTCTAAGAAAAGCCACCACAAAAGTTTAGCCTATAGGTAAAACATGCTCTCCTCCACGGAGCTCTGGGAGCAGTTGATGCAGAGCTGTAAGAAACCCTGCTGCAGGGATGCTGCAAGCCCTGGTGAGGATCAGATGTGGGCGAGGCCACGGTGGCAGGAGGATGCATCCTTCATCACATCACAGAAGGGCCTTCCATCTAGCTCCTGTCCTGAGCTCCTGCAGGTTCTCAAAGTGGGATTCAGCACCCAAATTGAGTGCTACGCCTTGAATGTGAGGGAGTGAGTACTGCCAGTGTGGACACTCCTCTCCCCTAGCCTTGGGCTCCAGCAGCCCCTAGAGAGACGGGAGTCCCCACCCCTGCACCCCAGCGGCAGCCTCTCTCACCCAAGGTCAGTATGGCTGGAGACAAGGAAGCGTCCCCGTGCGGACAGAGGCAGAGGAGCAAAGGCTGGGGGTGCACTACCTGTGCCCCTGAGCCCTGCAGTGCTCAGCCCTCACCTGGTGCGCCTGGCACAGAAACGTTGTTGTGGAGCAGAGAGTCAGGAGTAAAGAATCAGGGTATTAATTGCAGCCTGAAAGAGGCAAGGCTGGGGTGGAACGCATATGCATTGGGGACTGAATGGAAAACCTTGACCAAAGCTGACTCTGGACTTGCAGAGACAGAAACAGGAAGGGGAATTCTAGGACAGCAGGACCAATGGCCGTTCAGCCCTGGCCAGACCACTAGTGGGCCCTTGCCAAGGTAGCCCGCCTGCTATCAGCATATGTGGAGTTGCTCATCTGAAGAAGGAAGGCTGCCCCTTCCACTGAGTCCTCGTGTGTAGATGGCTTGGGCTTTCCCAAGACTAGGTCATATCTTCAACACCCCCTGCACCCCTGTCCACAGCTGCCTCCTGGGACTCTCCCCCAGGGCCAGGACTAGGGCGAACTGAGTGAAGTGACTGAGGCCCTGGCCTGGGGTGCAAAATTTAAGAGGGCACCTAAAAACTCAGTAGCTAAGAGAAGTAACATTTCAGACAATATTTTTAAAAATCAAAATTAACCCCAAAAAAAAAATCTGTGATGAACAAAACATCAAAATTTCAAATAAAGACGATCAGTATTGCTGATTTTTCAGTTTGCCTCATGCTTGAATACAGTTTGGCATGGCACCATAACTGATTCTATTTAAAATTTTGATATTTTGTTCATTTTTTTGCATTATTTTTGATTTAAAAATGCATTAAAATATTACTTATCTCGATGAGTAAGTTTCTTGGTGCCCAGGCCGGTGCCCCACTCGCCTCTCTAGTCTGGGCCTTGCAGTGTGCCCCTGAAGGAACTCTGGGTTGTCTAGTCTGCACTCCTGTCAGCCCAGAATCTCTCTTCTAACCTCCTGTTCATTCAGGCCAAGCTCACACAGGGCCAGTGACCGGGAACTTGCCACACCTCCAGAGGCGTCCCCTAAGGCCTTTCTGACCCTGATGCTCCCTGCTTCACCCTGTGAGGCTGGCAGAGGGGCACCTCCAAGAGTGGAGGACATGCCCTGATGGGAATGAGGGAGAGGAGGCCAGAGGGGCTCCTTTACTTTGTCCTCAGATGACCCAAGCCAGGTCTGGAAGGTGTCTCTTTCCAAAGCCTGTGCAGTCCCTCCACCCCCTACCCCCCAAGTCAGAGCCCCGGCCTGCCTAGCCAAATCGTGGCACCGATGATGATGCGTGGACAGGGCGAAGGCCGGGAGGTGGGAAGCACTGGGGCTGCCGATGGGGAGGAGGGTGGGGGCCCTTACGTAGCAGCTGGGGGAGGCCTTCGGTAAAGGATGGAGGAGGGCCTGGGCGTCGGGACGGGTCGTACTCACCTCTACCGTTTTGGCTGGGCCGGTACACGCTGCCCACACTCAGGCGGCCCTGCTGCGCTCCATTGCGCTCCGAAGCCGGCGGGGGCGCGTCGGAGCTGCGCACCGGCAGGTAGGGAGGCTCCAGCACGCGGAAGGGGGGCTGCGGCTCCACGGCTCGCGGCGGGCTGTAGGCCTCGGGTGGCATGTTGCCGTAGGGCGGGTACCAGCCGAGGCGGGGGTCGCCGCCGTAGGCGCCACCGTTGGGCTGCGCGGCGTCGGGGCCCGGGTCGGGGTAGGCCTGCTCGAGGCCCGCGGTGCCCTCGTTGTACAGGCTGTGCGAGTAGCGGCGGTCCAGGCCGTCGGCTGGCTGCGGCTGCGGCTGCGGCTGCGGCGCGTACGGCCTCTCCGGGGCCGGATAGAAGCCCTGCGGCGGGTACTCGGGCTGCTCCTCCCCGCCGCCGTACTCCTCGTAGCGCGCCCGGGGCTGGAAGGGGTAGATGACCCCCGCCGAGGCCACGGCCGCCGTCCCTGCGCCCAGACCGCCGCCCATGCCGCGGTAGTACACGTAGCCCTGGTCGTAGGTCCGCGACGCGGGGTCGTACGTCTCGTACTGGCTGACGAAGGGCGTCTGCGGATAGGGGAACTGCTGCGGAAAGGAGGACGGCTGGCGGTAGGTGGTGGCGAAGGCCGAGGCCGAGACCGAGGAGGCGGAGCCCCCGTGCCGTTGCTGGGAGACGGAGGTGCGGGCCCGGGCCATGGCCGTGCTGTCCCCGACGGCCACCTCGCGCCAGTTGTCGGGCACCTGGCCGAAGCCGAATGGGTGCCGCGCTTGGCCGCGCACGGTGTCCGAGCCGATGCGCCCGGGCAGGGGCAGCGACGGGGCCTGCCGACGCCGGAGGCCCCCGTGGCTGCGCCGATGCGGGGCCTGGGGGGCGCCCGCCAGCAGCACCCGGGAGTTACCCTCGGAGGGCTGAGTCCCAGCAGGCACGTACTCTGCGCCCGAGTTGAGCAGGCTGTACACCTGCCCGTTGTTCTCCCACTGGATCAGCTGCCGCCAGCGTCCCTGGTCCGAGCCCTGCCCTGGATGCGCCTGCTGCCCGTGCACCAGGACGCAGACGCAGGCGCCCCACACCAGGGCCCCCAGCTGCCAACCGGCTGGGGCCAGAGCCATGGTGGCCCCTCTGAAGAGGCCTGGTGGACTGAGAGGCTCTCAGGAGTGGCTCCCTGTGCGTGCTTCTCTTCCCACGGGCTCGAGGACAGGACGGCTCCTTGCCTGCCCCAGCTCTAGCTTTGTCCATCCTGGCCTTGTCCCGAGCGGGACGGCTCCTCCGATGACAGCATTTCGAGGCCAAGGGGTCAGGGCAGGGCAGGGGCGGTGCCCAGGGCTGCACGAGGCTCTCTGCAGGGCACCGGGCAGGCAGGACCGCCTGGGGGCCTTACATGGCCAGCCCGGCACTGGCTGGCCGCTGGGCTGGCGCTTTCCCACTCTGAATGAATAAGCAACAGGCTGGGAGCGAGCGTAGGGAGGTTTCGGGCAGCCTGGTCCGCCTGCTGGGGCCTCCTCCGCGGGGCCCTATGGCCCGCCGGGTTTTAGCTATGTGGCCTGTCCCACAGCTGCTGTGCTCCCTCAGTCCCTGGAGCTCCCAGCCAAGCCCCAGACCTGCCTCTGAGGAAGGGAATGAAGAAGGGAGTGGGAGGGGGCCTCTGGGGACTCAGGCCCGGTGAGTGGGGCCCTGGCAGCCATAACAGGGCTGAGGTGTCAGCACCACTCTGGCCGTTTCTCTTTGCTTTGGACCCAGCATCCTTGGTCTCACCTTACTGGCTTCTTGTTTGGGCTTGAATAAGCCCCTGACTCCTGTCCACTCCAGCCTCTCCCCAGGATTCCTGGGCTCCCATTATCCAAAGCCAGTGATCAGACACCCTCCTTGTTGGTGGGCCTTCTTGGGCGAGATGCTGAATCCCAGCTGAGCCACTCTCTAATTCTGGACCTCGGGTGTACCTTAGTTCACTGGGCCTGAGCACAAAGCAGATGGAGCTTCAGCTTTTTCCCTCTTGGCACATCCCTGGGCCTTACTCTACCAGTACGTAGAACGGAAGTATGCCCCTGTGCTGAACAGAAGTTGTGAACTCATGGGAGAGATCAACTTCCTGCCCATCCTGTGTGGTTTCTGTCCTGTATAACCTAGAAATAACCTGAGTGTGCACATGGATAAAGTGAAACTCAGGGGCTGTCTTTGATATGGGATAGGTGTCATTGGGAGGCACTATGTGCTGTAAGCACATAGCAGAAAGGGGGATTCAGGAGAATGGGACTAGTCCAGTTGCTGTGATTAGGTTGCTGGGTGATCTTGGGCAAGTCCTTTCCCCATTCTGACCCAGTCACATCTGATCAGTGGAGGATTAGACCAGATGGTCCCCAAGAGTGCTTTGGCAGGTTCTCTATTCTCTCAGCAGAAATAAGAGGGGCCTCAGAAGTTTGAACACTTTGGCATCCAAGAAATCACTCTGAATGCCTCCCCTGGACTGCCTTCTCCATCCTTGGTCATGGGAACTGGAGGACAGAAATTTCCCTCTTGTGCTTATACACTAAGGAGGAAGAACCTGCCCTTAACTTGGTCTCTCCAGATTCCCCTTCTACTTTGGAAATGCCTGGAGACCACCTTGGGAGGAGACAGCCAGAGTGGACATTCCTCAGACACCCTGGACCCCTGCTTCCTCATCCTTGCCAGACAGCATTTGTTCCCCCATCCCACTGTGCTTCAGGATGAGGCTTGGTTCAGGTGACTCGGTGCCTCTGTCTACCCTCGTAGTCCAGCCAGCAACCGTTCAACACAGGCCCCTCAGCTCCCCGGTATGGGGTTTGATCTCAGACTCCAGACAGGAATCCTGCAAAGAGCAATTGGTTTGGCTCAGGACATTGAACCAGATGCTGAGGGCCGGGACCAGGAGGGTTAAGCTTTCCCTCCCTCCCGCCTGCCCCCTGCAGTGCTGGCCTCAGCTGCTTGGAATCCCTGGGGTCCTGTAGGGCCCTCCCGCCAGCCAGATGGGCAGCAGCGCCAGGAGAGGAGGAGGAGCAGTGGAAACAGGCCTCAGGGTACCCCCAGGCAGGGAGGGGAAGGGAAGACGAGGAACAGAGGAAGGATACAGGATGGCTGTGAGGTAGGGGAGCCCCACTGGCAGAGTGGAGAAGGCAGAACCCTTCTTCTTGAGCCAGGCAGGGGACAGGGGCTGCCTCAGGGCTTTGGAGCTGTGGGGAGATCAGGGCACAGGCTGTTGTGCTCAGCCGGCCTCTGCCTGGGAGCCAACTCTTGGCGTGAAACCCTACCCAATGCTGGCTCCTGCTGCTCTTTCTTGTTTCTTAATAAGGTCGAATCAGAGTGAGTCAGAGGAGCCAAGTTTCCTGTTAGGCTCTGTTTGAATAAACTCTGCTCTGAACATAGCTTGGGCCTCTGCACAGGCTCCTGGGGCCAGGGCTGTGGCCCTGCCAGCCATCTCTGCTGAGACTGGAGACCTGGGGTCTTGGCCTGGCCTCCAGATGCTCCCCCGGGGAAGCTCGTTAAGCTCTCGGAGCTACAGTCTTCATCTATAACTTGGGGGTAATAATACCTTTCCTGTGGTATATTTGGGAGGATGAAATAAGAGGTTTATGAAAAGTACCCAGCACAGTACCAGGCATGTGGCCACTATTTTTTCTTTCCTCTGGACTGGTGAGAGAAGGGAGGGGTTCATCCCCAAAGGTGTTCCCCCCTTCCCCATTTTCTCTGTCCCTTTCATATGTTTTATCTGTCTTCAGCATCCTTCATTGTGCCCAGCTCAGGGTGAACCTCTGGGGCCTGTCCTCTTCCCTCCTCTCCACTCCCTCCCTCGTCCTCCTTCTCTCTTCCAGTCTGGGTCTCCCAAAGTTGCTGGCAACACCCCCTCAGATCTCTGAGCCCAGGGGAGCCTGCCTAGTTCCACCTCTCCACACACAGGGCAAGGCCTTGCCCAAGTAGCTGGAGGGGTCCTGGCATCCTTTGATTGGAAGCTGCAGAGTGGGGGTCTGAGAGAGAACTGGGCAGGCTGCAAAGGATGCAGAGCTAGGGTCAAATGAGGGCTTCCAGTCACCAGGCTAGGCTGGGCCTGAGCTGTCTGGAGGTGATGGGGTGGTGGGCAGCTCCTTACTAGGCCCAGTCCATACAGGCTGTGTTCACACCCACAGTTTTAAGACGTAGCCATGTGGTTGAAGCTTGTTGCCAGTCCCTGGCACTAGGAACCAGGCTCAAGGGTTCTTGGAGGGCTGGGGTATAGGGCTGAAAGAGCTTGTTGGTAGTGTGTGACTTTATTAAGAATCTAATACGTTCTGGACCGGGCTGCTCTGCTGCTGGGCTTCCCATGGGACAGCCAGTGTTCTTTGACCCTGTGCTAGAACTCTAGGCTCTGGAAAATCTGTGGGGGAACGAGGAGGCCTTAGACCCAATCAGTAGAGGGTTTGGGAAGCCGAGAAAGGACAGGAGCAGTGGGATGCCTTACTGCTTTGCAGAGGAAAGGACCAGGAGGCCCACTGTGGGTCAGAATGTTTCTATGGTTGGAGGAAAACAATGAGGCAGGCTCCAGGGAGCCCCTGCCCTCTGTCCCCCACATGGGACAGGCCTGGGTCTCCCCCACCCACCCTGATCCCTGGCTGCTGAGCCCAGGACCCTGGGTGGGCACCTGGGTGGGCAGCACCTGGGTGGGCAGCTCAGCAAAGGCCATTGATGGGATTTGTGCTGAACTGGGGATGGAAGCCCCAGCCCAGCCAGCACTGGACTGTGCAGGCCCCAGCCGCTGCCTCTAGGAATTGGGCTGGAGGAAGTGCTGAGTGAGGAGGCCTGGCGAGCTGGCACAGAACACGCTGACTCTGCAGGGAGAGGACCACCAAGTGACCACTGCCAGCTGGGCCCTGTGCCCACCCCTCCCCCGAAGCCACATCTGGTGCAATGGTCGGGGAGGCAGGGGGGCTTTGGTCCCCAGAACCAAGGAAGGCAGCTGTGGAAGGGCCCTCGGAGGGGGCTGGGGGCCTTTGGTTTGGAAGCGCCTCTCTTCAGGGCTGGAACTCTGGAGAAGCCCGGAAATGGGGGTGGTGAGGTCAGAGTCTTTTGAGGGACAAATGGGGTGGGGGGAGGTGGGGGAGGGAAGGAACCCACCCTTCTCTAGGACCCAGGGGAATTCGGTGGCCCTGGCCACCTCCTACTCTGTTTTTCCTCTTAGCTTCCAAGGTTCCCTGGGGAATTGGAAACACCAGAGTTGATAAAATAGTCTGGGCATCAAGGCAAAGCTCTGTGAGGCAGGAAGCCTCCTCCATCCCCTGATCCCCTCAGCCACCAGCCCAGCAGCTTCTCCCCTTCCTGACTTTCTCCTCCTCGGGAGAGGCAGGCGGGGCTCTGGGGCTTGCTGAATGGTAACATTCCCTGTCCACCCCACTCCACCCCACCCCCGCCCCCCATTCCTCCATCCCAGGGTCCAGAGCTGGCAGAGGCAGGGAAGATCATTATTACAGGAACAGGAGAGGGGATATCATCCCAGGGGCTTTCCTTGCGGGGAGGGATTTTGCCGAAGATGTTGGGTGGGGCCTGCTGGGTAGGAGAGCCCCTTATGTCAAGGTTGGGGGGTGGGTAGCACTCAGCCAGCATGCGGTAGGGAGAAGGAGCTAACAGAGGCCCCTGCCCGAAGGAGAGAGCTGGTGAGACCAAGCAGGATGCCAGTCCCTTGGGCTGCAGCGTGGCAAACTCTGGAGAACTGGCAGAGAAACTGAGGCAGGAACCCAGTGGTTCTAATAGCAGCCTGGCAAGGTTAAGGGAGGCTCTTTTCTCTCTCTGTCTCTCTGCTTTTGTTTTCCTGCCTCTATATCTTTAACTTCCATTTGGGTCTTTCCGGGTTACTCTACCTTTTTTTGTTTCTGTTTTCAATACTCCCCATTTTCTCATTCATTCTTTCATTCATTCATTTTCTCTGTCTCCCTCCGTTTCAGTGGCTTGCAGTCTCTACTATTCGTTTCTGTTCTTTCACATCTCTCTTACTCTGCCTCATCTGTTTCTCCCAATTATTCCTTCATTTGTCCACTCATTCAGTCAGCATGTTCCCTGGGTGCCTGCTGCATGCAGGCCCTGTGCTGGCTGCGGGATCCCCAGAGAGCTCACAGTCTAGTGAGAGTGATACACGTAAACAGACAAGAACAGAGTGACTGTCCTGAATAGAGGTGAATCATTGTGCTGACTCTGTGACCTTTGAGTCACTCAATAAATATTTGTTGAATAAATGGTGAATTTCCTGTTCATATTCTTTGACTATTTTCTGTTGTAACGTTCATCTGCTTAGTATTGATTTATAAAATGTAGTATATTTAGCATCTTTTTGTATATCACTTTGTCACATATTGTGCAAGTAATTTTTGAAGTTTGTCATTTGCATCAGTATTTTTAATACTTTCCTGATATACTGAAGTGCTTCATTTTTAAGCTGTCAAATTATTGATTTTTCCTTTATGATCTCAGACTTTATCGTTGTATGGCCTTTGCCTTCATCAAGAATGTATACATTTTCAATTAAATTTCAAGATTTTATAATTTCATTTCACTTTTTTATTGAACTATTTTATCTTCATATGTGGTGAGAGGTAAGAACACAACTTTAAAACAAATTAAGCCACTGTCCCAACATGAATCATAAATTAATCCATAAATGAATTCCTAGTGATCTGAAAGTCCATTTTATCACATACTGAATATTCTTCTGTTTGACTGGGCTTTCTATTCCGTTCCATTGGCTTATCAGATCATTTTTACACTGATATGCCCTATATTAGTAATTGTGACTTTTAAACAAGGGTTATTAACTGAGAGTACAAGTCCTATTTATTTATTTATTTATTTATTGGCCGCACCGTGCAGCATGTGGGATCTTAGTTTCCAGACCAGGGATTGAACCCGTGCCCGCTGCAATGGAAGCACGGTATCTTAACCACTGGACCACCAAAAATTATTTTGTGTGCTTGTCATTTAGATGGATTCTAGATTTTTTTTTGTTGCCAAGTTAAACAAAAACAAAACAAAATATCCCTCTGGGAATTGGAATTGGATTAAATTTATAGATTAATGTAGTGATAATTAACTTCTTCTCAACACTGAGTGTTTCCATTCAGGAACATGGTGTATCTTTCTATTATTAAGGTCTTTCTAATTGTTGTTCTTCAGTCAAGTTTTATAGATGAATATATGTGTTTGGTGCTTCTTTTCATGAAACATGGCAATGGCATCTGTGGTAGGCAGCTTCTGAAATGGTTCCCAATGATCCCTGGTAGTCACTCCCTTGTATAATCCCCTCCCTTTATGTGTGGGTTGGACCTAATGACTCGCTTCTAGTGAATAGAATGTGGAAAAAAGTGATGGGATGTTAATTCTGAGATTAGGTTGTGAAAGACTGTGACTTCTGTCCTGCTGGAGCTCTCTTTTTCTCTCAGTCTCTCTCACTCGCCTGCTCTAATAAAACCAGCTGCCATGTTGTGAGCTGCCTTATGGGAAGCCCGTGCAACAAGGAACTGAGGCCCTCAGCCCAACAGCCATGTGAGTGAGCTCACCCATTTGAACCTTCAGATGAGACCACAGCCTTGGCTAACTACTTGATCATAGCTTTGTGACAGACCCTGAGACAGAGAACTCAGCTCAGCCATACCCAGATTCCTAACCCACAGAAACTGTGGGATAATAAATGCTGTTGTTTTAAACCACTAAGCTTTGGGGGTAATTTGTCATGCAGCAATGGATAACTAATACAGCATCTTTATTTATTTAATTTTTGCGTAATGTTTTCTAACAAGTTATCAGGAAGTAGAAAAGATATTAACTTTCTGTGGTTATTTTATAACTGGGCACTTTACTGAACTCTTCTTTTCTGATAATTTTGTGTTTCTTTTCCTAGTTTTTCTAAGAGAGTCATATTTGCAAATAATTATAATTTGTTCTCTTGTTATATTTTTTCTAATTGCGTTACCTAGAATTTTTAAAATAATGTTGAATAATAAGACAGTGAAAATCTTTGTCTTGTTCCCATATTTGATGAGAATGCTTCTTGTATTTCACTGTTTTGGTGTTGGCTGTGGATTTGAGAGCTAATATTTTTTTACCACGTGAAATAAGTATACTTCAATCTCCAGTTCGCTAGAGCTTTTTAAAAGAAAACCAGGAATGGATGTTGAAATTTACCAAACATCTACTCAGCACGTAAAATGATCTTTTTTCTCCTTTGACTTATTGCTGTGGTTAATCAGTTTCCTGCAGTTTTGATATAGCATCATTTGTGCATTCCAGGAATGTTTGCTCATGGTGTATTCTTTTCATGGTTCTGTACTTTCACTGTAAGCATCTTTGCCAAGACATCTTTGCCACAAACGTTTATATCACATAACTAACTGGCTGTAAGGCAATTTTGCCATAAAAGATTAAAGAGGGACATTAAGAAGGACAGAAACATGAAAATTGAACAATGAAATTTAAAAGACTTTATTACAAAATACAAAATATTTGAATACATTTAAAATGTGCATAGATTCATGGCAATACTATACAAATAACTGATTATATTTTGTGGATTGTCCCTAACTGCACTTGTTTTTCCATGTCTTTCATTCATAGTATTTTATACTTTCACTTGTTGACTTCTCATTTGGCATTGCTCTTTTTCCTTCTGGCTAAAATTTCTTCCTTCACTAGGAGAGGTATCCGTTTCCAAGTTGTGGGATGCGTATTTGTACCTGCGCCCTGTACTGAGCCGTGAAAGCCTCTACACTGTCGTTAGTTCTTGCCATAATGTCCCCTGTCCGTTGATCATCCTTCCAGGCTTGTGTGGGAAAAGTGGGCTCAACTGTGCACCTTCAAGGCCCTCGAGGCCTCTTTCTCCTCCAGTGTAGTGTGTTTCAGAATAAGAAACCAACTCTTGGGGCAAATCATCGTCATCTGTCAGCTCCATAAAGCCGTCAATAACGTCTCTAACTGGAGGAAACGCTAACACATTTCAACCAGTGGAAAGCAAACTGTCAAACAAAAACTGTCAACCAGTTATTTGATCTTTCTCAGCAAAATCGCCTTACGGCCCGTTAGTTATACAGCAAAAATGCTTTCGGCAAAGATTTCTGTGGCAAAGATGCTTATGGTGAAAGCATTGGACACACTCTCTTGATACATTCTTGGACTGCTTTGGACTTTGATTAAATTTTTATTAGGACTTTATATCTATATAAAAGAGACTAGTGTATGACTCATTCGTTCGTTCTGTTTTTCTTTGCGCCATTTGTCAGGTTTTAGTATTAGGGTTATTCCAGGTTTACAAAAGAGTTGAGAAGTGTGTGAGTCAGGGTCCTGGCAAGAAACATCTCCCCCAAATGGTTTAAATAGAGAGACTTTAATGAAGGGACTCCCTATAGAAGTGTGGATAAGGTGAAGGGAACAAACAAGGGACAGCGAGGCACCCAGAAATTAGCACTAGTGGGGAGACACCACCATCCCCAGGGCTGCGGGGACGAGGGAGGAACCCAGAGAGAGCTGGCACCTTGGAGGATAGGTCCAGGCAAGAGCTGAGGTTGGGGACACTGCTACTGCCAGAGAGAGGGCACTAAAGCGGGGAGGGAGCAGGAAGAATATAGCAATGCTTCTCGCCTTCGGCCCTCCAGCCTCCTGCCCTACTCCCTGTTGTCAGAATCCAACCAGAAGCTGGAGGATCAGGAAGCCTGGGGGATGAATGTGGTTTGTGGGCTCAGCCCCCTGGGGCCTGGGACTAGACAGGGAAGGATGTGGTTTCTGCTGTGGTTTCTGTCTCGTGACTGGACTCTGACGGATACGTACATAATCATACGTCTGACAAGTTTTTAACATTCACTTCCACATCTTTATACAACAGCTTCCCCATACTGATTTTTTGTTTGTTTGTTTACTATGATTTTGCTTGTTTTGATTCTTTCCTGCTTGCTAAGAGTGCATCCCTGAGGATTCTCCCCCATGAAAGGTAGAACAACACGTGGCATGTATCCTAAGTTCTGGAGTGCAGGAAAGTCTTTTCCTGTCGTCTTCATGCATGAGTGCACCTGGCAGATTGTTGGAATTTTAGGTTACAAAATTGTGATCTCTCAAAATTCTGTAGAAGCGTGGTTCCCAAAGTGTGTTCCATAGAGCACCTGTCTTTCCACAGAGTCAATGGAAACAGGTTTTATCGTTAAATAAGCTTGGAAAACTGTGCTTGCTAATATCACTAATTTCACAAATGCTTTAAAAGCCCTGAGAAAGCTTCAGTATAGGATCTTGTCTTGTTTTGCTTCACTCTGCATCTCCCAAGTTTGTTTTATGACAGAAGCTTTTTTCTCCAACATAAGTACTTCCCAACATTCCATGGAATGGAAACTCTCTTCCAATTAAACATTATTCAGGAATGTTGTAGATGTTTCTCCCATTTTCCCCTCTGCATGGGTGCTTATAGGATTATTTCTTTACCCTTAAAATGGACAAAATCCTGCATGGTATTTCTAAGTTGTTTTTTTAATTAATTTGACTTAAATAAAAAGGAACCTTTTAAATGTATAGGCTTAGGCTTCCCATCAGCTCAGGAGTATCCTCTTCTTTTTCCATTCTTGCTTTTGTTTCATTTGTTTGGTTTCTTCTTTTGGTCTTGATGTCTATTGTGGCCTCTCTCTTTGTTTTTATCCCTTTGGGCTTTTCCTCTGCCTTCTCAGAGGACTTATATCTGTCTCTACTTTTACAGATTCAATCTTCTGTAGTTTCAATTCTGTTCTTTACCATCGTAATGCAACCTTTAAATCCTGCTGCTGCCTTTGTAGTCTCTTTACAGCCTTTCTTTCTTTCTCCTATATGGTTTGCTTCTGATTTCCACCTACCTCTCAGCCAGCAGCCTTCTCATTTCATTCTTCCCGTCTTGTTTTTCCACTCTCCTTTCTTAGAGTTCACATTTTAATTAAATGAAGTGCACACAAAGCAGATGTGGTCTGAAAGTTATTTTTGTGTCTGTGATAAATCTTTTTCAAAGGAATTATTTTTCTCTGCCCTTTGAGGGACTCGTTCTTTTCCCTTCATGATACAGGATCTTTTCAAAGACTGTGTGTTTGCAAGCGTATGTGTGTGCGTGTGGGTGGGTGTTTGCTTTTACTCCTCCTTAAAAAATGAATGTTTTGTAAAATCTTATTATTTTCCCCAAAACAAGAGGGAAAGAAATGGATTCTCTTTAGCTCACCATCCACCTGGATGTTTTTCCAACTGTCTGGTCATCTTTTAGGCTGAAGGACTGGTAAATGCAAACTCATGTCACCAACTGGCTGTGAACACAAATTGCCTGTGTCATATGTCCCCCCACTCATCTCCAGAGTTGACCTGTGGGTCTTGCTGGCTGTAGTGTGTGTGTGTGCGTGTGTGTGCGTGTGTGTGTGTGTGTGTGTGTGTGTGTGTGTGTCCTGTTCTTTCTCCACTCAAGTAGAGCCTTCCAAGGGCCATTACCAGCTCAGGGATCTAGTTGGGGGGAAGAATGGGAGTTGGCTGGGGGCAGACCCAGTGGGGAATCTTGCTTCTGCACCAGGGGCCAGCTATACGCTAGGCTACTCCTCTACGTAATTGATGCAGCCATGATAAGACTTGCGCCCACCCTGTCAGGGAAGGAGAAGCGTGGTATCAGGGAGACACTGATTCAGAGCTTCCCCCCAGTTGTCCACTTGGCCTAGCAACCACATGCACCCCAAGGCCCCCAGTCAGCTCCTCCCAAACACTGTTGATCCGCAGCACTGAAAGGGCTTCCGAATGACATATTCTCTGCAAGCCCCATGTCCCACCACCTGCCCTCCAAATTCAGAGGCAGTTGGCAAATGCTGCCAGGATCTCATCTACTTATTTCTCATGAAGGAAGTTTAGCTTTCTCAGAAACGAGTTGGGAAGCAGCCCTCGGGGTCTCCCTTCGATCCGGATCGTGCATATTCTCCGCAGATCCTCAGTATTCCTGCCATGGGAATATGCTTCCCCTGGCTTCCAAGCCGACTCAGCCTTGCCCTTCTTTTTGTTAATTCAATTTAAAATAATGTATTTATATATTTATTTATTTGGGCTTTCCCTTCTTTTATATTCTTTTGATCAATTCAGCTGGGCTCTGGGAGGGAGGAGAGCCCTGCAACAGCATGACCTGCTGCTGTGTGGGACTTGTCCTATTCCGGATGCAGCTAAGACCCCAAACTGAGAACAAAAGACACCAGGGACCCTGTGTCCCTACATTCAGAGCATTACCAGTGAGCGCCGGGAGCTCACACCATCGCTCTTCCGCAGGGCTCGCAAGGGGGCTGGACTGGCTCTTCTCTCCTTGGCACCATGATGGCCCACAGTGACCGGAAGAGGAGCCAGGCGGGAGAGAGTCATTTGCCACGTGGGGAGTGCAGTGCATGTGGCCAAGGCTACTCTCTCCCCTCTTGGGGGGGTGATGATGGGGTGCTTTTCCTCCCTGAAGCCACAGGGAATTTCTTGTAAGGCGAGACAAGCTTGTCATCCCCAGGTGGGTGTCTGCTTCATCTGTGGACTCTGTGATATACCTCCGGGCTGCCTGGGGAGGGGAAAGGGAAATAGGAGACAGATGGCAGGGCGGGAAGAAGGAGCACTGTGGGAGGTAGCTGGGCTCAAGCTGACATGCTGGTGCCTCACCCAGGAGGGCCTTGCTCTAAGGCTTCAAGAAATGCACAGGCCCTCTGAGAGAGTCAGCTTTTGAACAGAGGATGGGTCGGAGTAGCCAGAGTGGCAATGCAGCCAGGAGAGGACAGGCTTGTGAGATCTGCTTCCACACCCCGCTCCTGGCCCCCCAGTCCCAGAGATCCCTAGAAGAGAGAGGAGGAAGACGGCTCTAGAGCCGGATTCCCCCTCACTCTGGGGTCTCAGCTCTGCCAGGGGAGATGAACAGGACTGAGTGTTGATTGCTGAAACGAGACTGTTCCAATAGATGAAGATGGTAGGGGAGTTGTGCGATGCAACCAAGATGTCATTAAGAGCCCTGCCACCCAGCGGGAAAGGGGCTTTCAGCAGGACACAGCTGGGTGAGGGGGGGGTTAGTTGTTAGAAAACAATTTCATGTTTATACCCCAACAAGTTGAGACTCTGCAATGAACGTGTTACACTTGAAAAACTCTTTCTTAAAAGCAAAAGGGGAAAAAAACAGCTTTGGAACATTTCGGGGGTAAGGAATGTATAAAAGGGGATGGGAGCTTCTGTGAGTGAAGACAGAGAGGGAAGGCCATCGGCCGGGGACCGAGGGGGTCAAGGAGCATGTCTTGTCCTTTTGCTTGCAAGAACAGGAGCCCAACTCATGCTAGCTTATGTAGAAGTGGGGACTTATTGGAGGGATCCCGAGCATCTCACGGAATCTAAGTAAGAATTCAGTAGTTGAGCCAGGGGAGTGGTGGTGACGCAGGTGGGCATGAGTGACACCTGGAACCAGCCCTCTCCCAGCCCTTGTTTTTGCTTCCTGCTGCAGGTCAGCCTCGTTCTTTCCTCTCACTGTACACAGGTTTTGTCCAGAAGACAGAAAATATGGCCACTGACGGCTTCCAGGTGTTGTAGCATGGAGGTTCTGTCCCAAGAGAGAACTGACTCTCAGTGGTCCCAAGTCTAAAAATCCCAGAGGACGGCTTCACTGGTGGGGTCAGGCCAGGTGCACACCCTGGACAGTCAGCCTGGTTGGGGAGGGCAGCTCCGCAGAGGAGCAGGGAAGGGCCATCCCAGGAAAAAGAGGATTGGTGCCATCAGGCATTCACAACTGGTGTTCCCGGCAGGCATCTGACCTTTTGACACCGTGGTCTTCTGTAAGGATGGGGCTCTGACGACCCCACCATCTCTTCACCTGCCAGGGTGCCACACAAGCTGCAGAAGTTCTGATGACACTGTGGCCTTCACCCCTCATGAAGCCCATGGCAAGGGAAACAATCACAGAAATCATAACAGCTGGCATTTATTGCCCACTTACTATGTGCCAGGCCGTGGGCTGTGCTCTATATGAGTTGTCATTGAATCATCACAGCAACTGTATTATTTTCATCCATTTCGAGAATGAGGATGCAGAGGTTAAGTTGGAAAGATTAGGAACCCAAGGGCACGTGGCTAGTGAGGGCCAGTACTGGCCCTCTGCCCAGGTCTGTCAGGCTCCCAAGTCCACAAGTTTTTACCATTCAGCTCTCCTGCCTCTAAGACTGAAGGTCTGGGCCTTGGCATTTCCAGAGAAAGTAGAAAAGTCTTCCTGGCCCGTTATGGACTTTCGGGCATCACAGACAGAGCCTGAGAAACTCCCCGGGGACTGGTTGTGTCACCATGAGGTCTCCAGAAGGTCGTGATGAGCATCTGAAGAGGTGACTCTGCTATGCGCAACTGCTGTGGTTGATGCAGGGGCCGCATAGCTTGATCCTCCATCCTGATGGCTCTGGGGACAGAAGGGGCCCAGGCTCCACTCTTCCCTTCTCCTTTTGTCCCACATCTCCTTTCTTTCTCCTCCCTTCTGGTTTTCCCTCTTCCTGCACTAGAGGGAGGGGAGTTCCGCCAGGCACCCAGGGCCCGTTACACAGGCTCTAGCTAGGTCAGATGTGGGCTGCAGGCAGCACCGTCGTCAGCAGAGAGCGCCAAAGATTCTTCACACATCCAGGGCCCAGGCCCGGCCCTGGAGGGGAGAGCGGAGAGGCAGGTTGGTAGGGTGGGTACCGCATGCTCCCTGCCCATTCCTCTTGCCTCAGCCAGCCCGCTCTCTGTGCACCTGTACTCGGAGCCGATAAATGTGCACAGGCCTTCGTGTGTGTCTAGGGGTGTGTGTGTGTGTGTGTGTGTGTGTGTGTGGTTCTCCCAGTGTCAAAGAGGAAGTCCCGGGTCAGGGCATAGGGAGAGATACTCTGTCCATAACAAAGCCACTGATTTTACAGACCTCAGTAACACCATTTTCTGGGCAGGCATTATAATTCTAGTTTCTGTCCTACTGTGGGACAGGCCAAGAATGACTGCATGAAGGGAGGGGAATGAACAGTGGTCCAGCTCTCTGTCTGTGCCAGGTCTTGACTAGAAGCTTGACACCTATTACCCTGGTTGGCCAATCCCAACAGTCATGTGAGCCAGGCAGTATTAGTCCCATTATACAGAGGAGGATGAGGCAGCTCAGGGAGGTTAAGTAACTTGCCTGAGGTCACACAGCTAGGAAGTGGTGAAGGTAAGATTCGAACCCTTGTCTCTCTGATTCCAAAGTCCATGCCGGTTTCACACCTTCTAAAGCTGCCCTCTCAAACTTGTGTTTTCGTTACATGCAGACACCCCCCCACCCCCCACCCCCCAAAAAATGGGCTTGAGAGCAGCCAGTGAGGTTCCAGGAGCAGCAGCTGGCTCGTGGCTGGAACGACTGAGAAATGAATGTTGATGGACAGTGGCGGTTTCTGGGATTCAAGGAATAAGGGACTATATTTAGCTGTTTGCTGTGGGCTAGTTAGCTGATGGGGAGTGAGGACCCAGACCGGCTGGGAGGAGGGAGAGAGAGAGAGAGAATATGAATGAATGGGAATGAGGTGCCCAGCTGACTGGCCTGGCCCCTCGCCCTCAGAGTTGGGTCTCTGTGGCCAGCTTTGCATGGAACCATGGCTGGTTGGGGGTCTCTTTATGAAGGGGAGTCCCTACTATATCACGGCTGGTGGGACAGAGAACAGGGCTTGCAGAGGAGAATCTTCCAGGTCTTTCAGATTGTCTTCTCCACATACATGATATTGGCCTATGAGCCATTCCAGCTTGGGGGTGAGGGGGGATCTGTAGACCAACGTTTGGCAAAGCTCAGATCCAAAGCACTGCAGCCACCTCCTGGATGCTTGGGGTTGGGCCCCTTTGAGTTACGTGACCTCAGCTGCCCCTCCTCATGGGCCCGGACATCCCTCTTCTTTCTCACAAGGGAAGATTGAGACACTTGCTCTGGATGTGCCTTGGGCTTGGTTTTCCCAAACAATCTGCTTCCCAGAGGAATAGAGAGAGAAGTTCCTGCCTTCTCCTCCCATGTCTGTGGTTCTGTCCCCGTCTGCCCTCCTCCTCAACCACTTTGCCCCCTCCTTGTGTAACCGATGCAGCTGGTCCCTCATCCTTCTCTTCAAACTGCCCCTCCCCCTCAGATTTCACTCACTCAAAAAACAAGTTGGAGTTTACTGACAATTTGGGTGGAAAGACCTAGAAGAGGGAGGGTCTCTCACCCCAGTGCAACACTTGAGATGCTTTTCTGACATTTCTCTCCACCCTTCTCCCTACTTAGGTCCCCCCGTTTGCCTACCCACCACATCCTTCAAGGTGGGCAGCACAAAGGGCCACCAGGCACCAGGGCACACCTTCCTGATATAAATAACAACAATACTTGTCTATGTAGAAGTAGCACCACAAACCTCCTGGGACTCTGAGTCTGAGCAGCTGAGGCTGCAAGAGAGGCCCCGAAGCTGGAGCACAGGAGACCTGCCTGTGCCCCACCCACACCCAGCCACATTGCAGGCGACACATGGCCGGTTACTTCCCTTGCTGGGCCTGGATTTCCTTGTCTGAGTTCTCTTCCCTCTAGACCGCACTGCCTTGAGGGGAGGCTCAGGGACAGGCCTGCCCTGGGACAGGCCCCAGCAAGTCCACATAGACACCAAGCTGCCCGCTTGACCACCTCCACAGGGATTCTGCTCTGCCCCCGAGGGAGGCCCACACCCAGGACCTGGGGCAAATGCTGTAAATCCACAGGAGTGCTCGCAGTTCAGCACACCTGGGAGCCGTAGATTGCTGGGCGTGGAGCAGGTGGGTGAAGGCCATGGTGGCTTTCTGAGGAGAAAAAGAAGCCCTGGCCTGTAGCATCTGCCAACTTCCATGGTATAACCGCCCCCCCTCCCCCATGACCAATTTCAGCCTCCCAACATGCTGCACAGAATGCAGAATTGGGAAGAGATGTGCAAATTTGTTTTTTTGAGCCAGTACCAGCTGACTTCAGCACACCACCCAGCAAGGGGAAGGGCATGAATCCAGGGACCCTAACCTCAATGATGTGCTGGCTTCTGCTGGGGAGAGCCAGCAAGCAGACTCCTAAATCTGTGCGTCCCTTTCACAGGTCAGCTTAACAAGGGAGGATAAAAAACTCAAGGGTGCATTTATGAGGGAATTTGTTTCAGCAACAATCAAATCACTTAGCAATTTAATTGCCTAAATATTTCTTTACCTAATTTAAAAATCACTCGTCCCGTCCTGTGAGTAATTGGGCAATGTATTATTGAATTACTGAGGGATTTAGTGCCTAAATTGAAGAAGCAATCAACCATTTGCATCTTTGAATCCAGGAGCTGATTGACACCTGAGGAGGTATTCATACCTGGCTGGGGTGGGCGGCGTGGGAAGCTGGTTCTCCGAGCCTCTCTGGCAAGCTGCACCCCACCCCCCCCCACCCCCCCGTGAACCAGGAGCCCAACACGGTGGGAGCAGTTTTCATCGTCAGCTGGGCCTGGGCCTGCTTGCCCTCCTGGGTCCTCTCGTGCTGCTGTCTTTGCTCATCACTTCCCAATTTTCACCTCTGTCCCTAGATTCTTCAATTTCGGCCCTTGGCTTTCTCCATTTTGGTTTGTCTTCCTCGCCTTTCTGCCTCTGTCTCCATTCGCCTTGTCCCACTCTGTCTTCTTCCCTTCTTTTGTGTTTTTTGTTTGCTTTGTCTGTGTTTGCTTTATCTGTCCATGTCTCTCCCCTCCTTGTCTCTTCTTTGCCGTCTCTCTGTTTCTCTTGGAGTCTCTCTCTCTCTCTCACACTCACACACACACACACACACACACACACACACACACACACCTGGCCTTGTCTTCCAGCCCCAGTTCCTCCCTGCTCTGCTTTCCCAGCTGTACGCTGGTCCCTGGCTCCTTGGCACCATGCTGCCCAATTGACCTCCCTCCCTCTAGCTGTCTCTGCCCTGCCTCTTGAGGGAAATCAGAGTCAGAACCTGTGCTACGAACCCACAAACACACTCAGGATTCCATTACACCTGGGAGCCACAGGTGGCAGGGGGTGGGGATGGGGCAAAGGCAGTGGTGGCTCTCTGAAGGAAACGAAATCCTTGCCTTGTAGCATTTCCAATTTCCATGGTGTTAATACTCTCACCATGGCTGATTCCAAGCTCCCAGCACAATGTCACTGAATGCAGAATTGGGAAGAGATGCACAAGTTTGGTTCTTCTGAGTCAGTGCCAGCTGATTTCAGCACACCTCCAGGCAAGGGGGTGGAAGGGGCTTCCGTCCTGCCTGCAGGACCTAGGAGGGGGCTGCTGACAGGGCTGACCACAGAGCAGCCCACTGCAGCCTCCCCAGGGCAAGGTCTCACTGGGCAAGATGGGGCTCGGCTCTGGGCCAACACCTCACTCCATCCTGGCTACTACTTCCTTGAAGCTGACTTCACAGTATGCTCAACTTAGGGTGGGGCAGGGAGCCGGAGGATTGACTTCTATAGTCGCTAAGGAAGCCTTCCAAGATGAAATACCTGCACTGAGCAGAAGGCAGAGGTACAAGAGGGGGCGGAAGGGCATTCCCAGCAGAGGGCAGGAGCCAGACCGCGTGTGGGGATGGGGTCGGGGGGGGACATAGCTGCTGTGGGGAGTGCTGGTGACCACGAGCAGTTCAGTGTTACCAGAGTGTGAAGTTTGAGGCTGGGGAAGGTGAGAGTGGTGCAGAACAGGCAGACACGAGCCCGGGTCCTGGAGGGCTTTGAAGGAGCCCGGTCTTTTCTGGAAGGCAGTGAGGAGAGTAATGTGATCTGTTGCCTTAGTTCGGTTTCCGTGAAAACAGGCCTCTTGACAAGGATTTGGGTGAAGTCATTTGTCTGCCAGGTGATTCCAGGAAGCAGGTGAGGGAGTAGGGAACTAGACAGGATGGAGAAGAGTGGAGAAAGCATGTGTTAATGAGCAGGCTACTGCTGTGGGCATTTGGAGCCCCGGCCCGGTGGGGCCCCTCTGACGTATGGAACATGCCTCAGAACTGTCCAATCAAGGGTGGGAAGCAGGGTTATTCATCCACCACAGTTCATTCCTTGTTGGTGGAGGGTTGCTCTTGGGGTGTCAATGCCCCTGGCATTCCAATCTGACCCACGTGGGTGCCAAGTTCAGTCCAGGGTCAGAAAATGCCCTTTATGAAGAGAGACCAAGATGCCTAGGACCTGGGTCCCAGGCTGGGAAGTGGCAGAGAAACCCACGTGGCCAGTGCCTTTTGACGGCTGCCTTTGCATTGGGCAGCACGGGGGTCGTTGGTGACTCTGGGGAGGGCAGTTTCAGAGGGATAAAGGGGCAGAAGCCAGAGAGGGCTGACTTATGGGAAGAATGAGAGACGATACAGAGAATATAAATTATTCCAAAAAGTACGGGGACAACAGGGGAACTGTTGCAAGGCCCCTGGGGCTGGGGAAAAGGTGAGCTGCATGCAGACTGCGGAGTTGCTCAGAGCCCAGGAGAGCAAGCAGGTGGGTCTGTAGGAACAGCAGCATCCCGCCCAGCCTGCACCGACTCAGACTGAACAGCCCGAGCCCTAGCTGACACCTTGCGCTTCCATATTTCTCCTTGGGCATCACGGATTGGCTCGCCATGACCAGTTCTGCAAGCATTTATTTGCTTGATTGGAAGCAGACAGGGCTCTGCTATCCAGGGGAACAGACCCCATGTTAGGCATCAAGGGGGTGAGAAAAGGAGGACCTGTCCGCATAGTCTAGGGAAGTTGCAGCCGTGCAATGACAGAGGCAGGGAGCAGGCTGGGGGCGTGCACCAGTGGAGGCATCAGGAAGCGTGGTAGAGTCAGAGAGGAGACAGCTGTTGTGCCTGGGCTGGGGCAGCCAAGCCTGGAACCATGAGGGATATTTAGAGGTAGAGGAAAGAGCGGGCAGGCATTCCAGTACTTCAAAGCCTTCCTAGCCTGCTTACCCCTTCCTGGTAACTGGATATGACACACCCTCAAGACTAGCTAGGGATCCACTGCCGCCAGAAGCAGTCCTTTCATAGCCAGACCCCTGCCACCATCCTTTGGTGGATCAGACTGCCCTTGTTGGGGAGTGTCACAGAGGATGCTTGGAAGGAGAGGAGGAGTGTCACACCGGGCCTCCCGCTTAAGGGAAGAAGGCTGCTTTCTTAGGTTCGGTTCCTTGGGGTCGTAGGCTGAATAGCAGCACCCGCCACCCCGTGCCAAAAAAAGATATCCACGTCCTAATCCCCAGAACCTGTGAATGTTACCTTACATGGCAAAAGGGACTTTGCAGCTGTGATTAAGTTAGGGCTCTTGAGATGGAGAGATTACCCTGGATTATCAAATGGACCCCAAATGTAATCCCAAGGGTCCTTATGAGAGGGAGGTAAGAAGGTCAAAGGAGGAAGTAGGAAACATGACAATGGATGCAGAGGTTGGAGTGATGCGCGAAAGGGGCCACCAGCCAAGGAATTCAGGCAGCCTCCAGAAGTTAGAAAAGACAAGGAAACAGATTCTCCCCTGGAGTCTCCAAGAGGAACCAACACTGCTGACACCTTGACTTTAGCCCAGTGAGACTTGATTTTGGACCTCTGGCCTCCCGAGCTGTAAGAGAATAAATGGATGTCGTTTTAAGCCACCAAGTTTGCGGTGATTTGTTACAGCAGCCAGAGGAAATGAATACACCTGGGAAGCAGACTTAGCAATAAAGGTTTGCATGTAGGGATTTGAGTGGGGAGTGCCCCTCACCTGTAGGGAGTGAAGGCAGCAGAGGTGGAAAGACCAGGCAGCCAAACCGCTATGGAGTCACAGATGATTCCATGTGGCCCTGCAGAGCCGCCCCAGGTGAGGCAGAGAGCTGGCCCATGACCCGTGCTGAGCAGTTCTTGGATGGAGCTGCCCTGAGCAGGGGATGTGGCCTTGGTTGAGAGCAGCTCATGGGGAGAGACTGTGAGCCCTGCTGGCCATACTCACCCTGGTCCTGCAGGCCTCCTACAGCTGTGGAAGGCACACCTCTCTGAGCCTTCTTCCTGAGGTCTGCGGGCCCGGTACTTGGACAACTTTCTAACATCCTGAACTTTTTCATCTATTGAGGAGCTCCACAGTGTGTCCACATCTCTCCCCGAGCAAGAAATGGGGGTTTTAGTCCCAGTTTCTAGAACCTTTACTGAGTACTTTACATGTGCTGCCGACTTTAATCCTAGGAGGAGCACTAGCTATTATTTATTTATTTTATGGATGAACAAACTGATAGAAAGGTGAAATGAATGCCCAAGGTCAGGGCCAGGATGCACCCTAGGTCTGCCTGGTACCTTCACTGCCCTGTGGCATTGCCTCTCACTATCCACCATTTTCTTATTAGCTGTGTCATCTTGAGCAGGTCACTTAACCTCTTTTGGCCTCAGTTTTTCATTTATTTATTTATTTATTTATGGCTGTGTTGGGTCTTCATTTCTGTGCGAGGGCTTCCTCTAGTTGCGGCGAGCGGGGGCCACTCCTCATCGCGGTGCGCGGGCCTCTCACCATCGCGGCCTCTCTCGTTGCGGAGCACGGGCCCCAGACGCGCAGGCTCAGTAGTTGTGGCTCACGGGCCTAGTTGCTCCGCGGCATGTGGGATCTTCCCAGACCAGGGCTCGAACCCATGTCCCCTGCATTGACAGGCAGATTCCCAACCACTGCGCCACCAGGGAAGCCCCTGGCCTCAGTTTTTTTGAAAACGAATTCTACTCTCTGTTGTGCCTCCCTCCTAGGGTTGCTTTCACCTGGCTTCCAAGGAGACAAGATGTAGCAGGCTTTGTGCCTGGGCCCGTGACCCAGCTGCTCTGACTCCCTGGGCCCAGCAAGCTTGCCCCCGCCCCATGCTTCCCCCTCACCATCCGGTCCCTGGTAGCTCTGGGCCCCTGATCCAGAAGAGGAGGGGGATGCAGGAGGGAGACTCATCTCTGGCTGCTTGTGGTTTTCAAGATTGACTTGTCACCTTCGTAGTTTCCCTTAATGCTGGGAATTATGCAGGACCGCTGGGAATGGTCATATGGTTTATGTGCTGGGGTTTGGCCAAGGAGGAGATGGTGGTTGAAGTGCAGCCCACACTGGGCACCTCTTGCTTGGCACAAAGGTACCATCTGCCAAGGGACTGCATCTGCCCAGAGGGGATAGCCTTTTAAAATTCTTACAAAAGCCACACATTGGATCGCAGTGGGCTGGGAATGTGTTGGCTTTGCAGGAGCCCAGGGCTTGCAGCTCAGCCCTCACACCCTGGAATCCAGAGTAGAGAAGGGGAGTGAAGCAAACCCCACCTAACTCACAGCTGCAGTGCCAGAAGCCACTGGGATCCCTCTGTGGGAGCTGCCCAACCTCCCAGACACATGCAGAGGGAGTCTTAGAGCCTTTGGCCCACTTCTCTCTGCAGACCTCTGCATGGAGGCCCCCATCCCAGGCTGGAGACAACCACAGAAGGTCACAGTGCATTTTTTTTTTTTTTTTTTTTTTTTACAGTGCATGTTTTTAATTGTCCCAGAGTGGTTACTTCCTTACTCATCTCTCCCTTCCCAGTCCTTTCTGTATGGGCTCCAGATTAACGTGCCTCAAACCCAGACTTCACTGCATTCCTTCCTTCCCTGGCTCAGAAACTTCCATGGTTCCTCCCTGTCCAGACTGGCATTCAGCGCACATGATCTCTCTCACGCACGCGCACACACACACACACACACACACACACCCCTCCAAGGCCGACAGCTGCTCCTTTCTCTTCCCTAATTTCCCTTTGGCCTTCTGTCATCTCCTGTCCCCAGATCCCACCTTCAGACCTTTGCCTCCTGGACCTCTATCCTTACCCTCTCCTTTTCGCTCTCTAAATAATGACTTCCCCTACGGGCTGCACAAAGCCCCCCTCATGCAGGGCAGAGGGCTATTGACCCCAGGTGAGGCTGTGGGCGAGGCAAGCAGCTCTGGGGGTGCAGCTTGGTGCCTCGAGTGCCCTGAGGACTGAGTTTGAAGCAGGTGCTCTGAGGGGCCTGTACCGGACAGCAGCTTCCCGTGCAATGGGGGCTCCCCGGGCAGGACGTGGGGGCCCAACCCAGCTGTGAGTGGGTTCCAGGTCCCCCAGAGGCTCCCAGGGCCCTCCTAACTGGGAGGATCAAAGGTGGAGAACCTGCAGTTCCTGGGGCCCCGGCCCCTGCTGCTGCAGGATGCCCAGGAGACCACCAGCCTGTAAGCCAGGCAGTCAGCACACTTACCAAGACCAGGCATCAGAAGGTGACACATGCAATGACTGTCTCACACACGCTGCCCCATACAGGAGCCACTCACTGGCCATGTGTGGCTACTGAGTGCTTGAAATGTGGCTCATCCCAATTAAGATGTGCTGCAAGTGTATTATAATAGTACATAATAATATTATGGTCATATTGGGTTAGGTAAATCTTTTCACCTGTTTCTTTTTTACTTTTTTAATGTGGCTATTAAAATATTAAAAAATACATTTGTGGGTCACATTATATTTCTATTGGGCACTGCTGGTCTTGGGGGTAGAAAACATAGGCGAGGTCCTTGAATGGTCGGTCACACTGTGAAACAGGTGATGTTTAGAAATGGGCTAGAGAAAACAGAGGCAGTCTCTGACACATGGAGCCCTGACTGCGGCAGGTGCCGAGTGCTGGCCCCGACGCTGCCCTGCGGCCGGGGAGCATGGCTGGTGCAGCTGCTCCCTGTGCTGGGTGCATCTCAGAGCAGAGCTTCTGCTGGTGGGAATGGCAGAGTCCTGGGTGTCTGAGCACGTGGTGTGCACAGATGAAGACCTGTGGGCCTGGGGAGGAGGCTGACAGACAGATCCTCTCCAGGCAGCCCTCATCACCATTCCAAGAGGTGACTCATCCAGATCCCGCTCTCCTCAGGCCACCCTGCATAAACACGGGCCGTCATCTGGGCCATTAGGATGATTATCGCCACTCACAGCAAATCACGCTGAACCACAGTGTGTGGGGGGATTCCCAGCCAAGAGAGGGGGCGTGGAGGAGGGCATGGTGCTTACTGCATCCACCCGCGGGGCTCTGGAGCTGTCAAGAGATGCTTCCAGGGGGACCCCGATGGCTCTTCCGTCCCAAGCTAATTGCCAGTTCCTGGCAAATCTGCAGCCAGAGGGGAAGGCTTAGGACCTCTGAGAACCATGAACAACAACAGATTCCTTCCGCCGCCCCCTTCCAGCCCCCCAAAACAGCTCTGGCCCAGGGGGCTAGGCTTCCTCCCCTGCCACCCCTCCACCCCAGCCAGAGCACAGGGACTGCAGAGTGACTCTGGTCAGGCAGGGTGCCTCTTCCCTGGGGCAGCCTGGCCTTCCAGGGGAGTCCTGGCTCGTGGAGGATGTGCGCCCTCTGCAGGACTAACGTGCAGGTGCAGGTTCCACAGGAAGGAGGAGGTAGCTCATTCTAGAGGCTGTACCTTGGGGCTGTAGGAAGACACGGGTCCTGGAGAGGCCTTCTCTCTTGTGGCTACTGCTTCTTGGGTTAAAGAATAAATGATCACGGTGCACCTGACTCCTGCAGTGTCTGCCCAACAGCTACCAGTTCTCTGAGTTGACGTTTGCTGGGCTAAACACATTTATAGTCATTCATGTTTCAATCTGTAAGGTAGGTCTTTTTATTCCTAATTTATAGATGAGAAAACAGAGGCTCAAAGAGGTTATGTATATTGTCCAGGGCCACACAACTGTTACCTGGAGTCTGACTCCAGAGCTCATGGACTAAACCAGTTCACTCTGCAGCCTGCTTAGGGTGTGGACTCCCAGGAAGGAAATAGAGCAGACAGCTCTGGTGACCGTCTTTGCAGTGACCAAGATGAGGTGAGGGTGATGGAGAAGCGGAGAGGACCTGGGCCCTGGGGTAGGAGTGACACCAGGCCGTTTCTGAGTTCTCCTAAGAAGAACTTGTCAATCTCCCAAGCCCCAGCTACATGTGCTGTCCTTCCCCACCCCCCCCCTTCCCCACCCCCCTCCTTCCCCACCCCTCAGCAAGGCCGCTTCATTCCCCTTCACGTGCCTCTGTGGTCAGCCACAGTGTCCCTGTGGAAGGAGAGAACAAACTCACCCATTCACTTGGTTTTCATACTTCCTTCCATTTCACAGAGGGGGAAACTGAGGCCCAGCTGTGGGGGAGGGGTGCTTTCTCCAACCACAGGTCACCCCACTGGTCACTTGCAGACCTCAGGCCTGCCACCCTCACTGAGTGGGACTGGGTGGTGTAGCTGAGTCTTTGCTGAGCAGAGAGAAGTCAGGAGTTGTCTCTGAGCTTTCTCTACATCCATGCTTGCGGGCCTCGCCCCTTCTCTCCCGATCACAGCAGATCTTGTGTCTCTTCTTCAGAGTCCTTCCCTCCTTCCTCCTGCCTTTGGTCTGACAGGTTCTCTAACATCCTCCTCTACTGAACTTAAGAGTTTTGAGAACCCATCTTCCCCAAGTCCCCCTCATCACCTTCTGTGTCACTTCTCCATCACCCTCATCTCATGCTGCTCATTACAGTGACTTTCACCACGCCCACCCCTCTCCCACTGCCTCTGTTACCTGCACCTCCACCAGCATCTTCACTATCACCACCACCACCTGCCATTGCCAGCATCGCCATCATCACTATTCTCTTCCTCCTCGTGGCTTGCACCACCCTGACCTCCTTGTTGCCATCCTTTCCACCACGACCATCATCAACGTTACCTCTATCATCTCCATTTCATCCACAGCATCACATCCTGTATCGCCTCCACCGTTACTGTCACCACCGCCACCACTACCATTACCTACATCATATTTACCGTCACCAGCGCCATAGCCACCATCTCCTCCAGGCCCATCTTCACCTCTGTCATCCCCACCATTACCAGGAACTCCACCCTCCCCTCCACCTCTGTCATCTTCTCAGCTATTTCCAGCCCTATCCCTTCCACCATCATCTCTCCCACCATCATCTCTCCCATCACCTCTGCCACCTCCACCATCCCTGTCACCACCCCTCTCTCTCCCAGAGACAGTGCCTGACATTGAACCAGGGACTTGGGCAAGGAGCCCTGGCAGAGAAGAACACCTTCCTGCCTGACCGACACCCCCTCCCAGATTTCTCAGAGAAGACCCTCAGCAAGCTGGGTGTCAGAACAATCCCTCCTCTTGACCCTTCCGCAGGATGCTTCTGACAGGAGACAACTCAGCCCTCCCTGTCAGCCATGTCTGTACCTAAAGAGACAGCTGCTGTCTGGATGAGGGATCAAGGCCATTAATCAGGGGCTGCCCTTGTTTGCATAATGACTGAATACATTTGCATGCCATTTGCTCCCAGCTTCTGAGCGCGGCCCTGTGGGTGTTTAGGTGTCGTTTGCATATCACTGCAGGTGAGGGTCCGGCCTTTGAGACGTGGGCACTTATTAATTCCCTTCTTTTATGTGCCGGTTCAGAAAAGAACTTGGAATGCTTAATTCTAGAGTCAGTCAGCTGCAGGGCTCTGAGGTGGGGAGGTAGGGAGGTCCATTTAAGAGCCAGAGGGGAGAGGGCAGCTGGAGGCTTTGGTGTGGTCCAGGGTGGAACTGGTGGGGCGGGGTTGGGGGGGTGTGTGGGTTGTTGGCTGCAGAGACAAGCTCTGGTTCTTAGTATCAGTTCAGGATAGTGCCCTGCACAGCCACTCCTGTCCCCCCTCCCCCGGCTGTAATCCCTTCACTGTGACCTCGGGAAAGTCCCTCCCCCATCCTGTGTGGAAGGCGTTAAGCCACTAAGCCCACTCCATCCAATGCCTGCTCTGAGTGTGGCAGTTCTCCTCCTGCCTGCACACTGGAATCACCTGAGGAGCTCTTTAAAAATACCAGCGCCCTGGCACCCACCCAGCCCGTCGGTGGGCCCTGGGCACGGGTTATTATTAAAAGCTGCCTGGTGACTTTAATGTGCAGCCAAGATTAAAAGCGACTGCTTGTGGCACTACCCTCCCACCCTGCCCCCAGCCTCCTGCAGCCTCCCAAGACCCACCTCCCTCATTTCCAGTTGCTGCTGATACTTCCCTCACTAAAGGCTCACCTAGCCCCAGGATCTGGCAGGACAATTTGGATGCTAGTGCTTTTGCTGGAGGCCTCAGAAATAAATCCTTCCCCCCTGGGCCACGTGGCTGATGGCTCACGCGTGGCAGGATAGCACTTGGCAGTGGCTGGAAATTCCCCCGTCTCTCCACCTTGGTCTTGCCCAGTGGCATCTCCCTGCCTGTGGCTGATCCAGAGAGGAGTCTGCAGGGGCCAGGAAGGGGAGGGGGCTGCTCCTGGGCAGCTCTCCTCCACCCCTCCTCTCCCAGACTCACCCATCAGTCATTCCACACTCCCAGGCTTTGCTGTCACCATTTCCACGCCTGGCAGAGAGGCCCGGCAGCCCCTCTTGGCTCCTTACTCTCAAGCCCTGCGCACTGATGTCCTTGCAACCCCAGAGCCCCAGCCCAGCCCCCATCTGGAGAAGGAATGTCCAGAGCAGCCTGAATGTTGTTTCAAACAAGCTATAGTAAACACGGCTGTAATTTGGCCTTCCCCAAACTTTCTGGGGTCATAACAGGCATATCCTGCACAGGGCAGGATAAGGGAAGTGGGACAGAGCGCCTGCACGTCCCCCCAGGTAGTGCAGCCCCGGAACGTCTTGGCCCACCTGTGGGTCCTCGGTTGCCAGGGGAAGGGTGGCCTGTGAGATGGGGGTCTGCCTTGAGGAGGACCAGACAGGAGACTCGGGTGTGCGCCCTGGGGGAGAAGGCAGACCCTGAGTAAGGCTGTGGGCAGGCGAAGACATGAACATGGGGAGCTGCCCCAGGACCAAGGCTTGGGTGTCAACAGTGGGGGCTCTGGTGTTCGCTGTCAGCGTTCACATTCTAACTTTGCCGTGATGATGAGGGTGATGAAGGCATCTGTCTTCTGAATTTGAGGATTATGGGAGAGGAAGCCCGTGACATGTTTAGCACAGGGCCTGGGACATAGGAATTGCTCAGCAAGTGCAACTATGATTATTGTGCCCTCCTTCCTGACCTCCTGGAGCTCCAGCCCATTCCCCCTTGTCACAGTTCCCTCGCCCTGGGGTTTCAGGCCCCTAAGGGGTTAGTGGGAGGGTGGGATTAGGGAAGACTTGCTGCCTTGCCCTTTGGGATGGGGGCTGCAGCTCCACATTCTGGGGCCTGAGGCTTCCCATTGGGGTTGGTGGTGACAGGAACAGGAGCACCAGAGCTGGGGCAGCCCCTCCCGACCATGGGCTGTGGCACTAAGGCGGCAGCTCAGGCCCCAGCACTAATGAGCTCTGGACTTGCAGACCCTGGCCGGAGTCCACCCAGAGGAAAAAGGGTCAGAGGGCACGGTCAAGCCACATTCCCTCCCCAGCAGTGACAGAACTGAGCAACTGGTCTATGTAGGAGTAGAATTGGCAGGACTTGGGGATGGATTGAAGTGTGTATGTGTGCCTGGGGAGGGGAGGGTGGCAAGGGCAGTAAGGGAGAAGGACTAGAGAGGTCTAAATGGACCTGAACATCCTTTTTCTGAAAGGCAGACAAAAAAGACGGTTCCGACATAGTTACATGTCAAGCAGATTGAAAAACAAAACCACCAGTAATACCCGCAAGGCTGCAGTGTGGGTGTGTAGAGTGTGTGTGTGTGTGTGTGTGTGTGTGTGTGTGTTGTGGTTGGGATGGGGCAGTGGCCTGGGAAGCACACCCGTGAAAAGCATCAGCCTTGAGGATCAGCACACAAGTACCATTTGTCACTTTGCTGTGTTCAGCCAACACTGATGTCTCTGTTGATGGTCACTAAGATGACTTTTAGTTAGTTGAGAAAGAAACCCCACATTCCCTCCTATTTCACTACCTCCCCCAATTTTCTAGAACTTCTCTTTTTTCTTCCTTCAATTCCTACTCATTCTCTTTCTTCCTCCCTTGTCCCCTTGAGAGGCCAGTGTTCCAAACTCAAGTCTGATCACAGCAATGGGGCTGAGTCCTGGGCAGTGGAGGCCCCTCTCACTATGTCCCACTAGTTATGTCCTTCCCCCTGCAGTAGGTGTAGCCCTTCCCCCTCACTGGACAGAGGTCAGGGGCTTCAGCCCAGCATTGGGCTCTGCTGGCCAGCTGGAGGGTGGGTGCAGAGCCCATTTCCTTTATCCCTCTCTGAGTCAGAAACACAGACTCTGGGGCCCAGAGAACTTGGGTCTTTATACATGCCACCTCTGTGAAGCTGTAGGTGGATAGAGAGCCATTATCCTGGCTCCAGGAACAGAGAGTTGTCTTGGGGTCATTCAAGGTAGCCAGAGAAGGGAAATGAATGACCTCCAGGGAAGAGGCTTGGAACAAGAGTGAAAGGAGGAGAGATGGGATGAAATCATAGAATAGATATAGCCAATCTAAACTTTCATATCAGGCTGAGGACCAAGTTTTGGAAAGCTTGGATAGGGCCTGGGCGCTTCCATTTACTTTATCTCTATGCTCATGACCACTATGGCTCATTTAAAAATATTATGTTTAGGTCTTGCTCATTGGAAGTGTGTAGACACTAGTCTTTCCAGAATGGAGTTATCCCTATTTTCATCTCCACCATGACTGCCGTCACCACCAACCCCATCACCAATATCAATACAGAGATGGCCATTGTAGACAGTTTTTGTTAACTGAATGAAAGCCAGCACTACCGTCACCACCACTGACATCTTCATCTCCACCACTGCTGGAATTGAATCACCACTACCACCACCTCCACCATCGTCAGTGACATCACACCTCTACCACCAACCCCCCCACCACTGACACCAACAACATCACTAACAACCACCGTTATCATCAACATCCCCACCATCATCACCAGAACTGATATTGTCACCTCTGCCACCAGGGCTACAGCACCGTTGATATCATCTTCACCACCACCACCACCACTGTCATTGACATTGCCACTATTGCCCTCGCTGACATCATGACCACAGTCATTCACCACCATCATTAGCAACCTCACAACTCCTCCCGCCCACCATCATCCTCACAACCATCATGCCTGAATCCCCGCCATTGTCACTGACATCACCACTACCACCACTGATTTCTATCTTCTCTCCTAGAACCATGTTCCTTTCCTTCAGAGCACAAAAGGAATGTGCAATTATACATTCTTTAAGGTGATTACCTGGTTCCCACTCAACTACAAGTGTCATGGAAGCAGGGATTGTGTCCCTCTTTCCCCCACTGGGGAATTCTCCGTGCCTGGACAGTGGGCAGCTCACAGTAAGGACTCCGTAAATGTCTATTGAATTAACAAATTATTTAGACCAGCACAGTCTCTACACTTAGTTGAAGGGAACTTAGTCTCTAGGATTTGAATGCTTCCCATAGTTCTATCTCAGGACTGGACCTTACTAGAGAAAAATAACACTGGGTGATAAAAGTGATCAACTAAGAGGGGAGAAGTCTGTGCTGGCTCCGTGATACACACAGCAGTGTGGGAAGATCCTAACCTACAGTCCACCAGCTGGGAGCACAGCAGACGAGCTGAGAGATGTTCAGCTCCTCTGAGATCTTCATTTCCATCACTATGTCACCTGGAATTTATCTGAACCTGGATCGATTCAGTGTCAAGACTTAATCCAGTCCATCTTTAAGAGCAACAGAGGTTTTCAAACATGCTCCCAGTAGGCCAGAGCTCCCTTGGAGGTACCTTGGAGGAAAAGATGACCTTCAAGAAGGGGTCTGAGGGGGATCACAGAGAGGAGGGCTCTGGGCTTCCCACCCAAACTTCAACCATTGGGCTCCTGGCATAGATTTTGTAACAATGAGGCTCCAATGATTTTAAAATCAGGTTTGAAAACCATTGGCCTAGAAGGCGAGTGTTTGAATTGTTTCGTTTTGCAATAGATGTTTGGCATTGCGTATATGTCCAAACCAAAAGTCATAAGCCAACTAATGCCACCAGGCCAAAAGAAGCATTAGGAAATGCACACCGATGTTTCTATGGACCCTTCTCCTCCCAAGGCCACAGCTCATCGAGATGTCTTTTATTTTGGTTCTTCGGTAAACTGGAAACACAATTTTGTTCTTAGAGAACTGTATTCCATGCAGGAACCCTTGTTTAAATAAACTGTCTTGGGAACAGAAGCCTGAGGAGGAGGGCAGTATATGAATTTACCCATGTGCCTTCCTGCCCAGCAAAAGCTGGCTCTTTAGCCATGCAGAAAAGACCCTGGTGGGGGGAACAGGACCCCATTCTTCCAAGCAACCCCCTCCAGCAGAAACACAGCAGCCAAGAGACTCGGAGTCAGCCAGGGATGGGACATTGTCACCTGAGGGGAAGGAGACCAGACACTAATTGGGGACATAGTGCCTTTCCAGTGATGGTCACTGAGAGTGACAGGGCAGGAGCAGGAGAGTGAGAAGGATGGTCGTGCCTCACCCCCAAGGGCCAGGTCCACAGCAAAACAACAGATCCCTCCCCCGCATCCATCAGCCCCCTCTGAAAAAGTGTAGCCACTGGGCAGGGCTCTGCATGTGTGTGGGTGTGTGTGTGCGTGTATACACACTTGCCAAGCAGCTGTGGGAATGGGGGCACCTAGCCAGCACCCTGTCTCTCTGTTGGTTCAGCCCCTTCTGGCCAACCTTCATGTCTGTCCTCAGGGTACCCCTCAGAGCATGGGCAGGCAGGGCGGGGGGCCCGGGGCTGGGGCACAGTCTGGGGAGAGCGGGTGGCAGGCACCGCTGCTCCAGGGAGAGTCTGCACTGCCCGAGTCAGGGAAAAGATGGCATTCTCTGGAGAGATTAAGGCTGCAAAAGAGAGTTTAGTCTGAGGTGGCATCCAGGCTGAGAAATGAAGGTGCAATTGTGAGGGGGCTTTGAAACCAGGAGGGGAGTCGCTTGCTAGCCAGAGATTTGGGCTGTGACCTTCCACAGACTGCTGGGGAGGCTCTGGAAAAACACTGTCATGTGTGACTGGTACTTTGGGAGTAAGGGGAGCCATGGGGTCGGGCCCTCCTCTCCGGACCAGGGATTGAGCAAGCCTGTTAGACACGTCCGTTTCTTCCACAGGAGGCAGCCGGCTCTCAAGGTCGGTTATACCCTCAACCATTTGCTTCCTGGTGCAGAACCACTGCAGCCTTGGAAAGCCCTCAGCCACTGAGGGATGGCTGACCAGCACAATCTCCTCCCAGTGTGCGCCCTCTCTCTAGCCCTCGCAGTCTCTCCTCTCATTAAACAATCCTGTCTCTGCCCTTATGCGCCCCCCCAGGAAACACACTGCTTACCATGAACCATGACTCCAGAAGGCTGTTGATATCGCAGCTGTATTACCTACACCCTCACCCGAACACCCCGTCGGACTTGATCCTGACCTCGCGGCTGAAGCGCCACCTCATTCTGTCTGTTGAAGGCATCTGTCCCTTGTGAGTATCCTCAGAGAAAGAAATCCTTTAATGGCTGAGGAACCTGGGGGAGAGGAAGGTTCCGGCAGGTAGAGGCGGACAGACACTGGTCTATCGCTCTCATTCTTCGGTTCATTCAGCCAGTGACATTCTCCTGAGCCCCTGGGTGCCCCGCCCTGTGCCCACAGCTGCCGGGATGGATGCAGGGAACGAGGGAAGAGGGCCGTGTTCTCGGGAAGCACAGTCTATCTACTTGGGGAGGCAGGAGTTACACAGGCAAACCTGTGAGAAGTCCATGCAGAGCAAGCCCCGTGGGTTGGTGGCAGAGAACGTGGCACAAGCTGTGTCCCTGAAGTTGAGTACGCCTGCCATGGGCTGGGCTTGGGAGACTGGGGAGGGCTTCTTGGAGGAGGAAGGGAAGGAGGACAAGTAATCGGGGTAACTTACATCCTTTTGGACGAGCTCCGCGTAGACTGTGCAGGCAGCGGAGACCAGCTCAGCAGCATCAAGGTCTATGAGGTTGTTGCACGCCTGTGCCGGGAGAAGGTGGGGCGGAAGCAGGTCTCCCCCAGGCACAGGCAGCGACCTGCTGCTTCAAGGGGACAAGGCCGCTGCTCACGGCAGTCACTGGGGCCAGCTGATCTCCCCCCCCACCAGCTTGGCACAGTGCCTGAAATTGTACCAATGGAATTTTCTCTATTGGAAAGATGGTAAATGCAGTTTTCATTCTGGGCTTTAGGGAGTCCTGAGGTTCCACCGAGCGTTTCATGGGCTTCTAGGAGGACTCATTTTATGATTGGGGTTCTCTCTAAGATGTTTTTGACAAAGGCTTCAGCTGCTTTTTAGAATTGCTGGAAAATTCCAGGTCTTTTGTCACAGGAGGACCCTAGGGCCAAAGAGTTAACTGTCAGTCTGTCAAGCCTAAAGCTTAAGAACTGTTCAGGGCCTCAGTTTCCCCATTTGCTAAACAGGGGTGATGGTGATGATGAGCGTTATGGCCTCTCTGTGTCAGGCTTGTCATGAGGCTTAAACAAGCTGGTCTCTAAAAGCACGCAGCACAGTGTTCGGGGCATGTCCATCTCATCACTATTCCTGCCCAGGGGCACAGGGGACACTGGAGTCCAGGGCCCCCGACCCAGGGGCCTTCACCAGGGATGGTGTGGGTGTCGGGGGCCTCCAGGAGCCGGTGGGGCCGGGCCGGGCCGGGCCCGAGGGTGCTCTCACCAGGAGGATGTCGTCGCCTGTCATGCTCTCCTGCAGCACCTGCTTGCGCACCATCTGCAGCATGCTGTAGGCCACCAGCACCTGGAAGTTCCTGCAGGGCTTCCCTGTCAGCAGGACCTGCAGAGGTGGGCGAGCCTCAGCCTGGCCTGTGGCCTGACACTGCAGACGCCTTTGGGATGGCGCGGTACCCACCCACCACGTGGCCCCGTCCATCATGTCTGGGCCTTGCTGCCGACGTGCTCATTCATTCAGTCATTCATTCATTCAACCTCTGGGGTTCTAGGCATGGTGCTTGCTGTTGGGGGACTCAGAGAAAAAGCCTTCAGGAAATTCACTAGAGAGAGGGAGGGAGGAGGGAGAGAGAATGAGAGAGGGAAGAAGGGAAGGAGGGAGGGAGCAAGAGAGAAAGTGGGAGAGGGAGAGAGAGAGAGAGAGAGAGAGAATGCCAAGAATGACTGGGTAACTCTCTGTAGCATTTGAGTGGAGCTTTGGCAAAGCAACAGTTGATGGAAAGTCAACAATCCAGGGGTGTCACCAAAGGCCTGGCAGTGGTCATGGACTTGAGCATGGAGACCAGCAGGCCAGGAGGGAAGGGTGAGGTGGGGGGAGTTGATTTCTGAGGCACTGAATGTCAGGCTGAGCGGTGGGCCGGATCCTGCAGGCAGTGGCGGCCACTGGGCAGGGCAGTGACGGGCGGTGGGCGCGTTCCCGGGGAGGTTCATCTGCTGATGCCCTGGAGACTAGGGTCAAATAACTGCAGGTGCGACCTGTCCTTGGGGGCCCCTCCTCCTCCAGGAGTGAGGGCTCAGAAGAAGTGGGCGCTCAGGTGGAGGGGAAGGCCGAGGAAGAGGTGGCCGGGAAAGTGAGAGCAGAGTGAGGGCCCTTGCACAGGCAGGGTGGCAGGGAAGCCGAGCCCAGGCCAGGCTTCCACTGCACAGGCCGCGAGGCCCCTCCTGCCTGCGCTGCCCTGAGAAGGTACAGTGGTGGGATTAGATGAACAGATGGACCAACTGATGCTCTGTCATCTCCCAACAGGGCGGAAGCAGGCTCAGTGGCCCACTAAATCCCACTGAACTCCATCCAAAGCCAGCAATAAAGGGAGGCAAGGAAAAGGGCTTCCCTGCCGCCTGCCCTAGGGGTAGGCTCTATCCTCTGCCCCAGAGGAGCGCCTCACCTCCCAGAGCCTCCAGACGTCGTCGAAGGACTTGAAGGCACGTTGAAAGTAGAGGCAGAACCAGGGGAAGAGGGACTGCACGGCCCCCGCACCCTTCCCTTCTGTGGGGAGAGAAGCAGGGTGCCAGCCAGGGGGCCGTGGTCAGGGGAACAGGAGATAAAGCAAAGACAGACAGATGAGGCCAAACAACTGAGCTCATAAACACACTGGGAAATACAAAAACCTGGGCTGTCACTTTTCCATCTGCCCTTGGAGACTGTTTGGGGTGGATTTTCAACTGTCCAGATTTCAACCCCATCCAGATGAGCCCTCTCCCTGGGGCCCAAAGAAAAGACCAAATGACCTTGCTCCCTCTCACATGATTGGGCGCCACTGCCTTGGACTGGGTCCCGGCCCCCTCCCACGCCTGCTCTGTTTGGAGGACATGCAAGATGGCAGAGGGGCACACTCACTTAAGTGCTCAGCAAACACGGGGTCCAGGAAGTTGATCAGGTTGTTGAGCATGTCGAGGTTCTTGCCCACCCCGATGTTGATGACACAGCTGTGCTCCTGGGAAAGATGGGTGGGAGGGAGGGAACCCCTTGAAAGCATCAGAAGAATCGGCCTTGCTTCATCAACTCCCCAATTCTGGAGGCCCTCTGTGTGTCTGGCTCTGGGCCGGGCACGTGTCTCTGTATGAGTCTGAGTGTCAGTGTATGTGTGTTTGCAAACACACATCATGTCTGTGTCTGTGGTGTGTGTGTGTGTGTGTGTGTGTGTGTGTGTGTGTGTGTGGTGGGCATGCGGAGATGTCTCAGGAGTGGCTCATAATGCAGTGAGACCAGTTATTCCTCCAGACACATACCATGGGTCTGGACCAATCAGGACAAGGAAAGAGCAGTGGGTACACTGTTGCAGGGATAGAGAGGGGGATGGGGGTGGGTTCTGGGTAGCCTCTCACAGATCATGAGGACAGGCTTTCCAGAAAGGGAGTAACAGGGAGCAGCAACCTTCAAAAGACCTCCACCTCACAGTGTGGGAATACTGAGCCCCTGGGGGGCCGGGATGCAGGTCATGTGAAGGTAACTGTGGGAGACAAGACTGAAGACAGAGGCCTTGAATGTCTGGCTGCGGTTCTTGGATTTTATTCTGGAGGCCGTGGGGAGCCGTGGAGGATTTGCAGGAGCAGAGCCATGTTTTGGGAGGGGAATGCCAGGAGAAAGGTGGGCCTCACTGGACCTTGCCAAACCTTTCACGGTTTGACAAGAGCTGGACCCAGAGCATCGTTATCCCCTTTCTCAGTTCCAATGCTTGCCACCCCCCAGCCAGAACACACCCCACTGGGGTTGGCATTGTCTTTCCATGGGAAAAGCTCCTCTGGGACTCAGAGGGCTGCTTCAGGGCTGGAGGAAATGGCTGGGGCTGCCAATGCCTGCCTAACCTCAAGGGGTCGTTTGAGGAATGGGGGTGGTCCTTAAGCCAGGCTCAGCTCTCACCGTTTTCTGTAGGAAGAACTGGAAAAGCCAGAAGGTCTCATGGTCACGTTCCACCATCAGCTGGAAAAGCATCACCATCTCATGGAAGCCCTGCTGGTACTCTGGGGTGGAGGGGAGCCAGTGAGGAGGGGCGGAGCCTGGGCTTGGGCAGGCCCTATCCCAGGAAGGAGTTGGGAAGAGGGGGCTGAAGGGAGACCCAGCCCCCTGGCGCACCTGCCTGGCTGTTGCAGACGTAACTCAGGAGCAGGATCTTCTCCAGCTTCTTCTTATCAATAAGGACGTTGCCCAGGGGGTCTTTGTCGTAGAGTTTCTGCATGTCGTATGCTAGGTTGGGGGCAAGGGATGGTGAGGCACCAGATCACCTCCAGCAGAAGGTCCGTGGGTGAGTTTACTCCCCTCATTCCAAGAGGCTAGGACCCAGGACATCCTGGGAAGGGGGCCGTGAAAAAGGTACATCAGCCCACCAGCCTTTGCCTCTCACCACAACCTGAGCTGCCTGGGCTTTTTCCCACCTCCAAATCTTTGACCAGGCTGTACCCTTTGCCAGGGATGTCCCACCCCCCACCAATTATAATTCAACCTAGTTCAAGGCCAAGGGGGGAGGAGATGTAGACAAACAGCAGAAACGACATACACCCGGGGACACACAGCGCTGGGCATCTAGGGGCAGCCAGTAGAGCCAGGTGGACAGACTAACCAAGGTTTAGCTGGCAAAATTCCTGGCACATATCAAGGCAGCTCCCAGGAACCAGCGCACAGATGTGACTGAGGTGGGGCAGGGATGACCTCCAACCCTCCCCTCTGCCCAGCACAGCCCACCCTCCTTGACTCACCGATGTTATTCCGAGTCTCTATGAAGTTCCGGTGCAGGTTTTCCAGGAGGGGCTGAATCTTCTCGTACATCTGGCATAAGGCCTCGTAGTTCTTCCTGTGAGAAGAGAACTGAGGCTGAACGAGGCAGCCTTCCCCTCCAGGCCAGTCGGGGTAACCCTGAGCAGTGCCCTCACCCAGGTAGTGCCTGCTACTGTGCTGCCTCCCCTCCCCCCGCCTCTGCCAGCCCTAACCATCCTCTGATGTCCACCTGGAGTGCAGCGGGATGACACGTTTAACCTCTGGCTCTGCAGTCTGACCACTGCACCTGAATCCTGGATCCACAACTTAAGTACTGGGTGTCTGCCACTAGGGTCAAGACTTGGGGATATCCCCAGCTCTCTCTAAGCCTCAGTTTCCTTGTCTGTAGAATGGGGCTAACACTAGCACCTATGCCTCAGAATTAGAAGGACTGGATGAGGCAGTGTTTTGTGCCCATCATTAGAACGAGCTTGGGTGGTATCGTGGGTTGAATGGTGACCTCCAAAGATAAGCCCATGCCCTAACCCCTGGAACCTGTGAATATGACCTTATTCGGGGAAAGGGTCTTTGCAGGTGTATTTAACTGAAGGATCTTCAGTTAAATACTGTGTTAAAGTTAAATCATTAACTGTGAACCTTCTCCACCTCAAGAAGGCTGCACACGCCTAGGGATGGCTGGGCTGGGCTGGGCTGGGCTGAGCTGGGCGGTGGGGACAGCTGGGAGGTGCTGGGATCCAGCTCAAGTGAGCAGAGTGAGGACTGGCAAACATGGCCGGGCTGGGGTGCAGGGTCGGGAGTGGGGATGGGGGAAGGTACCGATGCCCCCCTGTATGTGGGCCGCGAGTCGGCAGAGCCGTGGGGATTTTGTCTCTCGGAAAGAGATGTCTATTTGAAGGAAGAAGCCTGAACCTACCAGGCTGGGGTGGGCACTCCCTCCCACCTGCACTGCCACCCACCCTCCCCTGACAGGATCTGGAACGTTCTACCTCCTAGTGCTGTCCACCATGAGCCGCTCATCCTGGGAACTCTGCCATGAGTAGTAGCCCGTGAGGAATTTCCAGGCTTCCGTCCTCACGAAGGGGTGCAGACCCTGGGGAGGGGTGGAGGTGAGAGGTCGTGGCCCTCCAGATGCTTGCCAAAAGGGCCCCTCCCAATGCCATGCTTGCCCCCTTGCCTGCCCATGTCCCCCAGTTCCAGGGTGAAGCCAAGGGTAGCTTAGGACCATACCCTTTCCAGGATGTTAACACAAATGAAGTCTCGTGATTTGGCCAAGTGACCGTTCTCGTCAAAGAAGCCATCCCATTCCGTCTTGTCAATGGGTGGTTTTCTCTTCACCTGGCAAGGACAACCACCTCAGCCCTCTGTTAGGAACATTTGGCTTTTCTTTAAGTGTGATTTTTAAGTGATATACTCTGGACTTTGCAATGTGAATCAAAGTTCACAGCCTCTGATTCACTTCTGGAAATTTATCCTGAGGAAATTACTGAAACTATATAGAAAAACGCTGTATGCACAATCATTTTCATTGCACACTACTTACCAAAATGAAAAATGCAAGCACTCTCTAACTGTTGTGCAATAAGGGAATAGTTAAGTAAACTATGGTTTATATGATTAATGGAATATTGTGAGGCATTTAAATTGATGCTTACAAGGAAAGAATAATAATCTGGGAAAATACAAATGTTAATGGACAAAAAGCAGAAAACAAAACTGTGTATTCAGTATCTACTCTCTCTGTGTACTATACTACATACGTCTGTTACATATTATAAAAACTTCACGTTATATACTCTTAGAGTGAATTAACCACTATAAAAATCCTGTTAGAAAAGACTGAAAAAAAACCCTGAAAAAACCCACCTACAAACAAAACAGTGATTATCTTTGAGTGATAGGATTATAAGTAATTTTCCCCTTTTTCTTATATTTTCAAACTTTTCTATAATAATATATACTGCTTTGATAATGGAAAAATATAAAATAAACACTAATTAAACACATCCACAAGCTCCATTTTAGCTAAAAGAGTGGAACAATGCATCATAAGGAATGGTTTCTGGTTTACATCAGGGGTGTGTGTGTGTGTGTGTGTGTGTGTGTCTGTGTGTGTGTGTGTGTTGGGGGAAAGTGAGTGCAATGCATGCAAAGTAATTTAAAATGCTCATAAAACAATAATTAGGAGTTGAATTCCTGTTGGAACAGGGGAAGATTCCTAGGAGTCTTGTATTGGAGAGAATATCTTGAAATGCCACATTGCAGACTTGAAAGTGTGCTGATGGACAGAGCTTGGCAGGTGACTAGACATATCTGATGTACATACCCCCATATATATATATATATATATATACCTCATATATACCTTCATATATACCTGAATATGCACATGTGTGACTCAAATTTAAATTTGCATACGAGTCACCTGAGGATCTTCTTCAAACGCAGATTTTAACTCAGAAGGTCTGGGGTGGGGCCCAAGATGACACATTTCTAACAAGCTCCCAGGGGATTGCTGATGCTGGTCCACTGACCACATGTGTAGAAAGGTGTTAGAAGTAAAACAGCACTGGATATTAAAAATTAGAGCCCACAGGCCCAAATTTGGGATAATTTCCACTAACTCCATGTTCTATTGGGATGGATTGAGCAATACACTTTAATGACTCATACATGTTCCATCTTCTGAACCAAAATAGGACATATGGGCCCTAGAAGGTACAAAAAATCTTGGCCTTCGCCTAACCTTGGGAAGCAGGGTCTGCCCTGATGCCGTGTCCCAACTGCATAGGCACTGTCATCTGAGCTGATCAGAGCCAGGCTTCTGCCCCCCTGACAGCCATCATGATCTCCCAACCTATACTCAGAGACTGCAACACTCAGCAGGAAGTAGAAGGGAACAGGCAGAGCGGGGCTGTGTCCTGGGATCCTTAATTGTAAAAGGGAATGCATGAACTTTAGGAATACATTTCCTTATGAATTTTAGTCAATTGGTCAATTTCTACAATAAAGACAGTTGTGATTTTGACGGGGATTGCATTGAACCTATAGATCAACTTGGGGAGAATTGATAACACTATTGAATCTTCTGACCCATGAACACAGTATATTTCTGCATTTATTTAGGTCTTCTTTAATTTCTTTCTGCAATGTTTTGTGGTTTTTGGTGTGTAGGTTATTCATGTATTTTGTCAGATTTATCCCTAAATGTTTCATTTTGGGGGATGCTACTGTAAAAGTGTTATTTTAAAACTTTCAACTTCCAACTCTTCATTGCTAGTATATACAGATACAGTGGATATTTATGTATTGATCTTGTATCCTACGACCTTGCTAACCTCACTTATTAGTCCTAGTAGCTTTTTTGGTGTATCCATAGGATTTGTTATATAGGCCAATGATCAGCAATCTACAACCCATGGGCCAAATCAGGCCTCTAATTTGTTTTTTTAAATAAAGTTTTATTGGCACACAGCCATGCCCATTCACTCATTTGTTGTCTATGGCTGCTTTCATGCTACAATGGCAGAGTTAAGTAGTTACAACAGAGATGTATGGCACACAAAGACTAAAGTACTTACTATCTTGACCTTTACAGAAAAAGTTTGCCAACCCTGACATAGATGATCATGTTATCTGTGAATAAAGGCAGTTTCACTTCTTCCTTTCCAGGCTGGATGCCTTTTATTTCTTTTTCATGTTTTATGCACTGGCTAGAACTTCAAGGGCAATGTCAAATAAAAGTGGTAAGAGCAGACATCTTTGCTTTGTTCCTAATCTTAGAGGAAAAACATTCAGGCTCTCATGATTTGGTATGATGTTAACCATAGGCTTTTTGTAGATGCCCTTTATCAGGTTGAGGAAGTTCCCTTCTCTTCCTAATTTGCTGAGAGTTTTTATCAGGGATGGATGTTCTGCATTTACTGAGATGATCATATGGTTTTTCTTTCTGTAGTTTGCTAAAATGGTAAATTATATTGAATTATTCTGAATGTTAAATCATTCCTTGGATAAACCCCGCTGGTGATGTATTCTCCTTTTAATTTTTTAAATTTTAATTTATTTTAATTTTAATTTTATTTATTTATTTTTGGCTGTGTCGGGTCTTCGTTGCTGAGCACGGGCTTTCTCTAGTTGTGGCGAGCGGGGGCTACTCTTCGTTGTGGTACGTGGGCTTCTCATTGCGGTGGCTTCTCTTGTTGCGGAGCACGGGCTCTAGAGCACAGGCTCGGTAGTTGTGGCGCACGGGCTTAGTTGCTCTGCGGCATGTGGGATCTTCCCGAACCAGGATTCGAACCTGTGTCCCCTGCATTGGCAGGCAGATTCTTATCCACTGTGCCACCAGGGAAGCCCCTGTATTATCCTTTTTAGACATCATTGGCTATTATTTACTACAGTTTTATTTAGGATTTTTGCATCATTGTTCATGAGAGATATTGGCCTATAATTTTGTTTTCTTGTAATGTCTTTGATTTTGGCATCAGGGTAATGTTGGCCTCATAGAATAAGTAGGGATGTATGCCTGCTTTTCAGTGTTTTAGAATAGTTTGTATAGAGTTGGTATTATTTCTTTCTTCAGTATTTGGTATAACTCACCAGTGAAGCCATCTAGGCCTGGAGTATTCTTTGTGGAAAGATTATTAACTACAAATTCAATTTTTTATTAGATTGAAGGATAGTGTCAGAAGAAATTGTTTTATTTTTTACTTTTAAAATTAGAGATTTATAGGAATAGGACATTATCCTTTTAATTCACTTTATTATTTTTTATTTTATTTTTTTGGCTGCACTGCACTGCATGACGGATCTTAGGCATGCAGGATCTTAATTCCCCAACCAGGGATCGAACATGCCCCCTGCAGTGGAAGCACGGAGTCTTAACCACTGGACCATGAGGGAAGTCCCTCTAATTTACTTTAAAAAATAAAAACAAACCATACAGGAAACAACAAGGAATCAATAAATGCATAAAGCATAAAAATGATAGAAATCCAAAGAAATCAATTATGGAAATAAATGCTTACATTCCCTTATTAGTTGTAAACACTTAAAAAGCACTGATGATAGTCTAAGCACTTCATATTTACCAAACGTCTAATCTTCACAGCCACCTATGAGGTAGGTGAGGTTGTTACACTGGTTTACATATTAGGGAACCAGAGCCCTAGAGGGTTAATTAGTATATTTGAAGTCGCACAGTAAATATCAGAGCTGAGATTTGAACCCCGAGCTGTTTGTTGCAAGAGTCAGGGTGCTTAACCCCGACGCCATGCCACCAGGCAGTGTAAAAGACAAGAAATTTCAGTTTGAATAAAAAATATACGCCCTACACATGCTGTTAACAGAAGGTATACCTTAAAATTAAATGCCATAGAAAGATTAAGAAATAAATGATGAACAAAGTTATGAAAAAAGGGTTGAACACAATGAAAGTGGCAAAGTAATCAAAGTACTATGCAGAGAACACTATAATAAAAATATGGCATCAACATAATAAGGCAGAGATAATCAGAAACATCGCAAGAAGGCATCTGCTGAGTGCCCGGATAATTTGCATTACTAAACCTCTACCTGCAACAACTGGCTATCTGCCTACTTTGCCGTGGCTGAATTTGTTTATAAAAAGCCACTGACTTCTCCTTCCAGCAAACTCCACTTCTCTCTGCCCAGCCACATCCCTGAATCTCCCCAGACCCAAGCAAACTACAGACCACCCACCAGAACATTTAAGACATTTGCTAGCAAGCAAAGGACAAGCACAAAAAGACTGACCACCTGCAGAGGGCTACAGTGATGTGTGTGTGTGTAGGAATTTCCACAGGAAGTCCCCTTCCTCTCTTCACCAGTACATCCACACCTCCTGTCTATGCCTAAGATCCGTCATGCAGTGCAGCGCGGCCAAAAAAATAAAATAAAAAATAAAATAATAATAAAGTGAATAGAATCTGTATCTGGGGTCCTTCAAAGTAATGGAGGTGGTCATCTCAATGGCCACTCAAATCCATCTTCATCCTCCTATATTCCTCCATTCCTTGCTCCGCCAACCTATTAACACCCTGCCCACAATCTGGGTACAATGACCTAGTCATCCAGGAGGAGACCCTGGTAGTCTTTGAGGTGCTGGGTATTCTTCAGCTCTGCAGTAGCGCCTTTCCTAGTCCCCTGGGAAGGGTACTGCTAGGTAGGGCAGGTGTGGAAACCTCCTCCCACCTTTGTGGTGTGCCTAAGCAGGTTAAAGCTCTCCGCGGGCAAACCTGGGGAAAGCTTGGCCATGCTTCCTCTGGAAAAGGGGTCCGGAAGTGGGAGCCTTAAATGGTTCAGCCTCTCTAACAGCTGCTAGCGGCCTTGGCTACAGGCATACATCTTTCCACTCTCCTTCCCCCTCTGCATCACTGGGTTTAAGAATTTTCTCCAGTATTTGTTAGTAAAATAAGAAAACCACTGGAGGATAAGGAAAACTTTCTATGAGGGCTTTTGATGCTGTGTTCCTCTGAATACTCATAGCAACAGAGCCATCAATAAAGCCTGAGTTCATCTGAGGGACAAGACATACTCCCAACAGTAACCATGTCAGTGATTCTTACCAAGGGGAGAGGGGGTGGCCCAAGGAGGGCAGGCATATTAAGAGTAGAAAGCTTGGGGAGGATGTGTGCAACTTGAAAGTTATCTGGGTGATTATTAGCAACCCAGGTGTGGAGGGTGTATCATCAGTATAGCATAGTTAGCTTAAAAATAGCTTAAAACAACAGTGGTTCTCAAAGCTAGCTGCACGTCAGAATCACCCAGAGGGCTTGTTACACCAGAGATCGATGGGCCCCACCCCCAGAGTTTCTGGTTCAGAAGATCTGGGGCTCAAGAATCTGCATTTCTTACAAGTCCCCATTTGATGCTGATGCTGCAGACTCAGGCACCAGTCTTGGAGAATCACTGATTTCGAAGATGGACTCCGCAGTTTGGGTTTAAATACCAGCTCTGCCACTTACTAGCTGTGGGTCTGTAGGCAAGTTGCTTAGTCCCTAGGCCTCAATTTTCCCATTTATACAGTGAAGATAATAGCTTCATCCACCTCATAGAGTTATGATGAGACTGACTATAAATAATGCATTTAGAACAGTCATTGTACCTAATAAATGCTATATGACAGGTTGTTATTTTATTATTATCCTTCTCTAACTTCAGATAAATGAAGAGAGGTATAAAGAAAATTCAAATCAAGGCCTCGCGATAATCTGCAATAGAGCAACAACATTGAAAACTCCGGGAGAGAGGGGCCTGTTTTGCATTTCTGCTTTTTTATGTATCACTCTCTAAATCACTATGATTAATGAGACTTGAGATTAGTTGAGGTCATTATAATTAGTTACTATGATTTTGAAAAATATACCGTATAGAAAATTTTATGACTGAGGCTGAATTCAAATGAATAGTGTATCATTAATCGGACGCGGAACCGCCTACTAACAAAAGCATTACTGCCACCTGGTGGCAGCATACCAAAATTGTTGGCAAAAGCACCATGGAAAATTTATCAGCATCTTTAAGACAACTTGCAGACCTAGACTCATTAAAGTTAGAATGTCACATATGGGGAAAAAGTAACACTGGCTTAGATAGAAGGGTAAAAAAGAACCTGTGTTTTTCAGTCCTGTTGTCTGTAATGATGGTGAGATCAAGGTTTAACCTACGCTGCTCCACTTTCTAGGCCAGCTCAGGGTTCTAGTCCTTCCTACCCAACAGGGGAAAATGGCCCTCATGCAAACCAGAGTTGGGGAGGGAGGGCCTCAGAGCTGATGAAGAACACCCACCAGGATGAAGGAGGCCGACTGCCTGGCAGAGAGGCTGTTTTCAGGAGAGAGGGTGGTCATGGCCCCTGCTAGCTGTCTTCAAAGCAGCCTCTGACCAGAGCTCACTTGGAGCCCTAAGTGATGCTTTAATTAAGCAGGGGAAGATGATCTTCCTTTGTGTTGCATCCCCAGGAGGAACTTTAATTAAGCAGGGGAAGGTGAGCTTCCTATGAGTTGCATCCCCAGGAGGAACTGGGCCTATTCTGACCTCCCATACTTGAACAGAGCCAGCCAGTGTGTGTCACAAAGCCCCTGGAATCCTCATCACAATGACCTTGGAACATGGGAGCACTCAGCTTTAGAGGTTAAGACACACCCAAGAACCAAGGGGACTAAACCTCCCAGTCACCCAGGAAAACTATAGTCCTTTCAGGATGTCCAGTGGGGGTTGGGATCAGAGGACATGCAGACCAGTGTGCTGGGCTGGTCAGGGAGGGCTTCCTGGAAGAGGTGAACCAGGAAACCTTTCTCTCTATCTCGGGATCTCCCTCCTCTGGGCTCCCTTCACTTGTTATCCCGCCAGACTAGTACCGAAACCTGGAGAACACCTAGAATGGGAACTTTAGATTTATTGGGTGCCACTATCAGAAACTCAGAATCAGAATGTCTGGGCTGGGGACCTGGGGAACTGTATTTTGAAAAACTCCCTGGGTGACTCGGATTAGGTATTTGGATGGTAGCTTCAAGGGGTAGAGATCAGTTTCATTTATCCTTATATCTAGAACGCAAAATACAGTGCCCAAGTGACTGAATGAATACGTTAATTGAAGAGTAAATGAAGCTCTTAAATCTCATCTTACTTTCCTCTCTGTATATATTAGAGAGATTTCTATATATGCCCCATCTCCCCTCCTACCCTGAGTTCTTTTAGGCCAGGGTCAATGTCTGATTCTTGTGCTTTCCTCTCCTAGTGCCAACCCCACCTCCTGGCACTTGGTAGGTGCTCAGTATTTGTTGAATGAATCAGGAACTGGCTCCTCTCGGCTCCAGCATCACCAGTTCTCCACCTTAAGCGTTGCTTGCATTTCTACTCAGGTCTCGGCCATTAAAGCCATCTGGCTCTAAAGCATCCTTAGTCATTAGGAGAGAATAGTAATTAGACCAACCAAATTGGAATCAGGAGCTTGGAGCTGGAATTTGGACTCTGACCTCAAATTTGGATGTTCCCCCATTCTGAGCCATGGATCCCCCAGCCATGAAATCAGAATACAGTCAACCTCTGGCTTGCACATCCTTATTAACATAGTGAATCAGCGTCCATATGGAAGCCTTCAGTGGACACAATTCACTGTCTCATTTACTGTTACTGTTCTGCTAGCTTGTGGCACTGCAGGAGGCCTTTTAAATCGAAACGCTTTATTCTCTGCCTCTCTCCACTATTCCATCCCAACCCAGGAAAGCGTGACAGCCTCTTCCCCTTGATCTGCTGCCCCTAGGTCTTCATGGAGCAGGAGGTGGGGCGGCTTTGAGTAGGGGAGGAGTGGAATAAGGACGGGGCAGCCTCTGACAGCAGGATGCCTTCCCTCTGAGTCTTCCAAAGCAAATGTCCGGAGCAGCAGGCATGGCGAAGGCATTACTCACCATTTGGGATTATCTATGCCTCTTTTCTTCCACATTAACAATGTCGACAGCTGAGAATTAACTGTAATGTTGCCCTAAGAAGCTGAGGATCAGGCAGGGAGCTGGAAAATCTGAGTGCTAAATCCAAAGTGGCTTCTAAAATGAACATGATGGGCATAGGTCATCTACTGAACTTCCTTTCACCTCTGGCTCCTTATCTGCAAATTGTAGATAATAACCCTTCCCCAAATTAGCCAGTAGAGTTTAGTCATATTACAAAAGCCTCATAGCAACCACATGGAGGCTTAATATTCAAACAGAATTGCAGGACCCTGCGCTGAAGCAAGAAGGGTTTTGATCCCTTTTTCTCCTTTTTCTGATTCTTCTAAGGGGTTTACGTGTGTCAATCTCATTTTCTCCAGGGCCGAATGGTCCTTACCATGTCCATGTATTTGCATAATTGCCCAAATTCTTTAGATTCTCCCGCATTACTTTTCTTTCATTCGTTTCCCTCTCCCTGGTGGGGACCCAGTTTTCTGCTTTAAATTTCTGTACATGGGGATTCTTCAGGGCACAAGAGTCCCAGATTTTAACATATTCTTCTTGGTATTAGAGTGTGGGCAAAGGTTGGAGAGATTGAGAGTTTGCATTAAAGTCCTGGGAGGGAGCAAACCTCCTAGCCCATCTTTTCTCTGAGGACTCCGGCTGTCCATGGGCTGCCTGCCGGCGCTGTGGTGGGCAAGAAGGAGGGCAGACTTGGAAGAGGGAGCTACTGTGGGAATCTCCTCGTTCCCCCACCAGCCTACTGATCTATGCCCTGCTCTACACTACATATTTATTTGCAAGTTGTAATGCTGATCTGTGGTACAGTTTTTCTGAGTTTCTTAACCAGAAGAAGTAGGCAAGGGAACCCCAATGATACTGAAACATGCTTCAGTCTCCTGCATGGAAATGGGGAGAGGTGAGAGGTGCCTGGGGAAGACTGTCTCATCTCAGACATACAGTGTTCACGCATGAGAAGGCTCGTGGGCTTTGGTGCCAGAAAAACCCAGGTTCAAATTCTGACCCTGCCACCCGCCCATCATGTGAACTTGGTCCCACCTGTTGGGAAAGGCCATCTTGTGCATGCCATCTTTCCACCCCTGCTTGGCCATGTACGAGTGGGCCTTGAGCCCGGAACACCTCCTTGTCAAGAGGTAGGGAGCCGTCTCGGGCTGTGCTGGATTTATCACCTTGTGTGGGGATGTCTTTCCCTGCTCTAGATTCAGCCTATGCTCCTTTGTTCTGCTTGAGTGTGTGCGTTGCACAGCACCTGGCCAATCCCGGCGCTGTATCTCCGCCTGGCAGGGAGGGAGGGGGCTCTTTGTGAGGCCCTGGGGCACCAATGCCTGCTACTAAAGCTGATCCTGCTCTGTCGCTTCTCCATGTGAGTAAAGCACTGTTCCCTCCAGTGCGTGTGTGAGTTGTGTCTTTCTTGGTGGCCCTGACACTTGCAGACCACGGAGCGGGTTGACATTCTGGGATGCTGGTGGCAGGCATTGCTGTGCTATTTGCTCTCCTCCACGCAGCGGGACTCCTCCCCTAGAGGTAGTAACAGGTGTCATTTGTTTAACACCGTCTCTTACTCTTTCTGAGTCTCAGCATCATATGTCCCGGGGCAGGGGGATGATAATACCTCATGGAACAGGAGGGTAAGTGAAGCAGCGTGTGTAAAGAGCCCGGCATGGGCCGGGAGCCCAGGGCACAGGAGTGGTCATGAACCTCGGCGTCACCATTAGTATTACCAACGCCCAGGACATGTCTGTAAAAATCCCTATGAACTAGACTTGAATCAAGATGCCATTGCTTCCACGAGGCTTGCAAGAACATCCGTTCAAAAGTTCAAAGATCCTGTGAGCCAGACAGTTTCTGTTTCTCTGCCTTTCTTCAGGAACCTGAGGACCACGGTTGCTATAAAAGCAGGGTGAGGCCAGTATTAGAAACTGAGTTCAGTTCCCTTCATGTCAACACAACACGACACAACTCCGTGAAATGTGATGCGCCAGGTCCCTGTAACAATTAACAGGTAGCCCCCTTCAAAGGACACCTACCCATGACTGTCTAGTCTGGGACATGCTACTTCTTGGTATAAATTATATGCATTCTGATTTTATTTCACTGCAAAGTGCCGACGATCTTTTATGCTAAAGCAGTACTTTTCTCTTTGCCCCTCCCTGTGGGGAACCAGGATAAGTTTAGATTTTCGGCAGCAGGTTTTCTGCCCTCGCCTCCACGAAGTGCGGTATTTCTGACAGTGCTGGAGACAGCTGCACATCATGTGTCACTAGCGGGAGGCGAGCAGAGGGCTGGGGGGCTGGGGGTGGAGACGGCTGTCTTCTGAGCCTGTGGTGGTGGAATTCCCCAGAGCAATAGCCAGCCCAGCCACCTGAAGTCCCCAGAGCTAGTTGGAGTGCCACGGGGTTATTTGCTGCATTTGGGGCCATCACCATCATCTTGGGAAGCCCTCACTTGCTCTACCCTTCCCCTCAGTCAGTTGAAGACGACACCTCTGTCACCTTGAATCCAGTTATCATGCACGCCAGGAATACCCCATAGGAGCAACTCTGGGTAGAAGCCACTGCAGTCAGCAAAAGAGAGGCACTCAGCCCTGGGCAGCTGAGTCCCCACGAGCGCCTTCCTGCTCTGAAGGGGTCTTGCTCCTTAGGGGTCCTCATCGTGGTTCTCCCTGACTCCTGCCCCCCAGCCATGGGGCACCACCAAGCACAGGACTCTGATTCTCAGTGAGACCAGGCTGCGTTTTTCATGCTGCCCCGTCTACTGCTCATTCAGCCCCCAAAAGCCCCCTCTTGTCCCTGGACATCCCGACCACAGCTGCCTTTTATAGGGCACTTGCTATATACCTCAGGGGAGGTGCTGCATATACGTCAGTGCCAACCTTGACCACCCTGTGAGGGCAACAGAAGTTACTTGCTTGGGATCACCCAGCTAGTAAGTGGGGAGCCAGGAACCTCCTAGCTCTGCCTAGCCTGGCTACCGGCCAGGGCAGCTCTGCGTCACATCAAGCTGCCACCCGCGTCTTGTGGGCAGAAGGGGGCATCTTTGAACACCTTGCTGGCTCAGGGGTCTGTGAGCCCAGAGCCCAGCGGGGAGGAGGGAGCTTGCTTTACCTCCTTGTCCAGACTTTGAAATAGTCATTCAATCCAAAACAGAGTGTGTGGTGACGGCTGGACGAGACAGTGGGGCAGTGTTACAACCTAGCATGAAAGAGGATGGAGAGAGTGAGATGGAGAGGAAAAAGGACAAGGAATTCCAGCAAACTCCAGGCACTGCTAATGGAGAGAAATAATGTGGCTGATTACATCTCTGAAGGCTATCTGTTCCAAAATGAATTCTGAATGAAAAAATAATGCATTTTCCCTGCAGCTTAAATCCAAGAAAGAAAGGAATGGGCAGCGTCTCCCAGTGCAGGCAAGAGCCTCTGTGTGCGTCCAGTGGTGCCTCTGACCACTTCACCTGAGTCGCTTCCCAGCATCCTTGTCCCTAGGGTGCCTGCAAAGCAGGCAGAAGCCACAAAAACAAGCCGTGGGAACCTTGTACACCCAGGGCTCCAGGAACAGCAGTGTGGACTGAGACCTGTAAGTCTAACTCCATCACCCCGTCAAGGCTTAGAGGGGTTATTCTCCAACAGCTCCAGGGCGCCTTCTCTAGGCGACGGCCTGTTATTTCCTCTGCCCACCCCCTTCCATTCTGCCCATCAGGTGTCATGGATCATAAATCCAGGAGTATAAAGCTCCTTTTGTGAGATGAAGGCTTATCCGTGGGTTTGGGGAGAAATGAGCCCCATTCTTCCCTCTTGCTAGGATAATCTATAGATGAGAATAGGAGGAGAGAAGCATTAGTTTTAGAGTCAAGCAGACCTATGCTCAGATCCCAACCTTACAACCTACTTGCTGTGTGACCCAGGGCAAGTTATTTAATTTCCCAGCCTGTTTCCTCACCTGTACAGTGGGGAAACACTATCTATTTCACAGTGTTGTTGTGAGGTTTAAATAATGTCTGTATAGTGCTTAGCACAGTGTCCGGCAGTCTGAGCAGCTGTTTGTACTGTTATTATTTGCTCAAGAGCACATCCAGGCTAACCTTGAACCTCCCAAGAAACTCTCTTCTGGGACTCCCACCCCCAGCCTCAGACAGCCCCGCTTACCTGGCGTGGCCACCTGGGCCAGGCATCAAGGACCACAGGGACAGCTGGGATCACTGAGCCTGCTGCTGACCCTTGACCTCAGATAGGCTGTTTGGTCAAAGGCCTAGCTTGCCCTCGGGTGCAGAAGAGGCAGCAAGGCCCGAGCCAGCAGGAGGCCCCTCCAGGCAAAAGAGAAGTGACCAAGATGCTCAAAGGCCCATGGGTGCCCTGTCCACGTTGCCCTCGGGGCAGACAGATCCCTACGTCAGTGCTCTATAGCCACACCCTCACCCCTCGGTGGGCTCACACCCTTGTCACTCATTCTCCTACACGGCAGCTCCAAAATGACGCACAACACCCCTCAAATTCAGGAGTACACCAGCACCCCTAAACTGCAGGATCCCAGGCTTCAGTGTTCACTCTCCCACACAGTCACACCCACGGAAACACAACAGCCCCATCAGTGAGCACGCAAACACACATGTCATATATGCCGCACACACGTACATCCACGCATTTCCCCAAACACAGCACAAAGTCAGTCCAGGGCACCTCACTTCTCTGTGAAACTTGCCGTCTAAAGTGTGTACTACAAAGTTCACGCGCATGTGTATATGTGTGTGCACACAAGCACACCCACACCCACAGGTGCACACACCTGGGCAGGATGCCGGGGACCTCGTCAGTCCTGGCAGCAGATCACAGACAGTTCCCATCCCAGGGAGAGCCCAGGCCGAGGAGGCCAACGAGGGGTGGCGGTGGGCAAAGGGCTTACTCTGGGGACTTCCTGGAGGGCAGAGTTCACAAGGAACAGGGCAGAGCAGGAGGACCCCAGGTGCCTGGAGTGACGGAAGGGGACATGCTGAGCTGGGACCTGGGGTGGGTAAAGGAGGATGCTGCAGATCTAGTCCTACAGAGGCAGAGAGGACGTCCCAGCACACACCAGCACCTCACAAAGCAGGCTGGCCCGAAATATTCCTTTCCCACCTATTCTTTCCCTTTTCTGGAACAATTCTATCCTCCAGACCCCGGGAGACTCTGAGAGCACTGACTCTGACCTAATGGGTAGGTCCATGGTCGTTCTGGAGACCAGATACAGGAAGCTAATTACTGGGATTCTCAAAGGGATGCCTAAGCAGCGTTCTGCTTGGAGGATCAGGACTCCTGCAGCCTCTGTTCTCTGTCTTTGGGGCCTGCTCTGGGGGGCAGAACATGAGTGGAGCATCTTAATTCCTCTGTGTCTACAAGTCTTTCACTTGCCCAGCTGGGGAGGGGCTGCACCTGCGTGGGCTAAGCCAGCATTCAGGGAGGAAGAGGCTTCCCAGCCCTAACCTAACTCACCAATCCAGTTTGATTATAAGCACGCAACACCCGGAGGTGGAAGGTCCCAGGACATTCCTCCTCCCACCGCCTACTCCTCCCCGGTCTTGTGCCCCACTCTCTTCTTCCCCCAGCCTTTCAGGGGCAGTGCCTGCAAGCTTCTCTGCCTTCTGTAATCCTTGAGCAGCTGGGGACAGTGCTGTTATGGGAATTGTTCCTCCCCGTTATGGGCAGAGCCCACGGACTCAGGCTGCTGCTTTGCTGGCAGAGCAGCTCTTTCCAGTGATGGGATTATACAGAAAAACATTTGACCAAGGACTTGGAGGCAGTCAGGGTTATGGGGGCAATTCTTCTGCGACAGACTCTGAGAAAGACAATTCTACAGTCTGAACGCGCACTGCACCCTGACCTGGGCACAGGCTAATCTTGATCACAGAGTTGTAAACTGAGCCCTGAAAAACATTTACAGCAACTCTACGTCATAGATAGAGAAATTAAGCTCCAGAGTGGGCAGTAACTTGCTCAAGGTCACACAGCCAATCAAAGGCAGACCTGTAAGTAAAATTCAGTCTCCTGCCTCCTGTCCTCGTATCTTTAGATCTCAGCAAAATGTGATGTTTTAAAGCCAGCCTTTGAAGAAAAGAAGGGGATGCACAGGTGAGGAGGGACTCTTGTGAAAGTTTAATGAGGCGTCGAGGAAGCTCTTACTTTCTGGGGTGTAGGCGTTCTTTTTCCTTCTCCTCCGCTCTGTGGTTGGGACAGGCGAAGGCCAGAAAGTGCCACGTTCTGCTCATCCCTCTCATCTTGGGGGTGGATAGGGAGTTGAGGGGAGGCGGCAGGCCTGGGTCAGGCATCGCCTTCTACTCTGGTCTTCTCTGAGAGTAGCAGCGGCTGCAGGAGCACGTGGTGCCACTGCGCAGCGAGGCTGAGACAAGAAGGAGGATTGATCTTTCTGCTGCGCTTCAAAAAGAATAGAAGCCGTGCCTGTCATGGCTGTTGATCAAAGTCTCTGCAAAGGATGTTTTATGTGCCCTCCCCTCCCCACTCCAGGCCTGTGGAGGCAGGAGTACCACTCCTTGTCATGCTGAGGCCTTCCTCCAAGTCCCCCTGCAAACTCGAGAGACCCCCTTCCAGCCAGGGTCCCACAGCAGCTACCAGGAGCCAGGGGTCCAAATTCCCCCTTCAACCTTTTCTCCAGGCAGCTCAGCCCAAGGTCATGGCCCAGTCTATGGGAACTGATATTATTGTACAGTTGTATTGTCCTCATTGTACAGAGGAGAAATTGAGGCATAGAGAGGTTAAGTAACTTGTCCAGAGCCACAGGAAAGTTAACCCTTGGGAAACCTCCATTCTTATGGGGGTTTGTCCTCAGAAGGTCTCCTATCTGATGGCAGAGGCATGCTTCTGCCTCGGAGCTACTGGTTCACCTAGCATGTGTAGACCCCAGGAAGACTGTGAAAATAACCTCTGTGAAAAGGGAAGGAAGGATGGGCCCTACTTCTAAAATGTCTCATTTCAGACATCTAGGAAAATCCAAACTCTTTAACTACTTTGCCTCTCTGGTGGGACAGAATGCAGATTTTTCCTGCTCCCCCTGCCCCCATCTCCATCCAACACCTAACTCCATCTATCTGCAAATATGTGCCTTATGTGTGAAAATCCTTAAATGCTTATCTTATGTATTAAATACAGTGCAAATTCCAAATTCCTTAGCCTGGCATTGAAGGCCCTGAAGAACTTTGAGAGGCCACATGGCCTGTGGTTAAGAGTGTCATCTCCTGGACCAAACTTCCTGGGCTAGCATGCTAGCTCCTCAACCTCCTAGATTTTGACCCATGGATTATTTAGAAGTGTGTTGTTTAATGGCTAGGATTTGGGGGATTTTCCAGATATCTTTCTGTTATTCATATCCAGCTTAATTCCATTATGGTCAGAAAACATGTGTTATATGATTTCAATTTTTAAAAATGTGTTAAGATTTGTTTTATGGCCTAGAATATGGTCTATATTAAATGATTGAAGAGCAACTTGAAAAAGATGTGCATTCTGCCTTTGGTGGTGGAGTCTCCTATATCCTTGCTGATTTTCTCTCTACTTTTCTATCAGTTCCTGAAAAATGAACATTAAAGTCCCCAAGTATAACTGGACTTGTCTATTTCTCCTTTTAGTTCTCTCAGTTTTCTGCTTTCTGTGTTTTGAAATTCTGTTGTTTGGTGCACACACATTTAGGATTATTACATCTTCTAGGTGAATTGATCTTTTTATCATTATGGAATATTCCTCTTTATCCCTGATAAGTTTATTTCTTTAGGAGTCTACTTTGCCTGATATTTATATAGCCTTTCCAGCTTTTAAAAAAATTAATGTTTTATGGTATAGTTTTTCATCCTTTTACTTTTAAACTATCAATATTTAAAGTGAGTTTCTTACAGACAGTATATAGTTGAGTCTTAGTTTTTTAAATCTAACCTGATAATCTCTGTCTTTTAATTGTATGTTTAAACTATTTACATTTAATAGATTTATTGATATTGTTGGATTTAGTTCTACCATTTTGTTGTTTGGTTTTGATTTGTCCCCTCTGTTTTTCATTCCTCTGTTTCTCCATTTCTGCCTTCTCTTGGATTATTTCAATATTGTTTTAATATTCCATTGTTATTTCTCTGTTGGCTTTTTGAAATATCTTTTTGTATAGTTTTTTAAAGTGGTTGGTCTAGGTATTGTAATATATATACCTAACTTCTCATGGTGTACTTAGAGTTAATATTCTACCACTTCAAGTGAAATATATAAGCCTTGCAACCATATAGGTCCTTTCCCCCTCCTCCCTTTATGCTGCAGTTGTTATAACAAGTGCGTGATTATACACTGAAAACCACATCAGGCACGGTTATAATTTTTGCTTTCAACAGTCATACACACTTTAAAGGATTTAAGGGGGGGCGGAAATAGTCTATTATAGTCACCCAGTTATTCTCATTTTTGTTTCTTTTCTTTTAGTCCTAAAGTTCCAAGTTTCCTTCTGATATCATTTCTCTTTCTCTTAAAGAACTTCCTTTAATGTTTCTTTTAGAGCTGGTGTGCTAGCAATGAATTCTCTTAGTTTTCCTTCAACTAAAAATGTCTTTATTTTGCCTTTAAAAAGACATTTTCACTGGATATAGAATTCTGGGTTGACAGTTCTTTTGTTTCAGCACTTTAGAGATGGTGTTCCACTGTTTTCTGGCCTCCATGTCTTCTGATAAGAAATCTGAAGTCATTTTAATTATTGTTCCCATATATGTAGTGTATTGCTTTCCTCTGGCTGTTTTCAAAAATATTTTCTTTATCCTTGTTTTTTAGCAGTTTGATTAAGATGTATTTGAATCAGGTTTTCTTTGAATTTGTCCTTCTTTTAAAGTTTGCTGAGCTGCTTAAATCTATAAATTTATGTCTTTTCACCAAATTTGGAAAATGTTCAGCCATGATTTCTTCAATGTTTTCTGCACCAAGCCTTTTCTCCAATCTTTCTGGGACTCCAAAGACATGAATGTTAGAGCTTTTGCTGTTATCCCATAAGTCCCCAAAACTCATTCATTTTTTCCCCAGATTTTTTCTGTTTTTCAGATTAGATAATTTCTATTAATCTATTTTCAAGTTCGCTGACTCTTTCCTCTTCATCTCCATTTTGCTATTGAGCTCATAGACTGAATTTTTTATTTCAGTTATTGAATTTTCAGTTATAACGTTTCCATTTGGTTCTTTTTTATAGGTTTCATTTCTTCCCTAAGAATTTCTATCTTCCCATTCATTTCAAGATCATTCTTCCCTACTTCATGGACTATAGTTATAACAGCTGCTTTATATGATTTATGTTGTGTGATATAATAGTCTTCATGTGATAATACCATCATCTGAATCATCTTTTTATTTATTTTTATTTTTTATTTATTTATTTTTGGCTGTGTTGGGTCTTCATTGCTGCACGCAGGCTTTCTCTAGTTGCAGCGAGCGAGGGCTACTCTTTGTTGCAGTGTGCAGGCTTCTCATTGCGGTGACTTCTCTTGTTGCGGAGCATGGGCTCTAGGCGCACAGGCTTCAGTAGTTGTGGCACGTGAGCTCAGTAGTTGTAGCTTGCAGGCTCAGTAGTTGTGGCTTGCGGGCTCTAGAGTACAGGCTCCATAGTTGTGGTGCACGGGCTTAGTTGCTCCGTGGCATGTGGGATCTTCCCGGACCAGGGCTCGAACCCGTGTCCCCTGCATTGGCAGGCAGATTCTTAACCACTGCGCCACCAGGGAAGCCCATCTGGATCATCCTGAGGCCAGCATCTGCTAATTGTCTTTTCCTTTGGGTGTAGTTGAGATTTTCCTAGTTCCTTGTACATGGAGTAATTTGGGGCATTTTGAATATTATGTAATATTATGTATCAATCCTATTTGTTTCAGACCACAAGTCCCGACCTGCCTTCTGCTTTGGGTCAGTTCTATGAATTCACAGCTCAAGGGTGAGTCCAGGGCTTTATACACAGATTTAAGGGGGTTTATTCTCCAGCTCTCCATGATTGCCCTCACACTCTCTTTCTCCTAGAAGCCCTTCCTTGCAGCACACCCTGTACAGTAAAAGAGAAAAAAATTGAGATTCTGCATCCCTCTTCCCCAACTTTCTATCCTGCAGGGTCCCTGTTCCCAGTGCTCTGGCAAGAAAAAGAGGGTTTCTCTAGAGCTCTTTCTGTTTGTTCCCACTGTACAGTCTGGGGTTCATGCTTTCTAGAGTCTAAGCTGGGAAATAGTGGAGGAAAAAATACCTAGGAAACTCACTTCCATATTGGTCATTCTTTGAGTGTTCATTTCCCTCCCAAATCCGCCTGCTATTATTTATTTTTCAGAGTCCTTAGACAGTGTTTTACGTATCTGTTCCAGGGCTTTCATTTATAATCAACGGGAGGGGGAGGGTGAAGTGTGCTTACTCCATCTTAGCTGTAACCAGAAGCCTGTAGACATGTAATTTTAAGTTGAGAGGTATGAGAGAATTTGACTAATTTTGCAAACAGTATTGCAATATTTAAGAGAATGTGAAAGTCACTGTATTTATAAATTTAATTTATCAGACTCACAACAGTTTTACCAGTACCGGATACAAAGGTTTTGCTTGTTCAATTAGACATTTAAGTTACTTAGGAAAATCAAATATATTAAACGCTCATATGTAGTTGAAATTGTTTAAGCAAATTTAATTACATTGTAAATGGCACTGATTGTTTAAGAGAGTTTAGCTTTTTCAACTTGAGTTAATCAAACTTCAATTGAAGAAAAAGTGAAGGTCCTGTTCTTATTATATTACACCTATAAATAGAACAATAAGATCAGTAAGTGGAACTTAATCCTGAAGAAAAGCTTTGTTTTCAAATGTGTGCCCTTAGTAAATTGAATATTAATTTTTTTAACATCTTTATTGGAGTATAATTGCTTTACAATGGTGTGTTAGTTTCTGCTGTATAACAAAGTGAATCAACTATACGTATGCATATATCCCCATATCCCCTCCCTCTTGCGTCTCCCTCCCACCCTCCCTATCCCACCCCTCTAGGTGGACACACAGCACCGAGCTGATCTCCCTGTGCTATGCGGCTGCTTCCCACTAGCTATCAGTTTTACATTTGGTAGTGTATATATGTCCATGCCACTCTCTCACTTCGTCCCAGCTTACCCTTCCCCGTCTCCATGTCCTCAAGTCCATTCTCTACGTCTGCGTCTTTATTCCTGTCCTGCCCCTAGGTTCTTCAGAACCTTTTTTTTTTTTGATTCCATTTATATGTGTTAGTATACGGTATTTGTTTTTCTCTTTCTGACTTACTTCACTCTGTATGACAGACTCTAAGTCCATCCACCTCACTACAAATAACTCAATTTCATTTCTTTTTACGGCTGAGTAATATTCCATTGTATATACGTGCCACATCTTCTTTATCCATTCATCTGTCGATGGACACAGGCTGCTTCCATGTCCTGGCTATTGTAAATAGAGCTGCAATGAACATTGTGCTACATGACTCTTTTTGAATTATGGTTTTCTCAGGGTATATGCCCAGTAGTGAATATTAATTTTAAAAAGGCAACTATAAATAGTATTTTTGTGGGCACAACCTCCCCCCACACCCACACACACCAAAAAAGCTTCACTGATGGGGCTCACCTCCTCCAGAGACCACCATGTCACTCTCAGACAACTCCCACTGTTGGAAAGATGTCTTTCTTTCTACCTGAAATCCTTGGGTAGTGTAGACTGTACAAGCTTTTGGAGATAGACTGGCAAGTTACTTTACTCCTTGGAGACTCAGTTTTCTTAACCACAAAATGGGAATAAAAAGAACCTACCTCAAAGGTTTGTCTTAAGATTCAATCAGATGGTATACGTGAAGTGCATGTGTGTGTATGTATATGTAAAGTGCTTAGCATAGAGACTGTAGCAGTTGGAGTAGAAGCAGATAGAAGTAGCAGTAAAGCTATTACTGTTGCTGGTGGTGTTATGCTCTGAACCAATTCCCAGAGGTGCCAGGCCCTGGCACTGGGAGAAGCATGAGAAAACCAAACTGAAGCAGCTACTGGCAGTAGGACCCTCACTCCTGTCCTGCCTGCATGGCTGCTCCCTCCCTGGCCCAAAGCTCCTGACAGTTGTTTGGTGTTGCCAGGCGGTGGTTGAAAGATGCAGAGCTTTGCAGAGAGAACTGTGTTCAGAACCCAGCTCTGCCCTTCCTCCTGGGTGGTTTGGAAAAGATGCCCAGACTCTCCAAACCTCTGTTCCTTCACCCACCCATGGTATGGAGCTGAGGATAATGAACCCATTGGATAGATCTGAGTCTTAAACGAGGCCCTGTGCAGTGTCCAGCTCAGCGCCTAGCATGTGGCAGCCTTGTGCACATACACAGTGCTTATCTTGCTTCTCCACTGTGTAAGTTTTATTCCAAAGTGGATTCTTTTGCTCCTGGTAATCCAGTTGTCTACACTGACCCAGGTTATCCGGTTATCTTGTCTACACTGACTCAACTGAGGAGCAGGAGGCCTAGCTTCTAGTCCTGGGCCATGACACTTAGGTCAAACCTCTTCTCCCCGGGGCTCAGTTTTCTCATCTCTAGATTGGGTGTGACAATCCCCATTCTGCCCCAACTGGACCCACACAGCTCAGATGGCCTATGGATGTGGAGGGCTTAGTTCTGAGGGGCGGTTTGCCCTGACAGACCTAGGAGATCTGTGGGCAGAGCAGGATTCTCTGGACCCTTCTCACTCTGACAGGAAGTTGGACCTTTGTGCTTCTGAGAGCTGATAATTGGCTTCCATTCTGGCCAGGCCCGAGGGCAGAAGCAGGCAACCACTTGCAGGCCTGTGTTCTGGGTCACCCGTCCATAAGCCTGGTGCTCACTCCTTCAGAGAAAAAGCAGAAGGGGAACTCCTGGGCATCAGTGCCATCCTGCCTCTGCTTGAATCCCCCTTCAGCCCCTGGTTGCTTCCCTGCTGCTGGACTCATGCCTGGGGGTCTGTTCCTTAGCCCTGGCATGGGCGGCCTCCCCTGAAGTTTTGCGTGCCTGCCTTTGGGCCTTAAAACCTCAATCAGCCATGCCCAGGCTCACTGCAGCAGCAACTATGTCCTTCAAAGTCAACTCAAGCCCTTCCCTTCCTCCAGGAAGCCCTCCTGGCTCTTCCAGCCCACAGCACCCTCTCCCTTCCTGGAGAGTCTGAGCCCCACCCTCTGCTCCCGCTCACACCGTGTCTGCCCTGGCCTCTCACTGTTCTTTGGGAGGCTCTGTCACCTCATCAACCCTCTAGATGAGAGCTTCAGAAGGGAAGGCCCAGAACACCTCCTTCTCTACCTCCCTGACAGCCCTACCCTGGGATGGGCCCAGAGGGGTTCTGAGGCTGCTGGCTGGTCGGGGGATATGAAGTGGGGCATCGGGTGAGGGGCAGGGGCCAGGTCCTGGCTATGCTCCTCAAAGTGTAGGCTAGAAAAAGGGTCATGATCCCACACAATGAGGCCCGAAGCTCCCTGGAGACCACTCTCTGGTCTCAATAATGAAAACATCTCCCACATATTGAGGGCCTCATGGATTCAGAAGGTCTTTTTCATCCCTGCAGCCATTTGACAGAGTGGGCTTGATTACCTCATACCTGTAAAAGAGATATCCAGGTATCCAAAAGGAGAGTTGGACTTCCGAAGGGCGCAGAGGTACCAAGGCAATTACCCCAGGTAGAACCTCAGGTTTCAACTTCCAGCCTCTTAATCTCGGTCCCTGACTTTCATGGAGGTGAGGTGGCAGGTGGTGTGGGAACAGCAGTGAGTGAGCACCTATCTGCATCCTTTCCGTGCTTCCTTCAAGCCTGCTGTGCTGGAGCGGGGGCAGACAAGGAAGGAGGCGGAGCACAGAAGCAAAGCTGGAGACTCTGCATTGGATCAGCCCCCATCACCTGTGATGCACATGATGGATGGTATCTGAAAGCCGTGGGGGCAGGGTGGATGTGAGTGTAGGCCTGGGGTTCCTCCACCTTGCTGCCGCAGCCCCAGACACAGAGACCCTGTGAACTCCTGTCCCGTGCTCCTTCCTGGTATCCCAGGGAGCACCTGATCTGAGCATCTCTGGAGCTTCCCCAGCTCCAAAAATGAGCCTGGAGGTGAGGTTGGAGAAAACAATGATATTGGCTAGAGGCTACAGTCTAGCTCAGAGGCCTCTACCTCCCTTCGTCTACTGTATCTCGGGAAGCTTTGCTCTCTAAAATATCATCTTTGTTTTCAGTAAGCTGGCGTGGAAAGGTCTTCCCCTCTCTGGATAATTTTTCCCTGGCCCATTTTCTTCCTTTCTCCTCTTTTCACCTGACTCTAGTGGGGAAAATACAGCCTGTCAGCGTTCCTTCCTACTGGCCCAGCCGCAGCTGGCAGGAGAGGAGCTCACGTGTGTGTGTGTGTGTGTGTGTGTGTGTGTGTATGTGTGTGTGTGTGTGTGTGTCTATTTCCTGAAGATACTCCCCTGTCAGACAGGCAGGGACCCAGCCTTGCCCAGCAGAGCTTGCAGGAGAGATGACTCCCAATACCAAGCCCACTGGCAGGCTCAGGAAGTGGAGGGTGCCGGCAGTCACAGGAAGCCAGGCCAGCTCAGTAGCCACCATCCAAAGCCGTGGCCAGGGCTGCCAGCAGGCGGGAGGCTCTGAGGCTGAACTCGGGGCGAGTGAGGAGTGGTGGGAAGAGCCAGGCCAGAGCTGGCAGCCAGAGGACTAGACACATGGGCCAATGTCACAGATGCTTAGCACTGGCAGGGAGTGTGGAGAAGGGTCAGCACAAACCCTCATTATACATACGGGAAATCTGAGGCTCAGAGGGGTCAGGGCTCGGCCAAGTGTCACAGAGCAAGGTAAGGTCTGAAAATAGGTCTTTGGGTTTTGTGTGTGTGTGTGTGTGTGTTTTTTAGTTTTATTGAAGTATAGTTGATTTAAAATGTTGTGCTTAACTTCTGCTATACAGCAAAATGACTCAGTTATATATACATATATATATTCTTTTTCATATTCTTTTCCATAATGGTTTATCACAGGATATTGAATATAGTTCCCTGTGCTATACAGTAGGACCTTGTTGTTTACCCATCCTGTATATAATAGTTTGCATCTGCTAATCCCAAACTCCCAATCCTTCCCTCCTCCACCTCCCTCCCCCTTGGCAGCCACAAGTCTGTTCTCTATATCTGGGTCTGTTTTTGTAGGTATGTTCATTTGCATCATATTTTAGGTTCCACATATAAGTGATATCATATGGTATTTGTCTTTCTCTTTCTGACTCACTTCGCATAGTATGATAATCTCTAGGTCCATCCATGTTGCTGCAAATGGCATTATTTCATTCTTTTTTAATGGCTGAGTAATATTCCATTGTATATATATACCTCATCTTCTTTATCCATTCATCCGTTGATGGACATTTAGGTTGTTTCCATGTCTTGGCTATTGTAAATAGTGCTGCTATGAACATAGGGGTGCATGTAGTTTTTCCAATTATAGTTTTGTCTGGGTATATGCCCTGGAGTGGGATTGCTGGATCATATGGCAACTCTGTTTTTAGTTTTTTGAGGAACCTCTAATATTGTTTTCCATAGTGGCTGCACCAATTTACATTCCCACCAACAGTGTAGGAGGGTTCCCTTTCCTCCACACCCTCTTCAGCATTTATTATTTGCAGACTTTTTAATGATGGCCATCCTGACTCAGGTGAGGTGATACCTCATTGTAGTTTTGATTTGCATTTCTCTAATAATTAGCAGTGATGAGCATTTTTTCATGTGCCTATTGGCCATCTGTATGTCTTCTTTGGAGGAATGTCTATTTAGCTCCTATTTCTTTAGAGAAATGTCTATTTAGGCCCATTCGAAAATAGGTCTTTGGATTTCAATTTTTTTTACAATGTATCACGTCACATTGTTCTAAAATCAATAGCTGGAAAGTGTATTCATCTCTATTCATTGCCCACTTCCCAGATGCTTCTGGCTATCAGAAGCTGTGCTGAGGCTCTGTGAGATCTAGGAGTACATGAGGTCTGCTTCCTCTGTGGCCAGGCAGGACCTACTTACTGCTCAGGAGCTAGCACAGCCCCATGGATTAATAACTGTGAAGGAGAATGTGCCACTGTAAAGCTAAGGCAGACCCCAGTGGGACATGGGGAGGGGCAGAGGGAGAAAGGAGGGAATATTACCTACTTATACCTTATGTCATTCCCAAAAGGTTTAGGGTGGCTATGAGGCTGTGTGTCCATAAAGGTTTCTAGGGTATGACCTGACCTTGAAGTGAAAGCAGGATTCAAAGAGGACAAGACAGAGACAGGCATTCCAGGAGGAGGGAACAGGTTGTGCAGAGATACAGAACATGTGTGAGGCCTCACGAAGCCCAAGATGGCTGGAAAGGAGGGGGCGGTGAGAAATGCTGAAGGAAAGGGGAACTCTGTTCAGACTCCCTATTTACCAGCCCACTGTGGGCACCACTGTGGATAAGCCCATCTCCCCAGAGGCTGATCTCTTTAGCCTTAGTCAGTGTATTGTCTCAATAATGCTGTGTAACAAACTCCCTGAATTCAGTGGCTTGAAATAATAAGCATTTAACTTACTATTCTGTGGGTCAGCTGGGTGGCTGGGCTCTGCTGGGTGGCTCTTCAGGTCTCAGTTGGGCTCACTCACATCTCTGGAGGTTGGCTGGCCATTGGCTGCCCTAGGCTAGCCTTGGCTGGGGTGACAAAGATGACTTGGCTCTGCTGCACATGTCTCTCATCCTCCAGCAGGCTAGCGTGGACATGTTCTCGTTGCTGATGGCAGAGGATGAGAAGGCAGGTTCTGATGTGAAAGCCCACTTCAAGCCTGCTGGCATCCCATTGGCCAAGGTAAGTCACATGGCTGGGCCCAAAGGGGCAGGGTAGGGCAGGGAAGAGCCACGTAGAATCACACAGTAAAGGGCATGGATGCAGGGAGGGTGAAGCACTGGGGAGATGAATGTGACCCACCATAGTCACTTTTCACCCAGCCTTGCTTGGCACAGGTGTTCACACCCACATCCCTGGATAGGGGCAGAGCAAGCCTCCAGGACCTAGTTCAAATTCTGCCTTCTCAGGGGAACCCTCCTTGATGGCTTAGCCCTCATCTTAGCTCAACTTCTTGGTCCAGTGAGGGCTCAGGTAAGGGTGTGTGTGTGTGTGCGCGCGCGTGTGTGTGTGTGTCTGTGTGTGTGTGTGTGTTATTATCTCAACCAGATGGTGGGAACTGGTGAGCAGCTACCTGTTTCTCTATCATCTTTATCATCCCACCACACTGGGCTGCGAAGCACAGAGGTGAATCACACACATCCCCTGCCCTCCAGGAGGCCCAGTTCTCTGAAGGAGACACTCCTGCCAGCAGTGACAACCCAGCATGACAAGGACCAGGACACAAAGACCACGGGGCACAAAGAGAGACGAGGGGCAGCACTGGGCCCAGCCTGGCAGCCAGGAAAGGCTTTCTGAAGAAGGTAGAGCTTAAATGGAGTCTAGACTGAGTAGAGGAAGAGGATGGACCAGTGCTTATAGGCAGGGCTGGGAGAATCTATCCTATGCAGAGGGGATAGCGTGGGCAGAGGCCTAGTGGTGAGAGCAGGTGGGCATATTTGAGGAATGGCCATGGCTGCGTGAAGCTGAACCCAGGGGGATGTGTTGGGGAGAGTGGGGATAAGCCTGGAGAGGTTGACAGGGGCCATGTCACCGCACCGTGGGTGTCAGTGCAGGATGAGGGAGGCCATGAAGCTGAGCTGGAAAGCTGGCTCTGGAGCAGATGGGACAGACCAGAGGCCAGAAGAACATGTGTGACAACTGCCCAAGGGGGAGATGAGGAAGGTCTGATCCGAGCAGAGGTAGTGGAACCAAAGAAGAGGGAGTGGTATAGAATCTATAGGACTTGGTGACCTGTAAGATGTGGCCCCCAAGGCAGAGACATCTTGGGACCAGGATTCAGGGGCCAGAGCTGTGGGCATGGGGGTCCCCTGAAGTCTAAGGGTTAGTAGGGCTGGCTCTGAGAGACTGTCCACTGGTTAGAAGTCGTGGGACATAGGCTAGGGCAGCTCAGGAGCCAGGGTCCCGCAGAGGTCAGAGTTCTAGACTCCTGGGCTGGGCCTGGGCTGCAGACAGGCTTCAGGGCCCTGACTCTGTGCAGCACCTGCCGGAGGGCCCTGGCCTCCCTCTGGAGCAGCTTGGCACAGACCGTACTCCCCCGCCTGCTTCTTCTTCAACTGGCACATCCTGACATGACTGCACAGCTGACAAAGAGCAGAGGGATCTTGAAAAAGCCACAGAAGAAAGGAGGTATCAAAGCACCTTCCCAGACCTGCGCGCTCTCCCCACTCCAAAGCCTGCTTCAGACACCCCACTCATGTCACAGGCCTGAGGGGGACCGACTGATCACCAGGGAAGCCCCGAGTCGCATGTCCCTTCCTTGGGGAACTTCAAAGACAGCCCTGACCGGCCAACCTCCTGTTTCCCACCAGGAGTGGAGGTCTGAGTTACCCCTGCCGCTGGGAGCCTTTGGTGCCTTCTCCTCTGACCTTTGGCTGACAGCAGCTCAAGAAGCCTCCCCTCTCCCCCTCCACCGCACGGTGTCCTCTCACCCCTGGGCTCCCTTTGAGAACTTGTCACTACTTGTCCCCCTGGCCCAGAGAAAGGGCTTCTCCACTCTGCCAGAGCCTGAGTCTGGCTCAGTGTGCAGGTGGCCCAGCCTGCCTTCCCTGAAGAGTTGGGGCCTAGCTCTCAACCAGCTGCTAAGGGCAGTGAGGCCCCTGGATCTCAAATTAAGAATTCCTTGGGGGAAGAACCATGCTCTGTTGAAGCCTTTTCTTTCCTTCTTTTATTTATAGGCAGGAGCTGGGTTTTGGAACAAGCCCTGGCTGCAGAATCAGGAGACCTGGGTTGCTATCATTTGACTTTGGGAAACCTCTCTGGGCTTCAGTTCCTTCAGTTCTAGAATGGGGCTAATAAGCTTCAGAGCCTGGTCTGTGAATCGAATAAGGTAATACATCTGGAAAAGTCTAATAGTGCCTGGCACATAGTAGGTGGTAATTTTAAAAAAAAACCAACATTAATTCAGTAGTGTACATAAGAAGTTACCACATACCCCCTAGTCCTAGTACATGGGGAAGCCCCAGAAGGGAAGGACCTCGGAGAGTTCACAGGTGGGTCCTGTTAAATATCCCTGCCCCACACCCTGTGACAAAGAACACAGGTCAGGATTATTCCAGCCAGCAGGTACCAGGGTAGAAGAGCTCAGTGCTGAGAGCATAGGTCAGGCTTCCAGGGCTGTGGGAACTGGGGCAGGAGATGGTGCTCTGGGCTGAGTGATCAGGAAGGAGGGAAGTGAGCTGGGCCTATCATTTTGAAAGGCAGTGAGGATGGAGATAAGACATCCTCTTAAACCCAGTGTGATGCTGGCCAGGGGCCCTTCAGGGGGCCCTCTCCCCTGGAAGGAAGAGGCTATGGTCTATGAATGCTCAATCTCTTGATGGACAAGGGGCATGTCCTACTGGTCTGACCCAGAGAGATCAAACAGTCCTACACTGCAGGCCTTAGGCCAGGTCTCCCTGGGCCCAGGATAGTGGGGCAGCATGGCTTTGGGCCTCTTGGGCATCCTGGAACATTTGCTGCCACAGACCAACCTGGGAAATGACAGCACTTTTGCTGTTGGAATTGGAAGCCTGGAGCACAGAAACTGCTCATGGACCAGGAGGTGGCTGGAATGTGAATCCGCTTCTTGGCCTTCAGAAGCAAGCCCTGGAGTTCCTGGGCAGGAAGAGCAGAGCTGGTTAAGATGCAGAGAGGGGTGGGGAGAACCAGAGGAAGGCTGAGCACACCCAGGGCTCCTCCAGGGCAGGGGCCTGTGCATCGCTTTTTCCCCAGAGCACAGGGCCTGGTGCAGTAACGGTGGGAGTGTTCGTCAAACTGGTTTGATAAGAGAGATACAGAGTGAGATACAGAGAGGGGGAGACAGACAGACAAAGAAGCCAAGAGATGAAAAGACTTGCAGAGTCAGGTAGAAAAACCTAGAGAAATAATGGAAATGGAGAAAGGAGAGAGAGGAGAAATAGAGCAGAGATGGAGAAGGAGAGAGAGAGAAGATCGTGTCTTCAGCAAGTCCCAAAATAGCAGCTGCTGGTGCTGGCAGCCTGCCCCGAGATGGCCCCTTAATTGGGGGCTGAATTCAGCATTCTCTGAGCCCAGCGCAAGTGTCACTGAGGACGGCATGTGCTGGGCCAAGGTTGACAGAAAAGGGCCCAGCTGGAGCTGGGATGTACACGGGGTGTGTGGCTTCCTGCCCCAGGCTCCCCACGCCCCTCCCAGCTCCCGTCATGCACACTCAGCTCACTCATGGATGCTGTTCTGAGAAGGTGGCTCAGCTCTGGTGAGGTCAGGGCCTCTTCTGCTCGCCTGAGGAGTGGGGAGAGGGATTGGGCTGACGGAGCAGGGAGATGGTGGAGGGGAGCGGATGCTTATTGCATTTGGGGAAGAGACAGTGGTTGGAAAGTTGGATACTTGGTGCTGTTATTTTAGGGACAAGTTGTACTTTCACAAAACAATCTTAACAGGCTGATTTGTCTGCTCACGTGCTCTCTTCCAGAAGCCAGCACCCAGTTGTGTGTTCCCACCAGCCATAATTTCAGGTGCCACCCCCTCTCCAACCCATTCCCCTGTTGCTTAGGAAGAAGGGTTGGTCCTGTGTCTTAAGGGAACACAGCCTCTGCTCCAGCCAGGTATAAAATGAGGTCTGGCTGGATTCCATTTCCCCTTAGGACAAAATGAAAATGCCTGCTATTCCTTGTGCCATGAAGAATTTTCACTGGATGCCAAGAATTTTCCAACAGCATGAAAATCAAGACTAGCATACAGGAAGAGTTGAGTTGATTGACCATCACCCACTTCCCTGCTCTACCACATGGAAAATTCCAAACTTTTCCTATAGACTTATGCCACATCTGTGCTTGTGATGTTCAGTATTGGGTTAACTAAAAAGTGTTAATTGGCAATTATGTGGAAAGTGCCCCAGACCCAAAAGAAAAAGGGAAGGGAATTCATATTTGTTGAGCACATTTTTATATGCCAGGCACTGTGCTAAACAGGCTTCCTTATGCTGTATCGTTTAATCCTCCTGACAGGCCTGTGATGTTCTTATGATCATTTCTGCTCAGACATGGGAATAGTGACTTGAAGAGATTAGGTAATTTGCCCAAGTTCACGTAGCCAGTTAGTACGGGAGCTGGAGTCCAAACCCTGGTCTTCTTGCGTTCAAAACCTATTTTACTATGCCAGCTGACCCAGAGAACATCAGGGAAGGCCTGCTGCTAGAAGCAAGTCTGAGGAGTGTCATAGAAAGTGGAGTGGGCAGTCTTTAGGAGACTGGAGAAAAATAGATATACAAGGCAGCTCTACTCTGCCTTGGTGGGCCTGGGTCTGAGTAGCCAGATGGTGGGCAGGGGTGTCAGCAGGAAGCCTAATTCCATGGGGCCAAGACTTTAGGTTGGGTTCACCTGGAAGCAGACTCTGAGATGACTAATATGCAAAATTTACTGGGGAGCGGCCTCAGGGTCAATGCTTGTGGAGGAGGAAAGGGAGCAGGACTGGGCAGAAGGAGAGGTTGGGCTGCAAGGCAGTCTCAGTGAAAGCCTCAGCTGATTCTGCAGGAGCCCTGATGCTGGAATGATCCTGCAGAGTTGTCTCGAGTTGGGGTGAGGGAGCTGGGCCTTTCTACCCTCTCATTGACCAGTCACTGGGTATCGACTGCCCTGGAAAGGGGATGTGACCTTGGACAAGGACACTTTCTTCAGTTGAGGCAATTCCCATAGAGAATGGACATATGAGAGCTATCAAAGAACCACCTCCCTTCAGCCGTGAGAGTGAGTCCTGTAAGGGCCATTTGGGTGATGCAGCACAGCCTCCATGACAAGGTTTCTCAATGACACCAGTGGGAGAGGTGCCTGGGGAAGACATCCAGCATAATAAAGATCATGGATGAGGCTTTCCTAGGGGCCAGGGTCTTACAGCCTACGGGAGAAAGAGAAGGAAGCTGGGCTGAGGAGTTCTGCAAGGCAACTTGAAGTTTGAATATGTCCCCTCTGATCCCTGTGCCAACAATGCCACACAGAAAAGGTGCCCAGGATGGGATTCTGGAAGGAAAATTAAAGCTGAGGACAGAATCATTCCCTGGCTAACATGTCACGCAGAAAGAACCTGAGTGCCTAGCCCTGTGTGGAGCTGAAATGAGTAGGAAGAGAAGAAGGAGAGAACGGAAGAGACAAGTAAAGGACAAGTTGGTCCTGTCTCAAGGCATTCGCATTCTGGCTGGGAGTGCAGCTTCATATGTGGGAGCAGGCAGAGAGCAGCACACGGTGTGCTCCCAGGCTGTCTTGGATGGTTCTGCCAGATCGTGGGGTAAATTAATTCAGAGAAGGGAGCCAGCAAGGTGGGAAAGTCAAGGAGAGGTTCTCAGACCAGAAGAGACTTAGAACAGCCTTGAATAACGGAGAAGAGTCAGGCAAGCAGGGATCCGCACTCCTGAAATGTCCTCTCACTTCCCTGCTCTGCGACCGTGGGGGAAGGGAGTCCATACTTACCAGGGCTGGTGCATCTCCAGATTAAGAAGTGACCCAGAAAAGCACCCAGTCCTTTCTTTTATCTTTATAAACCCTCTTTGCCTTCCCAGGCACCCTGGATCTGTCCGTGGTGCTGAATCACGGTGCAATTGTCCAAGCCTCACCTGGGGAGGACCAAGTCTGCAGAGTTTCAGTTTCTCCTGCAAGAAAGTAGCAAGATGAGCCTCTTCATAGAGGGTTTGTGTATGGGGGGCTGAAGCCAACACCAGGAGATGTGCCCCTGGTTACCCAGCCCTTAACTTCCCTTCGTTGGGCAGAGCAGGACAGGATAAGTAGACCTGTCCAATCCGATGAGCAGAGCACAGGGACTGCCACATCCTTGGTGCCTATGAGTAGAGCATAATGTGGGCCATTTAAAGATGTGTCCTCAAGGGAGCTCCTTTTTGGTAATGGAACGATTTTGTATCTTGATTGTAGTGGTGGTAGTACAGATTTATACATGTGATAAACTTATAGAACTATACATATACACATACCAAAAAAAAAAATGAATCCATGCAAAAACAGGTAAAAACTGAGTAAGATCTGTAGTCTAGTTAATTGTATTGTGCTAACGTCAATTTCCTGGTTTTGAAATCACTATAGTTATCCCTACATTCCCCCATACCACTGAGGGAGCTGAGCGATGGGTACTTAGGACTTTTTATACTATTTTTTGCAACTTCTTGAAGTCTATAGTTATTTCAAAATTTAAAAACTAAAAAAGCACATTGCGCTCAATGGCTGGACCTGCTTACAATCCCCTTATCAGCTGCCTCTTCTTCACCATCTAGATCCTTTGGGGGCCAAGCTCAAGTTTTTCCTTCTCCAGGAAGCTTCCTGATTACCCATGCGCACTTATGGCACTTATGCTATGAACTCATAGCCAGGGCTCTGTCCTCTGTGGTTTCATGTGTCTGTTTTACCTCCCCAACCATACTGAGAGTTCCCTGAGGGTGGGGTTTGGGGGTTGGATCTTCTGGGTCTTTCATCTCCTTCTCATATCCTGAGGATACACAACTGGTGCTCAATTATACCTTGGTGACAGACTGATAAATATCTGCTTCCCACAGGACCTAGGCTTTCCCAGGCCCTTCATTGCCTCCTTCCTTCCACAGCTCCTGTTAAGTCCAGCTTTGTGGCAGCCTGTCTCCAACAAACATATGAGGAAGTGAGACAACATTGAACTTGGAGCCACAAGAACCACTGCATCATGAACCACTTACTGCATATCCACATCATGACAGTGTTTAACATGCATTGTATCTAATCTAAGCTTCATAACAACCCTGCAAATAGGGAGCTGCACCCCCATTTTACACATGAGGACAGACACACTGTTGGAAGGGGTAGAAGTAACAGAATTGAAAACCAAGTTCTGTCTGTTTCCCAGCTTTGCCACCTACAAATCGTGTAAACTTGGGCCAATTGCTTAACCTCTCTGCTCTTCAGTTTCCTTATCTGTAAAATGGGAAGAATAATACCTTCATCACAGGAATTTTGTGAGAGGTAATGAAATAACCTTCATAGCATTTGTTTTTCTGTGGATTCCTTGAAGGCAGGGCCAGGCCTGAGGTGTGGTGGATGTTTACTGTGTTTGCTGAAGTAATTGGTGAATGACTTAATGATTGAAAGACTGAACAAATGCTCGTAAAGTGCTCCCTCAGTTTTGAGCACAGGGTAGGAACTCTCTAAATGTTAGTTCCATCCTATTTTCCTCTTCATTCCACCCCAGCCCTTTCTGGCATGAATTCCCATCCAACCATTGCCAGAATGGTAGAGAAGCTGCCAGTCTCTTCTGTTCCCAAAGGAAGGAAAATGTGCCGCTTGCAGTTTGGGGAGTTTGGGCATGGGAAGGAGGCAAGCCCGGGCTGGTGCTCCCTCTGCCCCTGAACTCATTGTCAGGCCCGGGGAAAGGCTGTGCAAACCAGTAACCTGGGTGGTGGCCACACTGGAGTCTTTTCCAGGGTGCCTAGAGAGTGAGCTCCAAGGGTTGGACCTGCAACCCCAGAGTTCTCCCACAAAGTAACCTTATACAAATGGGTCAGGGGATCCAGGGAGGACTGTGAAACACCCACCTCTGGGGGAAAAGGCAGTAGGGCCTTAGAGCATCTGTGTGCCTGTCCCTCACACTGAATCTTGGAATCCAAGCTTGTGAGGGACCTTGCATATCATTAACGCACGCTTCAGAAGGTTGATTCCTGTCCAAGGAACTGGTCCAAGGCTTGACACCACTAAGGATGGGGGACTTACTACTTCCTGAGCATGGCCATTCACTGCTCATGCTGGTGGGATGGGCAAGAAAGACCATTCCTGCATTTCGGGAATCCAGGGGTGCCTGAGCCAAGCTGGGAGAGCAGTGGCTGCATAGTTGAAGGCTCCATGGCCAATTCTTTTCACTGTGATGCCTGGGACAGAATCTTGCATTTGCCTGGAGGGTTCAGGCTGATAGGTAAACCCCCTGGGGAGGGGTAAAGCAGCTACAGAATTCACACTATAGTGTAAATGATTGACAGGCTAGGTTTTTCCCTGCCTGATCAAGGCCTGGCCTGCTGGTCCCAAACAGAACTCTGAGGGGCCATTCCATGTTGTTCTTGCTTCCAAGGCTGTTTGACCAGATGGATAGACAGTACATCCCTAATGCTCCCTCTCCCCTTGGCTCCAACATCCCACTTCCCTTTTGGCCCCAGGAGTCCACTTTGGCATAGGATTATTGGGTTTAATCAATATGTCCCTGGTTTGACATAATTCCCCTCATTCTGGCTCAGTTGTGCGGCCTCCACTCCTTCGGTCTCTTCCTAATTTCAGGGCTGAAAAGAATTCCTGACACTTATAAGGCCCTTCTCATAAAACATCCCCCATGGTTGAACATGTATGGATTTATAGTCCCATTTTAAGGATGAGGAATCTAAGCCTGTGTAGGTGATGGTAAAGGGACTTGCCTGAGGTCACACAGGGAGACCCCTACAGGGCTGAATCTAAATCCCAGGGCTCCTAGTTTTTGCTCCTGCATTTGGCTCAGGGTTCCTGTTCCCACCAACCTTTCAGTCTGCCAGCAAGCACCAACTGCAGTGGTTTTACCTTTTTCACACCTGCCAGCAAACACCATCCTTTACCTCCAGTTCTTCCAGCTTGGACATGAGTGCCTGCTTTCTGGAAGAAACAGGGCTTTGTCTTCAGGAAGCTCATGTTCGGGTGGATAGACAAGAGTGTGATGACCCAGGGAGCAAGGAGATGCAGCAAGGGGGGCAGGCTGAAGGGGTCAGAACATGGAGACCAAAGAGAGCTGGGAGATCACCGAGGCCTTCCTGGAAGAGAGCGCTTGAGGGCTTGCGGCCCACTGTGTGGTCAGGGCAGCTTCTTGAGAGGAGTGTCGTGAAGTGATGTCTCCTTTTGGGGACAGAGGCTGGAGAGTCAGTGAGGGTTCTGTATAAATCCTCCCCACCTGCGGATATTTGCTCTTTCCATCGCACAACTCCTTACTCAGCAGAGTCCTCCAGATACCCAGAGCCCCTGCTCAAGCTTGGTGCTTCCATCCCCAGAGGCCAAATGCCCTTCCCAGGTCCACAAGCTGCCCCCGCAGCTACTTCTAAAGATAGGCCTCCAGAGGGAGCCTGGATCCCATCCTCATTCTTTCCCCTCCTTCCCCCACCCCGCCTAACCCCCTCCCCCCAGCATGGGGCATGTTCTAACAGCAGCAACATCCTGCCTCAAAGACTCCCCAGAAGTCCTCAATGGCCTTGATGAGACGTGATAAGCTGGACTGTGGGAGCAGGGCTAGTTTGCGTCAGTCACACTCCAATCTTGCCTGTAGCAGAGGTCAATATTTTCTTCTAAAATGTTTAGTGGAAGGAAGCCTGAGGCTGGGCCCAAAATGAAGTCCAATCTCTGGATAGGCAGGGCTTAGTTATAGGAGTTAGTGGTTAGAGGGTGTCCCAAACAGTGACACAAAAACGGTCTTTCTCTTCGGTTTTGGAAAGCAGGAAAGGACACACAGCCCTATCCATGTGGCTTTATTGTGTGTTCTTCTCTTCCCTGAGGACCCAGCCCCGAGCCGGGTGCTGTGGGGGAAGCAGAGGAGGCAAAGCCCTCCCACCAAGGAACTTCCAGCTCTGGAGGCCAGATCAGCCTCACACAGAGAACAGTTCCCAAGCACATTAGTTTCCTATGGCTGCCATGATAAATTACCACAAATTCGGTGGCCTGAAACAACACAAATTAATTTTCTTACAGTCCTGGAGGCCAGAAGTCTGGTGCAGGTCTCAATGGCTAAAATCAAAATGTTGACAGGGCTGTATTCCCTTCTGGAGGCTCTAGGGGAGACTCTGCTTCCTTGCCTTTTCCAGCTTCTAGAAGCTGTTTGCATTCCTTGGCTCTTGGCCCCTTCCTCCACCTTCAAAGCCAGGAATGCTGGTTGTGTCTTTCTAATACAGCACTCTGATATTGACTTACTTGCCTCCTGCTTCTGCTTTTAAAGACCATTGTGATTACTTTGGGCCAACCTGGAAAGTCTAGGATAATCTCCCTATTTTAAGGTCAGCTGATTAACAAATTTAATTACATCTGCAACTTTAATTCCCCTTTGCCATATAATATAACACATTCACAGGTTCCAGGGATTAGGATGTGGACCTCTTTGTGGGGTTGAGGGGATTATTCTGCCTAGCGCACCAAGTAAAGACATGGTAGTACACCCAGCATCTACCAGTGGGGCTCACCATCACCCTTGGAGCTTTTTAGAAATGCAAATTCTTAGTTTCTATCCCCAGAGTTATTGAATCAGAAATTCTTGTGGTATGGCCCAGCAATCTATGATCTAACAATCCCTCAAGATAATTCTTAGGTACTCTAAAACATTAAGAACCATTGTTCTAGGGTACTGTACTTATCTGCTTGGTTGCAGTTGGGTCACAGGCATGTCTAAGTTTGGGCTCATGGGCAGGGAGGATGATGGAGCACACCTCCAAGGTTTTGTGGCCCAGGCCTGGAAAAGGTACATACCACGTTTGCTATTGGTGAGAATTTGGTCCACGACTGCACTTAGTTGTACTGAGGTTGGGAAATGTAGTCCCAAGCTGAGAGCCACGTGGCTGACTACAACTCTATCATTATGGAGGATGAGGAGGATGGATTTTGGTATATAACTAGCAATCCCCACTATAAATCCTTAGTTCTCTTCCATCTCATAGGAACAATGAGATCTGTCCAGATCACGGGCCTCATCTGATAAGCTAAATACACCCCAGAGGTATGTCCTCGTCTATTCCAACTCAACCATAGCTTCAATTACCTGGACCTCCTGATGACAATCATGATACCGAGGTCATTGTCCAATCTGAAATGAGGGTGAGCCTAGAGGAGAGAGGAGAGAATGGCTTTACAATGTTGTGGCCTGCCTAAGTTTGAGTAGACAAAAGTTGGGGTTGAGGGGCCATATTTAGGATATTGGACATACTTACTTTGATTTGCCCCCTTGGAATCCATAAAACACTGGAGGTTTTCAAGATATCCTAAGGACAGCAGGATGGGGAACACACTAGTTACGGCCCCTCCTCCTCCACCAATATCATCAGCGCCGATATTTATTGAGTGTTCACCATGTCCCAATCCCTGAGTTGTATGCTTAATGAGAAAGTGACACCAATTGCTGAACGTTCGAGAAATGCTCAAAGCTTTAGGGGGTAAAATGGGGAAATAGCTGTCCATCCACCTCTCTCTCCCACCACGTTGTTCCAGGAGCTTCTTAGGGTAAGGTGACAGGCCTCTATCTTTATACTGGGCCCAACCTAGGGACAGAGGACAGAGACCCTCCCTCCCCTTGGGTTCAGAAGCCCAGTGGATGTGTCTCCTGGTTCTCTCTCCTCAGTCACATTGAGCTCCTCCATTCAGATTTTCTGACCTTGTCACAGGTGTTCTGGACATCCACTCTCAGATGGCCTGCGTTTTTTCACCTTCTGGCCAGTGTTGGCTGAGCTTCCTACAGAAACACTGTCCTGAGCTGAGCTGTCCTGAGCTTGGCACCAGGCCATGACTTCTGCAGAGGAACTCTGAAGAATGTGCCTGCATTTTCTGTGGCTGTCGGAGAAGATGCTGCCCGTTGGGCAGCTCCATGTACCCTAAGTGATGGCTCCCATGATAAATTCTGCTTAGAGTTTAGTGTCAGGGATGTGTTTATGTCTCCTGAAAAACTGGCCTTTTGTTCTGGCAGGGAGAACACTATATCCTTTTGGTTCCACTTTGGTCTGAGCTGCCAGGAACCTTGGAGCTGAATTTAATGATTAATTGCAGCAAGCACAATATTTTCAGCATAGGATGTAGTTCTCACTTTCTTTCCCATTCACCAGAGTTTCTCAAAGAGAGGGGTGTAGATGCCTGGAGCAGAATCAACTTGCTAAAGCACAGCTTACTGGTCCGATCTCAGACCTACTGGATCAGCATCCTGGCGAGGCATGGGGGCAGGGGGGCCATGTCTTCTGCATCCCAAGTCAATTCTTATGTAAACTGAAGACTTGGACTCACTGCTGTGAGTCACGTTGATCTTTTATCTCAAACATCCTCTGGTGAAGGTATGTTCTCCTTCAGACCACTTCAAAATGTGTTTGGTTGTAGGAAGATTTTGAATTATGAAGTCAGCAATGGAATACTATGTGGCTGTGAAAATGAATGAAGGGGCTTATTAAGAAAGAAAAAGATCAAGATATTTCATTAGGTGAAAAAAGAAAGGAGCAGAATAGCACAGATAGGATACTAACTTTTGTGGAAAATGGGGGAGAAATGTGAATACATATTTGGTTTTGCTTATAGTAGGCATAAAGAAAGTCTGGAAGACTTCATAAGAAATTAGTAGCAGTTTGGGGGGGTGTGGATAGGAACTGATTGGATCTTAGGAATGAAAGGAAATCCTCCACTACATGCCTTTAATGTTTTCTCCTTTCCGAACCAGGTGACGATATTTCATATTCAAAAAAATGTTTTTAATCTATATATCTGATCAAAAGACACTGCTGTGTCACAACCATGTTACCTGTTTTATTAAGACGTGTGTTTCCTCTGTGTGAATGCTTACCTCGTACAACTCCATCCCAGGTCAACTTCCTCTGAAAGGGCCCTGGAGCTCATGGCTTTGGACAGAACTAGCTACACCCTGGTGGCAAAGTGGAGTGAGGAGATAAGGGTGAAAATGTTTCCTAGCTTCTCAGAACATTCAATGTTCAATGCCCATGTTCAAGAATGTTTCTCCATCATTTTTGTCTGTCCAAGGGGGTCTCTTGCTAAGACAGGACCCTCTGAGATCATTAAATGTCAATAAGACCATTCAGAATTTGGGGACTGAGCCTTTGGATTCTGACCTTGGTTGGCATCTGGATCAACACTGGGACTATTTGTGGTCTGGCAAAATGTGGTTTGAAATAAGTAGTTTGTGGGAAGCAGGATAGCAAAGTTCAAGGCAGGCATAAATCAGAGGAGAATGCAAAGAGAGACAGAGACAGAGAGAGAGAGAGAGAATAAGAGAGAGGAATGAGACAGGAGGAAACCAGCACTGAAGCCCCAGCACCACCCTCCTGAAAAAGAACAGCCACCTTTGGGATCCTCCCAAGATGAGGGGTGACTAAGCATTATCTTCACAGCCCCAGCCTGGATCCTTGACTTAACATCTCTCCAGAACCCTGGAATGCCCACCTTTTGCCAGACTTTGCCTTAAATGAGCTGAGGCCTCCAGGACGTGTGCTTACCCAGTTTTCTAGTGGGGAGAAGCATTAAAGTTCATCCAATCATCCGAAGAAGGTGAGAGTGTGGAGAGTGACTTCTCCAAGGCTACACAGCTTGGACCTAGAGTTGCCATTGTTCCCCTGGAGCCAACAGGGGTGAAGGGATGGGGTTCCCCTGAAATGCCAATATCCCCAGGGGATCCAGCAGGCAAATCAGGAAAGGGGCCTTATCTCCTCTTCATCATACAGTTTGTACTCTGGGGATCTGTTCTCCCAGATCAGAGACAGGGGCTGCCCCAACGTGAGGGGCTGATCCATGGAGTTGGGGGAGATAATGGAGAAAACATCCCTCAGAAAGAGCTGTAGGTAGGCAGACACACGTCTTGGGTCATTAGGAATGGCTAGTCAGGGAGATAGAGATGTTTCAGGAAGACCGTCCCTAAAAGGGAGAGAGAGTGGCATAAATTATGACTTAACATCCCCCGATAAATCCTGATCTGATATTTCAGTGTTCTAGCTGCAGGCATAAATGCTGGGCCTCTGACGGATGGATGGATGGTGTGCTTGAAATGATGGAGTGTTCTTCCTGCATCTCTCCAATCTCTCAGATGATGCCGGCCCTATTTTATGCTCAGTATCTATAACAAGGACGTGTCCTGTAATGAAGGATGGTCCAGGGATGGCAAGATCGACCTGTCTCCACTACATCTTTGGCAATGGAGGACTGCTGGGTTGGCCTTGGGGCCAGAGGGGCTCATTGTCCATCTCATAGTGGAAGGAGTGGGCCCGGGGCACTGGCCCCCTCTCCCACCACGTGCATCTCACCACTCTGTGGCCATGGTGGGGGGTGGAGTGATTTTGATCCCTCACCATCGGCATAGCAGAGGGGGGACATTTATTTCAGTCTCTCTGGTTTCATTTTCTGTGGCTTCAGGAGGGTGTCAGGACTTAGGGAACCTGTTCCGTAGACCCAAAGAGTAAGAGGCCTGAGTAGTTGGCCATTTGGATCTGGAACTGACTTGGCGATAGATCTATCCATGTGGGGAAAATAATGCATCCCTGGGCACAGGCTCTTCTCACAGAGAAACATTTGATCCCATAGTGGCCTTGGACTGGCTGGGATCTCCCAAGAGTTCTACACTCCCCACCCGAGACCTTGTTCTGTGCTGAAGTTCAGAAAAACTCTTTCTGAATATTCTTTCCCATCTCTACACGTTTACCTATACACTGAGCCACCCAGGATGCATTCCCATACTCTAACCTTTCAAGTCATTCTTCCTCGTCCTGCAAAGGTCAGGTTCATGCTCTGCCTCATCTAAGAAGCCTGTATTGATGACTCTGGCCTGCATGGAATTCTTCTGCCCCCCAGCCTCTGTGCACTCACCATGTGAATCACCTGTCACTTTGGCTTACGACTTAAGTCACTTATATCTGATTGCTTCATAGGTTTCAATTCCTAACAAAACTATAAACCTCTTAAGCTCCACAGTGGGCCCCCGTCCACCCAGGCCTCACACAGAGTAGATGTTTAATAAATGGGAACTGAATGACTGCCTTGAATTGGAGGACAAGTCTCTTCTCTCCCACCAGCCTGGGAGGTCACCAAGCATAAAGAAGCCACCTTCTCTGCCAGCCTGTTGCCCGTCACAGAGCACTGACAAGGATAGAGGGAGAATGGGGGCCAATAAAGCTGGCCAGTTCAGTCCCACAAAACAAAGGCTAAGCTGGCTCTCTCAGCAGTGGTTGGCAAAGCAAGCCTGCTCCAGATGTTGGTGCTGAACCCTTGACTCTAACATGACTCTCCCCCTGGATCCCAGACACCCCACCCTCCATGAAGGCCTAAGCAGGCTCTCCCCACCCAGGGTCCCTGGGCTTCTGTCCATCAGAGCCTCTGGAAAGCCCAGGGCCAGGCGGCCTGCTGCTTCCTCTGGGTTTGGGGAGTGGAATCCACACCCACTATATTCCTGGTCTAACCGAGGGGCAACACCAAGAGAGGAAAAGAGGTCACTCGGGGAAGTTACGTCCAAGCACTGTGACATCCACCTCCACGGGGCGTGATTCCCACTCTCCCAACTCCGGCCTGCAGGAAGGCCTCGGGACCTGCTACGTGCTGTGCCGCCTTCCATCGTCCTCTCCCCAAATGCCATCTGGCAGACTCCTCATTTGACAATGAAGCCCTTCTTATTGCTACAGATCCTGGAGAGGTCAGGTTGTCCAGGCCCCTGTGTCCAAGTCTGTCCAGGAGGGAAGTATATGTCCTTTGGGGAAAGAAGGTGAAGTCACACTTATGCCAATGTTTAGCCACCCTCTGCTGCAGGAAGTTCATCCTTGCATCCAACCCAAAACTCTCAGCGCAGCCGAAGCCCAGTTTGCTCACTCTCCTCCACAGAGCTTGACCCCTATCCTCAAGCCCCCCCACCCACCCGTCGTCTCCTCTTTGCCGGCTATGTGGCCAAGATGGGGTCATCTGTGACCTCGCTTTAAATCTCAGAGCCTGAGGAACGGCTTTTATCATCCCCGCTGGTTTTTTCCATCTGTCTTAATTACGTTTTCAATTTTGTCACTTACTGTCACTTCCTATTTCCTTCAGCGGCTGAGTGTGGCCATGAGGACCTGGGTGGGTGGGGGGGTCCCTGCCCTTCCTGGGCACTCGGTGGTTCCTGGCTCTGTCACTCAGGACTGGCAAATTGCTGGCACCTGCCCTGGGGCTCGCTGCAGAGCAGGATGAATAAATCGCCACCCTTACCCTCCACCCCAACTAAACAGCCTTGGCTGTGGCCCAAGCCTCTGATCCAGGACGTCCCTGCTGCCAATTCCTCCAGCCAGCTGCCTGCCCGCCCGCCTGCCGCCTGCCGGTGGGTTTCAGGGTGACCTGGGGCTTGTCTCCAAAGCACTGCAGGAAGCTGTGAGGGCACCAGACTGCCCTGGGCTGGGCACCTGCTCAACTGGCCTCTTGCCTGCCTCCATCTCTTTCTGAACCTGTTGTGAGAGGCAAGGCAGCTCAGCTTACCCCCTGGCCTGTATGCCCTCTGCTACCACAGGGGACAAAGGCTCTAAACCACAAGTTTGGGGGAAGAGTAAAGAGAGGGCCCAGAAGTAAAGTGGTTTTAAAGGTTAAGAATGATGTAAGTGGGCTTCCCTGGTGGCACAGTGGTTGAGAATCTGCCTGCTAATGCAGGGGACACGGGTTCGAGCCCTGGTCTGGGAAGATCCCACATGCTGTGGAGCAACTAGGCCCGTGAGCCACAACTACTGAGCCTGCGCGTCTGGAGCCTGTGCTCCGCAACAAGAGAGACCGCGATAGTGAGAGGCCCGCGCACCGCGATGAAGAGTGGCCCCCGCTTGCCGCAACTAGAGAAAGCCCTCGCACAGAAACGAAGACCCAACACAGCCAAAAATAAATAAATAAATAAATAAATTTATTAAAAAAAAAAAAAAGAATGATGTAAATGAAGAAATTACACTTATACTCTGATAGCTTTTAATTATGGTTTCTTATCCAGGAAATTAATGAAATTGAGCTCATACCCAGGGGGGTCAGTTAGTTCAACACTCTTTCCCCATCAAAAACTAAGTCCAGACTCCAGTCCCAGACTGAGCCCTGCCACTGGTCCTAGATTGAGCTGTGGTCCTTCCTTGTCACAGGCTAAGCTATGACTCTGGTCCCAGGCTGAGCCCAACCCTAGTCACAGATTGGTCCCTGTCCCAGTCTAATTTCTGATCCTGGCCCTGGATTATGCCTCTACGCTGGACAGTCCTGGCCCGGTCTCTAAACGAGCCCTGACCCTGGCCAGCTGGGGCTTATCTGGCATCTAAACACATACTCTTCCCAAAGCTGGGCAAAGGGAGAATGGCTGATTGGGTGTGGTACAACCCCAGGGCTTGGCACGCAGGTTCACGTGACTCTCCTTGTTCCCAGGCTGCAGGCCTACGAGAGGCACCCCTGTGTGAAGGGTGAATGCTGCGTGCCCTCCTGAGGAGGAGCCGCAGGGTGGGGAGGGGGGAGCCAGACCCAGGCACCAGTTCATGACCTGGAGCCCGTCGCTTGAGTGCACATCCATTGCCATCCTGTCTTCAGAGTCTTGAAGCTAATATCTCAGAGACACAGGGCCGTCCCTTTGGAGCCACACCTAGCCCCTTGCCCTGCACACCTCCCAGGCCACCATCTGGTCTCCATCCTGCTGCGGGTTGAAAGTCAGCCCCCCCACCACCCCGGTTAACCGTAGGCACCATGCCTCTCTCCTCCTGCCCCTCAAGCTCTCAGGACGGCTCGCCGCTTGGTGCGGCCCTGGGAAAGGGAGGGAGAAGTGGCCTCCATTGGAAAGCCTTCCTCTTCCTCTCCAGCTTGAGCTCTACCTCCTGCAGGAAGTCTTCCCCCATGTCCCTATCCCCTCTGAGCGCCCCAGAACTTCCCTCCACATGGCCGCAATGGCCCACGTTTGGCGCCAGCTGCCACAGCCCTGAATACTGCTTTGTCTGCCCATGGCATATTTATCGCCACACTCGTGATGGCCAGGTTTGAACTGATACTCCAGTAACGTCGACACCACACATTCTGGAAGCGATACCTCTTGAGGCCTCATTTTACACTTCATGGTGCTGCGTCAGAACACAGGCTCGGCTGCTGAAACAGTGACTTAAACAAGATAGAAGATTATGTCTCATCCATGCCAAGGTCCCAGCTCCTCTGGCATTTCTGTGACCTCTCTTGTGACTCTCTGCCATCCTAGGAAGTCGCCTTTATATCATGTTCTTATCCCAGTTGCCAGCAGGGGTGAGGGTGAGTATTGTCAGCGTTCGGCACCGCCCCCAACGCCCACCACTATGCTTTCACTTCATCACAGAGCCTGGAAACCTTGTTACCGAATTTCTCAGAGTCCTTTGAGACTAGGATTCTGGTTGTGACTAGTTCCAGCCCGTGAGCTTCACCCATGTGCAATTTGGAAGGCAGAAGGAGAGCTGAGGCCATTCTTCCTTCGGCAGTGGACACGGCAGGCCTGTAGCCCCTGGCCCATGGGAGTTTCAACAGTGGCTGGATCTTCAGGGCACTGTCTGGTCACCTTGTGTCTGTGGGCGGCTGTGACATGGGAGCGGTTTCTGGGGCATCCTGACCTCTGGTTTGTACCCGCCATGGCGTGATCAGAAATCCTAGCAGCATCCCACAACCTCCATGCTTCCAGGCCTGCCAATGACTTTGCAAGCCCTTACCCCTTTATTAAATCTCATTTTACTTGGAAAACCTAGAGTACTTTCTGTTTCCTGTTCTGCACCCAGACTGATTCTGATTCGCAGGTTACGTCCACCACACCCCATTAGTCAGGCCACATCTAGGGAGGCTGGGAAGTGTAGACTTTGCTCTGAGAGGCCGCGAACCAAGCTAAAACACAGGCTATCTATTACCAAAGGAAAGGGGAGAGAATGGACTTGGAGGAACACTAGCCATCTGCCTTGGGTGCTATGATAAATCCGGAGAACACTGGAACAGGCCTCGTGAGTGCTACTGCCCCAGCCTGTTAACTTCAAAGCTCCCCAGAACCACATAACTACAGATTCCAGAACCCCATCCATGAATCCAAGTCCACTGACATAGCCAGTTTCTCTGCCACTGATGTTCTGACCAAGGTATGCAAAATGATGTGAAATGAATAAAGGCCTGAGGTTCAGGCTCTGGGCTACTGTGTCAGCTGTGCCTCCTTATGGGCCTGGATTTTTGCCCTGCAGCTAAGGTCACTTTGAATTCATTCATCCAACAAGCCCCAGGTGGACTAAGTTGACCCCTCCCTGGGCTCCCACCCTTCCAGTGCTTACCTCCAACTCAGCACCAGTCCCAGTGGGTTGTACTGGTCTGTCCCATCTTATGTCTCTGCCTCTCCCATAAGATGGGATGGGGGTCTGGGTTGGCAAGGACCTTGTCTGATTCCTGTCTGGATTCTCAAAGCCCGGCACTGCTTGCCCAAACCCTACTCTCCATCCACATTCAACCCCAGCCCTTCCCAAACCCTACTCTCCATCCACATTCAACCCCAGCCCTTCCCAAACGGGTAGTTCTATCTTCTGCCACAGGGACTTCAAAAATGGTGCCCCTTCCCCTACATCTTCTCCACCTTCCTCCCCTGACTCTTACCAGACAAGTCCCACCAGGTACCACCTCGTCCAAGAAGCTTTTCCTTCACCCCCAAAGATGGACCAAGTGCCTCCTCTAGGCTTCCACAGCCTCTAAGCTTCCCTCTACACCCTTGCTACTCAGAGTGTGGTCAGGGACCACGGGGGTGCCGACCCCATCCCCTGGGAGCTTGTTGGAAACACAGAATCTCAGGCCCCACCCCGGACCTCCTGAGTCAGAACAAGCAGTTTAACAACATCCCCAGGTGATTCCTGTGCACATTCAGTCTGGGAAAGCGCTGTTCCCACCCCGCTGATTATATGGATTGGGATCATCTGACTGGGGTCTTTCATCTCCTACCCGACTGTGAGCTTGTTCTAAGGGTAGGAAACATTTCTTATTCTTTTTATCCCCTCCTTCCTTCCCCAGTAGGGTTGCCAGACTTAGCAAATAAAAATACAGGACGCCCAGTGAAATTTGAATTTCAGATGAACGATGAATAATTTTTTCGTAGAAATACGTCCCATACGACATTGGGGGCATAGCTACACTACAAAATGACTCGTTGTTTACCCAAAATTCACATTTAATTGGGCGTCCTGTATTTTATCTGCAACCCTACCCCAGCCCCTGCTCAGTACTTTGACCTGCCCAAAACAGGTGTTCAACCCATGTTTGCCAAATGGAGGCTTAAAGGACGCGTGAATGTGAGCCTCATCTATAAAACCAGAGAAGCTTGCCTGCCAGTCTACTTCCCAGGGTTGCCGCTAAAATAAAACTAGTGAAAGTGCTTTAGAAATGCTAAAGCTGTGTACAAATGTGGCTTGTTATTATAGTCATCATGACCATTGCCATCATCCAAATGGCCCCAAATAATACATCTAAGCTAGACTTTGTGAGCATTTGCGTATGTCAGTAATTCTTTTATATTGCTCAGATCAATCTGGATTTAGCACATTAGGGCAGATGACATTATATTATAATCATGTTCTTACTATTATTATTGCCGCTATTGATATTGTTACAGTATGCTGCTTTGTGGATCACTGTGATTATTTTCCCTGCAGAGAATATTATGTTCTTGTCATTGACTTCGCTGTAATAATGATACCTGAGACCTTCCCCAGGACTCAGAATGGCGGGTGACCGGGAGCCCAGCCTCTCTCTCGGAAGCGGGAGTGTGCCGGCCTTGGATCCTTCAGGAGAAACAGATACAAGGTGAATTTCTGAGTCAAAATCTAGGTCAGCAGTTCCCACAGTGTGGTCCTTGGACCAGCAGCATTGGCATCACCTGGTAGCTTGTTAGAAACACACATTCTTGGACTCCACGCCAGATCTCCTGAATCAAAAACTCTGAGGGTGGGGGCCCAGGAATCTGTGTTTTAACAGCCTTCCAGGGGATTTGATGCACCCGAAATATGAGAATCACCGGGACTTGGAGCTCTCAGGTCCCTTCCAACCCTACAACTATAATTCTACTGTGTTCACCAGGGTCGAGGAAGACAGGGGCCAAGGGAATGGGAGGGAGGGCATGAGCACTGGGAGAGGGGATAATATTGACTGACTTGGTATCAGGTCCCATGGCCAGGGCCCTCCTTCTATTCACAGGCTTCCCAGGGAAAATGTGAATTTCCACAGGTGGGATGGAGGAGGGTAGAGCACTCCAAGCAGAGGAAATGTCATGTGCAAAGGCCCTGAGGCTTGGCAGCAAGGGGCATGTTTGGGAAAGAATGGGTTTCCAGGTTTGTTGGAATCTGGGATATGAGTGAAGATGGTTTAGAGAGCCAGAGTACCGTGGCCCTTGGATGCCACAGGACACTTCAGATTTCATCCAGTTGGTTTTTGAAAGCCTCTGGAGGTTTTTAAGCAGGAGAGGGCCATCAGCAGAGCAGTGCTTGTGTAGAATGGAGAGGGTGAGACAAGAAGCTGAGAGCACAGCAAGGGGGCTTCCATCACAGCCATGAGGTGGGCCCTGAAGTTGCACAACATGCCACCTGTGGCCCTGGCTCCAAGAGTAAAGTTGGTGTCCTTCTCCACAGAGCTGTTGTTTTTGACTCACAGCATGAAAAAAGTAAAAAAAAACCGTCCTGGCTGGTTGGACTTTGCAGCTCTTGCTGACTAGGGAATTGGGATCTGTGACAGTGACAGCCATGACAGCTCCGGCACCCTCCAGCAGGCTTTGGGTCCCGAGCTTCTGGGCAGAGGCTTTGATCTGGTGCAGCTGTTGCCATGGACATTTGTGAGGGTTGTTGTTTTGTGGGGGGTTGGATGGGTTTAGGGACTCACAGAGGGCACGATGACAGATGGAATCTTGCCCTGGCCCCTCCCTGCTTCCCTGGCCAGTAGGGAGGAGGCTGCCCTTGGATATGGTCTCATTAAGGTCTGGAGAAGGAGGAAGCGGGGTGAGGGTTGGAAGTGAAGGAGAAGGAAAGGGCAGATATTTATACCACTCCTGTTCCTCCTCTCTCACAGCCTTCACTCTGCCCTGCCCTGCCTCAAGGTACAGAGGGGGTCTCTCCTCTTCCTTTGGGGAACATCAGAGAATATCTTGCCTCATGGCCTCTTGAGGACCACCAGCTTTGGGAGCATAGTCCCATGTGGCTTTCTTGTAAAAGGCATTGGCCATGGAGGCAGCAGTGGGGTCCCCTCCATGAGGGTGTATGGCAAGAGAGCAGGGACATGGCACACCCCCAACTGATAGGAGAAAATACTCATTCTCAAGTACAATGCAGATACCCCATGGAGACTCCAAATACCACTGTGTGTGTGTTGGGAGGGGATCTCTACATGGGGCTGGTCCTTGGATGGCAAGTAGGGCAATTGCTGTGAAGGTGCCTCCATTGTGCCCCTAGGTTGGGGAGACAAGAATTACATGTGCAAAGTCCCTGGCATAACGTTGGCACCTGATAAATGCTTGAGTTCCCTAAATTGGCTTGAGTGGCCACTATGACCCAGGTTCTTTTGTGACCCTGTGGACCCCTCCCCTCAATCCCTTGGAGACGGGGCCATTGATGTCTGCAAGTCATGGAATGTATCTTCTCTGCTTTCCATGGACATCTGGTCTCACCCTCTGATGGGAGAGCCCCAGGGATGCTCCACGTTGCTATTTCCTAAAGCGGAAAAGTTAGATCTGAGGCTCTTCAATACTTTGTAACTAACTCCCATTCACATAGAGATAAGAAATGGATCCAAGTGGTGGAAAATTACTGGCCCCAAGTCACAGAGGAGTCAGGGACACAGTTAGCACTGGAATCTGGGTTGTCTGACTTTCACACTAGCACTTGCTCCACTGAGTCATATTATCAATCTTCAGTACCATCCCCAGAGGGGTGGGGGAGGATTTGACTAAAAGAGAGTCCTGACATCATGGGGCCAGTACTCCAGGGTTTCAGATCTTCCTTTTCCTCCATCCTCCTGACAAAGGACCTTGGGAATGTTACTCCTCATGCCTCTGGATGGTTCAGGCTCTTGAATTACATCACCCATGCTTTTAGAACAGTTGCTGGGGTTACTGATTACATCTTGGGCAGCATAATGGCTAAGGGCACAGAGTCTGGAACCAGATTGACTGACTTCATGTTCCTGTTTTGAACTTAATACTCAGGTTGACTTGGCGAGTCTCTCAACCTCTCTGTGTCTCAGTTTTCTTATCTCAAAATAGGGACGCTAACAATACCTACCTCATAGGGTTGCTATGAGGATGAAATGAATTTCATTTTGTAAAGGACTTAGCACTGTGCCTGGCACACTGTGAGACCTACACAAGAGTTTAATGCCGTAAAGTACCATTGTCATTTCTGTTCCCTAGAAACAGCCCAAGACAGAGATTCAGGTGCATGGGATTTATCGAGGGGTCCTTGCAAGAGAAAGGGAGGGAGGGAGAGAAGGAAGACAGAAGAACATGGGGAAGATTTAAAGAAGGATGTGGTCTCAGCTGGGGTCTGGCTGCACCACTGTGGAACAGCACCTGCTTCACAGAAGCAGTCTCACCCTGCGGCAAGGGGCAGGGGATAAAGAGAAGGGGTGCAGCTTTTTGCCTATACCATTCAGTTCTCGCCTACAGGATGCTCTGAGTGCAGGGAGAGCGGAACATCCCAGGAGAGGTGAATTCTATTTGCCAAAGGCAATTCTAGAGAAGAATGAGGCTGTGAGCCATTAGTAGCTGACATCTGCAGCAGGTGAGCAATGGGTGTGTAGGCCCAGCAGAAAAGGATCTGGGCAGGGCACCGGTGGTACTAGCTTAGAGCACTAGGACCTCTCAAATCCTCCTTTGCTCAGCAGAAGGGAGGATGCTGTCTTTGGTCCTGACCCTTCCCTTCAAGTACCTCCAGCAGGGCTGAGCTTCCTCTCCTACTCTATCCCCAGCAGGAAATCAAAACTCTCATCAAGAGTTAGAGAAATTCAAGGGTACCCCCAACCCCTGCACTACTTTATCAGCTCCCACCAGCCCCCTCCTAGCAGAGGGCTCTCCCAAGGACCCCTGAGCTCAGGAGGCTCTGCCTCCCGGCCCTCAGGCAGGGTCCAGCCCTTCTAGTGATAGCTTGGTCTCAGCCCTTCCCCCGACCCCTGGGTCCCTGTGGTGGGTTCTTACCCATTCAGGAATTTCTATCACACCGTGAGCACCTCGGAGGAAAACCGACAAAATTAATTGGAAATTAAAGGCACCAAATGAGCACTGAATTAAGAAATCATTGGCTCCAAATGACTGCTGGAAGGGAGCGGAAGTTAACTACAAAGGCTGCCTGGTTATATTGTGTGTTTTCAGCGTCACAGTTATTGTCTTAGATCCTGATGTCTGAGTCTGATTAACATTCTGTGGCTATCAGTGTTGCTTTTGGTGAGATGTGTGACACTCCCCAGGTATCCATGGACCAACTCAGGCATTGAGGAAGCCTCCCCCTGCCAGGGATGGGGCCTCCCCACAAACTCCCTGCCAGATGAACGGCAGCTTCTTCCCACAGCTGCCTCCTGCCTCAGTATCCTCTAAGGGAAGCCATTGCCAGTGGCATCCCAGGGAGTCCTTGCCCACACATTATCATTGCATAATGGGCACCACCCTCCACCTCATTAGGCTCTGCTGGAGATCGGGATTAAATGGGATAAAATGGAAGAAGCACATGGCTTATTAGCTGTGGGAGAGAGTTGTGGGGAGGAAGCAGACTGTTTGCGAGAGAACCTCCCCGATGGACCGCCCTGAAAGGCAACTCTGGGCCAGCTTTCTTCTCTCCCTGGGAGCAATCTACAGCAATAGAGATGACTATAGGATGGAAGCTTCACAAAGGCAGGGGATTTTGTTGTTTTGTTCACAGTTCTATCCCTAGGGCCTAGATCTGTGCCTAGAACAATAACTATTTGTTGAATGAACAAGTGAATTGGAACTCCCAAGAAACCTTCACTTTCCGCCAAGGGAAGGGACCTGTTTGCGTTGGCCATCCAACTGCTGGGAGCCAGGGTCTCTCACCTGAAGGATGTGGTTGAGGCCTTCATGACCCATCACTGGTGCTATGGCAGAGCTGGCCCCGCTCTCTTACCTTGCATGGCCAGCTCCCTTCCCCATTCTCTATATTATGTCCCAGAGTAATTTTTCTAAAATCTCTATCTAATCATGCCACTCCCCAGCTCAATATGCTTTAGTGGCTCTTTGCTGCCTACAGAGTAAACTATAACTCTATAAAAGGTCCCCAGCCTGGAATTGGAGACCCTCAGAGACGTATAGTCCCCAGAGCTTCCCTTCCAGAATGTTCCTCCTCCAGGAAGCCCTTCCCAACCACCTGGGCCCACTGTGAACCTGAGTTCTGTCTTCTGTGACCTTCTTTGTCTTGAAGTGTGCACGTAACCAGGCACTTCCCAATATTTTGAGTCTTTATTTAGTGCCCTATGAGTGGCTTTTGTCCCTCCCCATACTGATTATAATCTCCTTGAGCAAATGGATTAGTATATTCTTGAGGCTCCCACAGGAAATGCAGGAAAGGGCTGAGAACATAGAAATCTCATTATGAAGGACACTGGTTGCTCGATCAGTGGGTTCATTGGCTTCCCCTCCTTGCACTCCCCCACCATATTCTCTTATCAGAGCTCTCAACATATCTCTGCTCCGTAATTCTCACACCATCCTGTAAGCATTGATTTTCTCATCTGGCCTCATCCCCTGGGCTGTGGGATCTTAGAGAATAGGGGATGAATTCCCTTTCTCCCTGATTTCCCAGCAACTGGCACGGTGCCTGGTGCCCTCAGTAAACAAGAGATGATTAAAATGATACCTCCCTGGCTCTGGTTTCTTATCCCATACTCTCACAGAGCCTTATCTATACCTTCCATAGCATTCCTTTCATCTCCTACTCATTTATTCATTTATTTGTTCAGCAACTGTTTATTAAACATCGACTATGTGCCAAGTACGAGGCTAGGTATTGGAGTCAGAGTGATGAAAAGACAAGCAGTCTAGACATTTTCATTTCTCTATCATACATTGAGTTTCTTGAGGTTGGGAACATACCGGAATCAACTCCACGGTTCCATTGCTTAGCATAGGGCGTGGCACATAAAGGGTCCACTAAGTGTCTACTGAATTAATCAGTAATGTATCTAATTGGCTTCATTCCACTTTAAGCCTGTGGTCTCTCATTAATCCTACTTTTTAGAGGGACTGGAATTGCCATAAGGCTGGAGTTGGAGAAGCCATACAAAGGCCAACTCACTGGGAAGATGTTTTCATTCAACAAACATTTCCTGAAACTGTCCCTGCCCTCAAGGAGCCCATGGTCTAAAGGAGAAGACAAAGATAAACAAAGAGAGATAAACCTTGTGGGGTAGGTGCAGGATCAGAAGGACAGTGGGACATTGGTACAGGAACAGTACTAGCACAGATGAGGTGATGCTTTCTTCTGTCCTGGAGGTGGGGAGAGGACTCCCCAGAGAAGAGGATTCTTGATCTGGGCAGTGAATCAGAAGTGTGCCATGAAGACAAAGTGGGAAAGGCAGAGGGAACGGAACTTGCAAAGACACAGTGAAGACCTGGGACATTTGGGGAATTTCTGGTGAAAGCTCAACATTGCTAGAGCTTATAAAATAAAAGAGAAGGCAGAGGGGCAGGCGAGAGGGAGGCCATGTTGTAGCCTAAAGCCTGAGAAGCACAGACTTTATCACATAAGCTGGGAGAGACTCAAACATTGTTATAGCCTCTTGAAAAGACAGCAGAGAAAGAGAAAATGAAAATCCACGTGGGAGAAATAATATGAACCCAGCAGGTGGGGTGAGATGTTTACCTATAGTCCTTGCTTATCTACCTAAGTCTATCTATCTATCTATCTATCTATCTATCTATCTATCTATCTATCTATCTATCATCTATCTATCTATCTATCTATCTATCTATCTATCTATCTATCTATCTATCTATCTATCTATCTATCCACTGGGTTTACCTACCTGGCATCCACCCCACCACATAGCCCACACCTGGCCAGTCACAATATTCCACTCCCCTGGCCAGTGATTGGCTCAGAGATGATCATGTGATCCCACCCAAGCCACTGGAACTCAGTTCTAGGCTCTTTTGTTAGCATGAAGGGGATATCTCTTCTGCTAAGGATGTTGAGAGGATATGAGAAGCTGAAGCTATTTGCAGCCCTCTGCCCACCATGTGGTAAAGACCAGACTGAATGAAACCAATTTTGAGGAATGCAGAGCCAAGAGATAACATGCAGCTAAGTTCTGGTGTCATCACCTGACCTCTGGAAGCAGTAAGTTGTATTTCTGGACTTTTCAGAGAAATTTTTAAAAATTTGGCAATTTGGATCAGGCTTCTGTTATTTGCAACTTGAAAAGTCCTAACACGCTGAGAAAGGTTAAAAAGAGGTATAAGTTTCCTAGGAGTGAATACTGGGTTAACTGCTGGCATTGTCTAGACTAGAGGCTTGGCTCAGGGAAAATAAGCAGAAGGCTGTGTGCCTAAAATGGATAAGTTTGGGAAACACCTGTGGGAAGAGGCCAGAGAACACCACTGAGTTAGTATTTGAGGACAGTAGTTTGAATTTAAAGAGATGAGATAGACCTAGGACTAGGTCGTACAGGTAGGGAAGCCTGTTTATCCAGGAATGGAGGGAGCTAGGGAAAGACCCCATCCTGAGTTAGAGGGAGAAAAAGGGATAAATGGAATTATCAATTATACAAGATTGTGCTCGGAACAAAAATCTTCTGCCCCAAGGGAATAAACTAGAGCAGGGGTTGGCAACTTATTTCCTGTAAAGGTCCAGTTAGTAAATATTTAGGTTTTGTGGGTCCTAAAATCTGTTGCAACTACTCAGCTCTGCTGTTGTAGAGCAAAAGCAGCCATAGATAATAAGTAAACAAATGAACATAGCTATGTCCCAATAAAACTTTATTTATAAAAACAGGTGGCAGGCCCCAGATTTGGCTGTGAGTCACAGTTTGCTGACCCTTGAACTAAAGGATATAGATTGTTTAGTGCTATAAACAGAGCCATGTGAAAGCATGTGTCTGTAACTCACAAATCATTTTCTATTTATCCCTACCTTGCCTGCCATAGAGGAATTCCTCAGTGGAGTAGCAAGGATGATGCTAGGGTGGACTGTAATTCCCATAAGTCCTCTAGATCTTGGTGTAAAAATTCAGCCTTGAAGCTGAAAAGAGAAGTCATCAAGCACAACAGGTTTGGGGAAGCAGAGGCCAGTACCAAGGACAGTGCCACTCCTTGGAGGGCAAGGTTGGTTTGGGAAGCCCCTTGTTTCCATACAAATAGAAAAGGCCTGTGATCAGGGGCCAAGAAGGACACCTTTGCGTCTCCTACCATGAGGTGTAGGAGCAAAACATGGCGTGGATATCCTGAGAAGTGTCCTGAGAATCTCGGTGCTTGACTCCACAGGCTGACCCCTGGGACTGTACAATCAGTGAGAATGAATCTTTTTCCTAAATGATCTAAAAATAAGCCACAACTTCATGCTAGTATATCTAGGTGGTGTGAATGAAAGGGGTGCCTGGAAGGAATCTTGGAAAGTCACTTTAGCTCATGGAGTCTCCTCTTCCTCACCTGTCAAATAGAGATAATAATCACTTCCCTGCCTTGCTCACAGGGTCATTATGATTATTGAATGAGACAGTGGGCAGAAAAGTGCTGTGACAAGCAGAAAGTACAGATGGGAAGAACTCAGTCCAAATGTCCAGCTCAGCCTCTGACCTGCCATGACTCTCATTCATTTCTTTCTTTTCATTTAAAAAAAGTGCCTTTTCTTTCCAAGTGATGCAGAGAAAGAGTCAAAACTAGTTTCAGCCTTACTACCTGTAGCAGGCATTGCTGGTTACTTACCCAACATCCATCCCACCTACCAATCATTTCTCCCACTAACAGAACTTAGGCTGTGTTCAGAGGCAAACTCCTTCTCTAGAAGGTGCTGGGTTTCACCAAGGCAGTCATAGTGGTCCCATTTCCCTTGCCAATGGTTGTTTTAGGAATGTATATTTGAATAATTCTGGCCAATGAGATGTGAGAGAAAGACTGCTGAGAGGTATGGATAATGAGCCCTCACTGATTTTTTTAAAAATTAAAAGGAACACATAGGAAGAGCTGATCCCTCTCAGAGTAATAGAGTGAAGCCAATAGTAGGAAAGCAGAGCCAGAACTGGTCCTGGAGACCCTGGAGCCCACCACCCCACCTTTGGGTCTCTTGTTCTGGGAGATACTAGAACTCCTTATTGCTTGAGCCAGTTGGGCCAGAGCTTTCTCTTACTGGCAATCACCAGTGAGCCAAAGGCTTTCTCACTGGCAATCACCACTCATGAGGAGATGACCAGGGAACACTGCGTGCTCACTGGCACCCACCTCCTCCCAGAACCTCTCCCTCTACCCGCAGTTTCCCCCTCACCTTCTTTTCAGGGCTTCATCTGGAAACAAAACTGACAAGCCATGTGCTCCCCAGGCCTGCGCTCATCTTTAATTAATCCTCGGAGGCAGAGTGCTGGAACTGTGGGGAAGAGGGCTGGCTGTAAGAGGCGTGGTCCTTGTCTCCCCCCAACCCCCAGACCTAAAGAATTTCCCCCTTCACTCACATGCCTCTCCCACTCACTGTTGAGGGATAGAGCATTTTTAGGGAAATATTTACTCTGACTTGGACCAAGAATGGAAGAAGGAACTTGTGGCTCCTGGGGTATGTGCTTGAGAAGAGCCAGGAGTTAAGGCCCATTCCCTTGGGAGCACAGAACCAGGTTTGGGCCCCTTAGAGTTTATCTAGGAGCTCGGGTCTGGGACGGGTTTGTCTGAGGTGGACAGCTCAACTCACTCCCAGAGTAAAGAAGCCACTAATTATGACTCAGCCCCTCTTAGCTCCACCAGGCGTCAGCTCTCCTTGAACAGAAGACTTTCAGAGCCAATGGGTGCTTAAAACCATTGAGGTCGTGGCTGAGTTGGGGTAGGGGTGTGACATGAGAGGGACCATGGGGAAGCCCAGGACTTCCTCATAGGATGAACTAGATCAGGTGATCAGGGACCCAGACTGAGTCAGCAGAAGCATAAGGTGTGGTTGGGCTTATTCATGGGAAAGAGAAGGAACCCCAGCTGCAGAGACTGATAGGCAAGAAGGAGGCTCAGATGAAAACAAGCAAGGCATGAGGTCACAGGCCAAGGCCAAAGAAAACAATGTTAAACAGTGCTAAATTATGTTAACCCCAGGCCCATCCTATTAATGGCATGGGCTTCCTTGCCAGCTCCAGCTCAATGCAACCCATTTTTTTTAGATGTCGTCTTCTCTGACAACAGACTAAAGTGCATGGAGAAATGTTGCTGGCTCTACCAAGGAGCTCTGTCGGAAGAGGAGGCATGGCCTCTACTCTGGGTTGGCTTATTCCTCCAGTCATCAAATGTTAAAATACATGCAGGCTTCCCCCCACTCAATAATTCTTGCTCTTTCTCTCCATATCAACCATCATTGCCCACATCCAACCAACCACCTTCTCTCACCCTGAAAGCCCACCTCTGTTCCCCCACCTCCAAACTGTTCTTCCTCTTTTATCTATTGCCTCCACTCTGAAAACTAGAAGTATCTTTCCAAAGCACTAATCTTAGCACATGACTCTCTTTTTTAGAACTTTTGATGGCTCCCTATTACCTGCAACATAAAGTCCAATCCAACATCCTTAACATGGCTTAAGAGGCCCTTTATTATCCTGCCTTGCTTACCTCTCAAGCTTCATCTCAAACCAGACCCCTTCTTGAATTCAGTGCATTGGCCACATCAGGGCCTCAAATATGCCATGTTCTCTTGCATCTCTGAGCCTTTCTGTGTAGGCTATTTCATTCCCTACAACTTTCCCTTGTATCCTCTCCCACCCCCATCTTTGTCTGTCTGTCCCTACCCACCCTTCAGCTCTTACTAATGCTGCTTCCTCTGGGAAGGCTTCTTGATGCCCCAGCTCAGGCTCACTTCTCTCCTTGGGGTTTTCATAGCCCCCTGTGCTTATTCCCATCAAAGCTTGTCACTCTGTGTAGCAGTTGCCTCTTTACCTATCTGTCTCCCCCACCTACCTTTGAGTGTCCTGAGTATTAAACTGAGACACATGAAATGTCCAGTATTTGACCATTCTGACTTACAAAATGGGAAACTTCATATGGTTCCACTCAACGCAATGACCATGACAATTTTGTTACCTGTTGTATCCCAGTGTCCAGCACAAAGTCCAAAACACAATGAGTAGTCAGCTAATGTAGATCACTGTTTCTCAGTATGACTTCAGTTTAAGTTTTCATGCCTGATGGTCAATGTCAGCAGAAATCTCTTTGGTGACAGAATCAGGGAATATAAGGAACGGGTCTCCTAGGGTCATCTGATCCAGCCTTCTGCCTCTTCTCGGGCCTGACACACACGTGAGAAGCATAGGGGTATTGCCAGGACTGACTTAGCCTAGAGCTGTCCGCAGCCTGAGGTACACTCCAACAGGGCCTAGGGCATGTTCTGAAGCTGAGGGATGCCAACTCAAGCCTAGGCTGGTGACATCACCATGGCCATAGATGATCATTGTCTAATGAGAATATTCTTGTGTTTCTTTGGCCAAAGGGTTCAGCATGTCTAGTACAACTCTGCAAAGCCAGGCCAGGCCTTATGGACTATGAAAATCTTACATTACAAAGCCCCATTAAAGTTATGGAAACCTGTAGATAACAGCAGGAAGATTCGATTCAATATTCTGACTCTCCTCATTGGCACATCATATTGTGCTGCCTCAGGGACCACGTAGGTTCTTGGATCAGGGATGCAGAGTCCAGCTGCCTCTCCCAGACCAGCAGCATATCTCTCAAGTGAGATCTGAGTTAAGGCATCAATAACTTATATGTCCTCTTTCCCAGGTAGGAGTGTAAAATGCAGTAGCATCCTTCTACTAATGATTTAAATGATACCCTCTTTCTACTCTCATGGACTGTCTTTTTTCCTTTTCCAGGGCCTTCTGCCTATGATAAAACCAGGAACCTCAGAGGTGCACATGAAATCCAATATACGGGTTGATCGTGGTACTATTGCCTTGAGGAGAGGAAAGAGCCTGTGGGCCTGCCAAGGCATCCCAGGATCTTCAGCTGAGCATCTGTGCCCTTGCAGTGCTGCGGGAGGTCTGACAGAGTGCCTGTCAGCAGCCAAAGCTGTGCTGGCACTGATGGTCCAGCAGCCTTTTCTCCAGGTACCTGGGAGATTGGGGGGGTGGGGGGGCGGAGCCTACATGTTCTTGAGGTCATGTTACACCTCTATAGGCCCAGGGTCACGGTGCAGTTTTCTCAGCTCACATGCACACTTACTCCCTGCACACACATATATACACACCTGTACCCTCCTCCAGGGCCAAGCCGGTCGTTTCTGCCAGGATTGGCAAACTATACACTACTTTGTTCTCATGTCTCTCAATCACAAAAGGAGTCCAATTTGCAAGGTTCCTGGGAATTCCCAGGGCTTGCCATCTCAGGCCCCCTTCTCCTCCTGGCTTTGCACTCTCAGTGCCTATCTCTGTCCCCATCAGGTTGGCCCAGGCAAAAACCCAACCCTCTCCAGACTCCCCCAAGGAATGCACTCATACCTGAGCATTAGTGAGAGATGGATAGTTTACTAAAGAGTTTATAGGGCAGATAAAGGGGAGTCTATATCACACACTTCAGAAACATCAGGACCTGTCTCCAGAACCCCTACTTGACTGCCCCCACCAGGGAGTTCTCTCTTGGGCCCTCCCCATTCTAGCCCCAGCCTCTTTGGCTCCCCTCTTCTCCTCCAGGGTCTAACCACTCCCACCCCCAATTGCGTCTTCTGGACTTCCACTCCCACACCCTCACAGACAAACCCAACAAAGTGCCTGGTGGATTGGAGGCCTTCCTGGTTCTCATTGCCCACCCTGGAGGACAGCTGTAGATGCAGAAATTCTTTTGTTCTGCCTGATTCTCCTGGTTGTGACCACCATACCTTTGCACCTCCACTAAGCCACTCTGCCTTAGTACATCTTCTGGATTATTTCCGGGCTCTTCCCAGCTTTAGTTCTGCCTCTGGTCCCAGCTATGCCTCCTCCCACAGACCGGGGTAAAGCCCCTCTCCCTTAGCTCAGTCCAGGTCCCAAGACCTTTCATCGGTACACAGCTCCCTACCTCTGACAGGCCATGTGCCCCTGCTCTTCTTTGCTCTTAGTCTTGCTGGGGGGACTCAGACAGAGGACAGAAGGGCTGAGTAACAAATGGAATGGTTTACACTTGCAGCGCCAGGGAACTGCGCTGGTAAGAAGACAGGATGGAAATGGAATTCAGAGAAAATATTTTGGCAGTGGTATCAAGGGTGAAAGAGGAGCCACTTGGAGATTTCTGTAGTAGTTTAAGACTAGGGCCATGGGCATCTGAACTAGGGTGGCAACCTTGAGGATGGACCGAAGCGGTCGGGCTAGGAGAGCTGTTTCCGAGAAAAGTGCAGAGGCTGTGGAGCTAACTGGGTGTGAACAGCTGGAGTTGAGGGGGAGAGTAAAAAAAGAAATGAAAAAAGGGGGAGAGATTGGCAGGAAGTTAATAGGAATTTCAAGGGTCCAGGAGGGAGATAAGAAGAAAGAAGAAAGCAGAGAGAGAGAGAGAGAGAGAGAGAGAGAGAGAGACTTCCCTGGTGGTGCAGTGGTTAAGAATCCACCTGCCAGTGCAGGGGACACAGGTTCGAGCCCTGGTCCTGGAAGATCCCACAGGCCACGGAGCAACTAAGCCCGCGAGCCACAACTACTGAGCCCCTGCACCACAACTACTGAAGCCCACATGCCTAGAGCCCATGCTCTGCAAAAGAGAAGCCACCGCAATGAGAAGCCCATGCACTGCAACGAAGAGTAGCCCCTGCTCGCCACAACTAGAGAAAGCCTGTGCACAGCAATGAAGACCCAACGCAGCCAAAAATAAATAAATAAAATAAAATAAAATAAAAAGAGAGATAGAGGAAAATGGAGAGAGAGCTGGAGGCAGAGAACCACGGAGAAATCATGATGGGGACCACGTGGACCTGCCGCTGGAGGGGAGCCTATGCTCCAGAGCAGCTGCAGCGTGGACCAGCTGTGGGCACCCGTTTCTCCACTCCAGAGCCAGGCTGGTGCAGCCTAGGGGGAGTGTGCATCCTGCTGGGTGTCAGTGCAGAGGCCTGGGGCCTGCAGGAGGGGACCTGATTTACTTACAGAAGATCAGCAAGTGCAGAGATTAACTCTGAGTCCAGACACCTGCCCTGGAACCTGCTTCTCCACCTCGCCCTGCCCCGGCCTACCTCTGAGCCCCCTTTCCAGGCAGTACCTACTTGAATTCATGTACCCCGTATAAAGGAGCTGGAGCCAGGCCCAGGAAGGGAGCCAGACTGTCAACCTCGGAGAGAGAAGCAGGGAGCAAGTGTGTGGGGAACTGGGAGCGCACAGCCCTGTCCCCACCAGCTCCGGAAGGCCCCAGGGTGATCATCTCCTTCCCTGAAGTTATAAAGCCTGAGTTCTTGGCCCATCACTCAAGGCCCTGCACAGGTAGGCTGCCTTCTCACCGCGCTGCCTTGGGCCGGGGGGGTCTCTCCTGCTCACTCCCCTGGAGTGAAGGTCCAACCGGGGCTCCATACACGCTGGGGTGTCCCCACCTCCTCATCTATCCTCAGGCACTTCTCCCTGCCTGGGATGCCCCCTGTGACTACCTCCCCCTGCCAACCCTCCTTCCCTCTCTCACAGCTGCTCCAGCCTGCCTTCTCCAGACAGCTGCCCAGACCCCTGCAGGCCTCCCGGACTTCACCCTCAGAGCAGGCCCTCCCCGACAAGGGGAGGGGAGCTGAGACAAGGACTGCACTGGGATGGGACAACACGACATCTTTCAGTTTGCTCGGCACGTGGTCAGGAGCAAGAGTGCATGCGTTGTCCTTAAGAGGAGAGAGACAGCCCCTGATGCGCCATAGCCTGGTCCACTGCCTCTGTGGCTGATGGTGGGAGCGGCGAGGCAGGCTTGGGCCTGGGGCTGGGGGGACAAGGCATTGGCGGGGTGGAGTGGGGGCAGCGCTTTGGCCTGCACGGCCTTACGGCTATTGTGCTGGGCCCGAGGCCCCTCTGGACCATCCATTCCTCAAACAGCTACTTCTGTGCTGGCTTTGGGAGATTTGCACAGCCATTGGCGATTGCCACCCATCCCTGACCCCGAGAAAGAATTTGGGCTTGGGTTGAGGGGGGCCAGGCCCCAGCTCCAGCCTTCCACTGCCACACTTCAGGGGTGCTGGCAAGTTCCCTTCCCATCCCTGGCCTCAGTTTCCCTGTTCGAAATGGACCCCCTCTATGTATAAAGGGCCTAACCTGGCCAGGCCTGCCTCCTACCCAGGCCACTTGTCCTGACAGAGTGAGGTGAGTGGTGGGAGGGCCTTCTCAGCAGTGGAAGGGAGGAGGTGGGGCTAGTGCAGGGCCTCGAAGCAGTCCAGGGGGCGGAGTGGACAATCAAAATGGCCAGAAAATAGAATACATATTAAAACTCCCTATTTTGGCCAATTTCTCCTACGCCAACTCAACCCAAGATCCAAGATACAGGAGGGGTCATCCCACAGCCTCCAGGGTGGGCGGCAGGGTGTGAGCTGGACATTGACCTCTTGGCTCAGAGCCCATGTCACACACACCTCCTTGTCACCCCAAGTAGGGAAGGTTCCAAGTCTCTCACAGCGCCCCCTGCTAACCTGTGGCGTCCCTGACCCCAGCAGCGGAGCCATATCTTCCCACCGTAAAGCAAATGTCCTTCCTTCAAAGACAGAAAAGGACTGAGGGTGTGACCCGTCTCAGAGGCCTATGTGGTAAAGCAGATGGGGGGCGGTGCAGAATGGGGCCGTCTGTGAGAAGCTCAGAGGCAAAGTGGGGAGGGCACCCTGAAGACCCCTCATATCACACCAGCAGAGTCCCCAAGCAAAGACTGGTGTCCTGCACCTTTCCTCAGGGCCGCCCTCATACCCTCCCCTCTTCTAGATCCGCCCCCAGCAGCCTGGCTTCCACCTCCAGGACCTGCAGTGACTCAGACACAGATCCGGCTCGAAGATGTTTCCTTTCCATTTAACAAGGAAACAAAACAAAACAAAAGAAAAAGGATGTGGGAAGAGTGTTTAAGGTGCCCTCAGCTAAGAACTGCAGCCATCCTTTAATGCCAGATGTTAAAAGTCTGGGCACACACAGGGTTCCCGGGTGGCTGGCTCAGCCAGGGTGCAAGCTTGCCAGAGGGACCTGCCACCAGCCCTCACTCAGGCCCAGCTTCCCCTTCCCTGACCTCAGGCCCACAGCCCTGGGCTCCCATTTTGGCCCCTGTTCTCCTTAGCCCAGCTCCTTTCTCCACAGCCCGGGGCACTGGAGCTGAGGCCAGGAGAGCAGCTCTGCAGTGACCTGCTGAGTGGCTGTAGGCAAATCACTCCCCTCCTGACCTCAGGCACCTCTCCTGGCAGAGGGGGGATGTGGATATACTGGTCACTATGAACTGGACCCTGTTTTCTCTCCTTGTCTCCTCTGTGTGTATTTGAACGTGCCTCATGGTCGCTGCCCGCTCAGAGCTTCTTCTAAGGAAGGTCTCCCTGCTACAGCCCCTGAGGCAGAGGCCACCATGTTTTGCTCCACCCCCTCACCTGGCCGCTACTGATGGAACAGAGGTAGGCATGTGGTCCGGCGTTAATGAGCCAGCAACCTGCGTCGATGAGCACATAACTGGGGAAACTGTCCTTGTGAGAGAGCTTCCTTGAAAAAGTAGCATTTAAGCCAAGATCCAGATGGTAAGTAGGATTGGCCAGGTGGAGAGGGAGCACAGCATATGCAAAGGCCCAGGGATGGGAAGGAGCTTGGGACCCTGGAATGAAAAAAAGAGTCAGTGACGCTGAACACTGCAGATTTGGAGGAGAGGGGAGAAAGGGTCAGAGAAGGGAGCAAGGGCAGGCACGTAGGGTCTTGCAGAGCCCATAAGGCACTTGGACTGAACCCTGCTTGCTTCCTTCTGTCCTGTCTCCAACTAGCCATCTCTGTTCCCTTATGGCTTCTGCTTCTCTGTAATTTCAGCTGCACAGAACCAATGCAGCCTCTCTGGATGCCTCTGTCTCCCAGCTTTTTTTTTTTTATACAGCAGTTTCTTATTAGTCATCAATTTTATACACATCACTGTATACATGTCAATCCCAATCGCCCAATTCATCACACCACCACCCCCACCCCCCCACGGCTTTCCCCACTTGGTGTCCATACGTTTCTTCTCTACATCTGTGTCTCAATTTCTGCCCTGAAAACCGGTACATCTGTACCATTCTTCTAGGTTCCACATATATGCGTTAATATACGATATTTGTTTTTCTCTTTCTGACTGACTTCACTCTGTATGACAGTCTCTAGGTCCAACCACATCTCAACAAATGACCCAATTTCGTTCCTTTTTATGGCTGAGTAATATTCCATTGTATATATGTACCACATCTTCTTTATCCATTCGTCTGTAGATGGGCATTCAGGTTGCTTCCATGACCTGGCTATTGTAAATAGGGCTGCAATGAATATTGGGGTGCATGTATCTTTTTTAATTGTGGTTTTCTCTGGGTATATGTCCAGTAGTGGGATTGCTGGATCATATGGTAATTCTATTTTTAGTTTTTTAAGGAACCTCCATACTGTTCTCCATAGTGGCTGTATCAGTTTACATTCCCACCAACAGTGCAAGAGGGTTCCCTTTTCTCCACACCCTCTCCAGCATTTGTTGTTTGTAGATTTTCTGATGAAGCCCATTCTAACTGGTGATACCTCATTGTAGTTTTGATTTGCATTTCTCTAATAATTAGTGATGTTGAGCAGCTTTTCATGTGCTTCTTGGCCATCTGTATGTCTTCTTTGGAGAAATGTCTATTTAGGTCTTCTGCCCATTTTTCGATTGGGTTGTTTGTTTTTTTAATATCGAGCTGCATGAGCTGTTTATATATTTTGGAGATTAATCCTTTGTCCGTTGATCCGTTTGCAAATATTTTCTTCCATTCTGAGGGTTGTCTTTTCGTCTTGTTTATGGTTTCCTTTGCTGTGCAAAAGCTTTTAAGTCTCATTATGTCCCATTTATTTTTGTTTTTATTTCCATTACTCTAGGAGGTGGATCAAAAAAGATCTTGCTGTGATTTATGTCAAAGAGTGTTCTTCCTATGTTTTCCTCTAAGAGTTTTATAGTGTCTGGTCTTACATTTAGGTCTCTAATCCATTTTGAGTTTATTTTTGTGTATGGTGTTAGGGAGTGTTCTAATTTCATTCTTTTACATGTAGCTGTCCAGTTTTCCCAGCACCACTTATTGAAGAGACTGTCTTTTCTCCATTGTATATCCTTGCCTCCTTTGTCATAGATTAGTTGACCAGGGGTGCGTGCGTTTACCTCTGGGCTTTCTATCTTGTTCCATTGATCTATGTTTCTGTTTTTGTGCCAGTACCATATTGTAGCTTTGTAGTATAGTCTGAAGTCAGGGAGTCTGATTCCTCCAGCTCCATTCTTTTCCCTCAAGACTGCTTTGGCTATTAGGGATCTTTTTTGTCTCCATACAAATTTTAAGATTTTTGTTCTAGTTCCATAAAAAATGCCATTGGTAAGTTGATAGGGATTGCATTGAATCTGTAGATTGCTTTGGGTAACATAGTCATTTTCACAATATTGATTCTTCCAATTGAAGAACATGGTATATCTCTCCATCTGTTGGTATCATCTTCAATTTCTTTCATCAGTGTCTTATAGTTTTCTGCATACAGGTCTTTTGTCTCCCTAGGTAGGTTTATTCCTAGGTTTTTTATTCTTTTTGTTGCAATGGTAAATGGGAGTGTTTCCTTAATTTCTCTTTCAGACATTTCATCATTAGTGTATAGGAATGCAAGAGATTTCTGTGCATTAATTTTGTATCCTGCAACTTTACCAAATTCATTGATTAGCTCTAGTAGTTTTCTGGTGGCATCTTTAGGATTTTCTATATATAGTATCATGTCATCTGCAAACAGTGACAGTTTTACTTCTTCTTTTCCAATTTGTGTTCCTTTTATTTCTTTTTCTTCTCTGATTGCCATGGCTAGGACTTCCAAAACTATGTTGAATAATAGCAGTGAGAGTGGACATCCTTGTCTTGTTCCTGATCTTAGAGGAAATGCTTTCAGTTTTTCACCATTGAGAATGATGTTCGCTGTGGGTTTCTCATATATGGCCTTCATTATGTTGAGGTAGGTTCCCTCTATGCCCACTTTCTGGAAAGTTTTTTATCATAAATGGATGTTGAATTTTGTCAAAAGCTTTTTCTGCATCTATTGAGATGATCATATGGTTCTTATTCTTCAATTTGTTAATATGGTGTATCACATTGATTGATTTGCGTATATTGAAGAATCCTTGCATCCCTGGGATAAATCCCACTTGATCATGGTGTATGATCCTTTTAATGTGTGGTTGGATTCTGTTTGCTAGTATTTGGTTGAGGATTTTTGCATCTCTATTCATCAGTGATATTGGTCTGTAATTTTCTTTTTTTGTAGTATCTTTTTCTGGTTTTGGTATCAGGGTGATGGTGGCCTCATAGAATGAGTTTGGGAGTGTTCCTTCCTCTGCAATTTTTTGGAAGAGTTTGAGAAGGATGGGTGTTAGCTCTTCTCTAAATGTTTGATAGAATTCACCTGTGAAGCCATCTGGTCCTGGACTTTGGTTTGTTGGAAGATTTTTAATCACAGTTTCAATTTCATGACTTGTGATTGGTCTGTTCATATTTTCTATTTCTTCCTGGTTCAGTCTTGGAAGGTTATACCTTTCTAAGAATTTGTCCATTTCTTCCAGGTTGTCCATTTTATTGGCATAGACTTTCTTGTAGTAGTCTCTTAGGATGCTTTGTATTTCTGTGGCGTCTGTTGTAACTTCTCCTTTTTCATTTCTAATTCTATTGATTTGAGTCTTCTCCCTCTTTTTCTTGATGAGTCTGGCTAATGGTTTATCAATTTTGTTTATCTTCTCAAAGAACCAGCTTTTAGTTTTATTGATCTTTGCTATTGTTTTCTTTGTTTCTATTTCATTTATTTCTGCTCTGATCTTTATGATTTCTTTCCTTCTGCTAACTTTGGGTTTTGTTTGTTCTTCTTTCTCTAGTTCCTTTAGGTGTAAGGTTAGATTATTTATTTGAGTTTTTTCTTGTTTCTTGAGGTAAGCTTGTATAGCTATAAACTTCCGTCTTAGAACTGCTTTTGCTGCATCCCATAGGTTTTGGATTGTCATGTTTTCATTGTCATTTGTCTCTAGGTATTTTTTGATTTCCTCTTTGATTTCTTCAGTGATCTCTTGGTTATTTAGTAACGTAGTGTTTAGCCTCCATGTGTTTGTGTTTTTTATGTTTTTTCCCCTGTAATTCATTTCTAATCTCATAAAGTTGTGGTCAGAAAAGATGGTTGATATGATTCCAATTTTCTTAAATTTACTGAGGCTTGATTTGTGACCCAAGATGTGATCTATCCTGGAGAATGTTCTGTGTGCACTTGAGAAGAAAGTGTAATCTGCTGTTTTGGGATGGAATGTCCTAAAAATATCAATTAAATCTATCTCGTCTATTGTGTCATTTAAAGCTTCTGTTTCCTTATTTATTTTCATTTTGGATGATCTGTCCATTGGTGTAAGTGAGGTGGTAAAGTCCCCCACTATTATTGTGTTACTGTCGATTTCCTCTTTTACAACTGTTAGCGGTTGCCTTATGTATTGAGTTGCTCCTATGTTGGGTGCATATATATTTATAATTGTTATATCTTCTTCTTTGATTTATCCCTTAATCATTATGTAGTGTCCTTCCTTGTCTCTTGTAACATTCTTTATTTTAAAGTCTATTTTATCTGATATGAGTATTGCTACTCCAGCTTTCTTTTGATTTCCATTTTCATGGAATATCTTTTTCCATCCCCTCACTTTCAGTCTGTATGTGTCCCTAGGTCTGAAGTGGGTCTCCTGTAGACAGCATATATATGGATCTTGTTTTTGTATCCATTCAGCAAGCCTGTGTCTTTTGGTTGGAGCATTTAATCCATTCACGTTTAAGGTAATTATCGATACGTATGTTCCTATGACCATTTTCTTAATTGTTTTGGGTTTGTTTTTGTAGGTCCTTTTCTTCTCTTGTGTTTCCCACTTAGAGAAGTTCCTTTAGCATTTGTTGTAGAGCTGGTTTGGTGGTGCTGAATTCTCTTAGCTTTTTTTGCTTGTCTGTAAAGCTTTTGATTTCTCCATCGAATCTGAATGAGATCCTTGGCGGTTAGAGTAATCTTGGTTGTAGGTTCTTCCCTTTCATCACTTTAAGTATATCATGCCACTCCCTTCTGGCTTGTAGAGTTTCTGCTGAGAAATCAGCTGTTAACCTTATGGGAGTTCCCTTGTATGTTATTTGTCATTTTTCCCTTGCTGCTTTCAGTAATTTTTCTTTGTCTTTAATTTTTGCCAGTTTGATTACTATGTGTCTCGGCGTGTTTCTCCTTAGGTTTATCCTGTATAGGACTTGCTGTGCTTACTGGACTTGGGTGGCTATTTCCTTTCCCATGTTAGGGAAGTTTTCGACTATAATCTCTTCAAATATTTTCTCCGGTTCTTTCTCTCTATTCTCCTTCTGGGACCCCTATAATGTGAATGTTGTTTCATTTAATGTTGTCCCAGAGGTCTCTTAGGCTGTCTTCATTTCTTTTCATTCTTTTTTCTTTATTCTGTTCCACAGAAGTGAATTCCACCATTCTGTCTTCCAGGTCACTTATCCGTTCTTCTGCCTCAGTTATTCTGCTATTGATTCCTTCTAGTGTAGTTTTCATTTCAGTTATTGTATTGTTCATCTCTGTTTGTTTGTTCATCTCTGTTTGTTTGTTCTTTAATTCTTCTAGGTCTTTGTTAAACATAGTTTAACAGTTATTGTATTGTTCATCTCTGTTTGTTTGTTCATCTATGTTTGTTTGTTCTTTATTTCTTCTAGGTCTTTGTTAAACATTTCTTGCATCTTCTCAATCTTTGCCTCCATTGTTTTTCCAAGGTCCTGGATCATCTTCACTATCATTATCCTGAATTCTTTTTGTGGAAGGTAGCCTATCTCCACTTCATTTAGCTGTTTTTCTGGGGTTTTATCTTGTTCCTTCATCTGGTACATAGCCCTCTGCCTTTTCATCTTGTCTCTCTTTCTGTGAATGTGGTTTTTGTTCCACAGGCTGCAGGATTGTAGTTCTTCTTGCTTCTGCTGTCTGTCCTCTGGTGGATCTGCTAGTGTTGGAGGATCTCCTGCAGAGGCAGGGGGTGGCTGTGGCTCACCATGGGGACAAGGACACTGGCAGCAGAAGTTATCCTCCCAGCTTTTCTATGTCAGCGTTTGCTGCTAACAAGTACATGCTGTAAGAATTCCCTCCCCAGCAGCAGCATGGCCGCCGTTTCGTGGGCACCGCCTCACTGCTCCCCACAGTGACCCTGAGAGTGTGTCATCCACTTCGTAGATGACAAAACCAAAATCAGAGAGGTGAAATCACTTGCCCAAGCAAACTCAGCTGGCAAATGGCAGAGCCAGGATTTGGGCCCATTTGAATGTGACACAAACACTTACCCCCACCCCCATTGTTGCTCCTGATGCTGTGAGGCTGCAGGCAGGGATGTGTGGGCATAGGGCATCCATTGTGATAGGCTCTAATGGGAGCCGACAGGCCCAGGGCTTCTATAGGCTGGTCTGGAAGGTCTGAGAGGTGACCATCTTCCCATGGTGAGGGTGGGCAGGGAGCTGAACCTGGACCACCTGGGAACACTGGGACGGGGACGTGGAATCCGGGGGTGTTCAGGAGGCCTGAGACCATGGCCTCTGCAGCCAGTCTGCCAGCCTGGCCTGGGCTCCATCTGTCCTGAGCCTGGGGTCCACCATGGTACCAGGAGCCGGTGGCATCTAAGGCCCTGTACTGGGGGTCCCCCAGCTGAATGAAAGACCCTCATGGATCTAAACAATATTTTATCCACAGGGCACCTCAACTCCAGGTGCCTGACATTGGTTTGGTTGAGTGGTGATGGATTTCACTCCTTGATTGTGCTTGATTTGGTTGAAATTCAACTAATTTGTGTTTCCTTCAGCACATGGTAGTTAGAAAAGCACAGCGATAGGACTGGGAGGACCCTTGCAGGTCACGTTGTCCACTTTCTCAACCCTCTTCAACTCCAGGCTCCCTCTGATAAATCTAAAAACCTCACACTTGCCTTTAGTGATAGGTGACATTTCTAAGTGGAGTCAATGCTGTGGTTGAAGCAGGCTGAGTAAAAGCCCCCCAAAATATCAGGTCCTAATCCCTGGGACCTGGAAATGTTACCTTATTTGGAAAAGGGGTCTTTGTAGTTGTGATGGAGTTAAGGGTCTTGAGATGGGGAGAGTATCTAGAGCCCCTGGAAGGAGTGCAGGTCTGCCAAATCCTTGATTTCAGCTCAGTGTTACTGATTTCAGACTTCTGGCCTCCTGTGTGACAATGAATTTCTTTTGTTTTAAGCTACCCAGTTTGTGGTAATTTGTTATGGCAGCCACACAAAACTAATGCAATGATTTAAAGCAAATCAGAGGGGACTTCCCTGGTAGTGCAGTGGTTAAGAATCCACCTGCCAATGCAGGGGACACGGGTTCAAGCCCTGGTCCGGGAAGATCCCACATGCCTCGGAGCAACTAAGCCCATGCACCACAACTACTGAGTCCGTGAGCCACAACTACTGAGTCTGTGTGCCACAACTACTGAAGCCTGTGCACCTAGAGCCTGAGCTCCACAACAGGAGAAGCCACCACAATGAGAAGCCCGCGCACCACAACAAAGAGTAGTCCCTGCTCGCTGCAACTAGAGAAAGCCCATGCGCAGCAATGAAGACCCAACGCAGCCAAAAATAAATTAATTAATTAAAAACAAAAACAAATCAGAGTCACAGTGAACTAAATAAGCTGTTTAAAAACCTGAAAAGTCATGCTTAGAGGTTCTGACAGTCCACCAGGCCGAGACTTTGATGTTATTTAATGCACCCAATTTACAGAGAAGACTGAGGTCTAGAGAAAGGCAAGGACTTGCCCAAGGTCACAAAAGTAGTCATTGACCTAGACAGGACTAGAACCCAAGAAACTCAACTCTCAATCCTCCCATAGCCCTAGGCCACCTCTTCCCACGCTTTATTCCCCTATGTGGGGTAGGAGAAGGGGCTAGAAAGGTCTGGTGAATCAGAAAAGTGAGATTGGGGCCAGGCTGGGAAAACCTGGAACGGCACATCCTGGAGTTGGAAGCTTATCTGATCGACAAAAGGTGCAGATGTTTCAAGATTTTTCTTACTAAAAAGTAGCTTCCGGAGATTGTGAGAAGTATCAAATCTGATTTATAAAGCCTTAAGGAAAAGGCTGCATTTGTAAACACCGTGACAGACATCAAAACTGGGCACCTGTCAGTCAAGAGGAGCATCTGGTGGGGAAACAGTGCAGAAGGAGAGGACAGAGGGGCAGCGGTCTAAGAAGGAAACGAGAGCCAGGGCCAGGGCCAGTGAGGGGGTGGAGTGCCAGCCTCAGAATCCTCAAACTTCTCAGCTTTGCCGAAGACTAGCACTTGCAGTGAGCAGGAGATGTGGGCAATGTAGCCAAGCCCTAGCATGTATACACACTGCATGCACACGTGTGCTCAGAAGCACACATGGGACCCAGGCATGTACACACACACACACACACACACACACATACACACACACACACACACACACACACACGAGGGCTAGAGCCAAGCCTGGGCAGCCAGAAAGAGCTAGCCATAATTTGTCAGTTGGCCTTTGGGTTACACTTTTAAGTCCAAAAGCCAAGTGGAGCGTGTTGCCATGATTTGTTCTCCTGGCATCCCAGCTCTAGCCTAGATCCCCAGCATGAGATGCAACGTGGCTGGGATTCACACAGCTTCTTCTCTTAGTGGTCTGCTGCTGAGCCTACCAAGGACCCCCCATCCCTGCGCCTGACTCCCTCTCCCCTCCTTTACGTCACCCTGCTGGCTCCCCAGCACAGGAAATGGCAGATCCAAATCCCCGTGATCACCAGACTCAGATGCTCCAAGATTTAGGAAACAGTTTTTTCTAACTATTTTTAAGGGGAGAGACCAGTTTTCAGCTTAGAGGGCAAGAGGGCTCAGTATAGCAGCTGACCTGGGAAAGAGAGTCTCACAGGCCGGAGCCTCCGGTCATATGTCTCCAGCATCTATCTCAGAAAGACCATTACCTTGGGGAGCAGGAGAAATATACCCAAGAAAACCAGCCCAGCAACCTGGGCCAGAACATGGAGTACAAGGCACACAGCAGAAGGTGAGGGCACAACTGGGTAACTGGCCCCCTTGGCTTGGAGCAGGCAGCTACCAACGCAGGACAGCCACCTGGGGTACAGGGACCAGGGGGTGACTTGCTGGAACCCTGGGAAGAAGGACTGGACCAGGGAAAGGAATAACGGTTACCATGATTCTGTGCTGAGGTTTTGTTGTGCTGTTGCTATTTTTCAAGAACCTCCTAAATAACCTGGAGGCAAGCCCAACACCAGGGGAAGACCCGGAAACAGTGTTTGCTGTGCCCCACCCAGGCTGGCACATCCATTCAGAGATGGACCAGGCTCTTTCGCGGGGCTGGGACAGGTATGGGCTGCTGGCAAGCAGGCCAGGCCAGGTGGACTCTGGGCCTCAGGTCTAGTTTTGCCCTCCTTCCTTAAAAGCTTGTATGGAGAGAGCCTGGGTCAGGGCACGGGGGCTTGGCCCAGCTCCCATGGTTAGAGACAATCCAGTCTCCATTCTGCTAGGTTAGGTGCTCCCTGTCCACAGGTCTGTCCCCGCTGCCAGGCTGAGACGGTTCTTCCCTGATCCCAGCATTGCCCAAGCCAGACTTGGAGCAGAGCATGCCCAGTGAGCCCCCATCTTGGGAGAGGTGAGGGGATGCCCATCAGGGGCCCCCGAGTTCTGCATGGAGACCTCAAATTTCCCCTCTCCTACAGAGTCTGGGAGGCAATACCTTTTTAGGGCCCTCCTGGTAACAAATGATGGAAACCCAATTTGAGCCAGTTAGGCACAAAGGGGATGTTACTGGATCACAAAACCAAATGTTGGGGAAGGCTGGGGAGCTGGAAGCCTGGGGAGAGACGACTGTACGTGAGGCTTCTACACCACAGACCTCCCTCTTGGCCTCTCCTCTCTGCTGGTCGAGGCTTCCGGCCTCCTTTTCTCATGCTAACCATCTCTACAGCTGGAACCTTGCCCGTGGGCTGCTCCAGGGTTCCCTCTGCAGAGAGCTATCTGCAGAAAAGAAAGACCTCTCTTTCTTGGGTTTGAAATTTTCAAATCCCAGGGAAGGATGCTGATTGGCCAGGCTTTGGTCATGTACCCAGCCCTTTGGGTGGTAAGTGGGGTGGAAGGTGGGAGTTCTGTGAGGAGTTCTGTGATTGGCAGCTCCCTGAGAAGCAGGAAGAGGGGCTGGGCAAACAAAGCAATGAGTATCTTAGATCACCTACAACGTTCCCTGCTCCTCTGAGCTGGCAGGAGTCAGAAGTAGGGGGTGGCACAGGTGGGAAAGGGGTACAGGTGACATCCAGAGATTGTCACTTCTCTTACTTCCCTGTCACCTATCAGAGTGGCTCTCAAACCTCCTTTTGACATTTAAGTCCCTTAACATCTCCTCCCCCACGCCCCTACCTCTCCAATTCCTCCTGCCCAAACCCTCCCTCCACTCAGGTAACTTCACACACAGCAGAGGAGAGCGGTTACAAGCATGGGCTCCGGAACTAGACTGTCTGGATTCAAATCCCACCCTTGCCCCTCACTAGCTGTGTGACTTTGGGCAAGTTACTTAACTTCTCTGTGCCTTATTTATTGTGAGGGTTAAATAGATTCAGCCATGCAAAACCACTTGGAGCAAAGCCTGGCACACAATAAGCTGTCAGGAAGTGTTAGCTGTTATCCTGGCACCTAGTTTCATGCCATCCCCCACCTGGGACGCCCCTCCTCTTGTCCAAATCCTCCCCATCCTAAGGCTCCCCTGACCACTGAACTATTACAGACACTCCTCATCTCAATCCCTGCGGCACTCAGGGTTGAGCATCTGTGGGAAAGACTCATCTTCCCAACTGGTCCAGGTTTCCCTCTTGTGGTGCACCCCATCTCAGTAGCAGATCTAGGCACACTAGAGTGTCAAGAAATGCTTGGACTCCCCTCCCCTGCAGGACAGGCCAGCAATGGGAAGAAGAATCTGTTAGCAACCCTGGAGACCAGCATGGATGGAGGCCAATAGAGCTAAGCAAGCATGGCCGCCATCCTGCTGGGAGCCAAGAAGTCCCTGTACCTGTGACATCACACCTTCACCCGTAAAAATAGCCGGCACGCCTTAGCAGCCTGGGCACAGCCTGCTCTGGGAGGTGACAGGTTATGAGTGTGAGTCAGCACATGCCGAATGGATGACACCCTTCCTTTCTGGCCCCAGAGCAGGGGAGACATACACCTCGGCGGAGGTCTCTTGAGACTGGGAGAGACAGGAGAGGCAGGAAGACAGACAGAGGCAGAGTCCAGATTTTCCATTTTAATTCTGGAAACTGGAGCCTGTCTGGATCCCTGTATATGAATGCGAGGTCTTGCCCTGGCTCTGGAACTGGGTCTCTGCTCCTGCCCCTGCCCCCGCCCCTCCCGAGTCTGTCTCAGCTGCAGGAGTACCTAGGGCTGTTGGCGGCTGGGCAGGCAGAGGGCAGTGTGACAGAGGTTTAAGGAAGACAAACACAGATTAGTTAAGGACCGTCAGACCCAATTACATCTCCAAGAGCCTGAAAGAGACATTATTTAGTCATTGGGCCCTTCTGAACCAGATACACTGGACTCCACTGACGCCCATAGGGCCTCCCCTGGAGTGAGCCAGGATCAGAGTGGGTGCCCACCAGTCCTTCTGGGCTCAGCAAATGGCCCGGGGTGGGGAGGGGTATCTGCATGCACTCCCACCCTGTTAGGCTGCAGACAGTGGCAACCAGCAGGCTGGGGTCACTCTTGGGTCCAGGGCCCTCCAATCTTTCTGTTCCCCAGCATCTAGGTGGTTATGAGACGCAGCAATGGCTTGGAGAAACACCCTGAACAGCCCCGCGCACACGTGTGGGGTGCGTGTGTGTGTGTGTGTGTGTGTGTGTGTGTGTGTGTGTGTAGAAGCAATGGCTTGTGGCAACAGTCTGTGAGTCTCATGTGCCCTAAGGTGTGTGTGTGAGACTGAGCTTGGAGATGAGTGCTCGGAGGTGAATGTGGAATAGCTGGTGACAGTATGTGGGGGAGGGTGTCTATGTGTGTGCCTATGAGGGTGAAAGCTGGGGAGGCTTCCTGGAGGGGGAGACAGTGAAGGAGGCTCCTGAAACACATTATCTGGGCTAATCCCCTTTTTCCTCATATCCCATTTCTATCCCTCCTGGCAAAGAGTGGGGCCAGACCTCGCACAGAAACGAAGACCCAACACAGCCAAAAATAAATAAATTAATTAATTAATTAAAAAAAAAAAAAAAAAAGAGTGGGGCCAGATAATTCCAAATGCCAAGGCTATTTAACTTGGGGCCTCATTACAGAATTATTTTTTCCATCAGAAAATTTGCTGAAGCAAAATGGTGTTTGGCTTCAGCAATACTAAGCCAGTTTGCTTTCCCAGAGCTCACACTGGAAGGAGGGTGGTGAGGAGCCCGGGGCAGTGGGAGACCAACTGGGGACCCTTAATTGGCAGGGAGAACCCTCTGCAAGCAGCCTCACTCCCAGGAGGGCCTCACACTTCTCTGCCTTTGCCTGTGCTGTGCCCTCTGCCTGGAATGTTCTCCCTTGCCCTTGCCCACCTGATGTAAACAACTGCTCTGCCTTCAGGGATTGGTGTACCTGCCACCTCTGGGAAGCCGTCTGATCCCCTTGCCCTCATCACGCCCACAGCACCTACATCTTGCATTGTACTGATTCCTCTGAATGGTGAGTCTATATGTCACCCCCGCGAAACTGGGGTTTCCTTGCAGGGAGGATTTTGTTCAATTCTCTAACCTTAGCACAGTAGCTAGTTTTTAAAAGTTAACACATATCGGCCACCTACTATGCACCAGGCACTTTACAAAGAGCACCTCTTTTATTCCTCAAAACAGCCTATGAGCTCAGTACTCTTCCCAGCGTCCCCGTTTTATACAGGACGTTGAGACTCACACTGTCTGGGAGAGGAGGTGGGCCTTGAAGCCATGCCTTTCTGACATCCATCAGAGTCCAAGGTCATCACTGTTATGTGGTACTGCCTCCCTGCAGACAGAGGTTCTGGACTCAAGGTCCAGAGGCCTGAGGTCCATGCTGGCCACACCACTTAGCTCTTTGTCATCTGAAGCCTTGGCTTCTCTGTCCATAAAATGCAAAGGCAGATGCCTCCAGCTTTGAAGGTCTATGCCAGTTAGTGGGAAAGGCAATAATTGTGCATTTGGGTCAACATCTTGTTTTATTTTATTTCTCACATCTTTATTGGAGCATAAATGCTTCTGTGAAGCATTATGTGTTAGTTTCTGCTGTACAACAAAGTGAATCAGCTATATGTGTACATATATCCCCATATCCCTTCCCTCTTGAGCCTCCCTCCCACCCTCCCTATCCCATCCCCGTAGGTTGTCACTAAGCATCGAGTTGATCTCCTTGTGCCACGCTGCAGCTTCCCACTAGCCATCCATTTTACACTTGGTAGTGTATATATGTCAGTGCTACTCTCTCACTTCATCCCAGCTCCTACGTGTCTACATCTTTATTCCTACCCTGCCACTAAGTTCATCAATACCGTTTTTCTTTAATTCCATATATATGCATTAGCATTCAGTATTTGTTTTTCTCATTCTGACTTACTTCGCTCTGTGTGACAGATTCTAGGTCCATCCACCTCACTACAAATAACTCAATTTCATTCCATTTTATGGCTGAGTAATATGCCATTGTATATATGTGCCACATCTTCTTTATCCATTCATCTGTTGATGGGCATTTAGGTTGCTTCCATGTCCTGGCTATTGTAAATAGTGCTGCAATGAACATTGTGGTACATGTATCTCCAGAATATATAAGCAGCTCATGCAGCTCAATATCACAAAAACAAACAACCCAATCCAAAAATGGGCAGAAGACCTAAATAGACATTTCTTCAACGAAGACATATATATGGCCAACAAATACATGAAAAGATGCTCAACATCACTAATTAGAGAAATGCAAATCAAAACCACAATGAGGCATCACCTCACACCAGTCAGAATGGCCATCATCAGAAAATCTACAAACAATAAATGCTAGAGAGGGTGTGGAGAAAAGGGAACCCTCCTGCACTGTTGGTGGGAATGTAAATTGATACAGCCACCATGGAGAACAGTATGGAGGTTCCTTAAAAAACTAAACATAGAACTACCATACGACCCAGCAATCCCACACTACTGGGCATATACGCTGAGAAAACCATAATTCAACATCTTTTTTTAAAGATTTTTCTCTCTGCTTTGTTTGTTTAATGACAGCCTTCTGCCCATGGCCTCTGGAAGCTTGCCTGAGTGAAATAGGTATGCTTCCTTCCGGCAGTCTGGAGCAGGGAACAGAGCCCAGAGCTGGGGTCTCAGACACTGGGGTTCAGCTCCCACTCTGTGTGGTCTGCACCACCCAGCCCCAGGCCTGGTGACAGAGGGCAAGAGGAGCCAGCTGGCCACAGGGGCTGCGCGACAGGCACTGCTGACCGCAGACAGCTCCCCTCTACCCCCATGTCTGAGGGGCCTGTCATCCTGAGTGTCCCTAAAACTCAGTGTGAATCCTACACAGATCCTCCCCAGCCCCTCCGGAGGAGGCAGAAACCCAAGTCCCCAGCTGGGCAGGCAGCTACGGGAGGCAGTGCCCAGGGCGCTGGCTGCCTGAGAGCCCAGCTGTGCCCACACCGCCCCTGGGCACTCCCAGACAAACCCGCCCACACCACCCAGTCCCAGGACAAAGGATCCCTGGAAGAATGAATCAATGGGCCCCGAGCCACTGCATCTGATCGCTTCCCACAGGGCGTGAATCTCTCTCCTCCCCCGCCCGCCCTCCTTCTTGTTCTGTCTCTGCTTCCTCTTCCCTCCCTCGCCACCTCTTTTCTTTTTTTCCCTCTCTCTCCCACACAGCTGCCTCGTAAGAACTCCAGATGACACCTCACAGCCCTGAAGCAGAGGGGAGGCCCCAGGGTCAAAGTCGTGCTGTTTGTTCTCAGTCAGAGAAAATTCTCACTGGAGATGGTCACCCCAACTCAGGGTATCCGACCCCTGGCCTGCAGGGACATGACTTTCTCATCAGCCTTTAACCTCTGATTAAAGTCTCAAACATAGCTGGGAGTTCGTTGAGTTGTAAAGTCATCCACTATACACACACACGCAGACGCACACACGCACGAGCACACACATGCACACATCACACCCACCTCATTGGGCCAGAGGCTAAGTGGGTGTATGGGTGGATGCTCAAGAGATGGAAAGGTAGGCGCCACCACGCGTGGACAAACGAGCCTGGCTTGGTAAATGAAGGCATGACGGGAGGGAGGCTGGGGGTGATTGGGAGAACAGAAAGTTGGTGAACAGAAAGATGAAAACAAGTGTTTTGCATTGTCTATACATGGAGGTGCTGAAGAGCCCACTGGGGGCTAGGCTGATATCCTTGCAACGTGGTTATGACGTGCCAGTGTGTGCACGGGAACCAAGAGATCACCTAAAAATTCATGATTGGTCAACTTGGGCAGCTTCCATGATCCAGGTGATCTCTGAACAATCTCAGGTCAACAGGACGGGAAGGTGACAGTAATTCAGTAGAGAGACGAAGGCCATAGAAACGTGAGGGACTGGCCTAGAGCTCGGGTCGAAAACTTTTCCTATAAAGGATCACATCATAAATAATTTAGGCTTCTCAGGCTACACGGTCTCTGTTGCAACTACTCACTTCTGTGGTTGTAACACAGAAGTAGCCATAGATCATAGGTAACGAATGAATGGGCTGTGTGTCATTAAAACTTTCTTTGGGGGGAGGCTGAAATTTGAATTTCATATAATTTTCACATGTCATGAAATATAATTTGTCTTTTGATTTTCAATCATTTAGAAATGTAAAATTCATTCTTAGCTCTTGAGCCATACAAGAACAGGCAGTGTTTGGCCTGCAGGCCATAGTTTGCTGACCCCTGGGGTAGAGGGTGCCTGAGACAGCTCAGGTGCCAGGGTGGGGCAGAAGCATCAGGCCGTTGGACAGCAAATCACACAGCCAACCCCCCGCCACACCCCAGCTCTCTAACTCAGATTCACCCAGGGGGCTTCTGATCACCTTCTCTTGGAACTTGCTTTCGGAGAGAGCAGACAGACCTGGAAGTTTATGAGTACCCAGACTGCTCAGAAGTTCGATTTCTCACTGTGAATTACCAACCCAGCATTTTTCATGATAATTTGACTTCTCCTGTTACTTGCCTACTGGGAGAGGCTCTGTTCTGCCAGGGCAAATATCCGCTCCACTTGAGTAGCAGTTCTTATTATAAATTAATAAGTTGGCATCAGGGTGTGTATATAAAAATCAATCCCTGTGAGCTTGGTAAATGTAAGTCTGTCGCAGAGAGGTGAATCTCCTTAGCACCCAGCTCACCAAAGCAGATTCCTGTGGCTCCAAGGCTTGCGGCCAGGCCCTCGGAAATGCCACCTGGAGAAGCCTCCAGGCTGCCCCCCAGGGTGCTCGTGGGGAGCCTCTGCTGTGCTCCACTGTCTGCCTCTCTATTGTGCAGGTAGCTGGCTGGAATGGGTGGCTGGATAGAGGCGGATGGGTAGATGGATGGGTAGGATGAGTGAAGGGGTAGGTGATGCATGGGTGACTGGTGGGTGGGAGGATGGATGGATGGATGGATGAAATCCACAGATTTCTGGGTTCAGGTGCCCAGAAAGAGTGGCCCTCGTGGGCATGGAGGGTGACGAGGCAACCACATACGCCCCAAGAGGTAAAGGTAGAGTCAAGAACTAACATGTGTTAAGACCTGCCACGTGCCAGCAGTGAGTACGGGACTGGTTCCCTCTCCCCTTGCTGTCCCTGCCGCTCTCCATGTTCTCGTGACCTTGTATTCCTGAGCTCGATCTTAACAGGCCTTACTCAGGCCCTTTCTGGTTCAATTACTAATGTAGAGACAATTCTCCTATGGTACCAGGGCTTGCTGGAGCTGGGGGTCTCCTCCCACACCCTCTCATCTCCAGCCTTTGGTTTATTTAGAGTAGGTGCAAAGGGTTTTTGCCCTAAACCTTACTTCAGGAACAGATTCCATCTCAAGAGGATTTTGTAATAATTTAGGCTTCCAAAATGGGTCCCCAGCCCACTCACTGGTCTTTCCCCCCACTTCCCTCCTTCAAAGCAGTGCTGAATCCATCCCTACCTTTGGCCCATTAGGGGTCAGGCTCAGATTTCCCCTTCCCATTCGCAGATCTACAGGTCCTTTCCTCTAGGAAGCCCTCCCTGGTTGCTCCCAATTGAGCCCCATCTCCTACAGGATGTTGCAGCTCTGAACTTCAAATCACATAGAGACACGTAGTAGGCTGTGGTTTCCGTGTGTGTGTGCTCTGTGCGCGCGTGTTGGAGGGCGCTCCCCTTGGAGCTGAGCTGGGATGAACCCCCATAGGTGCTGAGCAGCAACCAGCACAGGCCGACTGCTCCATCTTAAATGAGGAGCCGATTAATTTTCCCAGCGAAGCTTCCCTCAGTGGACACGCTGAGGATGTGCTAAGGGAGGCTGACTGGCCCATTGGAGGAGGGAACTGCCAGGAAATAAACAGTGAGCACGGCTATTATTACTTTTTTTTTTTTAATTTATTCCCTGCTTAGCTTCTGATAGGCTCCAAGATGACTAAATAAACCCAGGAATTGACTCCCCACTCCCCAAAACTCCATCTTCAGCAAGGGAGAGCTCGGTCTGCGGCATAAATTAGCAGAAGCCCGAGTGTAAAAATATGATTCTGTGAACAAACAAAAGCCTCCAGTCATGAGACCAGCAGCGGCTGAGTTGTTCCCATTGCCACCGGCTCTGTTTCCAAGCAATTAAAGGCAGAGGGAGAAGAGACGGGTGGGCCACCCCGGCGGGGCCAGTAGGGAGGCAGGCGGCAGGGGCAGACCCCAGGGCTCTGCTGCAGCCCACGAGACCCTTGGAGCTGCTGCTGGGGCTGGCCTGGCAGGCAGGAGACCTGGTCTGTCTGGCCTCAGGCTCCGAGGGACCTCCGGGCATGGTTTTTGCCTACTGGCCTCAGTTTCTTCATCTTTAAAATGAGCATAATTTAGAAAAAAAAAAAGGTTGGGGGGTGAGTTCCCTGGCAGTCCAGTGGTTAAGACTCCGTGTTCCCAATGCAGGGGGCCCGGGTTTGATCCCTGGTCGGGGAATTGGGATTCCACATGCCACATGGCATGGCCAAAAAATAATAATTAAAAAAAATGAGCATAATAACTCCTGGTGGCTTTCTCACAGATATGCCATGAGGAGCAGACAAAATAAAGAGAGGGTGCGAAAGGGTTTGAGGAAAGGCAGAGGTACGTGAGGGGTGACTGCTGGGCCTTGTAGCAAGCCAAGGGGCTGCCCGGTAGGGTGCATCCCACCAGAGACTCCCCTTCCTGTTCACAGTCCCACTCACGCCCAGACTAGAGACCTCAAAAGTGAGGCTCAAGGAGGTTGGGTCTGGCCCAAGGTCATTTTCTGGAAATCGAGCCGTGTCAGCCAGACATAGACGCCAGCGGCCTCCCACTCCCCCTTATAGTCAGAGCCAGAGTGCTGAGGCCGGGGGGCGAGCTGGTGTGGGCTACCTGGGCCTGGTTCACCCGGCTGATCTCCGTGGCGGACTGGGCAGCCCACAGCACGGCACCTGCCAGGTCGATTTAGGCTAAGACCACCCTCATCAGAGCCCAAAGGCATCAGTTCTCTGGCCTCTCGCAGTAAGATCCTGACCACTCAGATCCTAAAAGTGCCCATTATGAGCAAGGGCACTGGGGACCCTGGGATGGTAAGACATGATCTCTGTCTCCCAAGGGCTCCCAGACTGGTGCTGGTGACAGACTCACGGGCTACCTTCATGACCAGCATTGGATGGCACTTCCCCTGCCCAAATTGCCACATCAGAGACTCCAGAAATGCTAGAGGACAGAGCCAACCTTCTCTGTGCATAGACTCAGGGGCACGGGCTTGTCCTGCTCTCTCTGGCCTGTCCTCGGGCTCCGGATCCATGGACCTCCTCTCTATGGAGCGTGGCAGTGAAGAGACAGGCACCCATACCCTCCTGGAGTTTACATTCAAGTGAGGCCAGATAAGCATTAAGCAAAATGAAGTATAGGATGGTGGTAGGTGCAATGGAGAAAAATAAAGCAGGAAAGGGGGTTCGGTTTTCAATCAGGTGGTCTAACTTAATCCTTAAAATAGCCCTCATTTGACAGCTGAGGAAACTGAGACTGAAAAGGTAAGTAACTCGCCCAAGGTTAGACAGTGAGGAAGGGAGGAGCTAGGATTTAAACCAGAATGTTCTGATGGGGGAGCTCTGCTCTAAACTACCAGGCAACCATGACTCCAAATGACCCCACAGCAGACAGAAAGCTATCTGGATGGAGGCTCCAGCAAGGAAGCTAACGGACTGAGGAGTTCTGTTTATTCTGTGCAGTCAGGAGGGCTTCTCATAGGAGGAGGAACCATTTGAGGCTGGAGGGGAGAAGACCCTGCTGTCCCCATCAGAGGCTGCGCTGAGCCTGGGGGAGGGTGCTGGTACAGGCGGAGGCTGCCTCTGTTTCCCTGCCGACCAGCCTCCCCTCTGCCCGGACGACCTGCCACATTCTCTACCCAACCCCGGCCGGCCTTCCAGAGCCAGCCTGGCTTGGGAGGCAGGCAGAGATGAGTATCCCTCCTGTGCCAGAGTCTATGGCAGGCCCACAGCCAGCCCGAGACTGTGGCTCCTCCTGGTTGCCTGCATGCAAGAGAGGAACCTCCAGCCCTGCGCTCTGGGCAGCAGCCTGTTGGCCCAGCAGAAAGGCTGCTGGGGGAAGTTTGGCTGAAAAAATGGAGAGTGAGAGAATTGATTTTTTTCTTTCAGCTACACAGTCATAAACATAAACTGGAAGATACATCTCTTCCTTTATGGGAGACAATCAAAAACACAATACAAGTTTATAGAGGGAATGTGTCTTTCTTACACGGGATGTTTCCCCCCAAACATTTGGCAGCCTGAAACCACTTCATTCCAGAGATAAGTAATCAAGTGGAAGAGAAAGGGTGGGGTGGGAAGAGAGAACCCAGGGTTTTATGAGCCAGAGGCCCTAGTCAGTTAGGAAGAGGTGGCTCTCCCTCCATTTCTCGCTCCCCTGGAGGCCCGGTGCAGTCTGAGCTGAGCCCAGGGTCCCGGAGTCAACCTTTGGCCGTCAAGAGTCTGGGTCATCACCACACTAATTCTTTCAGTGCAGCTTCCTTGGGCAGCTCCTCTGTGCCAGGCCTGGTGCCGGGAGCCGAGGACAGACAGATCAGACCCGCTCCTCACCCTTGAGAAGCCAGCCAGCCGAGAAAAAAGGATATGTACACCAGTGATGCTGACCACAGGCAAAATGAACTCAGAGGATGTGGAGGTCTTGTCCTTCCCCTCCTCCTAAGTCTTTTCTTCTTCTCTCTCCACTGCACTCCAGGGCACCCAGCTAGGCACCTGCCAGGAACTGCTCCATAAAGCTTGCCCTCTGGATCCCTGAGGCAGGGGCTTCTTTGGCAGCAACGGTGCCCAGAATTTGGTGGCTCCGAACGAAACGCACCTAATCCCCCTGCAGCAGAAGCCAATTCTGGCTCGGCCGCATTTAGGAGTGGACAGTCCTATGCCAGCTTAGTGTCCACCTCAAGCACCTGCTGTCAGTCTTTCCACTTTCTTTCTGATGCCACAAGAGCCTGCTGGACTCTTGAGCAAGTGCCATCCGGGCAGGCAGAGGAGTGAACACCCCTCTGGGGCAACCCCCCAGCCAATGGGGGATGGGAGCCAGTGGATAACTGTTCCGGCCTTCCATCTTTTCAGCAGACAGTTGGAGAGGTCTCAGGGGAGTAGAGCCCCAAACCCCACCTTGGCTTCTCTGCTAATGCTCCTTTATATCAGCTTTTCTGCCTTTCCCCCTCTCTCTTTCCCCACTCCTGCTTCCTGAGATTCCCTCCCAAATACACCACAAGCACCCAAGTCCTGGTCTCAAGTTTTGCTTTCAAAGGAACTCAAACTAAGAAAGCCTCTCTAACTCCCACTTCCATACTCCCCAACATACAATCTCTCTGGCCTGCCAAGTGCCTCTAGAATTGCTCAAGACACATAGATCCTCAGGGCAAAGGAGCGGAGCCCAGTCTCGGCCAGGGCAGAGAGGACAGTGGGCCCTCCTCCCGGAAACTGTCCCTGCCTCCTCTTCACCCTGACCAGATAGTGAGGCTGGGGGCCCAATGGATGGATGTGGGGTGAGGCTCAGCTCCACCACCACCACCCATGTGACCTTGTGACCTTGGATGAGTCGCTTAACCTCCCCAGCCCGGTTATTTCCGTCTGTCAAGTGAAGATAATAACACCACGTTGAAGAGCTGTGAGAACTAAATGAGATTGTGTGGAAGTAAGAAGCACGATCCAGACTGGAAAACATGAACCACTGTTTGTACGAATTTTGTCTCCCTAAACAGACTGCCAATTCCTTGAAGGCGAGGGCCTTCTTTATTTTTTCCTGTCTCCTCCACAGCACCAGCATGAAGCTGGTGCACAGGAGGCTCTCACTGAAAACTCCCTGGGTGGAGCGGGGGTGGGCCCCGGGCCCTGGCTCCTCTCAGACTGGCACTGCCGAGGGGCTGGGGGATGGCACCGGCTCTGAGCGTGCCTTGGACGGCACGGAGCTGACCTGGCCCCCTGCCCGGGGCCAGCGGGAGGACAAGTGGCTTCCCAATCTGGAATGGAGGGGGAGCTGGCCAGAACCCCAGAGATGTGGTGCTAGCTGGCACAGCCAACCCCACCCTCATAAAAAATCCAGGATGACAGTGTTGGGGGCTTCCATCAGCCCAGGGCTCTCTTTGAATAAAGGGAAAAAATTGGCCTCCACTCTGAGACCAACTGCATTCGACATCTGGCAGCTCAAAGTGAAGTGACTCATGCAATCCTGAGATACAAGGAAGTGGGGGGAGGAGGGGGAGAAGGAGGAGAAGAAAATCACACAGAGGGAGGGAGGGTACGCGGGCGATGCGATGCATCCCCAGACAAAAGACTCAGCCGCCAGGGTGGAAAGCAAAGGCTGGTCCTGTGTCCATATGGCCGATGAGGAACTGTCTAGCCTTTGTTCTGCTCACCCAGCCTTGCGCCTGGTGTCAGAACCTCTGGCACCAGGCACTGCTGACCTAAAGAGACACAGATTCTGACGAGCCCAGGCAGGATATGGAGTGAAGCTACAGGTAGTGAGCAGCCTGTCACTGGAGGCATGTAAGAGAAGCTGGGTAGGGGTGTGTTAAAGGCTCTGGCCTAATAACCACACGTGCTTGTCTGACCCAGAGATGATCCACGAAGGGCCGGGGAGGGGGCTGATCTGGGGGGTGGATGAAGTCATGGAGGTTAAGGGGCACCTAATCTCATGCCTAAAGCCTGGTCGTCCCACTCCAGAAGAAGAAGCCATCTCTCTGCCATTCAGGTGACGAGGGCAGGCAGGACGGAGTGGAGGGGCCCTGCTTTGGCTTCCCCTGGAGACCAGAGCTTAGTGGCCTTCTCCTCTCCAGCATGATTGCTCTGGGGGAGGGGGAAGGGGGAAGGATCGAAGAGCAGCCTGTGATACACTCATCACCTCGGGGAGCTCAGAGCATGGCAGGGGAGGAGCACAGGCCTGTGGAAGATAGAGGAAGAAATCCCGATTTCACACAGTCCCATCGTTTCAGCAGAACAGACTCAGGCTGAGAGGCACTCAAGGAAGTGAGAGGTTGGCAGGTGGGGGCGATCTTGGAAGAATTCTTGGAGGAAGCAGAGCCTGGGGCTGGGTCCAACCACAGATAAAGGTCCAGCCAATACAAGGGAGATTTGGAGAGATAGAAAGGAAGGGGGAGGTCATTCCTGGTGCGGGGGCTGCTGAGCAAAGGTGTGGACTGAAAAAGAGTTTTGCCTGCGAGGGGCCAAAGCAGGCAATCAGGGGCCAGGAGGTCCGCCTCTGTCCTTTCTAGGCCTTAGTTTATGCCTCTGTCAAGGATCTATGTTTTCAGGGTTCCTCCTGGATGGTTGGAAACATCAGACAATGTTTCCTGCCTGCTGTTCCCCTGGGAGGGCCACACACCAGCAGAAGGAGGTGGGGAGGCTGGCGAGCTGCCCTTCCCTCCCCGGACCTCCTATTTCCCATGAGCACAAGGTGTGTTAGGCCACCTGATCTGTGAAGGCCCTTTTAGCCCAACTATTCCCAGATTCTCAGGTCCCGCACTCTGAGAGCTCCACACTCTGACAGGCTTGGAGTCCCAGGCAGTCCATCCCCAGCCTCCTCCTCGGCCCAGCCACATCCCCACCTGGTCCAGGCCACTCCTGGGCAAGGGGAGAGGCAGATGGGGAAACTGAGGCTCAGACCAGGCACATGCCTTACTCCAGATAAATATCGAGCTGCTTGTGGAACGGGGGGCCAGAGCTCACATCTGTCTCCCCCTCCAAGAGGATGAGATACAGGTGGCTGGGCAGAACGCACGAGTGAGTCTAGCCAAGGATACTAGTGGCACTGACAGCCCCTGTGGGTCACAGTGTTGGCCTCTAGAGGTCAAGCGGCCAGGGTGGGAGAAGGGGCGGCCCCTCCTTCCTATAGTTAGGAGGTCCCACCACCCAGAAGGAGCCCCAGGGCAGCTACTCACTCCCCAAAACTAGTGCTAAGGTGCTAATTGCTTCCAACTAGGGTGACCAACTCATCATAGTTTGCCCGAGGCTTTCCTTGTTTTAGCACTAGAAGTCCCACATTCCAGGAAACTCCTCAGTTTCAGGCAAACCTGGACAATTGGTCAGCCCGCTTCCAAGTTGCCCTGCATCCACCCCCCCAGCTGAGTACAGTTTAGACTCTAATCTCTAATCAGTCACCTAGGCCACCTCTGCTGGGCCTGGGCCTCCCTGGAAAGAGCCCTGGTCTCCTGTGAGGGTCCCCAGAGGCCTTCTACCCCAGAAAGCTCCTGCTTCTGGGCCCTGCTCCAGTAGAGGGCTATAATTGGCCAGATGGAGCCTGCGGCTCTGTCCTGTCGGGACCTCTATGGCCATAATGAGATACTGACAAATGGGACTTTTCAAGTAGCCCTCCCCAGAGGACAGGCCAAAGTGCCGGCCTCTGGTCACCAAAGGGGCAGCCCAGGGCCCGAGGTGGAACTACTCTGCCACGGCATCCTCGGGTAACTGGTCAGAGTGCCCAGCCAGGCTCGGCCTGCCCTCTGGCCACCTCCTCTGCTGGCTCAGTGCCCAGCCCAGCAGGGGCCGAGCATCTCTAACTGGGTCACCCCCACCCCCACCCCCACCCCCACCATCATGCCTTCACTAGTGATAGTGTTTCAGCTGCAATTAAGAATTTCAAGTTGCAATTAAAAATTAATTGGAAACCGTAGGTTGTTTATGTCTCTCTGACCTCCATCACCTGGCTGGGGGCGGGGGTGTGGAGGAGGAAGGACAGGTGAGAGAGGAAGGCTTTTCAGAGCAGTTAGCCGCGGGAGGAAGGGCCTCTGAGCTGGCCAAAGTTGCACTGGAGCAGATTTCTCCTCGAGGCTGAAAGGAATGACATCAACCTGTGGGCCTTGAATGCCACCGTCCCTGAGTTCTTTGAGAGCCCAGACCACGGGGGTCTGTGGATGGAAGAGAAGAGAGAGGAAGAAACGCACGTAAGGGAACAGGTGGCAGAGCCAGAACTGGAGGTAAAGGTTGGGGTGTCCTGAGTTCATGGTTGCTTCCTCGAGTCCCTGACCTGAGGGCAAGGAAGTGGGACCAGGTAGGTTAACTTCCTCAGAGCCCCATAGAGAGGCGCCAGGTGCAGAGTGAGCAGTATGAAGACTTCTGGTATCTCTGAAATGGCCCACATACTCTCTGGTCCTAGGTCCCACTGGCCAGACCCATGGGTGAGGTTCTCCCACATGCTCTTAGGCAAAAAGACTGAATTCACATTCCTTGGTCTCCCACCAGGTCTGGGTCTGTGATCTCTGTACTTTCAGATGAGGGCATTCCTCCCATTCAGTTCCCTGCGGACACAGAGATCAAGGTCCCTTTAGCATTGTGTTATCTTAGTCTCTGCCCTCAGGTGGCCTCTGTCCCCCCTGCATCTATCCTTCTCAAGGCTTGCTGCCCCCAGCTGGTCCTTCCAGGTCCAGGGTTCCCTCTTCCTCCAGGAAATCCCCTCTAGTTCCTACAGGCTTCTGCCTTCTCTAAGATCCAGAGCACTTCCTGTCTATGACCCTCCATGGACCCAGATTTTATCCCATCTGTACTGGTAATAAACCAGGCTGTGTGAGTCTATTTTCCCCTAGGACTTGGCAAGGGCAAGTCTTAGGTTCTCTTCTATTCCATGATGCAGAAATTTGATCTAACAGCACTAGAAGCAAAAAGGCTGTCAATAAAGCAAATTATAGATGCCAGATCATGGGTTTGCACCCTCAAGGCCCCAGGAATAGTGAGCCACAGTGACTAAAACCTGGGGTGGTAGACTAAGGAGATGGTTGAACTCCTTTCTTAGAGAATGTCTGTGACTGCTTCTCCTGCACTGAAATTTTGTGCAAAATAATGTGTGTGTGTGTGTGTGTGTGTGTGTATGTACGCACATGTGCCCATGCCTGCTTGCAGATACATGTGCCTGTGGAGTGGGGTCCCATCTTTTATCACATTCTCAAAGGGGTCAGTGCATTAGTTAGGATTTACATTCAGCTGCTAATAACAGAAACAGTGGCTTAAGCAAATTAGAGGTTCATTCTCTCAAATGAGACGTCTGGATTTAAGCAGTCCAAGGTGGTGTTGTAGGTCCCTCATGATCAGGGATCTGTGTTCCTTCTATCTTTTGACCCACTATCCTTACCATATAGCATTCATCTTCAAGGGTCCAAAATGGCTACTTGAGCTCCAACCATCACATCCACATTCCAGGCAAGAAACAGAAATCAGGCGGATAGTGTAAAAGGGCATGTGTCATCTGTCTATCTTCCCCTTAAGGAATATTCCAGCCGTCCACACTACAACTTCTGCTTATATGTCATTGGTGACCTCTAGGTGCAAGGGAGGCTGGGAAATGTAGTCTTCCAGCTGGGTATCTTGCTACCTGGAATAAAACGGAGGTTCTGTTACTAAGAAAAAAGGGAGAGAATGGGTATTGGGAGTGCAATAAGTGGGCCGTGTCACATCCAGCAACCCCAACAAGCCAAATAAGCCCCAAGACCTTGAGGCTGGTGTGGGCCAAGATGTTATGTCTTTCAGGAAGGAGAGGGACTCCACATAGGTCCAGGGCCACGCCTGAGGCACCACCTCCCTGTTCACAAAGAGTAGGAGGCCAAAGGTTACTTGAGCAGGTGCTTGGCAGAGCTGCCTCTTAGCTGGAGTTTATGGCTATGCAGGAGAGAGTGGGAGGAGGATTGGCCAGGTGAGGCCTGGGCCCTGAGATAGAGAGACAGATCAGGGACTTATTATTTCATTCTTGTATTTGCTGTTTCATTTTGCATCTAAATTGCAGGCCTCCAAATTACCCTTCTAGGAGGTGGCAGGCACCACGACTGCCCCCCTTCCTCAATTCTTTTCTAATGAAACACCTTTGCCTGCCTCTAGCTCCTGCCAGGAGAGGTACAGGATGCTGCCCAGAGCCTGCAATCACCCTGCTGTTTTAATTAGGAAAGAGGTATCTTCTGAGGATGTCCATAGTAAGGCTGGTAATTAGGGAGCAAAGCAACTGCCTGCTTTTTCAAAACTGACTTGGATACCTTGGAAGGGACTGCCTTGACCAGTGCTGTTTGGAGTCTCATTAACAAACTTGTTTTGAGCACTTAAGACTCTCCCCATCCCATCCCCAAAGACACAAGTAATTACAAATGTGCTAAAATTTTGAAGGAGAATGCAGGATGGAAGGGGAGTGGCCATAACTTGATGGATCGACCAGTGGGAGAGATGGAGGAGGAGGAGCCCTCAGCCTCTCTCCTGGAGATCTAGGCCAAGGAGAGACAGGGCTCAGCTTCATGGGACAGTAATAGAAGCAGATTCATTCAACCAATGTTTACTGAGCACCTGCTGTGTGTCAGGCTCAGTTCTAGGCCTGGGCATGCCTCAGTGAATAAATCAAAGACCTGCCCTTATGGAGCATACACTCTAGCTGGCAGAGACAGACAGTAAACAATTGAGCAATTCAGTAAAAGTGCTATAGAGAAATGAAGCAGGCTAAGGAAATATGGAGGGATGGAGGGGAGGGGGTGGGAACGTTGCTCTGTGCTACTGGCTGATCAGAAACCGTGCCATTTGAGATGAGATGGAAAAGCAGTCATGGAGTAAGTCTTCAGAGTCATCTAGGCATAAGGGCTATAACAAGCAGAAGAAACCACAAGTGCAAAGGCCCAGAGATGTGGGTGCGCCCAGCATTTGCTGAGAAGCAGCAAGGAGACCGGTGTGGCTGGAACAGAATGAGGGAAGAGGAAAGGAACAGGAAGGGAGGTCAGGTTGGTAAGGAGAGACAGGTCATCGAGGGCCTTAAAGGCCACAGTGAGGACACAGGGTGTTGAGCCTGCTGCAGTGTGGAGAGTAGGCTGGAGAGGGCAAGGGGAGGAGCTGGGAGACTGGTTGGGAAAATATTACAACAATCACAGGAGGTAGTGAGTGTTTTGGTCAAAACTGTCAGGTGTATTTGATTTAAAAAAAACATGAAATGGTCTATGCATGAAAAATTTACTGGCTCACATAAAAGAGTAAGTTTCAGGAATAGTTGAATCAGTGGCTCAGCTGAAGTCATCGGGAATCCATATGATTTCCTCTGTGCCACCTCCCCTTGTGATGGCAAATAGTCCCCAGTAGTTCCCAATTTATCAACTTAGCAATTGCAGTGGAGGGCACCTCTTTCTCAATGGTTCCTGCAAGAGTCCCAGAGCAGGATCTCGTTGGCCCAGGATGGATCATGTGACCACCACTGTGACTCTAATTGGCTAGGCCCGAGTGATGTGCCCATTCTTAGAAGCATGGGGGTGAGGTCAACTCCACCCAGACCTCATAGACTGAAGTGAGAGAAGGGAAGTTTCACAAAAGGAAAAGATGGCTATGGTTCCCAGAAGAAGGGGGGAACTGATGGTGGTAGAGCAAAAACAACAGGTTCGCTTTACATGGCATACACAGAACAGAGCCAGGCTGGGGGCACAGCTGTTATTAGAGGAGAGAAAGGGAAGGAAAGAGAAGGAGAGGGAGGGAGGGAGGAAGATTCAAACCTAGAGGACTTGTTCCAGGGGGTGATTAAGGAGAAAAGGGCCATCAGCGACGGCCTCCTGGAAGAGGAGGGACTGATTCAGAGGCAGGAGAGGACTTTGCGTTTGGGCAGGGAAGGACCAGACCGATCCGTTGGGCGAGCAGGCTCAGAGCCTGGGGGGCTAACTGCAGCAAGAAGACACCGAGTAGCAAGGGTGAGCCTGCCTGTGCCTACCCCATGCCCTTGGAATATATCCCACCAACGGCCTCCCTGGCCACCTTTCTATTTGTGGAGCAGTAGGCAGTCATCACACCCCATGTTAGACACGGCTGCTGTTCTAAATGGATTCTTGCAAATGATTTAATCACCCACATTAGCACTCCTGGCTCCCATGTGGGGGCCCCGAAGCATCCCCTCTCACATCAGCCCTGGCAGAAGCTTTTCTGAAGGGGCTGCTGCCCAAATCACTGCAATTGATGCAGGCCGCAGGTACATGAAGTGGTCTCCAAAGTACTGTTCCTGCCCCCGGCGGCGGGGCACAAAAGGATTCACTGGAGTGTGGAAAGAAAGTTATAGAACTTCTATTTAGATTTGATTTTTTAAATCTGATCCTTTTAAAATTACTATTTTGTATCCATTTTATAACAAACAGAATACATTAGCACAGAAATACAAACATATAATTTACGAATGAATTAATATCTGTATATACTGGAGGTGTCCTTAAATTTTTTACTGATAGGAGTGGGCTGTCAGAAACATTTGGGGTCTACTAGTGCAGGTAATAATAGCTAACAATTATGCGGAACTTGCCACGTTCTAGGTCCTGTGCCCAGTGCTCGTCTACTCCCCCCAGCAGCCCATTCTTACAAATAAGGAAACTGGAGCACAGAGAGGTTAAGTAACTCGCTCCAGGCTACTCAGCCTGGAAGATGCAGGGCTGGGATTGTCCCCAGTGTTCTTGCTTGGAATCCATGATGCTTTTCTGATTAGACTGGGGTCTTGGGACAGGAAGAGGGGATCTGGGATTACTGAGTATATCCTTTGTTTCTGACAAGATAGCCACTAAGCCACCCAAGATCAGTGGCCCAGGTCCCAGAGGAGCCCCCCAGGGCCAGCGCATTCCTGCCTCTCATAGCTCTCTCTTGCCAACCCACCTGTGCCATCCCCATCACCCCCATTGGATTTCAGCTCTTTTCTCCTCTTGGAAAATGGAGAGGAGATATCAGTTTTGTTGGCTGGAGCAGGGAGGGCTGGCCGGTGGTTGGAATTCTGTCCTCTTAGAAAACATCCAAATGGAGGAGAGGGGGAGGAAAGAGGAAGCCAAAAAGAATGAAAGAATCCTGGAGTCTTGTGACGGAGGGGCTGAGAAGCCGGCCAGGGTGCTGTTCCAAAGTGGGAAAGAGGCTTGCGGAGCCCAGGCAGCAAGTGGGAGAGGGCATATGGGAAGAAGCCAGCAAGCTGCCGTCTAGAAGCCTGGGGTCTTCAGCTCAGATCTGGCAACTGAAGGCGCCAGGGCTGCAGGGCTGATGTGTCCCGCAGAGAACACAGGCTGCAGCCAATCAGAGTTCCCCAGGCCTCGGAGAAAAGTCGAGGGTTGTCAAAGGAGTGAGACACCTGCCCCGAAACCTTCCCTACCCCAAGCCTTCCTGCCTCCAGCTAAGGTCCCCAGGACTCAGTGGCTCTCTTGGCTAGGGCTGAGCAGGCGGGCTGGCCCTTTGACTCTCTGACCCTCCTCTGAATCAGGAGTGCAGTGGTGGGGCCAGCCGTAGCGTGGTGAGCCCCGGAGACTCCTGTACAATGATGCAGATGTGTGTGTGGACGTGTGTAAAACGGAGGCTAACGTTTCCTGACCCAGTGTGCCAGGCTCAGAGCCAGCGGCTTTTCATCTCATTCAGCCTTCCCAGCCTACGAGGCACATATCCTTATCCTCATTTACAGGTGAGCAACTCAAGGCTTAGAGTCCAGGATGTTGCCCAAGTGAGAGTTGGCAAGTGGTGAGCCAGGATTTGGACCCAGCCTGTCTGATTCCACAGCCCCTTCTCTTAAGGATTACCTTACACTGTTCCCAGCAGGTAGTCCCAGAGCCCCTGGAACCTTGCTCTAAGGAAAGTCAAGTTCTGGAAACATTAGCTTTTGACAGCAGCCGCAGGCTGAATTCTGAACATGGTCACACCGCACCCCACACCCGGTCACCCTCTGAGCCCTGATGGATGACCACCACATTCAGAATAAGAGCCAACACCACCATTTGTTGAGCAGATCATTGCCGATGGACCCGTGAGACCTATACTGAGATCGCAACCTCCTCAGAAAGGATTTGGGATGTTCATGCCATGTGAGATGCTGATGGGACGTTGGGAGTTTGGATGGGGGCTCAGGATCCAGATGGGGTTCTTCCAGCCATCAAGCTCTGGATCTTGGAAGTCAGGCCCTGGGAGGCACCCCAGGCAGGCGGCTGGCAGGAAGGATGGCCAGGTTGGGGCAGAGCTGTCCAGAGTCTGAGGCTTCTGGCATGGCAGTGGCTGGCACAGCAGGAACATGGGCGGGGAGGGGGGCTGTGTCTGTCCAACTGAGTCCTGCCAACTGGGAGCCTATCCTATTTGATCAGAGAGAGAAGGGTCCCGAGAGCCCCACCCCAGGAACACTGGGCAGGTCTAGCAGGGAGAGGTACCCTCCTATGCTCCCCACAGGGCGTGGCCTTTACCTCTCCAGGCTAAGCCAAGTACATTTTCCAGGCTTCGTGCTTGCCTGAGCCTTGCAAACAGAATCTTAATCACTCTCCAGCACACCCTCCGATACTCCCAGATCCTCCCAGTGGCCCCTAGTGGCCCCTAGAAAGAGGGAGCTGGGCAGGGATGCCACTTCCTGTTTTCTGGATGAGGCATCTCGGGTCCAGAGAGGGAAAGTAGCCCATTCAAAGTCCCACCCCACTTCTCCAGGAAGCCTTTCTGATACCTCTGATCCTCCTAGAACTCTTCATTCTCCTCGCACAAGGGCCCAGGGCTTCTCCTTTCACAAAGCCGTGTTCTGTCTTTAGAACTACGTAGGCCCAGATGTTGGAGAAAGTGATGGAATGAATGAATAAATGAATGCATTCATTACTGGGTGGCTGGCTTGCTGCGTGGATGGGGTCTGTGTCAACATCACAGATCCTCCAAAAGTCGTCTCCATCCCTCACCCTCCATAGGGGTCTGGCCTCTATTCCCCTCTCCCCCTTCACTGTTCATCCCCAGCTGTTGGTGGATGGGGTTGTTAAACACCTGTGTGACCTTGGGCAGGTCACTTGCCTCTCTGTACAGTTCCGTTGTGGGAAATCAGGATTCCAATAGTGCCCACCTCACAGATTTGTGCATGTAAAGTAGCTTATAAGTGAGTGGGATCCAGCAGAGCACCTGGTACGTGCCTGGCCTTAGTAAATGGCCAATTCAGCTGAGTCCCAGTTCCTGCCCTCTGCCTACCATCTTCTCTGTGCCCTAGTTGGCCGGAGGTGGGGTGAGATGTCCTTGCCTGGCCAAGGGATCCCTAAACCCCAATACCTTATTCCCACTGAATCCTCAGACCCCGCCCCTCCCTGCCAGCTCATTCCAGCCATATTTCTACTCAGTCTCTCCCCACCCCCCGCCTTTGCTCTTGTAGTTGTTGGTTTAACGTGCACAATACAATTAGGAAAAATGGCTTTCCCATCAAACCCCCAACAACTTCCCCCTCCCCACCCCACCCCACCCCAGCATCACCAGGCCCCATTCACTGCCTCCCTCGGGGACCATGAAGTTTAATTTCAGGGAATAATTCCCTGAGTAACTCTCCTCTGTGGAGCTTCACACACACCCCAGAGAACCCTTGGGAGCCACGATGGGATTTTTTGGGCAGGAAGCCCCTGGAATCAGGGTCGGAGCACAGTGAGAGAGGGAGTCCACAGTCAAGACATTTCTACTGGGTAGCTCACTGTTTTGAGAAGGGCTTTCTCCAAAATAGAATCTAAGACCAGAACTTGGAGGCAGAACGTTTGAGCGCAGGAGAGCAAGCAGGGAAAGAGGAGGAGGCAGAACGTTTGCGCGCAGGAGAGCGAGCAGGGAAAGAGGAACAGTCAACATAAGGAGCACCCTCAAGGTCCTCACAGTAGGGAGGAGGCTCCCTTATGCCTTGACCCCTGAGAAGGGCACAGACAATCTTCAGAACTGTCTGCCTGAAAGGCAGGGAGCTGGAGCAGTTACGGGGTGGCTCCCGTCTCACCTTGGTTGAGGGTTGTCTGGGGATGTTAGGCTCCCCTGCACTTTCAGCCCGTGTTTGTTCACAGGTCAAGCGGGCTTCCCTGGCATTGTACAAGGCCCTGAGGCAGAAAGTGAACATCTCCGGGGTGTGCTCTAGTGGGAACATGGCCAGCATAGAGTGAGCCTGCGCTTACCCAGAACCCTGTGCTGCAGCTGTGGTTGAAACCAGAAATGAGCAGAGAAGACGTGCTGGGCACAGAGAGATCTGCTATGCTGGGCAGTGCCTCCCTGCTTCCTTTTGTTGGAGACCCTACAAGAGTGGAGATGACAGCCTTCCTCAATTGGAACCATCCTGCACACTCACTCGTTCATTTCACAAACATTTCTGGAGGCATACTGAGTGCCAGGCCCTGTGCTGGGTGCTGCAGTCGTGGAGATGAATCAGGTACGGATCCTTCACTCAAGGACTTCTCAGGCTACGGGAGGAGGCAGAGCCAAACCTAAGTGATGCCACAGGGGTTTGGGAAAGTGGGAGCACAGAGGAGGGAGTTAGCTAGGAAGAGTCAGGGCAGGCTTCACTGGGGAGGTGGTGTTTGAAGGATAAGTAGGAGTTCAGCAAGCTGAGAAGTAGGCAAGGATTGTCTAGGTCTAGGGCCTGCCCACAGCACACCCCGTAAAAGGTCAGCAGATCACCTTTCTAAAATCCACATCAATCCCTTTAAGCGTTCCTGCCCAGCTCTGTCTGCTCTCCCACCCCAGCGTGGCCTGGGCTGGGAACTCAGATTTAGCACTGGAGGAGGCCCCCTCCTGGACCTGAGCCACCTCTCTGGGTCCCTTTCAGAACCTGGGTCCTGCCTATACCTGTACCTCCCAGGGCCTGGATCTCAGCCTGTGCCAACCCTCACCCCCATCACCTACCAGGTCTCCCTGATGCCACCTTGTGGCTCACCAGGTCACCAAGGCCACCAGCCCCCCAAGGCCACCAGCCCCATGAACACAGTGGGGAGGCAAAAGACCTTGGGGCTGGAGTCCCGGGGTGCACACACCTGGATTTGGATCCTGGCACCACAGTTGCAAGATCTGGGGCAAAGTGCCACTTTCTGTGAGCTCATTTCCATGGGCTCATCTCTAGCTACAGGCGATAACTAGAGGCAGGAAGCACCTCGGGCACAGGAGGGGTGGGGGAAAGGCAGGTGTTACCCTTTAGTGGACTGTTATTTATTTGCATGGGGAGATTGGGAAGGGGCAACGTCCCACTCACAGACCCTGAGCTGTAGAACCTACCCAGCCGCCAGGGGACTTGCTGGGCACAGGGCTGGATCCCAGAGCTGGGTACTAGGAGGCTAGGCTGGAAAAGACCCTAGAGACCCTGGCCCTGTGCCCAGGGCCCAGGCTTGGGGTGGGTTTCCTACCATGGGCAATTTCCCCTTCAAGCTATTTCTAAACTCTCTCACATTAGCATGAGAATGGGACGCCGGCTGGGATCTGAGGGTTCAAAGGTATTTGTATTCCAAAGCGTTCCCTCTGTTCCCTCAAAGTCATCGCTATCTGAGCTGGGAGGCTGAGCTGGGATCCAGAGGCCACTGCAGGGCAGGCAAGGGGAGAGGGGCGCCTGCCAGAGGGGAGCTGCCCTGGGCTCCAGGCCCTCTGCCACCTTCCCTTCCAAGGCCCTTGCCTGCCCTCTCTCTGGTTTCCCTGAAGGCCCCACAAATCCAGCCCAAGCTATTCTCACCTCCCCCATCCCCCGCCCCCAGTGTGAGCCTTGGTTGTGTGCGGTGCTTTTTAGTTTGAAAAGGCGTATTCCACATAATAAGTGCTTTGATTTGTTTTTGCCTCAACCTTTTATTTCTTTGACATTTTCAGTCCTGTACCATTAACAAGAGGAGTTTGAGGTTTGTATGCTTATTACAAGGAAGCCTGGAATTTTTTAAAGTTGAGAAACACTGCCCAATGGGATTAATAATACCAACCATAATAATACCTAACGTTTGTGAGCATTTGCACTTTGCCAGGCTTTATGCTAAGCAGTTTCCGTATATTATCTTTTTTAATCCTCATCATGACCCCCTATGTGATACTGTTATAATCCCCATTTTATTGATGAGGCCACTAAGGCTTAAGAGTAGAGTGACTTGCCCAGGATCATAAAACCAGTCAATGGCAGAATGGACCCTGTACCCAAGCAGCCCCAAACCCCCACTCCTCCAACTGCCTCTCTGGAACGGAGTAGCACTAAGGGATGGGGGCTCAGGCACCAGGATGGGAGTGGGCACAATTCCAGGCAGAAGTTCTCCCTCAGGACCCTCTCCACCCATCCTGCTCTGGAGGTGCCCGGTGCTAGGAGGACCGGCTGGCCTCAGGCTCATCAACACCCTCCCAACCTTGTGTGCAGCCCTGGAGCTCAGAGCACACAGTTAGGGCCTCTCCTTTGGGCTGAGCTCGGTGACATGTCCAAGGGAAGGGCAGAGGAGTGCCCCCAGCTCGAGGTACAGCATCCAGTGCCACTCACGGGAAATAATCCAGGATGCTGGGTCTGCCCTGCAAGGATGCTCTCTACTCATGTGCCCGACTCCCTCTCGTCTTGTCATTCTTGCCTTGACACGCTTGACACCTTCTATTTCCCCTCCCCTTCCCCTCCTCCCTGCCCACTTCAAGCCAAGAGCACAATGAGTGCTGGGGCCACTGGACAGAAGAAAGCTGCAGGTCCCACCAGGCCCCAAGGGAGGCTGGCCCATGACCCACCCAGTCTCTCCTCTGAGAAACTTGTCCCTTGCTTCCTGTTCCAGCAAAATTCCATCATACAAACCAGAAACCCTCATGTCTGGCTTTGTCACTTCCTCCTCCAAAGGGCCCCAGGATCTAGGACATCCTGACCGCTCCTTCCATATTGGGTAGGAGCACTTGTTGGGATACCCCCCCAGGAAGTGCTAATGGAAGATTCCAGGCACCGAGCAGTCCCTGTGATCTGGACATCCCACGAGGGCCATGGCTGCCCGGATCCTACTGCAGACCAGGGTACAAGGTCTTCACTTGAGTCCAAGGAGGCTGAAGGTGGAAGTGGGGGCAGGCTGGGGCAGGGATGGGGAGAGGCGCTGGGGAGGAAGGGCCTCACCATGCTTTTCATCTGCTCCTCATTATCCTCTGCCTGAGAAGGTAATTAAGTCTTCCTCCCATCAAAGGCTGAGGGCTGGCTTCACCCCAAGGCCTAGCTCACATGGAAGGGAGATAATGAGTGCTCTCACCCGGGCTGGGGAGGGGGTAGGAGCCCAGCCCAGGCCCTGCCCCCACCCCATCACACACACATCTCCAGGAGGCTCGTCTGCTGCCCAGGGCTGAGGAGGAAAGCTCCCAGGGTGTTCTGATGGCCAAGGGGGCAAACTATGTTGTCCTGGGCCTTGAGGTTCGGGATGAGGCCACGGAGAAGCCCAGGAGGAGGGGGAGATGCCCCCAAGTCACTCTTCTAATTCAGCAGAGCACAGGACAGGGACCAAGGGTGCTCCGGGAGCTCAGAAAGGGGAACCACAGATTCCCATCAGCAGAGTGATGAATGAAGAGGCTGAAGCAGCTCCCTCTGCTTGAGCCCTCGGGCCTGGGCTGCCCACTGTGCTGGGCCCGGGGAGGCGGTATCTCCTTTAGTGAAAGCCGCACCATGCCCTTTCTGAAGCAGATTCTTGTCGTTCCCTCATTTTTTTCCAGAGGTACAATCTGAAGCTTGGAGAGGTTAAATAATTTGCCCCAATTACAGAGGAAATCTTCCTGGAGGAGTGGCCTTTGAAGGATGGGAGGATGGCAGGAAGGCCAATGTGAGGATGGAGGGGAGGGCAGCTGCGCAGTGGTGCTGAGACAGTGGAGTGTCCCGTCAGGCTGAGCCTAGTGACATGGGGAGGGCAGGCGGAGGGAAGGGTGACAGCAGGGGCTGCAGCTGATAGGGAACCACCAAATGTTCAGGAGCAGAAAAGTAACAGGAACAGGCCTTAGGAACGGTGTTGTTGGGTGGAGAGAAGGGGCCAGTATGTAGCAGTGCCAGGAGCCTAACCTTGACCTCAAAAGCCCACATTCCTGACATTCCTACGACAGGGAGGGGGTTCCTGAAGCCCAGCACAGGAGACTCTGACCAGGGATAAGGTGGAGGCCTGTGCCATGACCTCAGGCAGCCAGCTGCCCTGACTCTTGACCTGGTACAATAGGAATCAGCCACACCTCTCTGAGCCTCCATTTCCTCACCTGTGGAATGAGATAATGATGATGTCCACCTCACGGGGCTGGACAGGATTAAGTGACATAATGTTTGTGCCATAACAGACCTGCTGTGGTTGCCGCAGGTTTCTTCCAGCCAGAGAAGGGCCTGGACGTGTTCCCTGCCTTTTGAGGGATTTTCAAATCTTAGGGATGTGCACATTTAATAGGCGGGTTTCAGGCCGACCTCCAGCTTTCAAGTAGTAAGTACCTCGCCCAGAGCAGCTACTCAGTTACCCTTCATCTTGATGATGTGGAGCTGGGCCACTGCAGGTCCCAAACAAGTCCCCAAGCCCTGTCCACCAGTTACCCAACCCCCAACCCCCTCCTTATAGTCCCCAGGTGACTGGGTGAGGATGTGGATTGCTCAGGACAGCTTTTCTCTCCTGCCCAAAACTGCCTTCTCGTGCCAGCAGGTCAGACTGGCAGGCTGGACGAGAAAACGTTTTGTTTTGTTTTTTTAAAATTTAATTAATTAATTAATTTTATTTTATTTTATTTATTTATTTATTTATTTATTTATTTATTTATTTATGGCTGTGTTGGGTCTTCGTTTCTGTGCGAGGGCTTTCTCTAATTGCGGCAAGTGGGGGCCACTCTTCATCGCCGTGTGCGGGCCTCTCACCATCGCGGCCTCTCTTGTTGCGGAGCACAGGCTCCAGACACGCAGGCTCAGTAATTGTGGCTCACGGGCCTAGTTGCTCCGCAGCATGTGGGATCTTCCCAGACCAGGGCTCGAACCCATGTCCCCTGCATTGGCAGGCAGACTCTCAACCACTGTGCCACCAGGGAAGCCCGAGAAAATGTTTTGGGCCACAGAGACCTGGTTTGATATTCCACCATTAGCACTTGGCTCTGGGCCTAGAAGGCCCTTCTCAACTCGTCAGTCCCCTTTGGGCACCCTTATTGTCATGAACAGCTGCCTCTAGGAGTGATTTTGTTAGATCCCTTCTAACCAGCAGATCTCTGGGCAAGAGCAGGTTTGGATGGTGGAAGAGCAGAGCAGAGGGTGTTGGCCTCACAAGGCGGGAACGGAAGCCAAGAAGACTGAGCCTGATAACCATCTGGGTTGGGGCCTCATCTCAAAGGCTGAACACTAGGGCCCCTGCCTCACACAGGGTTGAACCTATCTTATTACAGGAGCCCCAGGAGGAAGTTCCCCAGGTGTGTGGCAACACACACACACACACACACACACACACACACACACACACGGAACTCTTCCTGGCTACTTCTGGGCTGAGTGAGACCCTACACCCATCACAGAAGAGAAAGAGAATGGGAAGCTGAGGCTGGTAACTCAAGCAAGGCCTCACTTGGCTATGGACTCACTTTTTCTTTCTGGAAAATGGGGAGATTTTCTGACTTCATGTGATCAGCACAAGTCCCCTGCATCCTTGTCCCAGGGCTGGTGAAAGTACCACGCAGCACTGAGCTCTGAGACCTGTAACTCCAGATGGAAGGACTGAGCTGCGATTGCTCCCCTGTGGAAGGGCAGTTCATTTTAACGTGGACGGGAAGGGCTGGATCAGATGTGCCGGAAGTGGCGAGACAGGCCTGGGCATGGTGGAAGGAAGCAGTGGGAGGAAAATACAGGGTTTTTTTTTTCACTCAGGCACTCTGGTTTCAAGCAGATGCCACCACAAGGTGTCACTAAAGGCCCAGAGAGGTTGACTGACTTGCCCAAGGTCACACAGGCCTTCTGATGCCCAGCCTTGGGCATTTCTTGCCAGACCCAGAGTGAGTCTCTGCTCTCCCTCTGAGGTTGGCTGGGAGAGCCACGGAGAGGACCTGAAGGACCTTGCTGTGCTATAACATCAGAAGTAGCCTCCTGGGCTCAGGGCTCTGAGGGGTAAGGATGTGTCAGGTCATTGGTGGGAAGAGGAGCTCTTAGGCAGGGAGGTAGCCTGGGCTCTCTGACACTGTGGGGGGCTGACATTGCTGGGAGAACAGTGACCCCGCCCCCTCCATCATGCCACATCCAATTCATGGGTAACTCTACTACCCCTGCTGGTCTGCGCACCTTCTCCAACCTCTAAAGGAAGCCACTTCATAACTGGTCAGATGAAATGGGGTTTTGAGGCTAGCCTTATTTAAACTCCTTTCCTCCAAAGTCAAGAAAAGATGTTTGCAGGCTCAGGACCCACCAATGTCATTTGAAATGTCATTTCCCCACTGAGCTCCAGGGCCCAGTCGCTAATTGATCCAGGGCAATCATTAATGTTGGTTGAATGACTGCTCCAAGGAGGCCATTTCTGGAACGGCTGGCTCCCATGTCCAGGGGCTGAGGGCTGTGTGTGTTGCTGTGAACGCCCACCTGTAGCAGACACTGTTGGCCAGTTGATCCAAGCCCCTCCACGACCTCTCTCTCCCCAGACACCTTCCAGTGATTGGTCTAGAGATGGCCATGTGACCCAGTTATGGCCAATAAGATGTAAGCGAAGCACTGGGTGGGGCTCCCGGGTGCTCTATTAAAAAGGGACAGAGCTGGCATGCCCTTTAGCCTTTCCATCTTCTTTCTGCCTGGAACGTGGACAGAGGTCTGGCGTTGCTACAGCCATCTTGCTATTATGAGGCAACAAGCCATAAGACAAAGGTTTTCACACTAAGGATGGTGGAGGGGATGATGGAAGGAGCCTGGGGCCTGGACAGCCTAGTGGAGCTTTCACACTGGCCCTGAACTGTCCATCCCTGAACTACTTGCTATATGGAACAAATACCCTCCTGCCCCCCCTTAGGTGTTGGGACGCTATTAGGTTTTCTTTTACTTACGGCCATCCTTAATTGTTATACCACCCTCCTCCAGTTTAGAAATGCTGAGCCCAGGTAGAAAGGGATGTCTTTCCTCTGAGCTTAGTGTTTGCTGGGGAGGTCAGGACCCTGAGCTTCCAATGCACTGTGAGTCCAGGATCCTCCTGGAGCAGGAACTGACCTGGAAATCTGAGTGTTGAGTGTCAGTAATTCCACTAATAGACTGAGATCAGCGACCACGTGGTCTCTTACTCCCCTTGGTAACTGCACGTGCATTTCCTACTCCCTGCACCCTTTCCCAGCTCTACCAACCTCCTGGATAACTCCTATTTATCTTTCGAAACCCAACCCATGCTACCTCTTCCAATGCCCCCCCCCCCACCTTTACTGGACCCCTAGATGGATTAGACATTTTCCTTTGTGCCCTCACAATACCCTGGGCCACGTTCAGCACTGCATTTATCACCCAAAGATGTGATGTTACATGTGTATGTTGGCCTCCCTCACCAGACCAGGTGTCTTTTTACCTTTACATGCTGAGAACATACAGTAGGTGTTCCAGTCATCCAGGGAGCCATCGTTCTTTTGCTCATTCCTTTGTTCAGGGTTTATTGAGCTCTCCTTATGATCTTATGATCTTGATGCCACGTGGAGCAGCTCTGGGCCTAGAACATCCTTGCATAGGCGGTCCCTGGGGACAGTCCCCAGAAGGCTGGACTCAGGGATGGGTACTCCCAGCAATAAGCCCAGCTTCTTATAGCTTCACAGAGTAGGGAGGGACTATAAGCCTTGGAGCCAAGATAGCAAAGTAGGTTCTCATTCTGGGCATTCTGCCCCACCCCAACTCAGCCCTGCTGTTCAGTGAGGAAGGAGAGTCAAGGGCAAAGTGTCGAGGGTGGTATGATGCAGGCCCCCACATTGCCCAGGATCTGAAGCTGGAGGGGTGGTCGTGGGGTTCCTTGCAGGGCCTGCAATTATAATCATCTCCTCCAGGACTCAGATTTGGGAGCCGGGGATCAGGGAGGAGGCAGAGGCAGGGGGCATCCCCTGTGGTTGTAACTATCTGGCCCTGAAAGCTTACTGGACAGGGAAGGCCCTAAAACTCTCACCCCTCTCCCTCCTCTGGACCAAAAACCTTCTTCTGTACCGCTCCCCGCCCCCCACCCGCCGTCATTCCCTTATGTCCTTTCTCTCCCTCTATAAGCGTTACCAGAGTACCTGAGCACCATTGGGCACTCAGCATTTCAAAACCAGAGCTGTTGTGCCCATTGATGTGGAGGTCCTGAGTGCTCTGCTTCCCCTGGCTCCCTGGGTGGTCTGAGGCCTTGGACACCCCTCCAACCTCATGTGCCAACCTTTCAGGGCCTTTCTGCCCTAACCCAAGTCTCTCTGGCATTTTAGAAGATGTCAGGTCCCCTACCCAACGGGGAGTCCCTGGCTCCCATCCTGGTCCTCTTAGGCTCTGATGGAGGGAGGGGTAGACATCAGGATGCCCAAGTGCAATGTCAGGAAACCTAATGTGTTCCAGACCTAGGTGGGTGTGCTGCTCAGTTACTACACACAGGGGTTAAGTAACTCAGTCACTCTGCCCAATAATTCTGCCCGGTAGGAATCATTATTATCTTCTTAAGGAGAAGGAAATTTACCAAAACTAACATGAGAAGAAATAGAAAATGGGAATGCTTCTAAAATTCCTAAAGACATTGAGTTTGTAATCAAAAACTCTTCTTACAGAGAAAACTCTAAGCCCAGATGATTTTCCTGGTGAATTCTACCTAATATTTAAGAAAAATAACCTTATTACACAAAATCTTCCAAGTAATAGAAAAAGAGGGAATTCTTTCCAAGTCATTATGAGGCCAGCATAACCTTGATACCTCAATTCCCACATCTGTAAATTAGTGCCGATCTCAGAGGTAAGGAGCAGGGTTAGGATTAAGGGAGCTGTAGGTATAGCCCTTGGCATGATCCCTGGCACCCAGCATGTGCTCAGTGTATGGTGATTGTTTCTACGTGGCCAGGATTCAGACCAAGGCCCATGTGTTATCTGCACCATGCTGAGACCAGAACAGCATCCCTTCGACGAAGAGAAAAGAGAGCTGGGGAACCACCATGAACAGAGCCTGTTGGGTGACAGCCACTTAGCAAATTGGATCTCATTCAACCCTCACAAAAACTCTTCAAGGTAGGTGTATCATTTTACAGAGAGGAAAGCTGAGGCTCATAGAATCTAGGATGGACTGTATAAAGTCTAAGCCAGGCCTGTCTGAAGATGAAGCTCATGATTCTCTGAGCTGTGCTAACCAACCAAGTCACAGCAGTGGAGCTCTCTGACCCTGGGCTAAGCTGACTCTGAACTTCAGGGTCCCTGTCTATAAAATGGGTAGAGGGGCTGCTTTCCGGGCTGTTGAAAGACAGATGAAGCACAGATGGAGTCTCCTGTGCTGCCATGTCTGTTTGAAAAGTGCCCATGAACTGGCTCACCTGGGCTGTCAGGCTCACCCCTGTTAACCATGGCCACCCCCGCAGGTCACCACCTGCCCCAGCCTTCACACACCACCACTCCTGGCGTGGGGAGATGGGTCACCCCAGGCAGAAGCGTTCCTCCTGTGTACAATGTTTTTACTGCACAAGTGATACATGGATACACTCTCATTGTAATATTAAAAAGTGAACAAGTTCAGAAATATACTGAATGATAAGGTATCATGCCCCTCTGCCTCCCCTCCCCTCCCCCACCCCAAAAATGAACGCAGTTCAAACAGCAGCAAAGACCTCCTTCCAGGCCGACTTCTGTGCATTTACTCTCATATACATTTATACATATCTACACATGTCGTTCCGAGGCTGTTTTTTCACATAACTGCAATCATCCTGTATGTATTGTTCTGCAACTTGCTATTTTCCCTTCCCAATCTCACGTGCTATTTATATCTTCTCTGCTTCCCAAAGGATTTGAGGAGGTTTACCAGAGTTCCTGCGGGCGGGGTGCAGAGCAGCGGAGAGAGCCTGAGTTCCTGGAGTGACGCTGACCTGGATTGATATCCCCGCTCTGCCACCCGCATCTGGGGGACCCTGCGCCAGTCCCTAAACCCTCAGCCGCAGTTTCCTCCTCCATGAAATGGGGATGATGATAGTAGCTACCTCACAGGGTCAGTGTGACTTCACTGTGGGATGACAAAGCGGCCGTTCAAGCATTTCGGCTCCCCAGCCTCCCTGGGGCTTAAAAAACAAGGACCTAAGTGGTCTGAAAGCCAGAGGTGGGCCAGACGGTCCTTAGAACTCAGATTCCAGACCTCGAGTCCTCCTCTTTCCCCAAAGACAAAGACAGAGAAGCGGGGAGAGCAGCTGAGGGGGGAGTGTTGAGACCTAGCCTTGCTGCCCCATGGCTGCAGGTCCCAGTGAGTCCCTCCAGCCACACTGGATGTGCTGAGGGGAAGGCTGGGTCTCCTGCTCCCCTACATCCCACAGAAGTGGCAGCTGTGACATCAGCCTGGCCCTGCTTTCCCTAAGCAGGGGGAGAAGCAAGCTGCGCTTAATAAATATCTGTCAATGTCCTTTGAATGATTCCATGACCCATTCCTTCACTTCTGAGACCTGGTGGAAACTTCTTCTCCCTTTTTGGAAAATGGGGAAACTGAGGACAGGGAAAGTCAGAGCTGCTGGGTCTCTGGACATCACCTGGCCCAGCCTCTTCAGTTGACACGAGGAAACAGGCCCTGAAGGGAGGAAAGTAACTGGCCCATGGACCATTCTGGTATATAGTTTGTACAATCAGTGTTCACTCGATTGGGGCCAGGTGCTTTATTTAATTCCCATCCAGCACAGTGAGGTAGGTATTGTAGTTTCTCATTTTATAGGCCAGAGAGCTTAGGTGGCTGTTTCAAGGGGACGCTACTAATAGGAGCCAGAGTCAGAGCTCCGTGTGTGAGTTTCTCACCAACCCACCGGCCAGGGGTGCCCATCTGTGCAGAAGGTCCTATCTGCCTCCTGCCAGCACCTCCCCACCCTGCCTCATCCTCCTGGCAGCTCCGTGAGCTGCAGCTCCCCGAGGACGGCTCTCCTGGCCCTGGGAGCGGCTCTGCCCATCCTTCTGTGCCTCGCTGGTCCATCCTGACATTCATGACCCCTGAGCTCACTGACCAGATCTGTCTTCTCCCCCAGACTGTGAGCCCTCAAGGAGAAGGGTCAGGTTCTGATTCATCTCCGCATTCCCACGCCCAGCACAGGGCCTGGCACAGAGTGAGTGAACGTGAATCTTTGTGGAAGAAAAGGGGGGAGAGAAGGGGGAGGGAGGAATGCCAAAGCCCATGCTCTTTCCTCTGTCCCACAGCTTCTTTTGACAGAGTCAAGGTCAGGAGACAAGTCTCCCAGGTCTTACACCCGATTTGATCTTCTTCCCTGCTCTGAGCACCGCTGCCCCTTCCCCTCTTCCCCAGGCCCCCTCTCCCATATGCTGGTGCTCCCCACTGACAAGGGCAGCAGCTCCTCCCTGCCTCCCCTGCCACACTGCCCACAGCTCTCAGGAACCGCCCTGCCAGCTTCACTCCCATGAGGGCCCAGGCCTCAGTAAGGGTCCCCCCACCAGGCCACTTGCCTTGAACAGGTGACAAGGCCTTGACCACAGACCAGCGGGGGAAGTGTTTGGAGGCTCAGCCTTGCCTTGACTTTCGAAGCCACTGAGAAAGTGGCACCTCCTCCATCAATGCCACCCTCCAGCTCAGTGGGAGTCCTCGTGGCCCATGCCCTCCCTCCAAGGTGGGTAGGGGGCTGGGGAGACTCCCAGTGTTTATCAGCCAGAGTCCTGTAGTTGGGGAGGACTGCGTTTCCATGGATACAAGCCATGGGAGCTGCTGGGAGATGGGGCCATGGTGTACACAGACACAGATCCACACGGACCTGCAAGAAAAATAGCAACAGAGTTGCTGAGTCATTGGCCCCGCATATTTATAGTCTCTGGCAAAGGCAGACCTGCCTATCAGAGGCTAATAATACTGCAGCAGCGTGTTAATTGCAAAGACGGAGTCTTCAAGCGTCCATTCAGACACCCGAGACCGCTCCTTGAATAAAGAGTGGGGCCCTCACAATGGGAGCCAGCATGTGTGTGAGTGTGTGTGTTTAGGAGTATGTGTGTGCGCAGGTATGTGGAACCCAGCTCTAGCAGATTAAGAAAGCTCAAGTATCACATCTGCTGGTCTGAAACTACCCCACAGCAGTGTTTGTCATAAAGCACTCTTCAATCACCTAAGGAAGTCTAGGACTCAACCCAGGTGGAGGGCTGGACAGGTGAGGAGAGGAGGCTGGTGGTTATCTCCCTGGGGATGGGGACAGGGGACAGGATGCTGGTGTGTAGCCCCGAGACCTTCATCCCACAGCTGTGGGGACAGCCGTGGTCCTCCAGCTCTGGGCAGTCGGGCAGTTAGAAGAAAGGGAGAAAAAGACCTCTGCCTTCTGGGAGGTCAGCCCCAGTGGGCCACCTGACACACACTGAGATCACACAGGGGCCCAAATATGGGAAGCAGAGTCAAGGATGATGGGTGCTCAGGAGCCTGGGCGCCATCCTGAATAAACACTCAAGGGCCAAGCTCAACTCTGGAGGCAAGTCTTTGCACCGTCACCTCTGGGAACCAGGAAACCCATCTAGCTTTGATTCAGGCAAATCAAGTCCTCGCCTCCTCCAACTTGTATCCACACCTGGTGGTTCTGTCTGAAACACTGCCTTATAGTGGCATAAGTTATGTTCCCGTCCATCACCTCTGCCACCCTGGCAGCTCCATAGAGACTGGGCCACATGTCCCCAGCACCTGGCAGAGAAGGGCCTCGCTGAAGACTTGTGGATGAGAAACCAATTCCCTCCAGTTCTTTGAAGGCAGTTCTCAGGTTCCTGGAGTCTTCTGAACTCCAAGCCAAACAATCCCCTGGCAAGGGTTCAGGTTTCCTCCCTGGCTCTGTTCCTCTCTGGATGCGCTCCTTCTTACACTGTGCCCCCCACTAGACAAAGAGGGCAGAGGATGGGGCCCCAAGGGGTCCCAGCCTACAGCCCCCATACACTCATTTCTGTCCTCAGGACAAGGAGGGCAAGGATTGCTGAACCCAGCTTGCTTTTGCTCCAGCTGGAGCACAGCCCCCTGGCCTCTGCCCTCTGGTTCAGCCTAGGAGGACGGAAGCCATACTCTCCCTCCAGGGGTCTGACAGCAAGGGGCGTGGGGGCCTCCAGGGACCCACAGAGGGACAGCAGAGCAAGACTATGCAGGGGGGAGGAGTAACTGGGTTCGTTATGTGAGCTGGGCCCCGATTTCTCCCACTGCAACCCCCCAAACCGCTCAATCATTCATGACTGCGTCCATAGTACTCTGAGGGAGGGAGGGAGGAGGGGAAGGAAGAGGGGGCCATCCTTTCAGTTCTCACTTCTCTTCAAGAGAAGGTTGACTCAAGAGCTATTATTAATAGTAAATTAAATAGTGTGGTTAGTCTCAATAATAAAGAGCTCTCCTGTTCCAAGTTTCTACTGTCTTCTCTCCAGGGAAATACCTGCTGTGGCCTGAGATGTGGCATCCAGTGACAGGCATTTGTAGGATGGTGCTGATACCCCTGCTGGGCACAGTCACAGGCGGCCAAGTCCCCCCAGGAATGCCTCTGCCGCCCCAGCTTTGAATATGAGGGGAAGACATTCCAGGTACCCTCTGTGATCCCACCATGGACCCTGGAGTCACCTTGTCCACGAAGTCCCTGCTGGCAGAAAGTGACCTGCCTGCTTGCTAGCTGGTGACCTTAGGCAAGTCGTGAACTGTTAGCTCCCTCATCTGTAAAATGGGGATCACGATAGTAGCTACCTCATGTTGGGTGGAAGATTCAAGTTAATAATAATATTGTTATCAGACATATAAAGTTAATAGACATAAAGGGCTTGTAATTCTGCCAGGCACTCGGTTAGCACAATATAAAGGTTTGTTAAATAAATAAGAGCCTCGGGGCTTCCCTGGTGGCTCAGGGTTAAGAATCCGCCTGCCAATGCAGGGGACACGGGTTCGAGCCCTGGTCCGGGAAGATCCCACATGCCGCGGAGGAACTAAGCCCGTGCACCACAACTACTGAGCCTGCGCTTTAGAGCCCATGAGCCACAACTGCTGAGCCCACGTGCCACAGCTACTGAAGCTCTCGCGCCTAGAGCCCATGCTCCGCAAGAAGAGAAGCCACCGCAATGAGAAGCCCACTCACCGCAACGGAGAGTAGCCCCGGCTCGCCGCAACTAGAGAAAGCCCGCACGCAGCAACAAAGACCCAATGCAGCCAAAAATAAGTAAATTTATTAATAATAAATAAATAAATAAGAGCCTGCCGGGATGTTCATAGGGCAGAGGCTGAGACCCGACTGCAGGCATCAGGGTCTTTGTGATTGAAATTATTACTCCTTGCAGAGAGCTCCTCAAAAGACGCAAGCCCAGGCTGAGGAGGGGGATTCAGCAACTTGACATCTTACTCCTCTGTGGGCTCTGACTCTTTCCTCCACCCACATGTGAGTGAGTTCACATCTTGTGAGGTCACAGCTACGGGCCAGCCTGCTCTGACCTGTAATGTATTAACATCAGCTAACATTAATGGAGGTCCTACTATGTGTCAGAAGCTGTGCTGAGTGCTTTCCAATCAGTCAGTCATTTCATTTAATCTACACCACAGCCCTATAGGTGGGCACTCTGCTCCTCAGATGAAGAAACTGAGGGTCAGAGAGGTTGAGTAATATGCACAAGATCATACAGCTAGCGAAGAGTGGAGATGGAGTCGGAACCCAGGTCTGCCTGCCACCACAACCCGACCTGACATTCTTTAAGCCGTGTCACCTGACCTCTCATCAGATTCTTGTCCAGGAATATGTTGTGTAACTCAGGATTGCTGGGGAGGGGTGTTGGGGGAAGTTGGGTGCAAAAGAGAGGGGACAGGTCTGGGCTGCCCCGCCCTACCCAGGGCTTAGCAGCCAAGCAGCGCTCCATTTGATGTCAGCTTGTCCCAAGAGGCTAGAACTCTAGCTGGCCGTCTGGTGGCTGGGCGAAGGCAGAGGGTTGAAAATGGATCCTCTGGAGAATGGGCTGTGGAGACCCTGGGAGGAGGAGCCTGAGGCCCAGTGGAGAGGCAGAGGTAGCGCCTCTGTAGAGGCCCAGATCAGGCGCCGGCATCTAGGCTGCGAGGAAACCCAGGGGAACATGGCCCATCAGAGGCCCTCCCTCCTGGTCCTGCCCATCTACCCCCAGTCATCTGGTCCCTCCTGGGCCCACTTGGCTTCCCCCTCCTGCATCTCCAATGGCAGCAGCTTTGGGGGTGTTGGGGGGAGAGCACTCTCCCCTGGGGCCCTGACACTGCACTAGGTTGTTGTTTATGAGGAGGAAACAAGGCTGACTGCATTCGGAGCCTCTCAACACTCACTGCTGTCGGAGCCGGGACAGTGAACCCCGGGGGTCACAGGTGGGGTGGGGGCTCAAGGGGTGTGCGTTCGTGAGCGTGAACACATGAGTGTGTTCACAGGTGTGCTCGCTCCAGGGCTGATAGAGCAACACTTGTGGGGCAGGCTCTGGGCTGGGAGATGGGACCCCGGGTGGAGCAGGCTGGTCCGTGGCCTCCTGGAGCTCCTGAAGTTTGCAGTGCACAGAGAGACTACCTGCCACCTGGTGAGTACCAAAGAGGCAGTGAGCGTGGCTGGGACTGGCACCGGGGGAGGGGCTCCTAACCCAGCCTGCCGGGCAGGAAGGCTCTCTGGAGGAACCGATGAGTCCTGCCTGAGGAAGGAAGGTGGGAAGAGCATCTCAGGCAAGGGGGCAGCGTGTGAGAAGTCCCAGAGGCCCAGAAGGAGACATGGGTTTGCCACCTGCCAGGATTTCTGTGTGCTTAGAGGGGAGAAGATGGAGTTATAAGCGGGGGAGGGGGGTGGTTGGACAGAGGCCGATTGTAAGAGGCCTAAGCAATGCACCTGGAAGCTTGGGTTTTCAGCTGAAGACAATGCGGAGCCACCGACGGGAGTCATCTGATCCGACTGACCTTTAGAAGATCACTCGGGGACCAGCTGACACCCTGTCCAGCCCTCCAGAGCCCCAGCTCAAGCCCCTAGGCATCACAGTGGGCCGGCCTAGATTAATCTGCATCCTGGATTAGGGGGTATGCGGGGCCAAAGCGTGAGCACGCTCGCAGCCATGGGACTCAGGGCACAATACAGATCTGCTATTCAACCAGATTTCTTGCTGGCAATGGATCTCCTCCCCATTCTACAGATGGCTACGTTAGAAATGCGATGGGGTAAAGATGATTACATATCAGAAAATCAGTCCGTGTAATTAATCATGTCAGTTACCAGAAGGGGACAAGTTATGTGACAATCTTAACAGACACCAAAAACGCATTTGATAAAATTGAACATCCATTCTGATGAACAGTCTTAGTATAATAAAAATAAAAGAACACTTCCTTGACATAATAAAAACTATCCGTCTGCAACCAACAGTCAACAACATGCTTAGCAATAAAACACCAGCAAGAGGTATTCATATTTAGGTCAGAGGGGGACAAGAATGCCTGTTATTACCACCAGTAGTTTACATTGTTCTGGAAGTTCTAGCCAATGTGATAGTACTTTAAAAATAAAAAGCATAACGTTTGGGAAGGAGGGGAAATTGCTGTCATTATTTTTTCATGATATGATTGTTTATCCAGAAAACTCAAGAGAATCAACTGAAAAACTAATGAGACTATTAAAGAGGTCAGTGAGATGGCCAGAATCAAAATGAATACACTAGCAAAATCCAGTTAGAAAACGTAAAAGAAAGAAAAGTCCCCAACGTGGGTTCTTCAGTGACTCCCCACGTCCTGAGGAAATGGAGTGAGGAGGCAGCCCAAGGGCACTCAAAGTTCAGGAATACGCTCCAAGCAACAGGGACCTGGTGAGGAGGAAAGGAAGATGAAACACAGGGTAGAGCTGGGGAGGTTGGGGAAAGGAGGAGGAGGGTATCCTGGAGCGTCTTCCAGGGATGGCAACAGGGATGGCTTGAGCTGGGAGCTTCCCAGCCTTTGGGCCTGGTTCCCAGCAGCCCTGGGACAATGAGACCTAGCAGTTCCCAATGGGTCAGTGAGCCTAGACTCACTTGGGGGCAGGACCTGCCTTCTGGTGGCTCCAGGCTGTGCTGGATATGGACGGGGTAGAGAGAGTACAGACCCTGATGGAGAGTCTTAATCCACCACAGGGCACAGACTCCCAGCAAATGAGATCCCAGCCAAAGGAGTGTTTCTGAACATTTGATGGGCTGATTACAAACTGCTCCTCAGAATTCATTAAAGCAGATTTCCCAAGAGAACCTGTCCGTGGCAAAGAGACACAGCCAGCCGATGTCCAAGCTCCACCCCAATGCCGGAGGCCCACCACCCAGCTCTCTGGCTTCAGCCTCCTAGCAGCGTGGCCCTGTCTTGCTTGGGGTGGCATGATTCCCCTGGAGGCAGCCGGCAGGACTACAGGTGCACGGGCACTGGCTACTTTGCTCCCAGGGCCCATCCTCAGAGGGTAAAACTTGTCGATTTCTCTTCCATTTTCCATGGTGTGCATATGGCATGATATGCATGTATGGCTTCTCTCAGATGCTGGGTCATCTCCCAGTTTCCATCACTCACTGTCAGGGAAGCCCCTCAGCCAAAGACATGATAGCTGGCCAGCATTTCAGGGTAGCAAACTCTCTTGTCTCCACCCCTTTCTCTTTTGTCCTCACTCACAAGCTCCACCTGCACTAAAAAATAATCACTGCCCCCACCTGCCAGCACTACTGCCCCTGCCCAGGGATGGGACAATGATCTCCCAGGTGAGATGTTGCTATTTAAAAGGAGACTTGGTGCAAAGCAGTGGTGCTTCTTATGGTGGCATTTTAGGCACTGGGACAATGTATAGTGGCATTTTAGGCACTAATTATGTGAGGATCAAATTATTCAGTGCCTGAAAGCAGGAAACTAACGAGGGGTAATGTGGTGTTTTGAATCCCTTCCGCAAGCTGTGGTGGCCCAGTGGTATGGAGGTGGGAAGGGCATGAAGGAGGAAACAAACACTTTTTGAGCACCTACTATGTGCTTTACCCATATGTCCCATGAAATCCACTACCATGGGGCACAGGCATTATTTACACCTGGATTTAAACCCTGGTCACTTGGATTCCACAGCCCATGTTCTCAGGCGCTGGCCCCTGGTTGATCCTTAGAAAACCAATCTTTACATGGCAAACAAGCCCCTGATTCCTCACCAGCTGCTAATCACCTTCTTGCAAACCCACACCCCTGCTCTATTGCCCACCTACCTCGGTCTCCTCACTTGCCTTGGTGCCTAGAGTTACCCCATGAATGTTTCCTACCCTTCGGATCAGAACTGCCCTCCTGTGGATGCTCTGTGACCATCCAGGTCTTCCTGTGAGGGGCCACAATCAGCACCACGCCCTCCAAGAAGGGAGCTTTTCAGGCAGGACAAGGGATGGGGCACAGACAGGAAAGAGGAGCACTGATTTCTTTTGCAGGCTCTGTCTTCGTGCCCCAGCCCCTACCCTTCCTACTTCTGTAAATGCATTGATTATCTAGAGCCCACTCCCCAAGCCCAGAGTCTGGGAGAAGATTCGGGGGGTGGGTTTGTTTGTCCTAATTTACCAAGTCCCCCTGGCTCCTTGGTCTTGTCACCATGGAAACCTTGCGAGGTCACCAGTATCATTAAAATAGAGGAAAAAAAAATCTCTCTCCCAAAGTCAGTGCCCACTTGGTTCCAGTGGCTTTTGTGCAGGAGTGAGGAGGATAGCACGGTGGAGGGGGGGAGACCTAGCCCCATCCTCAGGGATAGATTAACCCCTGATGTCCAGGGTGCTGGCTGCTTAGACATAAGTCCTCCGCCTCCCAGAAGTTTTTCAGGTGTCCTTTCCAGGGAAGAGCGAATCCGGCAGCTTTGAGCACATGCCCAGTGGGCTTCACACTACACCTGGAGAAGTGGGAAAGGGCTCTTCCCAGGCAGTGCTACTGAGTAAATGCTCATCTAGCAGACTTAGGGAGCTGCTGTTGGGGAAGAGAGAGGAAGCCAGAATTCTGGACCACTGTTTTAGACCCTTCTCTCTCTCAAGGTGAGAGTGGGATTGCCGGTTGGGGCTGACACAGGACTGGAGGGGGGCAGGGGTCCATGGGTTCTAAGGTAGGATCAGGTGCTGCTCCCCTTCACGCCGTCTTCCTCCGCTCTGCCAGTGGACCTCAGATGCTTGCTTGCACTCGAGAGGGCCCAGGCCACCTGCTGCTCCCCTTTGAGGCCAGCACTGGGGCCGACAGCCCCAGCCTCACACTCTCCTCTGCAGGCCTACTCTGTCCTGCAGGCTACTCACCTTCAGCCCATCTGCCTCTCAGGATTCAGAAAATCTCTCCATGCTGCCCTCCTGGAGTCCAGATTCCTCCCACCGCCTTCAAGACTCTTCCCAGCACCCACCACCACTGATTTGCTCTTCCACTACCCCCTCTGGCCAGTGGGTCTCCTTGCTGTTCTAGGCACTAGACTCATGCTGCTTCCTTTATTCACATTGTTTCCCATCCCTAAGAAAACCTCTCCCTCCCTTTGTACCCATTTAATCCTATATTACATTCTTTATCATCACTTACACCATTTTCACCTTCGTATTTCCATAGCACCCAGCACTACCATCAGGAACTTCTCCAAGACTCCGCCATCACTGCCCTCACCACCACCATCACCACTGGGCTCACTTCACCACCAACACTGCTCTCAGCACCACTGAACTACCACTCCCTTTCTATCATCCGCTCTGCCTCTCACCACCATCCTCACACCTCACCACTTACCACCACTGCCCCAGTGTCAGTGCCACCACCACCATCTCCATCATCGACGCTGCACTCACCATCACCACCACTGTCACCATCGCCATTCTCAGCATCAGCAAAATCATCACCACCACTAACATCGTCACCACTACTACCAGCATAACTGCCATCCCACTGTCAGTACCACCACCACCATCTCCATCATTGACATTGTACTCACCATCCCCACCACTGTCACCTGTCACTGCACCACATGACCACTCATCATTATCATCACTACAACTGTACTCATCACCTTCACCATCATTTGAAGGGAAATAATATCTCCCTTCACAAAAATCAATCAATCAATTTCAAATCCTTCAATGGAGGCCTTAGAAGATTCCATATAGGGAAGGGCAGCTGGATCCCATAGCCCCCATTCTTGCTCCCTGAGATTCTTCATCCTTTTGGGAATCTCTCACCAGTTGCCATTGTTGCCACCAAAGTGGCCACAGAGACCCTTTCTTTAATACCTCAGGGTATAACTGAGACAAACCATATCATTTATAGTAAGTAGGACAATAATACAAGCTGTTGAGAGTATAAATTGGCACAAACCTTCTGAAAAGTAATTTAACAATGACAAAGCCTTTGGGAAGTGCATTTAAGGAAATTTTACTTCGGGACGTCCCTGGTGGCGCAGTGGTTAAGAATCCGCCTACCAGTGCAGGGGACACCGGTTCGATCCCTGGTCCAGGAAGATCCCACCTGCCATGGAGCAACTAAGCCCATGCACCACAACTACTGAGCCTGCGCTCTAGAGCCCGCGAGCCACAACTACTGAAGCCCGCGTGCCTAGAGCCCATGCTCCGCAGCGAGAGAAGCCACTGCAGTGAGAAGTTCATGCACCGCAATGAAGAGTAGCCCCTGCTCGCTGCAACTAGAGAAAGCCTGCACGCAGCAACGAAGACCCAATGCAGCCAAAAAAATTTTTTAATAAAATAAATAAATAATAAATAAATAAAATTTTACTCTAAGAATCTATCCTAAGGAAATAATTAGAAAAATGTGCAAGGATGATGTGTGGGTGTTATAATAGCAAAAACTGGAAAACAGCCTAAATGCATAGCAAAAAAAGAGATGGTTTAAAGAAACCGTATAGACTAATAAGCAGCCATTAAAACAGAAAATATAGATATATCTGTTGACATAAAAATTTGCTGACTCTATATTGTTAATGAACAAAAGCAGGTTTCTTATCAGCATTTGTAGAATAACCCTCAGTCCTAAAAAGATACATGTATTCATGAAACAAGGTGAAAATATTTTATCTTAAAAGCTGGCACCAAAATTCTTCTTAGACAGGAAACTGTCTCTGTTTGGAAAAAAATACTTGAGGCAACTGTTTCGACAAATGATGATAGCAGACCACTCAGCGTGAGACAAGGAGATGAATTCATTTGCTCCTGAGGAAGATGGCAGAGAGAGGTGCATTGATCCAGGAAGAAGGGAGAGAGACAGGGAAGCCAGCACGGAGGAGAGAGGCTGAGATGGAGGACACGTGCCGGGAAACTCCCTGGTGGTGTGGGGGAGTGGAGGAAGGCTTTATTTATTTATTTATTTATTTTATTTATTTATACTTGGCTGTGTTGGGTCTTCGTTGCTGCGCGTGGGCTTTCTCTAGTTGCGGCAAGCGGGGGCTACTCTTCATGGTGGTGCGCGGGCTTCTCATTGCGGTGGCTTCTCTTGTTGCGGAGTACGGGCTCTAGGCGCACGGGCTTCAGTAGTAGTGGTGCATGGGCTCAGTAGTTGTGGCTCGCGGGCTCTAGAGCGCAGGCTCAGTAGTTGTGGAGCACGGGCATAGCTGCTCCGCAACATGTGGGATCTTCCCGGACCAGGGCTCAAACCCGTGTCCCCTGCATTGGCAGGCGGATTCTTAACCACTGCGCCAACAGGGAAGCCCTGGAGGAAGCCTTTAAGAGCTGGGATCCCTGCCCTTTGCCTGTGGGCTGCAGTATGGGCCATTTCTTCTTCTCCCCCACACCAAATATTTAGTCAAGACTTCTAAGTGCTCAGAGTTTCTGAATGGAATTGAAGAAGGGGCCGAGTTTCAGGTCTGATCTACCCCAAAGTGATCATACACCCAAAGTAAATTATGGGTGGTATATGTATTTTTTAGTTTGGTTTATTTGCATTTTCTGATTTCTACAGTCAACATTAAAGAAAAAAAAAAGCACATTTCAGAAACCACACATTGGGAATACACCACAGAGTCAGATGGAACGAGATCACCTGGGTTATAAACTACAGCCTACACCCTCCCACCACAGACCCCGAGCTGCCTTCACACTGCGGGCACATTCTTGACACCCCCACTCAGGAACAACCATCCAGAGGTCTCAGCACCTTGAATCCTGGTCCCATGACAGTAACCTTCTGGGGAGACACAGGGAAGCCCCACTCCAATGCCTAAGACCCATCTTCTCATGCTGGTCTCTGTTCAGAGGACACACATCTTCCTGCAGGGTTAACAGTAGAAATGATTTCCCTTTTCAGGGTTTGTCCTGCCACTCACAAGGACTTCGACGTGTGAGTTTTCATGAGATCTTAAGACAACACAGCAATTCCAACAATGATACGAAAAGATGCACACACGCGATAGCAGGGTGGTCGTCTGGTTTGGTACATGACCACCACCACTGTCATTGTCACCTTCACCACCACCACCACCATAACCTCCAGCCTCCTTTGTATCCGAGCAGTGTACACTCATCCAGTTCTGCCTACAATGAGCGTTAGCTTGAGGTGAGTCTGAAAGGACACAAGAAGAAAGTGGGGAAAGTCCATTTTGTCCCCACTTCCTGACATGTCCCTGATCCTCACAAAACCTGTGCAGTTCACTCACTTGGTATTCAATGGAATAATGTAGCTGGTAATGAATTTGTTTTACATTCAGTTGGATAACACTGTTAGTTATGAATTTATAATTTGCACAGGGATAAGGCATTTTTTTCTTCGAGGCGTCAGAGAAGCTGTTGCTTACAAACTTGTAATTTGCCACAGCAAATCCATCTGTAAATGACACTATTGCAAGCTGCAAATCTCCCAGGCACAAGGAATACAGCCTTAGAATTAAACTGTGTGTTTGACAAGAACCTGCTGTTCTGTCCTACCCCAGCCTGGTTGGCCCCTCCCTTCCTCCTGGGTTCAGCCTCAGCTTTGCCCACACAGCCCTCATTCCCCAGCAGCCCAGCACCAAGCCCCTGCTGCTCTCCTTGCCCATCCAGAACGGGGTCAATAGCCAAGTCAAGGCTGCATAACTCTCTTGGGGAGACTGCAGAGCGGCTCAGCCAGCACGGTCATATCTGGGTCTGGAATGAACATGGAACCCCACTGTCCACCTCTCCTAACTCTCTCTGGGCCTTTGTTTCCCCATTGTTGCTGGGACCCCAATCCCCTTCGAAGGGTTTCCCCCAGATTTATCAGCCAGAGTGTGGATAAGCAGTCTGAGTCTGCTCAGGAAAGTGCCCCCTTAACCAGGATTGAGTCCAGAAAAGGGAAGAGAAGAGGGTGGATGAGGAACTGACCCAAGGATCCAAAGGGAAGAATTATGTGGGAGCCAGTGATGTGGGATGGCTTAGCCCACAGGCTATATGTGGCCAAACCTCTTCGCCTCAACTATTTCTAGGCTCTTTTTCTTGTATTTTACACTTTTTGTCTTATTTCCTTTTGTGCTTCCCTCAATTATTGGCTCATTTATTCTTTTATTTTTAGTAAAAGTTTCTTTTAAATGTTTAGGTTTCTTTAACTTAGGATGAAAATGAAAAGGAGGCTCAATCCATAGCTGAGCTGAAGAATGAAACTGGTGCTTGGCAGAAAGGCAGAGCTAGAAAAGAATTTGGGGGACTCATCAACAGAGAGTCAAACCCACAAGTGTACACAGTACTCCATCCCCACCACATGCCAGATGCTGAGCGAGAAGGCAGGGTCACAGGAACACGTAAGACAGCATGGCCTCTGCTTCAGAGGCTTAGCAGGGAGAAGGGTCATTGCACAAGCAGCTAGGATAAGATGTGATCACTGCTTGGATAAAAGGAATGTGTGTATGTGTTTTGGGCCCCATGGCAGAGGCACCAAAACTAGTCTAAAAGGGTTTAAGATGAGACCTGCTACTGATAAGCTGTGTGACCTCAAGCAAGTTGCTTAACCACCCTGAACTTCCTCAGTTAGTATTTGCTGAGCATTTGTATTATAGTCAATAACATTCCCTATGTTCTACTAGGGAATGCAGGTATGACATAATTACAAATAACAGGGGGTATGGGCTAATTTGAGGAAAGGTTCTGGGAAGGCTTTCCTGAGGAGTAAAATTTCAGCCAGGGACTAGAGGGTAAGCAGGAGTTAGCTGGGTGGAGAAGGGGTAAGAGCACCCCCAGGGTACAGGGAACAGCATGTGTGAAAGTCCAGAGGCACTGTGCGTCCAAGACACTGAAAGGAGGTCAGTGTAACTGAAGGGAAGAGAGTAATGGGAGGTGGGGAGAGAGGGGAGCTGAGAGCTACTGGCCAGACCACCCAGGGACTTGCTGATGTAGTGAGAATTTGGACTTTGGGAAAATGTGAAACACGTGAGGGATTTTAAGCCGGGGAATGATATGTCAGACTCAAAGTTTTTTAAGATCCTTGTGGCTGCTGTGCAGCGAATACCTTAGAGAGGACCAGAGAGCACGTGGTAGAAGGTGGATTTCATTGTCTGATGGAAAGATGATGGATGACGGTGCTTCAGACAAAGAGGGTAGCAGCAGAGAATATTCAGATATCAGAAAATATTCAGGAGGCAGAATGAGAAAATAGAGGTGGATTCGACGTGGAGAGTGAGGAGAAGGTATGAAGGATAATTCCCAGAGTTTCTGTAAGGAGAGCTAAGATAGTGGACACAGGGGGAAGAATTGTTTAGGAAATATCCCGAGTTCAGTTTTGAATTTGATGGCCAACTGATGGCCCAGGAGCCAGGAGGATCTACAAGTCTGGAACTTGGAGAGAATCGAGCTGGAGATGCTTATTTGGAATGGGAGCTATACAGGTGGTAACTGCAACCACAAGAGGGGGGTACGACAGAGTGGGAAGAGACAGGGGTGAGAATGAAAAGGACACAGAACTGAGCCCTGAGCAACTCCAGTGTTCAAAGACAGGCAGGGTGGAAAGCAGGCAGAGGAAGCTGAGGGCTAGCGGTGAAAATGCAGCCAGCAGAGATCCAGGAAGGCACGGCGTCCCTGCAGCCCAGGGAAGAGAAAAGAGGTTGTGACTGAACCAATGCAGTGGGAAGACAAGTCAGATCCAGCTTGCGGACTGAGCATCTTGGAGGTCACTGGTGACCTCCGCATTTAAAGTTTTGTTAGGGGAATAGTGGAGGTAGACTCCAGAATGCAAAGGGAGGAGGAATGAGTGAGAGCTACAGGACGACAGGCAGGGAATGGGGGCAACTCTTGGGGCCAGTCTGGCTGTGAAAGAGAAGAGATGAGACAGCACCTGGAGAGGGAAGTGGGATCTTACTTTTAAGACGGGAGAGTTTAGAGAGCAAGTTCAAATACTGATGGAAAGGAACCGGAGGGTGGGGGGGGATTGACCTGACCAGAGAGTGAAGAGTAAAGGATAAAGGCCAGCATAAGAACCCCCAGAAGGCAGGAGGGGTGCTAACACCACCGTTCTCTCATGCTGTTGGCAGACCAATTGGGGATTTCTGTGTGAAAGTACTCTGAAAAATACCATTTTCCTGGAATACTCCAACATCCCATTTTTAGAAGAGGAAGAAGAGGCACAGAGAGGGTATGTGATTGGTCTAAGTCACACAGTAGGGCGCGGCTTACGGGTCTTTCCTGAGGAGAGCAGGATGGAGTGTTAGAGGTTCAGGGGGGGTGTGTGAAGGCTCAGCATGTGTGTTGGGGGGCCGCCTGAGCTGTGTGCCATGCCCCTTCTCTCCAGCTTTTCCCATCTCAGGTCACCTTAAAATATTTTGTTTAATAAAAATGTAAAACAACTAAGTACTTTAGAGATTTAAATTCGAAAGCGTACCTTGAGAACTGACTATAGCAGACTCTGCTGGACACCAAGGGCACGGAGGTGTCTGCTCTCCAGTAGTTCATGGTCTAGTGGGAGGGAGTCAGGCTCACAATGACAAAGTAATGTGGCAAGTGCTGGACTTGCTGGGGATGAGGGCTCTTTGGTGGCACAGAGGGGGGGACCTCACACTCTGGAGAATATTTCAGGAGGGAGTAGAAGTTGGCCTGGAGGAGAAGGGTGAGAAAGGAAGCATTCCAGGCAAAGAGGAGAGGAAGTGTAAGGAGGGTAGTGAGGCAAATGCCGCAAGTAGCTCAGCCTGGCAGAAGCATCAGGAGCAAGAGGTGATAGAGAGGAGCTTGGAGAGACAGACAAGGGCAAGCTCGTGAAAAGATGTGAATGCCAAACTAAGGGGACCGGACTCGCCTTGTAGGGATGAGGAGCCATGGAGGGTCATAAACAGGTAGATCCAAAAGCCAGTACCAGCAACAGTGGACTCTGCAGGGTAAGTCTAAGGGTTGGCATATCCATTCGTTGGCCGTCAGCTGATGCAGGGGCCCATGGGTGCAAGAAAGGACCTGGTCATCCGTAGAGAGACAAAGAAACCCGTCTACGTGAGGGTAGAATCCACAGGACTTAGTGACTAACTGGATGTGGGAGAGTGACAGTCTACGGTGATCTCAACTCTCTGGCTTGCATGGGGCGGGTGGAGGGTGGTGTCGTTCTCTGAGATGGGAAAGATAAAAGGGGACACATTCTGGGGGAAAAACAATGGGTTCTGACTTGGGCGCACTGAGTTTGAGGTGCATGCAGGACGGCCTCATGGAAATGTCCAATGGGCAGTTGGCAATATGAGCTGAAGGTTTGGAAAGGTCTCACATGGAAATAGCAAACTGGAAGGCAAGAACTTCTAGGGAGTGTGAAAGAGCTCCCTTGGCGAAGGTGTATGGAGTGAGAAGAGAGCCTGAGGATCCCACGGATCACCAACGCTTAAGAGACCAGAGGGAGAAGACACTAAGCCAACTGAGAAGCAGGCCTCGGAGAAGTAGGAAGAGAATCTGGAGAAATGAGACATGATGCCATGGAGGAGAGGGTGCCGGGAAGTAGGACAAGCCCCCATAGGGTCGAGTACCACGAAGCCATCGCCTTTGGCAGAGGAGGGAAAGTGTCCGCTGGTCTTAGCAAGATCAGGGTCTTGCTCGGTGAGGGTGATTTCAGCCATGCAATGCCAACCGCCACCAGGTTACAAGGTTTGAGGGTGATGAGGCGTGAGGAAGAGGAAGCAGCCAGTGTAGAAAGCTCTGAGAACCTTTCCTGAGCTGAGGAGATTACGGTGGGCAGGATGATGATAGAAATGTCCCCAGACGTGGCTTCCCCAATGTGAGCCCCACCATTATCCAGACACAGAAGGACATATGACACCTAGTTGTTCTGAAATGGCCTTTCCTGGGAGACTCAGATACGGACTCTCCTTGACTTGGGGACTTCCTCATGAAAAGTTTGTCTATAGAGTTATACACTCATCCCACCTTTGTGTTCAGAAAATTTCCTGAAGCCACAGATATCAATAATAATAGCTAATTTTTATTGAACACCTACTAAGCCCTGTGCTGAACATGGTACATGGACTGCTTTATTTAGTGTTCAAGACAACTCTCAGGAAGGGATTTACAGAGAAGGGAAACTGAGGCTTGGAATATTTGGTGAGTCACACGGTTAGCGGAAAAGCTAGCTTATGAGCCAGATCCTTCCAACTCCACTGCCTAAGTGCTAGCTGCTCTATTACCTCTGTCTTCTCTCTCTCTCAAGCCTGAACACACTCACTCTGGCCCTGGCACAGCCTCCCTCGTGCCAGGACCCACTCCTTCTGAGAATCCAGCTTACAGATTGAGTCTTTGTTCCCTCCTGAGCTGCATGCCAATCTCAGCCCCGCCCAATCCACCACAATCGAGTGCAGGCTAATAAAAACAGCTACTAGCTCCTGCCTCCCCTACCCTCACCTTGGGGACTATGTTTGGTGCTTCTTGTTCCTTATCTCATTCCATCCTCAAGGCAACCCTGTGCAGTCACTATTATTTTGCCTATTTTACAGATAAGGAACCTCAAATTCAGAGAGGGCAAGTAACTTGCCCAAGATCACACAGCTAGTGAATGGCAGAGCTGGGACACAAATCCAAGCCTGCCTGATGCAGTATCCTCCCAAATACCCTACCTCCCTTCCATGGCCACAGGGCAGCAGCTCCCAACCCTCTAGCTTCAGGAACTTTGGACATCCCACCCCATCTGGGAACCCAATCATTTAGTCAATCATCTATTCATTTAGTATTCTCTGAGTGTATTTGTCAGGCTCCTATTTGTTGCATGAGACAAGAACCCAACCAAACAAGCTGGAGCAATAAAGGAATGTATTGGCTCTTACAGATGGATAGGATGTTATTGCAGCTCCCAGGACTAAAAGAAGGACTGCAGGAACAAAGGCCATGAGAGCCCAAATTGAGACTCTCAGCAATGCTGCTATCATGCTCTCTAAATTCCCCTCCCCTCTGTTGCCTTGCCTGGGTCCAACTTTTAGTGGGAAAGATGACTTGTTTGCAGCCTTGGGACTACAGCATCAAGCTTTGTGTCCCAGTGGAAAGAAGGCTTCCTTCTCCGCATCCACATATCAATCCCAGGGAAAGAGTCTGATTGGCCCTTCTTGGGAATGTGCTCACCCCTTGGGCCAATCACTGGTGCTGGAAAATGGGGTTCTGTGATTGGTGAAGTCTGGGTCACATGCCTACCTGCTGGCAATGGGATAGGGATGGGTGGGAACAGTGGGCACTTTAACAGACAGCCCACCAGGACTATGTGACAACAGGGAGGAATTTCCCAAAGGAAAGGGATGCATGAAGTGGGATGATGGAAAACAGGCCAAAGTAAAAGTCACTACCTGTCACAGTCCACTCCACTCCACTGGTCCATGTGAGAGACAAGGGCAGACACCATCCTGGGAGTTCACAGCCTCACAAGGAAATAAGGCTTACAGACACAAAGCCGTTAAAAAGAGTCTATAGCAGCTACCATCTATGGAGTACCTACCAGGTCCCAGGCATTGGGCCAAGTACTTCCATGTGCTCACAATGACCCTGGAAAGTAGGTACTATTATCATCTCTATTTTTCTGAGTCCAAGAGACAGTAGAAAACAACTTTTTTTTTTCCTTTTTGGCAAAACAGCCAAAACAGGAAAAAATAAAAATGTTTATGGGCTCCTTATCCCTGTTCAGAGAGGTTAAGTGACTTGCCCAAGGTCACACAGCTAGCACATTAAATGAATACCCTGGGAAACATTTGGTTAAGGTCCAAAAGAGTACTTCTGTTCCTCCCTATTGACTGAAGGGCTAGGGAAAGCTGTCTGGAGGTGGAGGGTAGATCTAAGCAGAGATCTGAAGGATGGGATATCTGGGCAGGTGGCCAGGGAGGCTGGGGGGAAGGGAGAATGGGTCAATCTGTGAATACTAAGGAAGGTGAGCCCGAGTACCCCCTCTCCCTGTGGCAGCCTTTGAGGATTTACAGACAGACCCCTTCTCCTGAGACTCCTCTTCTCCAGCCTTCCCTGACCAGCCTAACTCTTCTTCACAGGACATACACACCAGTCCTCCCTTTCCCCACACATACCTCCTCCATTGTGGCTGCCCTCCTGTGGACATACCCAGTGAAATGGGGTCCTAGACATAGTTTGATCCACACAGAGGACAGAAGAAATGTCACCTCTCTTCTTCTAAACACCATACTTCTATTAACACAACCCGAGATCAATTAGGTATTAAGTAGTCACATCCCATCCTTTCAAACTGAGTTCACTGTCTCCTAACACTCCCAAGTTGAAATATATCTCCCCCATCCTGGACGTGGGCAGATGGTTCCATGGACCTAAGATAAGAAACTCATTTTGTTTTCTCAGGCACAGTCCATTTTTTATTTTGGCAATCTACTAACATCATAGCTTCCGTGAAAGTGATTGGTGGGACTGTATGATTCCACTTATATGAGGTATCTAAACTGGTCAAACTCATAGAGACAAAAAGTAGAATGGTACTAGTTGCCAGGGGGTGGGGGGAGGGGGATGGAGAGTAATGTTTCATGGGCACAGAATTTCAGTTTTGCAAGATGAAAAGAGTTCTGGAGATGGATGGTGGTGATGGTTGCCTAACATGAATGCACTTAATGCCACTGAACTGTACACTAGGAGAACAAGTGAAACCGTTAGTACCCATGACACATCACCATCCCTGAAATTCAAGCCCCCTGTGGGTCAACCTCAAACCACCATCCAGCCCCACCTCCCTTGACCCTTCATCTGCCTCTAGTTCAAGATCTTTACTCCCTTGTCATCTGAACTTTTGACAATGTCACCTATACTCACTAATTCCTATTTCTCACCAACCACTCAGCCCTCAGTGCCCAACAACCTGCCTCCTCCCACTTTCTCCCCACCAAAAAAAAACCCCAAAACCAAAAAAAACAAAAAACAAAAAACCCTGCCCCTGCCACACCACCACTGGCTTCCTAATACCAGGACAATAGATACTTTCCATTCCTTCTCTCACAGCTGCTCTCTGCAGCCTTTGACACTGTGGAGCACTTGCTTCCTCCAAATCCTCTCCTCCTGAGTCTGCATGATGCCCACTCTCCTGGTTCTTCTACTTCCCTGACCACTCCAGCTCCATCTTTCTCAGGGACTATTTTCCAAGGCTCCAGCCTGACCTACTGCTTTTGTTACTGGTCTACACAGACTTCCTGGTTAATTTCAGCCCCCTCTAATGATGATTAAAAATATATATATATGCCTCTCAAGCCCAGGCATAGATCGTATACTCAACTGTGTTCAGAATATCTCCTCCTGTCCCAGATTAGATGCCTCATCTTCACCCCAGACCTGTTCTTCTAACTCAGTGGGTAGCACAACCATCTACCTAGTCTCTCAAGCTATAAGCAGAGGCATCCTGGACTCCTACTCCCTCTCCAAGTTCAACCAGTCTCCAAGTCCTCCCATGTTCTACTAAATTATTTCTCAAAACATTGCCTCCTCTCCATCCCTACTGCCATGCAGGCCCCTCCTCTCTCAGCTCAATTCTTGTAATAGCCTCCTAACTGGTCTCCTGCCAGTGTCCTTGCCCCCAGATCCATCATCCTCAAAGCCCCAGAGGGATCTCCTGAGAGGTGAGCAGGACCGGGTTCCTCCCTAACACCATAGCTTCCCTCTACCTCAGGATAAAATCCAAACTTCTAACCATGGCCTCTGGGTCTCTCAGGATCTGGTCTTCCTCAAATCCACTTTCCACAGATCTGTCAAAATGGTTATCTCTAAAAGGCCACAGTTGGTTCAACCCCCCGCTCCCCCTCACTTCTGCTTCTGAGCCTCTGCTCTCACCCTCCTCCCTGCCTGGAATGCTCACCGACATGTCCCCCACACTGACAGTCACCTGGGTAACTCCTACTTCTCCTTTGAGATTCAGCTCAGGGCTTGTCTCAAGGAGAGCTTGCCAGCCCCTGGCCTGGGTTGCTCCCACCCTCCCCCTCCCCTACCATTGCTTCTGGAACTTGCCTTTGCCCTGCATTTACCGCCCCTGAGTTTACTCAGGAGTGTCCTCACAAGCTGTGAGCTTCCTGAAGTGTTGCTTTTCCTTCTTGAGACGCCAGAGTCTAGCGTGGGGTCTGGTACACGGAAGGTGCTGAATAAATGTTGAGTAAATGGATGAATAACTGAACAAAGTGACCTGTGTCTAATGCATTCCTGTCATCTGCAGAATCTCCAACTCCAGCCCCATCCAGCCCAGAGCCTGGCACACAGTAGGTGCTCAGTAAAGGCTGTCAGTATTCTATTTTCTTAATGAATCTGACTTCAGGCAACGTCTGGGAGTAGTTTGAGGTATGATGGGGGAAGGGGGAGGGCCTGGATGCGGGAAATTTAGCCAAAAGGGAAGCCCGGGGCGCACCGCAGTGGGGGAAGGGGCTTTTGGAAAGGTAGGAAGGAACTGAGTAAGCCCCTAACCCGCTGCCCCTCCGCGCCCCGAGGTCAGCAGGAGTGCGCCCGGGTGAGCCCGCCTCCAGCCCCGCAAGCGCTGGACGTTTCCCAGTCCCCGGGGTGGCGAGACCCCCCGGCTCGCGCGGTCGGTGCTCGGCGCTGGGAGGCGTGTGTGTCGCTTTAAAAGCTCCCTCCCGGCGCGCGGGGCCGGCCCCTTCCCTGACAGCGCCGAGGCGAGAGGAGCCGAGCAAGCTGGGCGGCCTTTGAGGGAGCTAGCGCCCGCCCGGGCGGCCAGTCCGGCGGGGGGCGGTGGGGCGGGCCGGGGGCGGCCGGGGCGCGGGCGGCGCGGCGCTCGGGAAGCGGGCCCAGGCCCGTGGAGCCCGGCGGGGCAGGGCGGGGCGAGGCGGCCGAGGGAGGCCCAGCCCGACCCGGCGCCCGGTGGCCCCACCGGCACAACCGGGCGCCCGGGGGCTGGCCAGGCTGCTGGCCGAGGGCCAGCGGGCGGGAGGCGGCGGAGCGGAGCGGAGCGGAGGCTGCGAGCCCCGTGCGCCCCGGCCCGCCGGGCCCGCCGCGCGCTCCCTCCCCTCGTCTCTCCTCGCCTCGCCTCCTCCTCTTGCTCTTCTCGCCTCCTCTCCTCCGCCCGGCGCCGCTCCCGCCCGCGCCCGGCCGCCAGACCCAGCCCGGCCTGGGCCCCTGCCCCGCGCTCCCTCGGCCCGGCCCGGCGGGGACCTGGTCCCCGCGGCCAACACCGCCCCTCCCCCCGGGGCCCGGCGATTCCGGACCTTTCCGACCGTGGACTGAGCCGCGGGAGCGTTGTCGCCCCCGGAGGACCCCGGGGCTAGGCTGAGCAGACCCTCGCGGCCGCTCCGGACGCCGCAGGTGCCGGAGCGCGGTCATTCGGGGTCCGGGCTGAGCGCGCCCCGGGCGCCCACGGGTGCCAGCTCACTCCGGGCAGGGCAGGGCAGACCCCGGCGGAGCCCGGAGCCGGCCGATCTGGACTGGACAGAGCGAATTCAGGACGGTGCCGAGCCCCGGGAATGCCGGGCGTGGGCTGAAGGGATCCCGGCGCCCTCCGATCCCTCAGACTTTGGCTTGCGTGCTGGGACCGGACCGGCGTCGCCTCGGTCGCCCTGTGCCCGGTTCACCTGTGGCCTCAGAGCCCCGGACCCGCCGGACCCTTGCTCATTCCCCACCAGAGCCCGGCGGGGGTTGGGAGAGATTTTTCCTGGCCTCTTCTTTGGAGCGTGGAGGCCCCGCCCCCTCCCACCGTCCAGATGTCTCCAGTGGCGGCTCTGAGGACCTCCTTGAGGCCAAGGGCCGAAGGGTCCAGAGAGAGAAGCCCGCCCTAGGGAGCCTTGGGGGCCCCCCAACCTCGCCTTGGGACTTGGCCCCCGACGCTGCGCGGAAGGAAGGCCGGTGCCCCCACTGCCCCCCTTGGTGAGTCCGGGAGCGGAGCGGGGGTTCTCACGGAAGGCGGGGCAGGGGAAGGGAAGGTCCAGCCGGGAACGAGGGCACCCCGGGGGCACTGGGAGGGAGGATGGATGTCTGGAGAGGCCCTCCAGTGAACCAGCGGGGCCAGGCCTGACTGGGGTGGGGGGGGGGGCGTTGGGGAGAGCCAGGGCAGGGTGCCCCATCGCAGGCTGAGGACTTCAGCTTCTAAAGCAGGGGCTTCTGTTTTCCCTTTAGTGGAGGGGCTGTGCTATAGAGCATCTGCCTCCATCATCCCTCCCTACAAAAAAATAAATAAATAAAACCAAATCCCCAGCGAGGAAAGGTGCAGGCTGGGGTGAGGAGGAAGGCAGCGGCATCGCCGGCGGGTGCTGCAACCTGGGAGGGCTGACGCCAGGCTCGCTCTCTCTGCAGGGGGCTGCCCTCCTCCAATCCAGCTCCCTTCCCAGAGCCACCCACATCTGGAGCCCCCTTCACATCTGGAAGACCCCAGCCACCATCCCTCTGCAGGTGTCAGGTGCATCTCGAGACCTCTGCCTTTGCAATTTCCTAGGAGTTGTGAGGGGATTACTGCTGCCTTCCGCCCATCCCAAGGGCATCTCTTACCCTTAGCCCCTGCAGAGTCATCCCCCTGCCTCTGTGTCCAGCTCAGCATACCCACAGGCACTTCAAGTCCTAGAGGCCACTCCTGAGACCCAAGGCCCCTCCCCCTGCTCTCCTGTGTCCTCACCTTGACCCCCTTGGTCAGACTCTGTCTCCCTCTGGGTGTCCCATTCCCCACCCAGAGGTAGAGGAGGCGGGGTGGCAGGGGGCAGGGGCTGGGTGAGGGCCACCCAGGGCCAGGGTGGGCTAGGGGGCCGTTAAGATGTGGAGCTCTGCCCGGCTGAGGGGGGCTCCGTGGAGGCAGACGCAGCGTGTGCCCGGCTGGGGGGAGTATGGGCAGGCCTGCGGCCACGTGGTAAAGGATGAACATTCGGGGCACCCCGGACCTCGGGCAGCCCAGTGACGACCCCAGCAGTGGTGGCGAGCGGGAGCGGATTCGACAGCGCATGAAGATGGTCATTGGGCAGCTGGAGGACATACTGCGGGAGCTCAAGGAGGTGGCCAAGGAGCTAAGGGAGGTAAGTAAGGGGCCAGGCAGCCCCTAGACCGGTTTTCCTGGGCCTGGCCCAGGAAACGTACTCACATGTATGTGTTTAAGTGTGTGTGTGTGTGTGTGTGTGTGTGTGCGCTCAAAGCTGTGCGCACCTGGGTCACTCTGCTGGGTACTTCCTTCTCCTTGTTCTTCTTTCCCCAAATCTGCTTCGCTGATGATCTCACTGTACCCCAGGGCTGGAGGGGCCTCAGTGATCCTGAGACTGCTTGGGCAGCATGTTGTGAGCCCATGGTTCAGAGCTGCAAGGTGGCCAGTAAGGACTGAATCCCACAACATCCTCTTAGTGGAAGACATTCTTCTGGGACCCAAGCTGACCTTTGACCCCACCATCTGCCTCCCAGACTCTGACTGGCTTATAAGTGGCCCTGGGAGAGTGTGGATGGCTCTACTGAGGCAGTCCCTGCTGCTCAAGGCCCAGCTCAGAGCATTCCCCAGAGATCACACAGATACTTAGAACCCTTGATCCTGGAAAAATTAAAGCCAGCTATGTCTTCCCTGCCCTGGGGTGGGAATGGGTCTAGGGTGCTGCTAGTGGGTATCAGCACATTGGCAGGGGCAGGAATCTCCTCTGAAGGGATGCATCCCCATCCCACAGTTCTGAATGTTTTTTGCCAAGGCTGAAAAGTCAGCGAGAGATCCTGGGATATGTGTCCCTCTCTGTCTCTCTAAGCGGAGCCCGGTTTAATTACTGCTTCCCACATCACCAGGGTAATGAGGTACACATGTCCTCAGCCCTGCCCCCTGGGCTGTGTTCGAGCCCAAAATGCATGACCAGCGTTCTGAGCCGCTGGCCTAAATTTGCCTGCTGGGTGCCATTATGCCAGCCAGGTGGGCTTTAGCCAAATTTCAACTCCTTGTAACCAGGGTCCCTGCAGAGATGGCAGGAAGAGTGATTGAACTGGAGTTATGGGCTTGAGCTCTCCCCAGCCAGCTGTGTGGGGAAGATGGGGGCGCTAGGAAGGCTGGGGAAAGGGGGTGATGGTGGACCAAATCCTGACTGGGAAAGTGGCATTCTAGCCTGGCCTGAGAGCCAAGGAGCAGAGGGTGTTGGAAGGGAGTCATGTTCGGAGTAGAGGGGGTTGTGGAAATGCTGGGACAGAAGCAGGGGTTGGGCAGGGCAGCCCCTCTGCCCAGAGGCAGCCTCATGGAGGAGCGTACTAGGAAGTCCTTTCTCAGGAGGTGGGAATGGCTATTGCTGCAGGTAGAGAGAAGTGTGGTGCTTCTTCCCATGGACTGGGCTGGCCATGGTCTGGACTGAACATCTTTGAGAATACAGTTTGGAGGTCAAAGGCCAGATGCCCCTGAGCAACCCCTCCTCTCCCAACCTCATTGGTCCAGAGGACTACAGTCCCCTCTTTGACTCTCCCCACCCCCATCTTATTTCAGATGCTCTGCGGTTCTATCAGGACCATGGGAACTGTCCAAAGTCTCAGTCTCGGGCAGGGGCATGGGACCTATGCCCCAGCAAGCCTGCCCAGAAAGAGCCAGGATTGACTCTAAGCCTGGGAGGCAGCTTCAATAAGCTCAGAGCCTACTCCCAACTGAGCATCTTCCAGGCACCTGCCACCCCTCCCCGAATAACCATCCAGACCTTGAAGGCATCTCACAGGTCATCCAGACCATCCCTGTTTGTTTGCTGTTGAAGAAAATGCGGCCAGAGAGGGATAGGGGCTTGTCCAAGGTCACACAGCCTACCAGTGGCAGAACTAAGCCTAGAACTCAGGTTCCTGCTGCCTACTCTGGGGATTCAGCAGGTGGGCTAATTGATATCTTTGCATTTTGACAGGGGTCTTCTAGAGGTGATAGCTTATGCTCATGCTGTGATGCTCTGAGGAGCACCCTTTAGGGGTGAGGCAGGGAGCTCAGAAGTGCTCGGATTCATTTGCAGATCTTTTACATGTCCCTTCCCAGCACACACACTCACCTACTCCCATGTCTCGAACAGCAGAGCTTCAGATTCCCAGGATTTGCAGCCTAGAGACCTGAGCTAGGACAGGGAGAGATGAGTCCCCTCCCCCCACACACCCTGTAGGCCATGTGCCTCCACCCAAGACTTTGGCAGGTTGCTACGGCAACCAGAGTCTACCCCGTATGCCACTGCCTGCCCGCTGCCAATGGCACCCAGCTGGGAGGGGGCACCAGGCCTCAGAGCTCCCCCATCCCCCAGGCAGGGTCTGGACATGGGGTGATGGGCAGAGGAAGTGTTGTAGAAGGCAGGTGAGGCTCTGGGAAGCCCAGACAGAATAGATGCCATAACTGACTTCCTGTTGGATGGGATTTGTCAGGAATGCGGTTACTGAGTGGGGGGCGCCAAGCTCTGGTTTGGAATAAAGGGTTTCAGTCCCCCTGCTCCCTGGAACCTGCGATCTTGGTCCTCCACGGGGGCCGTAAACCTGGATCTGTCAGGCGCTCCTTCTCAGTAGCTTAGTATGGCATTTTCCCTTGGGGGTGTGGATGGGCCCAAGGTCGAGAGGGTGGCAGACACTTTTCCCTCATCACACCCCACTCCCCGGGCAGTACCAGCTCAGGGCTCACCAATGGGGTTCTCATGCCAGGGGGGCAGAGCACTTGGACGTGAAGACAAGATTCACATGCAAGACTGCTGGGGAGTAGCACAGGATGCTTGATGAAGGAGCAAGGCCAGCAGAGAGGAAGGGCTTAGCTGTGTCCCCTTCTGTCATTCTCCTCTCTCTGCTGCTCCCTTCCCCAGCCCCAGACACCACTGATCATGGCAGGCTCTCCTTACCCTCTTGAGCACACAGCCTGAAGTTCGTAGAAAGACAAGGGACACCAGTGCACTCCCTTCCCAGGCCCCTGAGCCTCAGTCTGCTCATCTCTGTGATGGGGATATGATCATTCTCACCTCAGTGTGATCTTAGGGTTTCATCAGGGTTTGGCATGCAGTACGGGGGCCAACACCTACTCACACCCCTAAAGGATTTGGAGTTTCCTGTCCCATACCTCCCCTACCCTTCCAAACCCCTGCTGTATCTCTGCCATTGGCCTCCCAGGCGATGAGGAACAAGTTTTGTCCCATGAATGGGAAAAGTAGTTTAATGGACTAAGCGAGGTGAGGAATGTAAATGCTTTGAAAGCTAAAATTGTGCTGCAGAGGGATATGACGGTCAATCATTAATTAGCCCTCATCTCTCCTAGGTTCCCCAACACTCCAGAATGCCAGGCCAATCCCAGCAGGCTCTCTAAGCTCCTCAGATTTCTGTGGATCTTAATTTGGAGACACAGCACAGCCTACGGGCTAAGAGCATGGGCTCCACAGCCAGATGTCTCTGGTTCAAATCCAAGATCTGCCCCCTACCTAGCTGTGTGAACTTGGGAAAATTTCTTTACCTTTCTGTGCTTCTGTTTTCCCATGTAAATGAGGATAACAAATTTTACACTCCCCACCCCACCCCCCAGCCCCAGGGTTGTTGTGAGAATTAAATGTGATATTAGATATAAAGTACTTAGCACAGTGATGGGCACAAAACTCACTCCATATCTGTTAGATATTATTAATGAAATATTCTAGCACTGGCCAGCTCCTCACTCCATGTATGGCTTTGTTCTTTTGGAGTCACATCAGCTTCTTAGCCATCATCAGGGAGGTCAAAGCCAGGACCCTGACCTCCTGGCTGGCACCATTTAGTACCTCCTGCAGTAGGCAGTCCCATCCTCTTGCAGCAAGGAAAGGGAATAGAGAGTGACAGTGATATGGGGATATGAAGGGTGTTTCCAATAAGTTGGCTTTTGAACAGAGAACCAAAGGAAGTGAGGGTGGTATTTAGGGGATGAGCCTTCCTGGCAGTGGAAACAGCCTGTGCAAAGATCCTGGGGAAGAAATGGGCTCCGCGTGTTCAGGATCAGCAAGGAAGCCAGTGCAGCTGAAGTGGAGTGAACTAGGAGGAGAAAAGCAGGAAGTCAAAGAGGGAGCAGGGAATCAGGTTACACAGAGCCCTTGCAGGCCACGGTATGGAATTTGGATTTTGTCCTCAGTGAGAATCCCACATGCTCTCCAGGAATCTCCTGGTTGTGTTTCGGGGTGGGAGTCTGCCTCCCCGCTGCTCTCCCTGTTTCCTATCAACTGGGAGCCCCCAAGGCCAGGGATAAGGGGCTTGCCTTTGGCCTCTTGGATGTTGAGCTTACCTTGAGCAGGTTACTTGGCCTCTTCCTCCTTGGTTGCCCCCTCCCCAAGATATCACTCAGCATGGGGGCTCAAAACTGTCTCTTGTGTTGATCGCCGGTGTCTCTCACATCATCACTGACTCTTGGGTAGGACATAACTTAAGGGCACAGTTGCCCACCTAGGTCCGAACACCTCAGGAGGATGGAGGGGTGGGCACAAACATTTCACAGCCAGGGGTGGTGGTGGAGGATCCCCCCACCCAATTTTCATAGGGAGCAGGCCCGGTGGTGATTGTGCGGTCACCTCGGCAAGGCGCTGCGTATGAGGTGGCAAGGAGCTGCGTATGAGGTGGCAAGGAAAGCCAAGGGCCGTTCAGGCATGAGATAAATGTGGCCCAGCCAGGAAGCAGCTGGAGCAGGAGAGGCTGGGGACCACAGAGCTGTGCCAAAGTGGGTCAGCTCCATCACCCGCAGCTCAGCAAGAATTGTGCGGATTTTTTCCTATTATTTTTTTTTTTTCTCACCTTCCTTTCCTCCCTTTTCCCTTTGCGTTCTCCTCCTCCAGACAGATTCAAGAAGCTCCCCGGCCAATTATGCCAACTTGCAGGATGAAAATCATGAATCACGGTCAACTCGCTCCCTGCCACCCCTTCCCCAACTCCACAGCCCTCCAGGAAGACAATAAATAACGTAATCAAGAATTAAAAAATAATCAGTGGTCATGAATAATGCAGAATCCCCAGTTATGTAACCAGCTGCCCCGGGGAGCTGGGAGGGAGGGAAGGAGGTAGCAGCTTGTCAAGGGAGTTGAAGGGGCCAGAGGTGAAGGGGGAGGAGATAAACAGGTTCTGGGGCTCCCGGGTCCTCAGTCCTGGGGCCTTAGGGAACACAGACGTGCTTTCTTTGGAGAGGGGTTTACCCACGGCTGGAGGGCCGGCTAGGGCGGGCAGTGTTGGGGTGTCCAGGCCTGTGGAACTTCATCTCAAAAAAGAAGCCCCAAGTGGTTTTATTAAGCCCTCTGTCTCAACTCATCCACTCATTCAAAAGCTATATTTGTAGAGAATGTGCCAATCCCTGTGCCAAACTGGGGATGCAATGGTGGGCAAGACAGATCCAGTCCTGCCCTTCATGGGGCTTCCTGTCTAGTGAGGAGAGAGACATCAACCACCTTATAACATCTGCACACAAAATGGGTAGCAGTGATAACTATTGGAAAATAAGGAGAGGTGCAGGGTACTTTCAGAGCCTTTCACGGGGAACCTGTCCTCAGCTGGGGGTCAGGGAAGACTTCCTTATGGAAGTGAGAGGGAATGAGTGGGAAAGAAAGGAGACATTCCAGGTGAGGCCCAGAGGCACAAGTGAGCTCGGTGGAGTGAACTGGGCAGGTGAGGGGGCAGGCCTGGCAGGGAGGAGGCTGCTTGCTGGAGAGAACAGGACCTGTGACCAGATTTGCTATGGGGCTGTGTTTGGGAGGCTCAGGAGTTTGGGGAGCCGTGAAGTGCTGGAAGCAGAGAGGGGATGTGTTCCTGCTGGCTGATTAGGAAGTTCCCTGGATGCAGCAGGAGCTGGTCAGGAAGCTGCTGTCAGTGGGGAGACTGGCTGGGTGCAGTGTTCAGGGGGGGCAGCTGAGGCTGTGACCAGGACAGAGGTTGTAGACACCCTTGGGACAGGGCCTGGGGCCCCCAGCAGGTTTTGTCCCAGCCCTTAGCCCTGCCCCTCCTCTCTAGTGTTCACTCTTGCTCCCTGTAGAGCAGGTGATTCCCGTTCTTAACCCCTGACTTGCAGTTTCAGCTCAGCTCCTAGTCCCCGTGAGCAAGCACAAGGAGAAGGGTGGTCTCAGCGGTGTCTCCAGTCCCTCCTGGCTTCAAGGTTCTATGGTTCTGTGATTTCTGTGGTTCCATTCTCTCTCTCCCCCTCTCTTTCCTTTTGTGTATATAATTATTTCCCTGCACTCCAAGACAATCCCAAATTACATGTAGGCAAAATGATTATTAAATCTCAGAGAGAAATCATAGATTTCAAGACAGCCAAAGCAGAGAGGTAGGTAGCCTGGGGCCTGCCCTATTCCTGCCCTCCTAACTGGCCCCATGAAATGAGGCACCAGGGATGGGCAGCAGGGTCTGTGGACTGACCCGGGCCCTGCATACAATCTGGGTCCCCAGGCCCGGTTGCAGAGCCCAGGTTCTTAAGTGCTTGGCTGTGCAGACTCTGCAGTTTAAAGCACATTCCTATCTATTGAATCCCCAACATCTGGCGAGTAGAGGTGTGTCCTCCTATTTTACAGGGGAGGAAATGAGACATGGAGAGGGAAATCACCTGCCTCTCAAGCCTCTTAGCCAAGATGGGGCAGACTTGGGACTTGAGCCCAGACCTCCCTCCCTTCCTTCCCTCCACTCTCCCAGGATGGAAACAGAGAGGGGCATTCTAATGGAGAAGGGGAAGGGCCTGAACGTGAAGGCCTCCTGAGCAGATGGCCGGCAAGGGCTTCTTGGGCGGGAAGAGTGTCCAGGTCTGAGGCTCTAGGGCTCCTGCTCTGTGGACCCTGCATCTTCCTCACAGGGGATTAGGAGCCCAGCTTCGGGGCCTGGCCTGGCCACAGGCAACACTGTGAGTTCACAGCTGAGTCATTTAACTCCACATTCCTACCATCATCCTCCCACCCTCAGACAGCAGCAGACTCTCAGCAGCTTTGCTTGATCAGCGGAGTCTAATTAGCGCGTGTGGCTGTCCCAGGGGCACAGGGCCTCTCCCCAGGGCGGCCATGCCCTGGGGTGCTATTTTTCACCGGCTTAAATCCCCTGTCCCCTAGGCCAGTGGTCCTCAAAGTCTGTTTCTGCACCAACAGCGGCAGCAGCAGCGTCACCTGGAAGCTTGTTAGACATACACCTCTTGAGCCCCGCTGGGACCTACTGAATCGGAGACTCTGGGGAGTTGATGCGCACCCGGGTTTGAGAGCCCCTACTCTAGGCCAGGGCTCCCACCAGCTGTCAGGTGGGGCTTGGGTTAAGCAAGGGTTTCAGGGGGATGCGAGCTTCTCTGAAGTGGGGGAGTCATTCTAGAGTGGGGGACTGGGGTGGTCAGACTGGAGGGTAGAGCCCTATCCCCATTGCCTGTCCAAGCCCAGAGATCACGGCAGCACCTCAGCCATGTGCAGTGTTGCAGGGCCGGTGGAGGCGGGAATCTCAGGTCCCCGGTGACTGGTGCCTCTGGCCCATCATCCATAAACTCAGGAGATGATGATCTCGTGGGTGGAAAGCCTGACACATAGTAGGTGCTCAGAGATGGGAGATGATGTCACTTTTACCACCAGTGCCCCCACGAAGCCCTTTTACTGCCTTCTCATTGTTCCTCAGGAAGCTCTGGTGAGGTTGGCAGGCCTGAGATTATCATACCCACTTGGTGGTGAGTGAAGCTGAAGTCCAGAGAGGTTATGTGAGTTACTCAAAGACACACAGAACATTTGACGTCTAAGCCGAATCAGGAACCCAGGTGTCTTGACTCCCCCAGCTCTTCCATAGGCCTCAGCCGAGTGTTCCTTCCATCCCTGGTCTGGGGCTGTGGGAAGTGGGCATCCCTAGGCATTGACACCCCAAAACAGCTTCTCAAGTCACTCCTCTAAATACAGAGTCCTAGAATCTCAGAGATGGAAGGAAGCTTGGAGATAAACTAGTCACCCAACTCCCCATTTACAGATTGAGAAACTGAGACCTGGAGAAGGAAGACAACTGACCAGGTTGCCAGCGTCAGAGCTCCCGACTCCTGACGCAGTAGACGTCTCACTGAGCCAGACTCCTCCTGACCCATCATCTTTGCCCTTGCTTTCCACTTGCACTTTGAGGCACTCACCACCCCCACTCCTTGCTGAACACCTAGCACATCCCTGGACAGCAGTCATCTTCAGTAAATGTTTGTTGAATTAAGGACTTCATTAGTTAATGAATTAACTGACCTCTCTGACCCCAGGGAAAGAGCACTGGAGAGGGCTGGGAGCTAGCTCCTGGGCCTGATGACTCACTGCCTATGTCTTTGTCTCTGGGTCTCTTGGTCCCTCCGCTTTGCTTTTGTTGTTGTTGTTCTACTGGTTTGGATTTTGGCCTGAATCTCCCCTCCTCCCGTTGCTCTGTCCTCTCCCTATGTCTGACTGGGTCTCCCTTTCTCCCTCACCGTCTTCATTGCCGATGTCTGTGCTGACAGTGGCCTAGGCAAGGGCCGTCCTGAGGCAGGGCCTCCTGCATGAAACAGGGCTTCACCTCATGCGGGGCAGGTGGGTGCAGTGACCTCTGTAGCCCCTGAGGGCACTTAACCAGCAGTTCTGGGCCCAGGATGGATGGTTTTCTTATTGCTTACCAAATAATGCTTAGTTTATCCCTTCCCCATCAAACCAAGATTGATCTTCACTCATCAAGAGGCAGGGAAGGGGAGGAAGGAGGAGGCTGCAGGGCTATGTAGGGGTGGGGTGGTGGAGACCCATGGGGGGCACTCGCTGACCCACTGCAGGGGCTGGTCCAGGATGCTTCAGAAAGCCTGGGCAGGGTCTTCTTTGCAGTTGCCATGTATCATTTCCTCTCCAAGGGTGGGTGGGCTGCTCATCCTACCACTGAGTGGCCTTGCTGGAGCCTCTCAGCCCTTTTTAAATGGCCCCCTGTCAACCAAAGGAAGATCAAGCTCTGAGCACCAGGGCTGCCCCCCAGAACAGCAGCTGGCTTTGGGGCAGAGGGGCGTGTGAATGGATGGGGTGCAGGGCTGGAAGGCATCCCCCTTCCCCCAAAGGCACTGAGGAGTGGAACCAGGGGAAGGGCCGGAACCAGCTCTGTCCACCCTGGTCCAGTTTGGGCCCTCAACAGGGCAAACAAACCTGTGACCTCAAGTCCAGTCGTGTCCTGTAGGGTCATCAGCCGGGGGGTGTGGTAGGGTGGGACGGGGCACACTCACACCTAGGTGATGCTGGCCGCTGCCTGGGCCCTCTCACTCCTCTCCCCTTCCCCGGCCAGGTGGTGAGCCAGATCGATAAGCTAACCTCGGACTTCGACTTCGAACTGGAGCCAGATGACTGGACCACAGCCACCGTGAGCAGCACCTCCAGCAGCGACAAGGCGGGCGTGGGCGGCCCCTTTGACCTGGGCCACCTGGACTTTATGACAGCTGACATCCTCTCGGATAGCTGGGAGTTCTGCTCCTTCCTGGACGTCTCCACCCCCTCAGACTCCGTGGACGGCCCCGAGTCGACCCGGCCGGGGGCTGGCTCTGACTACCGGCTCATGAATGGCGGCATGCCCATCCCCAACGGGCCCCGGGTGGAGACCCCGGACTCCTCCAGCGAGGAGGCCTTCAGCGCTGGCCCTGGAAAGGGCCAGCTGCCCCAGCGGACCCCGGGCACGCGGGAGAGGGTGCGGTTCAGCGACAAAGTGCTCTACCATGCTCTGTGCTGTGACGACGAGGAGGGGGACGGCGAGGAGGAGGTGGGCCTGTCCCCGGAGCCTCCCCACACAGAGGCCCACGCGGGCCCCCTCAAGCCCTCCCCAGCTCCCTACAAGCCGAGGCGCTCTCCACTGACTGGCCGCCGCTCAGGCCCCACCTTGGCCCCCGAGCAGACCCGAAGGGTCACAAGAAACAGCAGCACCCAAACGGTGTCAGACAAGAGCACTCAGACGGTGCTGCCCTACATGGCCACCAGACAGAAAGCCAAGGGGAAAAACTAGGGGCCGGGGAGGGAGCTGGGGGGCGGTGGGCACATACAGCTATAAATATATATATATATTTAAACAAACGCAGTCATAATAAAATTTTAAAATGCTAAGGATCCGGCCCCACAGGCCCCAAAGCTTTCACAGAGCTCATCGTAGACACAGAGATGCCTCCTCACCTCTTAGGTCTCAGGAAGTGTGTCCAGAACTACCCTCCCTTCCTTCTCATGGCAGGGCTCCTGTAGAGGGTGTCCAAAAGTGTGTAGGTGAGGCGGGGGAGGTCTTACCTGGGACTCCTCTTGCAGACCCCAGAGCACGGTGGTGGAGTCTGGCTGCCGGCCTGGACCTTGTCCTGGAGGGGATTCATGAGTAGGAGGCAGGCAGGCAGGTGAGTAGGAGCAGTGTCCAAGCCCAGGGCTAACGGTTGGTGTAATTTGGAGGAGACTGCAGGACCGAGGGCCTGGGGGTGGCATCACTCCAGCTGGGCCCAGGATCACTCACATCCCTGTGCCTTTTACTCTGAGGCTGACTTTTGCCTCTGCTTCCCAAAGGCAAACTTACCTGGATATATACAGTCCCACCCTCCTCCCATCTCAGGGTTGCCCAGCACATAGAGAAGGAACAAGCTCTTCCCAGGCGCGGGCCTCCATGCTGGGAAGCTGGGCTTCCACAGACCCTGGAGGGCCAGGCTGGACTGGGCCGAGATTTGTTTGGAGAGCCTAGACCATTCCTGATCCTTTCAGCTCCCATGCTCAGCCTTGACCTCTAGGGATCAAAGACTCAGGGCAGAATCTCAGTCAGCCCCTGCTTGGCCCTGAGCAGACCTGAGGTCCACATGAGAAAGCAGGCAGCCACCGCCGTGGGGCTGTGAACCAGGGCCGTAGACAGGCTCCCGGCCCCCTTCACCAGGCAGGCAGCCCTGGAGAGGAGTCCAGTGGCCCTACTCTGTCCCTGCTTCTCCACACTGGGACCCTGAGCCCAGCTTAGCAGGTCTTGAATGATACCAACAGAGACAAGATGGGAGCCTAGAGGTAACAACAGGGCTTCATCCGGGCCGTGGCCGACACAGGGACAGCATCTGAGTATTCTTGGGATAATAACCACAGTCATTGCTCACATTTATTGAGCAGGTCCCTATGCGACTACTATGCCGAGGTCGTTTTACAGCATTATCTCATTTAATCTTCACGATAACCCAACAAGATAGGAACTATCAGTATCCCCATTTTTCACGAGAAGACTGAGGTTCAGAGAGGTTAAGTAACTGGTCCAAAGTCACAGAGCCTGTGCCACTCTGCCCACCATGAGCATGTGGTTTCCAGGTTATACCTGGCTCTTCTATCTAGCAGCAGTGTGACCTTGAGCAAATCCATTTGCCTCTCTGAGCCTATCTACCTCATCTATAAAATAGGTCTGATAGTCTTCGCCTACCTCATTGGGGGCTATGGGGCTTTGACAAAATGGGGAATGTGAAAGCAGTTGGTAAGCACCAAAGCACTGGACATGCATTGTGATCAGTGCAACCCAACCCAGATTCCAGTGTTTTCCAGGTGGGGAGTCCTGAGTGGAGTGGGCAAAGAAGCCACTCCCATCGAATGGGAGCTGTCCCTGGGTCACTGCTTCACTTTGTCCCCCACGGCAGCTTGAGTTCCGGAGATCGTGGCAGCTTGCTTCACTGCGCTTCGCTCAGATCAGGGAGGTAAGGACACCACTCCTTGGGGACCCCCCTGCTGCACATGGGGGCCCAGGAGGGCCTGACCGGCAACATGGCAGCACCTACTGCCCCTGCCTGAGGGGCCAGAGGAGGCGCTGTTCAGTCGCAGCAGTGCAGGAGCTAGAGATTGTGCAGGCCAGTCGAGCAGATGCTGGGGATGCTATCAGGATGAGATGGGCCAGACCTAGGGCGCATGCTTTGCAGTGTTGGAATCTCCCCTCAGCCTAGGGGTTAAAGTCAAAGCCCTAAAGATGTGAGCCAAGGTGCAGCCTCCAGGGTGGAAATCCAAGGGTGTGGTGGACCGTGGCTAGCTCTCTCCAGCCCAGGCTTGAGAGCCAGGGGTCTGAGCTCCTTTGTCAGCCCCAGGAAGTTCTCAGGCAGTTGGGGCTGATCAATGATGGGACCCTGGCTCACAGGATGAATGCCAGGGGCCCAGGGCCAGCTGGGTTCTGCCCTATCTGACAGTGAGGAGGGAGCAATCCAGGGCAGCCCCACCCCACCCCAGATATGGGCACACCTAGCTCTGAAGGAAGACATCCAGTTCTACCTCCAACCCTTGATTTTCTTTTCCAATGGCAAGATTGGTTTTAGCCTTACAGTTTTTCATCTTTACAACAGGGAAAAGAAACCTACAGAATAGTATCCATTTCACCAAGGAAGAAACAGACCCAGAGCCAGGGATCTCTGACAGAGCCCTGGGTAAGGCATTGTCCTTTCCTGGTAGCCCCCTCTCCACCCCCCCACTCTGGCTCTCTGTGATTGCATGTGGTCGTGGCTAACATCCATCAGTTAGCCAGACCTGTTCCCTGGTCCACCACCTGACTACTTGCCCCAAATAGGGCAGAGGTGTGAGGGTGTCCTGGAAGAGGGGAAAGTGGGTATTTGTTCTGGAAGGCCCCCCCAAATTACTGGTCTTCCTTCATAATTATGCCACATCCAGTCCAGGCCTCGCTGACAGTGGAGTGTGATCCCCGTGGCTTTCTTAGGACTTGAAATGCAGAACGTGGCCACCTAGGGAAAGAACTAGGACAGTCAGCGTTGTTGAGCCACTGAACCTGCTGCTTCTGAGTAGTGAGCTTCCCGTCCTTGAGCAGAAGCTGCCATCCCTGAGACCTTCCCCTCGATCTTCCTGCTTCTCCGGGCACAGTCCCTCCCTGCTCTTCCCCACCTCCACGCCTTTGCTGGTTTCTGGGTTTCCTTACCCAGAACGTCCCATCAGATCTCCCTGTTTCCAAGAGGTCTTATTTCACTGATCACCTCCTGTGCGCTCGGGCTTGTGCTGGCCGGTGCTGTGGAGGAGACAGAGGGAGGTAAGCGCTTGTGACACAAGAGTGAGACAAGAGTCGTAGTTACAGCTCACATTCATCGAGCACGTGCTACGCACTGGGTGTTGCTCTAAACATGTGCCTCATCTCGTTTATTCCTCGCAGCAAATATGAGATAAGCACTTTTATTTATGCCTGTTTTCCAGATGAGGCAACTGAGGCTCTGAGAAGTTAAATAATTTGCCTAAGGGCACAGGATGGGTTATGGCACTGGGATTCAACCTCGAAGTCAATGACTCAGCACTCGAACATCTGCTGCAGTCAAAATCCGTGGTGGAGTCAGTGCTCTGGTCTCTGGGGGTGAGGGAGGGGCCTGGTGCTCTAAGAGCCAGGTGGGCCTGGGGCTGTTGGGAGCAGGAAACCTGTGAATGCCATTCAGTCTTTGGAGAGCTTGGCTACTGTTAACCTGAATGTCACAGCCCTTGACACAGAGCCTGGAACCAAACGGATTATGAGTTCAATAAATGTTTGTTGAATGAATGAATGAGCCCCATTTGCAGAGGGGATCCATTGTGCATTCATTCAATCAGCTTTTATTGCAGACTTCCTACATACCAGATCTCATGTTGCTTGTGCACACACATACACACAACGCTCTGTGAGGGTCTGGTCTGGTGTGGCTGGGGGTTGGGCAAAGTCAAAACGGAAGGGTGTGGGGTTTCAGTGCTGAGAAGCCCACAGGCATTGGGTGCAGCCTGTGATCCCTGAGAAAGGAACCTGAAGCTTGAGGCAGGAGACCAGCTTAGTGAGGAGACAGCTCTGGGACATGTCCTTGTGGGTGCAGGGGTCCTCAGCCTGATGCCACTTTAATGGGGCGGGCACATTGCAGTGCCCCAATGTCTGAGAATAAGACACTGTCTCCATTTTACAGGCAAGGGACAGAGGATCTGGTGTACAGAAGTAGTCTGACGAAACCAAGGGGCAGAAAGAGGGGCAAACTATTCGGAGGCCCCAGCACCATCCCCCACCCTTAGAGACAAAGCGAGGCTCTGTCAAGAGAAGGAAAAAAGGGCAGGGAGGAAGCTGGGAATTCAAGGCAGGCCCAGCCTTCCACCTCTGCCCCTCCTGAGTTCCCTTTCTCTGTCCCAACCCTTCCCTCCCCCCACCTACCTCCCATCCTCCAGCTGCGGCTTGTATAAGAAACCTGACATTTATCAACCACCTAGTACATGCTGGGCACTGTGCTGCATCTCTTAACTAACACTAAATGACAGATTTAGTTGTGCCTGGCGCATAATAGGTTGCTCAATAATTATTTATTAAATAAACGGATGAACGACGATCCTTATTTTACAGGTGAGGGAGCTGATGAACAAATAAGGAACTTGTTCAAAGTTGCACAGTAGGAAATTGGTGGAGCGGGAGATTTACCATTGCTGTTATTATTTACACTATATAAGAGCTACTATTTATGGAATACCTATTATTTGATGCATGGGTCGCTTTACATAAATTATCTTACCTACTTTACGGCAACCCTGCACGTAACTGAGACTCTTGCCATTTTACAAATGAGAAAACTGAGACCCAGAGAGGTGTAGTGTCCTTCCCAAAACAGCCAGCTCCTAAATGCAGAAATAGGATCTGGATCTAGACTTCCCCATGCTTCCCACACTCCTAGCTTCAGGGTACCAGGAACCCCTGCAAGTAGAGATGTTGCCAGAGCATGGATTTCCCTCAGCACAACTAACCAGTGCTCACCAGGGCTCAGGCCCTTGGGAACGAGACTCCTAGAACCTGCCCTTGGTTCCCCGTGGGTCTGGGGCATGGACTAGGGATCAGCAGAAAACAGCCCCAGGTCCAAATCGTCCTCCTCCCCTTCTCATGTCTCCAGCAGAGCCAGGAAGACCAGGCTGTCCTCAGCCCAAGAAATTTCCAGCCCTTTTCTGGTCTGGGCTGAGCTGGCATTAGTTAGGGGCCGGAATATTTAGGAAAGGAGGCTGGAAGGAGGAGGATTTGAAATGGAATTCATTTGCAATGGAGTAGAACTTGGACACTTGGAAGTGGGAATGAAGGACATCTGGGGTAGGTAGAACTTTACAAAGATGGCTGGGGTGGCCATTCGGGGGACAGCAGAGAAAAGCCTTGCTGAAGCAGAGGGTGCATGTTGGTGCAAGATGGGAAGGATGAGAGCGCCTGCAGTGAGGGACTTGAGAGTCCCACAGCCTCCTCAGAGCCACTCCATTTTCTTGACCGTGGGAAGAGGGATCAAGGTTTCCTGTCTAGTCTGAGACTGGGAGAAGGGAGCTCAGTAATGCATTATCCAGAAGACGGTATCGTGATAGGGACCCACTGTAATGAATAGGTAAGAACATCACATGATTAGCACAATGGTAAGTAATATAGATATGCTAACTCCCCAAAGTATCTCACAACTAGATTAAACACCCCTCCTGCAACGTGCATTCTCGCTGAACCTTTCTTTCCTCCATGGGGCAGGGGGTGGGGGTGGGGTGGGGGGATGCTGGGACCTCACTGGCCCCATTAGAGGTGAGCTAGCCAAGATCCTGATGAGAGCTGGCTCTGCCCACCTTCCTGCCCTGAACCCTGACTACAGAAGTTTGCAAAGCCACCATCACCACCCAGCTCTCCCACTTTCCTGTCCCCAGCCATGTCAGCCAAGGAGACCGAGGTGGGTGACCTCAGGCCCATGCTGTCCACACCCAGGCACTGTGCCCGATCATATCTGACTCCCTGCCAGGAACGCTCAAGCTCACACACCTGCCTGCGGCTCTCAGTTCCCTGTTCAGGCTGCTCCCTCCCTGATCCCTGCAGAGGATGGAAGCTTCCCCCTGTGGGCAACAATACCGTGGTGCAGCACCAGCAGGGCGTTCTTCCCTTCCCACCGCCGCTGCTGCCATCTTAGAAGCACCGCAGACACCAGCTCACCTGCCCTTCACTCTACCTGACCCAGCCTCCACCCCCAGGAAGGTAGGACAGGGCAGGGGTCACTACAGGGCACAGCCTGTGGAGGAACTGTGGAAAGAGGCCTGGGGGCCCTGATTTTTCTGTGGTTTCCTTGTGGCCAGTGGTAGGACTTTTCCAGGAGATCTTGGTAGGGATGGAGAATTTTCCCTAAGCCAAGTAGTAGACTGTGAGAGGCTTCCCAAAGGAGGTAGTGATGGTTACGTCCACTTTGGAGAGGTGGGGAAGGAAAAGAGTTTACTGGTGACCCCAGAGTGCAGGGAGAGGGGCAGAACCCTGGCACCATCTCTCCCCTTTGCCCCCGAGACTGACCGCTCCCTGGGAGGACAGTGTTGGGGGGTGGCACATTTGCCCCAGGAACCCAGGGCAAGTGTGGAGAGTTAAATCCATAAAACCAACAAGAGAGGATGAGTCCCAGGAGTGATGAGCCCAGTGTTGGGGTGAGGATGGCTGGGGGCAGCCTGTGATCCCAGAGGCACCAAGGGGGATGGGCAGGAAGTCCCTGGCAGAGGAGCCAGGAGCATGAGGCAGGAAACCAGCCTGACAAGGCCCAGGGCGCTCAGCCTACCACCCCTTTCATGGGCGGGGCACACTGCAGTGTCCCTGGTGCCTGAGAATGGGGTGCCACTCTCTCAGGATGGATTTCACTCCAGGCCTGGTGAAGGCAAGAGGAGAGGCCATTCAGCGTGGGCCCCAGACATGGAGTCCAGTCCTGCCCACTCAGCATGTGGGTCTCCCACAGGGTCCTGCATCTCTCAAAGGAAGGTCGAATCCAGGCCCTTCCCTCTGGCTTCCTCATAGAAGGGCTCTTTGTGCTCAGGCCAGAGACTGGGAGCTTGTCCAGGAAGCTGCAGGTGGTCCTCCTGCCCCAGGGGGGGCTGTTCTGAGAACTTCTGTAGCCCAGTGACATCCCTCTCAGGCCACGCTGACCCTACTCACCCTCCAGTTCCCTGGGTGTTTCTCTTTGTTGCATCCAGAGGTTGCAAATTGGTGGCCTGCACACTTGTTTGCTTCCCACGCATAGTTTTGTTTCAAAGAGGATGTTACATAAAAACAGATTTCAGGTTTCTTGGGAAGAGAATCCCCTCAATTTTGTTCTAAAAAATTGTCTTAAAAAAAAAAACTAGTAGGGAATTCCCTGTTGGTCCACTGGTTAGGACTCCACGCTTCCACCTGGGGCCCAGGTGCTATACTCGGTCAGGGAACTAAGGTCCCACAAGCCGCACAGCGTGGCCAAAAAAAAAAAGAAAAGAAAAAAAAAATCAGTAGATCTGACAATGCTGGGCTGGTATTCCACACGGAAACAATCAGCAGAAATTCAGCAGCAGGACCCCTCCAAGTGGAGTGGGCATCACCCACAACCCCCAGGATGGCCCTCCCCCCTTCTGCCCAGTGGCCCTCACGCATTTACAGTGCCTCCTGCAGGCAGGCTGATTCCTCTGCAGGTAGAACCTGCCCCCATTTCATCTTTCATTGTGCCATTGCCGTCCTTCTGCTCCTGCATGTCTTAAACATACCTTCCTTCCACCCTCATTACTGAACTGAGATTGATTTTCCCCACACAGCTTCTCCTCCAGTGGATCACAAGCCCCTTGAGGGCAGGAACAATCACTGTGCTTCCAGGAGCTGGCACAGGGTTGGCACATAGTAGGTTCTCAGTGAATGTACGTTGAATGAACATGCCTCTCGCTCAGGCCCTCAATAGCCCTCCTTTGCCCTCAGGACTTAAACCCCTCTCCAGATCCACAGTGGAGGCCATGAGTCCCAAAGTCTTCCCAGAAGGAGGGGATGTCATTCTGGGTCTTGGGGGAGCAAAGGGGCAAGAAGGGCACTTTGCCTGACCCTGCTCCTCTTTAAGGCGCCGACCTCTGCTGGAAGTGCTGAAGCATCCATTCAGTTTTGTTTTGCTTTGTTTTTTTAATTTAGAGGCATCATTGCAAGACCAAGGGATGAATTCATACTTTTTAATAAAGGAATCTTCAAATAGCCCTTGTAGCTATTCCATCAATCCACTGGAGCACCAGCCACAGAGACAACTCATTCACTAGGTAATTGCCATCGTTCAAGTGTGGGATGGGACACTGTGAGATGTCACTTAAGTGAATTTTTGCTTAATCAAGTGCCTTTTCCCCATAAGACTTGTACATTCTGAAAGCCCAGAGGATATCAGTGAGGGATGGACTTGGCTAGCCCTGCTTACCAGGTCTCCTTATCCCTCTCCTAAGTAAGACCCCGCTGGGATGTGACTGTGGGAGGGCCTGGGGTCAGATCTCTCTCCTGGAGGCCCAGCAGAGCACACGTAGCTCCAGGTTATCATTACGTGCTCCCCAACCCCCATCTGGTTGCTAGGAAGCTCCAGGTTTGTAATGAGAGCCCCCTTCATTATGGAAAAGGGAGCTTAATGTTCTAGGACACCTTCCTCTCCTCCCCCACCTCCTACTCTTCCTGGTCCTCCTCGATTCACAGGTGCAAGGCAAGCACTGTCCAGTCATCCTTCACGAGGAAGCTGACACTTCTCTGCTTTTTTAAGATGTGAGCTCTGGGCTGCAGACATAGCGATAGAGAACGGCTGTGTTGAGTGAATCACTCTTTCACCCGATTACCCCTGTGATCAGTGGCATTCCTGGGATGGTTGGATGAGATAAAGGCTCAGTTGCTGGACAGGCTGAGTCTACATTAAGAATTAGGGCTCAGGGAGAGGCCAAGGATAGGATCAGTCAGGGCAAGGGAGGGGCTCCGTGTGTGAGCAGGGTCAGGGCTCAGTCTGCTCTCCCTGACTCAGCTCCTTGATCTCTAGTGTAAACTGTACTTCACATACAAAATGCGAAACGACTTGTCACTCTCCTGCCTTAAAACCTCCTATGAAAGAAAGAAAAAAGAAAAAAATTTCAGTGGTTCCTCGTGGCCTTTAGGATCACAAAGCAGGACATTTAAGGGACTTTCCTGGTGGTTTAGTTGTTAAGACTCCCGTGCTTCCACTGCAGGGGGCACTGGTTCCATCCCTGGTTAGGGAACTAAGATCCCACATGCCACGTGGCCAAATGACAACAACAACAAACAAACAAAAAAACAAAGCAGGACATTTAAGACCCTCCTAGCTTGGTGTCTGCTGGTCCCTGCCCTCCTTGCCACTCCCATCCACATAGCTTTCATTCAAGGCAGATGAGCCGCTCGAAGTCCCTGAAGTGCCTGCTTCCCTCTTGCCTCTATGTTCTCAAGGCCATTTGCCTTCGTGGGACTGACCCTGCTTCCCCCTCTGTAGGGCCTAGAAGCTCCAGCTGTAGAACTGAACAAAGTTGGGTTTGATCCCTGCTTTATCACCTGCTGGCTGTGGGACTTGGGGCAAATAGCTTAGCCTCATTCAAGCACAGAGGCAGCCGTGCATGAGCCAGGGTGAGGCTTTCAGGGTGTGTCCCCAGACAGGGTTTTAACACATATGACTCATTTGAATCATTCGTTGTTCCCTGTTGTGTTTATGTCTGACTAACACTTGGCATCCCAGTCCTACCCCTTCCTAGTGGCCTTGCTAGACTGCTGTGACTGGAAGGGTAGAAAGGACACTCCCCAGGCCCTCTTACAGCTGAAGTTGTGTGTGAACGCTGCATTCCAGAAGTTAGAGGCACTTTGACAAGACTGGGATGGCAGATTTGGAGGCTATCTATGGCTGCTTTGGGCTGTTTGGGGCCAGCAAGCCTGGGTGTGGAAAGGCAGCAGCAGTTCAGGGTTGAGTCTTCCGACTCACGGGTGTGGGGAGGCAATAGCACGATCCCTGCTCCCCGGCCCAGCTACGGCAGCAAGGTCCTGAACCCAGTGATTCCTCCCCTACATCCCATATTCTTTTTGCTGCCATAACCAGGTGCCACGAACTTAGAGGCTTAAAACAACACAAATCTGTTCTCTTAAGGCTGGAGGTCAGAAGTCCAAAATCAATCTCACTGGACTAAAATCAAGGTCGGCAGGCCTGGGTCCCACCTGGAGGCTCTAGAGGAGAATCCATTTCCTTGCCTTTTCCAGTTTCTAGAGGATGCTTGCATTCCTTGGGTCAGGGCCCCTTCCTCCATTTTCAAGTCAGCTCTTGCTTCTGTCATCCAATTTCTTTCTTTTTCTTTCTTTGTTTTCTGGCTCTGCTCTCCCGCCTCCCTCTTATATAACCTCCCTCGTGGTTATATTGGGCCCACCTGGATAATCCAGGATAATCTCCCCATCTCAAGATTCCTTTTTTTTTTTTAAGTGAAGTATAGTTGGGAATTCCCTGGTGGTCCAGTGGTTAGGACTCCGAGCTTCCACTGCAGGGGGCAAGAGTTTGATCCCTGGTCAGGGAACTAAGATCCCACAAGCCGCGTGGCAAGGCCAAAAATAAATAAATAAATAAATAAGCGAAGTATAGTTGATTTATAATATTGTGTTAGTTTCAGGTGTATGGCAAAGTGATTCAGGTGGTTATTTTTTCAGATTGTATTCCATTACAGGTTATTACAAGATGTTGAATATAATTCCCCGTGCTATACAGTAAATCTTTGTTGCTTATCTATTTCATGTATAGTTGTTTGCATCTGTTAATCCCACACTCCTAATTTGTCCCTCCCTCCCTCCCTCCCTCTCCCCTTTGGTAACCATAAGTTTGTTTTCTATGTCTGTGAGTCTGTTTCTGTTTTGTATATAGGTTAATTTGTATTACTGATGTTTTTAGATTCCACATATAAGTGATATCATATATTATTTGTCTTTCTCTGACTTACTTCACTCAGTATAATATTCTCTAGGTCTATCCATGTTGCTGCAAATGGCAATATTTCATTCTTTTTATGGCTGAGTAATACTCCACTATATACATATATGTGTGTGTGTGTGTATATATATATATATATATATATATATATATATATATATATACACACACACACCACATCTTCTTAAGCCAGTTGTCTGTTGATGGGCACTTGGGTTGTTTCCATGTCTTGGCTATTGTAAATAGTGCTGCTATGAACATTGGGGTGCATGTATCTTTTCAAATCAGAGTTTTTGTTTTTTCCAGATGTATAGCCAGGAGTAGGATTGCTGGATCATATGTTAGCTCTATTTTTAGTTTTTTAAGAAAACTCCATACTGTTTTCCATAGTGGCTGTACCAATTTGCATTCCCACCAAGAGTTTACGAGGGTTCCCTTTTCTCCACATCCTTGCCAACATTTGTTGTTTGCAGATTTTTTGATGAGAGTCATTCTGACAGGTGTGAGGTGATACCTCCTTGTGGTTTTGATTTGCATTTCTCTAAAAATTAGCGATGTTGAGCATCTTTTCAAGTGCCTCTTGGCATCTATATGTCTTCTTTGGAAAAATGTCTGTTTGTCTTCTGTCCGTTTTTTGATTGGGTTGTTTGTTTTTTCAATATTAAGTTGCATGAGCTGTTTGTATATTTTGGATATTAACCCCTTATCAGTCACATTATTTGCAGATATTTTCTCCCATTCCGTAGGTTGTTTTTTCATTTTGTTGATGGTTTCCTTTGCTGTGCAAAAGCCTTTAAGTTTGATTAGGCCCTGTTGGTTTGTCTTTGATTTTATCTCTTTTGCCTTGGGAGACTGACCTAAGAAAATATTGCTACCATTTATGTCAGAGAATGTTTGGCCTATATTCTCTTCTAGGAGTTTTAAGGTGTCATGTCTTATATTTAGGTCTTTAGACCATTTTGAGTTTATTTTGGTATACAGTGTGAGGGAGTGTTCTAATTTCAATGATTAACATGAGGCTGTCTGGCTTTCCCAACACCACTTGTTGAAGAGACTGTCTTTTCTCCACTGTATACTCTTGCCTCATTTGCCATAGGTTAATTGACCATAGGTGCATGTGTTTATTTCTGGGTTCTCTATTCTGTTCCACTGAGCTATATGTCTGTTTTTGTGCCAGTACCATGCTGGTTTTTTTTTTTTTTTTTCAGTTTTTAATTCTTTTTTTTTTTTAACATCTTTATTGGAGTATAATTGCTTTACAATGGTGTGTTAGTTTCTGCTTTATAACAAAGTGAATCAGTTATACATATACATATGTTCCCATATCTCTTCCCTCTTGCATATACCATGCTGTTTTGATCACTATTGCTTTGTAGCATAGTCTGAAGCAGTGCCTCCAGCTTTGTTCTTTCCCTTCAGGATGACTTTGGCAATTCTGGGCCTTTTGTGGTTTCATATAAATTTTAGGATTATTTGTTCTAGTTCTGTGAAAAATGTCATGGGTATTTTGATAGGGCTTGCATTAAATTTGTAGATGGCTTTGGGTAGTATGGCCATTTTAATATTAATTCTTCCAACCCAATAGCAAATGGATATCTTTCCATTTCTTTGAGCCATCTTCAATTTCCTTTATCAATGTTTTATAGCTTTCAGCATATAGGTCTTTCACCTCTTTGGTTAAGTTTATTCCTAGGTATTTTTTTAATGCAATTTTAAATGGGATTGTTTCCTTACTTTTTCTTTCTGATATTTCATTATTAGTGTAAAGAAATGCAAAAGATTTCTGTATATTAATCTTATATCCTGCTACCTTGCTGAATTCATTGATTAGTTCTAATAGTTTTTGTGTGGAAACTGTTCTCTACATAGAAGTATTATATCATCTGCAAATAGTGACAGTTTTACTTCTTCCCTTCTGATCTGGATACGTTTTATTTCTTTATCCTGTCTGATTGCTCTGGCTAGGACTTCCAATACTATGTTGAACAGAAGTGGTGAGAGTGGGCATCCTTGTCTTGTTCCTGAATTTAGTAGGAAGGCTTTCAACTTTTCACTGTTGAGTATTATGTTGGTTGTGGGTTTGTTGTAAATGGCTTTTATTATGTTGAGATATGATCCTTCTATACCCACTTTGGTGAGATCAAGATTCTTAACTTACATTGGCAAGGTCTTCTTTACCATTGTAAGATAATATTCACAGGTTCCAGAAATTAGGATGGGGATATTGGGGGGGTGCATTATTCAGCCTACCACAATGCCTTTCTAAAGTGGCCAAGGTAGCAGCCTCCTGGCTGGTCAGTTCTGTAGTATTCTGGGAGTCATTCCTGGAGACCCAGCCTCAAGCCTGCTCCTTCAGCCCTTCCAATGATTTTGTGAACACCCAGGACCCTGCGTTCAACCTCTTTCTGCTTAAAATACAGTAGCTTCTGTTTCCTACACCCAACCAAGACTAAAATACCAATTATCCTTCAAGTCTCAGTTCAAATGTCACCATCTTTGGTAAGCCTCCCCCAGTTCCTCCAAGATTCCTTCTCCCTACTCTGGACCCCACAGATCCTCTTAGATCAAACCTCCCTAGTGGATCATGACCTCTCTACCCAGCTACAGCACGGGATCAAACATAAAGGAAGGCTGCATAAAGAAGTGAACCAGAGGCCATCAGCTGAGAGCAACTTCCTAAGCATTAAGCCTTGGATGTGGACTGAGGCAGGCATGGCCTAGGAGGGACTGGGATCAGCCAGGGTGGAGCCAGGCTACCTGGGAATCTAGCAACACAAGGAGGGAAGCCTGGGATAGGAACACCACCTCAACCTTGCAAAACTCCCGGGGCTCAGAGGAAAAGCAAAAGGAATCTTCAGATGCAGAAGCAAGCCAGCAGCTGCACACACGTGAAACAGTACATTTTTCAGCTCCAGGGCTGCTGTCCAATCTGGGGCTTCATGGCCCTGAATCCAGAAATGCAGAAACAATGGCATGTGACAGAAGGGACTGATCCACAGTGGATCTCCTGATCCACAGGAGAATGTGGAGGGTCAAATCTAGAAAACAACCAATAAGCAGAAGCTGAATCTCCCTTGACGAGGCAGAAAAGGAAACAGGCCAAATGATGTCCTCAGTCTATGGCAGGCCCTGACCCTACCTCACCTGGGACAGGACAAGCAGTCTGGCCCCAGAACCCAGAAGGGCATGCCCATGCCTGGGTGTAAATGGAGCAAGCAAACTGTTCCTTAAAAGTGTCAGATGCATGCAACGCATCAAAGAAGACTCTGCATGCCACCTTAGATGACGTGAATATGAAGATGGGACAATAGGGAAAGACAGCCCTGCAGAAGACCACCTCCACTGGCAGGCAAGAACTAAAGAGTCCAAACTAGAAAATGCAGAGGTTCTGTCCTGCCTGTGGCTGTTGTGTGCTGCGACATCAGGCAGACCCCACGCCCTCCCTGGGCCTCAATCTCTTCCATCTGTACAGTGGGAACGGTAGACTCCATGCCTAAGGGTTTAGGGAAATAAGGAAAACAAGAGAGCGCTGCGCAAAGTAGGGGGTTAGGAAGGGCAGAGAAGTGGGAGATGCAGACTCTGCGCCATGGCAGGAAAGAGGCTCTGCCCGAGGAGGGAGGTCTGGGAGGCCTGGGGTGTCACTAATGAGGTCCCAGCAGATAGGGCTGGGCATGAGTGAGCTTAAGGAACCAGCCCTCCTCCATTCTGACACTAGGCACACTTCAAATTAATAATTAAAATGCTTCCTGTCAGATTCCAGCCTGACACATAATTAGAGCAGCTCCAGGCTTTAGGCGATGGTGATGAAAACAGTTCTTGTTAGAAAGAGGCTTTTCTGGGGATGAGCTGGGGGAGGATAGAACCCTCCTCCCCAGATTTTGCCAGCACGTCCTCCCTCCATCTGCATTCCGGATAGATATAGACAGGGGTTTTCCTTCCAGCCTGGGGAGGGGTGGAGGTGTGAGAAGGAGCATCCATTTCCCCATCTGCCTGCACCAGGGGGGGTTGGACAAGGTGCATCTAGCTGACATGAGAGGACAGCGCAGGGGTCTGGGCAAGGAGGGCAGGCGGGGACTCCTTGGACTTTCAAAGGCCAGATAGAAGAATCTGGGGCCAGCTGCAAATCCCGAATGCCACCCCAACCTGTGTATACAAGGTATGGCTATCATATCCTGTCTTCCCAGGACTGCTGGAGAGTAGCTGAGCTCAGCCACCAACTCTTCAGTGGTCAAAGCAGCCCAGGCCCCTCCCCATCAACCCACGGCAGCCATCACTTCCTTCTAGAGCAGAGCCCTTCCTATCAACAAAGTGGGGCATGGACCCAGGAGTCCTAGCTCCCAGCCCCTGGGCTTCTCAGCCCCCCAGGAGCAAAGCTTGGAGGGGCTGTCCATGGTTCCAGAGAAACTTCCAGTTTTCAGGCTCTTCCCCTATCAGGAGTTCTCCCAGAGCCTCATCCAGTCAACTCCTTCCTCCAGAGTCCAGTCCCTAGCCCTATCAAACCGTCCTACCTCCTCACCTGCCACCAGGTCTGGCCCCCCAAGAGAGGGAAGGGACCACCACCGCTTAGCTCATTCAGGGAGAGCCGTGAGTGCCAACCCTGGGGCTTCACCCTGATGGGGATGCCCTTAAGAGCTTGGCAATCAGCGCTCATGCCAAAGCTACCTATTAGAAGAAGCAAATCATTTTAGAGTAATGTTGTGTTGCTTCATTGAAGTTGCCTTCATAAATATTTTAAATGTGTTTATTAGGAAAACCACAGGAGCAGAGAAGAGGCTGCTGAGGCTGGGAGGAGAGATGGCTTGTGAAGTCTCAGCCGCCACTGCCACCACCACCAATGAAACATCTACTCCCTCAGAGGGGCCGACCCTGTGGGGCCTGCAAAGAGGAGAAGCCCACTTGGTTGGGCTGCCCTCTCCCCCTGGTGAAGCTGGCTGCTCTGATGCCATGTTCCTGTCCTCAGATTGAACCCCAGAAGGCAATATAACAGAGTCCTGTGGACCCAGCGCTGAGCTGGGGCAAGAGCCCTCCTCTGAATGCTGCTCTGAGTTGCTGGGCAACTGCTCCCCTTCTCTGACTCAGTGGTACAGGGGAAAGAGCTGGGAGGTCCCCTCCTGGGCAGGCTGAGGTACCCAGATTTGTGGATGCTGTCCTTCACTCTCCTCCCCCCGACTCCTTCATCTACTCCCTTCTCCCCATGCACGTACCCATCCAGAGCCACATCAGACCAGGAGCAACAGAGCCAGAGCAGGTGCACAGAGCCAGACAACCATCCCCGGGAGGCCCTCAGCCCAGGCATCTCAGCCTAGCCTTGTGCCACTCCAGTGGGCAGGGAGAGCCCAGCTCAGGGACCTGGGGAAGGGGTAAGAATGGTGTCTCCTGCCCCATTATCCCTCTGTGGGGGTGGGGCAGGGATGGAGGTGCCATGGCTGCCTCTGACACAGCTCCTCTCCTTGGGTAAGAGCCTCTTTCTGTTCCCCAAGCCAAAGCCAACAAGCCAATTAAACCCTGAGAAAGCAGAATCGATCTGCAGGCCAAGGGATTACATTGATCTGCTGTGCTGGTACCCAGGGGGCCATGGCTGCCTCCCCCTCGAGCCTGGAGCTCCTTCTACTGCCATCTTCAGCTGAGCAATGAGCAATCCTCCCCCTTCGCATCTCTATCCTCCCGCACCCCTCCACCCCTGCCACACCCTGTCCGACTGCCTATCCCCTCTCTGTTGGTCTGGGCTGAGCCTGAGGCCATCTGTTCAGACCTATTCATTCACATCACATAAGTGCCGGTGAGGTGATGCCATGAAGCCTCTGTCCTTTGGGCGATCTCTCTTCATCTCAGTCAACCAGGGAAGGGGGCTACTGCTCTTGACCTCAGTTTGCAGTTGTGACCTGCAAGGACACAGAGTACCCAGCACCCCAAGGGTTAGCAGGTAGCATTCCCCACACAGAGCGTGGGAGTGGGTGAACATGGAGCTTAGGGAACCTTCTCCGGTAAATAAAAAAGGAGAATGACTCGCAATTACCATATCAATTGTTTCTGGGTAAATAGGTGCTGAGATTTTTTAAATAGATTGGTCCTTTAAATAGGTTAAGCACCCTTTGGCAGCCTCATTTACATTATTCATTTGCTGGGAAATCCTTTTTTCCGGGGATGGTGCAGAAATAAACTTCAGCCTCAGTCTGAATTCCATTCAGAGACTGGATTAATGTGGTTTGGGTACTTCGCTGCCTGCAGTGTACCAGAGGACAAGGGCTGCTCTGTGCCCTGGGCTGGGTGGGGGAAATCCAGACCTGCTCTAGGGAGGATATGAACTCCCAGAGAGCAGCGAAGGAGCCAGTGCTTTATTATGGCTGTGAAACACCGAGATGCAGTCAGGGATCCAGGGGGATACACAGGAGGGAGTACATAGGATTTCCATAGGCAGAGAAGAGAGAGGGCAGACCCAGTGGAGGAAGAGCTTGAGCAAAGGCTTTTATAAACAGGATTGAATATGATCCATAGGACTTCTTCCGCTCCCTCAGTCACCTGTGTCCCCTTCTCCCTCATCACCCATCCTCCAGACAGAGCAAAATGGACCCCTCTCCCAGTATTGCCAAGCCCACTCCTCAAATGCCCCAGGTCTGGAGTCCCTGGCCACCAGCACATTGTCTTGTAGGGCTGACCCAGATCCTTCCAGCTGCAGTGGACGGGCGGACACTCAGAAGGGCAGCCTGGATGGAGATACCAAGGAAATCAGCACCCTGGCCATGACTCCCCGGTCACCAAAGCCCTCAGCGTGGTCACCCAAGGAGGCTGAGCTTGCTCTGCAGCCTGGCCAGCTTCAGGTTCTCGGAATGTTTGCTGAAGCTGTCACCAGTGAGCACGTGGACTTCAAAGTAATTATGAAAGCTATAGGAACAAGAAGTAATGCGTTCATTCATTAGCAGCAAATTACACGAAATTATCCTAGCAAATAAGGCAAAAATGTCAGCTCAGTGGCTGGCAGAGACACATGTTGGTTCTTACTCCCAGCGCCCTGAGAATGGGGTCACGTTCTGCAGGAACCGCTTAGGAGAGGATATTGAAACACAAGAGGCAGGAAGGGAATGGGATAGGGTGCAGACTAGGACCCTGGGAGCCTGACAGTCTGTGAATCATGGGACTAGACAGGTAGACTCCAGATAGGTAAGTTTTGAGACTGAGGAAGGACTAGAGGCCAGAGACCTTGCAGGAGGGTGGTGGAAGGCAGTGGAGGAGGAAAGATGCTATACTCTTGTCACTCTGGATAGAGCAGGTCTGCAGAACCATGGAGGCCAAAGAATATCCTGGGGCAGAAGCAAGTTTGAGACAGGGAGGAAAGAAACAAGAAGAACGTGAAGGGTGCTTCCTTGAGCCTGGCACACGCGCACAGACTGCTGGGCTGCAGCGAGCAGGACAGATGGTCCTTCCCTTCGTGGTGCTGGAGGGAGGGAGGGAGCCAGAACCTGCCATGTGACTGTGCACATCTGGAGGCCTGGGGGCGACAAGGGAGAGAGACAGAGGGAGAAGGGGAGGCAGTGGGAGGAAAAGGAGGGACCCCCCCCCTTTCTCCTGTCCTCAGGTGAAGGGGGCTGAGTCATCATCCCTGACACCCCATCTTTTCTCACTTCCCTGGAGCCTGGGTGCCTGGTCTGACCAAGGGTAGGAACTCAGGGTTCTTGCTCTCCTCCGGGTCCCACAACACAGGGAATAGGGTCCCGCTCTTCTCCACACTAAACAAGATCACTTCCTTTAACCTTCCTTGCACCTGTATTGTCTGTGATTCCTTTAGTGAGAAAACAAATACCCTTTGGTCTGATTCAGTCATCACTGAGAACAGCTGGCTTGTCTCATGTGCCTGGTCTCCAAAGCCTCAGCTCAGGGCCGTCTCTCTCAATCCTATTTCGCATTAACTTGTAAGCTAGGCAGGAGCCCCTGGGGTACGCACATCAAATATTTAGCAATGATCTCAACCAGCTGCATCAGAACTTCTAGGGGTGGGGCCCAGGCACTACTATTAATAAAACTTTCTTAAGTGATTCTAAGGTGCAGCCAGGCTTGAGAACCACTGGACGAACGTGATCTGGAGTTGTATCGCTAGGAGCATAGTGCTTAAGGATCAAGGAAGTGAGAGGCTGATCTACTGTGAGCTGTAACATTGTGATCCATGGCAGGGCCTCCATCTGAAAGGGACAATAATGAAACATGTCCAGAGGAGGGCAATAGGGGTGAAGAAATCATATCAGCTGAGGGAAGTTGAGGCGAGGGGGGGTTCTTTTGCTTCTCAGGTGCTGGGGAAAGGCTGGGGACAAAGGTCACAGACCCTCTGTCTCTGAGGGCTGGGATGTGCACGCCCCATGAGACCCAGTGCTTCCTAACGAGCACCACCTCATTAGTGGTGAAATAGTGTCACCATAATTACCTGGACCTGGTGGAGCCAAATGGCCAGGTCATGAACACCCTCAGACACAAGTGCAGGGAATTTAACTTGCCCTGAGGCACCTGCATCCAGTGAGATGCTGATGAACGTGGCCCCATTCCTGTGGTCAGGTGTGGTGGGTACAGGATGCAGGGCTCAGCCCAAGGCCCAGCACACAGATGGCTGCTCCCACCCCACCCAGCAAGAGGCGGACGCACTCACCTCCAAGACTGGGGTCCCAGAACCACGAAGACCGCTAGCTCCTGGGGAACGGAGGCGGGGCCACCACAAGGTAGGTGATGAAGGGGAAGGTGGTGCAGGACGGGTGGGGGAGAAAGAGAGGCCCACAGGCCCCGTCTGCTGCTGAGTCGGGCTCCGCGGCCGAGTCCCTGAGAGCCTGGCTGGGGCGGCAGTTCCCAGCACCATTTTTGCCCTGTCTAGAATCCATTTTGCTAGTGGCCCTAAGTGTTCTTCATTTGTAAGTTCTTGCTGCCACAGGGACTGGCTACAAAGGCAACCCAGGGGCTTCCCTGGTGGCACAGTGGTTAAGAATCCGCCTGCCAGTGCAGGGGACACAGGTTTGAGCCCTGGTCCGGGAAGATCCCACATGCCGCAGAGCAACTAAGCTCGCGCGCCACAACTACTGAGCCTGCGCGCCTAGAGCCCGTGCTCCGCAACAAGAGAAGCCACTGCAATGAGAAGCCCACGCACCGCAACGAAGAGTAGCTCCCGCTCGCTGCAACTAGAGAAAAGCCCACGCACAGCAACGAAGACCCAGCGCAGCCATAAATAAATAAATAAATAAATTTATTAAAAAAAAAAAAAGCAGCCCAAACAATTGGCAGCTCTACCAACATTTAAAATCCACAGGCCTATGACCCCATGATCCCACTTCTGGGGCTCCATACTGTAGAAACTGGAGCACGAGGCTGCATTATTTGTTTCCAGACTATAGAAACTGGCAAAACATATAGTAGAACAGCAGTGCCATGAGATACTATGTAGCCATTTTAAAAGAATGAGGGAAGTCTCTTGCTAGGAGCTAGACACAAAATAGTATATACAGTAGGACTCCACTTACATGAAGTTCAGGAACAAGCAAAACAAATCCATGGTGAGGGCAACCAGAGTAGTACCTCTGGGTGGGGCCATTGACTGGGCAGGGGCAGGAGGGAACTTTCTGGATTCTGAAAATGTTCTATATCTTGATCTGGGTGATGTTTACATGGGTAAATACTTCTATAAAAATTCACGGAGCCATACCCCGAGGACTAACATCTTTTACACACTAGATGTGTGATACACCTCCACATAAAAAGTAAAGAAAGAGAACTGACTTGAGAAAATGGTAAAGAAGACAGAAAAAAGGTTGCAGAACTGTATGTACGATTTCATTTTTATAAATGTGTAAGCCTGGGGAAAAGTCTGGAAGGATATCGAACCCTTAGCAGTGCTTCCCTCTGAGTGGGGGGACTGGAGCTGAAGACAACCACTCTCTACATTTCTGTATTGTTTGCGTTTGTGGTGTTTGAAGCCTCTGCCCCCCCACACTCTCTACGTTCCGGCTGCTCACTTCACGGTAGCTCCGCTCCTGCTCCTCTGTGAGTGCCCTGCACTTGGACGCCTGGGTTTTGGACTCCTCGGAGCAAACTTTGGCTTCATGTCTCAGTTTAAGACTTGGGCTTTGCATCAAGATCTTTGGCCATTGCCCAGCTCAGAATCTGCCAGGGTCTCTGCTCATTGGCCCACATGTACCAGCATCCCACTTAGCAACCGCCTCCCGGGATGAGCAAGGTCAGGTGCCTCTCCCCGAACGGGCCCCGTGGAAGGTGCCGTCCCTGCCTGTGAGCGGAAGCAGAGCGCTCTGAAGAGGAAGCAAGCAGGTAGAGAAAGGTAGGGCATCCCCCCACACACACCCAGTCCCCTCCTCCTGAGTAGTCAGGGTCACTAATTGGTCTTCACAGCCTTGGTTACATATGGTCCTGGAGGTGAGTTCTGGTCACGCCTCACGCCAGGAAAATGAACCCTTGCTCTGTCCCCTCTTTAATATGGATGTGACACCTGCAGGCTACAGCTTGTCACACTGTGAGAATTATTTCTCCATTAAAACGCAGGAGTTGGAGTTTTGCCCAGGAAGGCAGCTAAAAGTACTGCTCTCTGGGGCACCAGTCACCAGGGGACTTAGCGGCCACCTTCCTCACCCTTCAGCCCCCAGGGAAGTCCCACACCTGCCGGGTCCCTCCCGTGAGCATTTGATACAGCATCATGTCTGAGCCATATCCCAGCCCTGTCAGAGAGAAAAAGCACTGGTTACCGTGCCTGTTTTACTGACGGGCAAACTGAGGTTCAGACAGCTTACTCTGGGTCACTGTGCTCCATCTACAAAATCACGGAGGGCGCAAAAGTGTGCAGCCCGATTGCAGGGGGCGGGGGGGGGGGGAAGATAAGCCGTCACGCGTACCCAGCACTTTACAGTTTGTAGTGCCTTCTTCCTGCTTTGTCCAACCCTCGCAACGATCCTATGAAAAAAGAACTACTATTGTCCCCACATTACAGGTGGGGTTGATGCCTGGTGAGGTGAGAACACGCTCAAGGGCACAGGGGGAGATAAGGGGCAAAGGCAGAGCCTCAGCACAAGGCTTTTGATTCTAAAACCCACCCAGAGGACCGGGGTTGGGACTTCTAGCAAGGTGACCGGTCTCATTCCCAGGGTCATCGACTTTAGAAGAAGCACCCCAGTTTGTAAAGAATGCCACATACTTTTCAGAAGAGGACTCATCACCCCTTCTTAATAGATAAGGAAATGAAGGTTTAGAGGGATGAAGGACTTGGTCACGAGTTAGTAGCAGAGCTGGGAAAAAAAAAGTCAAGTGTCCTGACCCCCAGCCCAGTCTCCTCCAGCTGCCCCAGGGCCTGCGGAGCTCGGGGACTGACTGGCTGGCCAGTTCTGAGACCCTGGCACCCAGGGGCAAATGAGCACTGTGCACTGCAGGCTCCCACGTCCCTGAACCCGGTTCTCTGGAAACTGTTTGCCTGCCACATTCAACCCCTCTTCCCAGTCTTTGGCGCTGGAAGGTGGTGAAAACCTCAGGCCCATTTTTCATATAAGGAAACTAAGGCCCAGAGAAGCTAAATGCCCAGCTCAGGATCACAGGGTAGAACTAGGTCCTGGACCTGGACCTCTGACTCGGGCCTGGTGCCCATTCCACTGGGTCAGCCAAGAACAGCACACAGAGCTCCTTTCCTGTGTCAGCTTCTTATTGGGTCTCAGCTTCCCCATCCATGAAATGGGGGCATTAGCCCTTAAACAAGCCTGGGGTCTGAGTCTTCTGAGGCAAAGCTATTAGTCTTCTGAGATAAAGCTATTTCAGGGTGGAACCCCAAAAAGTGACCAAAGGGCCTGGCTTTCTGGACAGCCAACATCACTTTACCAAGGGGGAAACTGAGGCTAGAGAGGGGGTCATGGAGACCCAGTGACTTAAGGACAGTGGCAGTAAGGAGATCCAGGTATCCCTACTCTGGCTTCAAACGTCCAGGAGGGAATCCTTCCTGCCAAGTCCTGCTGCCCGCCCTACTGCCACACATTTTGCAGAGAAAACGCTTTCTACAAAGGCATTTATTTTTCCCCAAATACACCCCCAGTTAACAAAATTACTCAGAGTCCCACATTTAAATTAGAAATCCCCACATCTTTCATTCCTGGTGAAGGGAGGGATGTCAACAGGAGGACATCAGATCATCAGAAGTTTACTCCACTGGAGGCTGGGGACCGGCCAGAGACAAGCCAGGAAGTGGCTGCCCAGCCCCAGAATAGCACCATGGTGGGAGAGGGGGCTGTCCCTGCCCCCAGGCTCCAACCAGTGAGGAGAGGCCCCAGGCTTCCCCTATGCTGCGGCTCTCAGCTTCCCGGGGTCTGTCAGGCCTTGGCTGCCTGCCCCCCTGCTCATGCCTGGAAAGACACTTTGGAAACCATCCGATTCTCCAGTCGTGGTGAGAGGCTTTGTCCCTCTCTCCAGGTTTCTGCCCCCACCCTCTGTTCTGGGTAAGGATTAGGGACGGGATGGGAGTGAGGTATCCAGGGAAATGTGGTACAGAACAGGAGTACAGTAGGGAGTGAGGCAGGAGCCCCCTCACAACCACTCTTTCCTCACGGGTTTCCCAGCTGAAGGGCAAGCTCCTTAGGGAGGGGCTTGTCTTCTCACGCAGGGTCCCCAGCACCTAACACAGTGCTGACACCCCATAGATGCTCAGTGAACATTACTTGAGTGGATACACGAAAGGAAAGTCAGGAAAAGCAGAGGGACAGAAGCTGACCCCAAGGGGGCCCACGCAGCTGCCCAGAGACCCAGTGTGACCAGCACGTGCTTCCCGTGGGGAGGGCGGGCAGAAGGTGGGGCTCACGGGGCACAGCCCAGGGCGCCACGGAAGAGACGGGGCCAGGGGAGGTCCTCACGTGTTCCAGCACGTGCACCTGCATGCCTGCATGCCTGGGGGAGGGGCCCTGTCTTCACTTAGTAGGACAGGGCAAAGGCCAACTTTAGGGACAGAGCAGAAGGAGAAGCCTCTAGACTCGAGGAAATGCTAAGGCTGCAGTGGCCCTGTCAGAGGAGACAGAATTACGGGCAGGTGGGAGAAAAGGCTGAGAAGGGATAATGGGTGACTGTGTATCACATCTTTGAAGAAAAAAGGCAGCCAGCTGGTCCATGTAGCATATCCATTGGAGAAAGAAGGCGGCAGGATGATTTATGTATCGTGTCACTGGAGAAATAAGGCAGCAGGACGACTTGGGAATCATGTCCATCGGAGAAATAAGGCTGCGGGGTGGTCTATGTATCGTGTCCTTTGCAGAATGAGTAGACCCGCTAGAGTAGAAGCCATCTGTTAAGGGCAGAGAAGCCCCCAGCCCAGGGCTCACACTGAGGCCCCAGTGCAGCCAGAGGTGGGAGCCCCAGGGCAGGGCAGCAGCTCCCTGGTCCTCGTGGTCAGGCTATTTCTGGTCCATCATCTGCATTTCGTGATGGGAAGGAGAAAAAGGGGGGAGAGCATTAAATGCAGGAGTTCTACTGTCGGGAGCGTGCCAGAACCCCAGGGATGCGGTCACATACTCAAGGGGAAGAGTATGTGTGACAGGGCCCAGCAGTCTGACTAGCAGCCCCCTGCATCAAGCGCTGCCCTCGAGGCTCAGACACACACACACACACACACACACACACACACACACAGCAGCTGGGCATCAGACAGACCACGAGGGTGCCTGGGGGAGACTGCCCAGTCCTCGCCAGCCTCTTTCTCAATCCCCAGGGGTTCACCCACCCTGCACACAACCCTCCCCTCTGTCTGGCACACTCTTCCCTTCCCAACCCTGCCCCCACACCCTCCCCGTCCTTCGATCCATCTTCTTCACCCCATAGATTCACACCCCTGGCCTCACTCCACTCCCTGACCTGAACGGAGAGTTTAGAAGACAGACCGGGGCATGTGCGACCCTGCTTCTCCCTCTCCCATCCTTTGGGCTCCGTCTGTCCCTGGAGAAGTAGCTCTCCCTTCTGGGGACTGCCTCTGTGCTTGTCCGGCCTGGCCAGAGGCCAGGGGGCCAGGCTGCCACACTGGGGCGCAGGATCAGGAGGCCCACTGCTCCACACACCCAGGCCGACGTTTCCATCTCCATCTGCTCGATCCTTCTATGCCTCATTTGGTTCAGGACAACGGGGAGGCGGATAATTTATCTCCATCCCTCCAGACCCCAACACAGGCCTCCACTCCTGCCATGAAACGTTCTACAGCATTTTGAAGGACTTGCTTTACAGAGCACTTCTGCATTTGGCACCTTGGCATCTCGTAAGGAAGGTGTGACAGGATTTCACTCTATTCCACAGATGAGGAAACCCCCTGGGAGGTTATGGGCAGAGACTTAAAGCGAGGTCTCCCCTAGGGGGCTCTTTCTTCTGCATGATGCTGCCTTTCTGAAGACCTCTCACCCAGCTTTTATCTTGAATTCTGCACAGGTTTCTGAGGGCCCCACTGCCCCCCACCTCTGGGAGTTTCCTGAGCACAGGGCCTATGTCCTTTCTTCCTTTCTTCCCAGAGAAAAGCTAAATGCAGGGATAAGCCTCCAGGGACTTGGTGAAAGTTTATTTCCTAACAGGGACAACAAGGCAACCTGAAAATTATTTAAGGCTCCATAACCTCTGGCCAAAACTTAAGGTCCCAAAACCTTTGATTTTCTAGCTGGAAGCCACTCATATTTAATGACAAGTCTGCATCAAGGAATAGTTTGTTCAAAATACACACGCACACAGACACACACACACAGAGATACACATATATTTATACACAAACACACATACGTAGGTGTGGCTCTCGGTTACTTTTAATAAGGAAGAATCTCAAACTAAACTAACCTCCAACCAACCACTTGCTAATGTAACTGCTGATGTTACAGTAATCTAAATAATAATGATTGCTAACACGTACTAACCACTGACTATGGACCAGGAACGTGGCTGTCTAGCTGAAAACCACATTTCCTAGCCTCACTTGAGTTAGGAGTCATGTGACTAGGTTCTGACAAATGGACATAACCGGGAGTGACAGGAGCTATTTCTAGTCAAGCCCTAGAAGAAAATGTCCCCTCCCTCTCCTCTTTCCCCCTTACTTCTGGAGGGGGTGTGGGAGCTGGAGCAGCTACTCTGGACCTGGGGCTGGAAGCTTTGAGTGGAAGAAGACAGAAACCAGGTAAGTGGAAGTTGGTTCCAGGGCACCAGTGGCCTTAAGACAACCTCGACTCCTGTCCTGGTTAAGCCTCTATCATATTTGCGTCCTGTTAGAGCAGCGGGGACCTTGGTTTCTCTGCCATTTCAACAGGGGGGAATCGAGGCTGCTCTTCTGGGGAGGGAGCCTCAGGGCAGCAGTGAAGGGTGATAATCACCCCCACCAACAACAACCCTCCCCAGCCTCCTACACACAGGTGCACAAACACACAGATACACAATCTCAAACACCACGTGTCTTTACCTTCTTTGCTTTCAGAGTGTTTCAGAGGCCGCAGGGCTGCAAAAAAAGGAAGGAGTACACAGTGAGGGGGGCACCGTGAAAAGTGGTGGGGTAGGGTGTTGGGCAGAGGCACAGGAGCCAAGCAAGAAATAAAGGCTAGAAGAACTGGGAGGAGAAGGCAGGAGGGAGAGTTGAGAGGGTGAGGGCAACATCACAGCACCAGAAAAGGGGCCCTCGGCTGCTATCCCAAGTCCCAGCTCCACTCTGTGGCTTGTCACTCCTCCCCCGGGCTTCAGTTTTCTGCATCTCTATAATGGGAACAACTCCCCGGCCCTCCTATGAGCTGGAGATGTGAGAGTACACTGAGCTGGCTCTACAAATAGGGTGAAGTGAGGCACTAAAGGAGGCTGCAAGTGTCCCCTCGTGGGCCCGGGATTGTGCAGAACTGAGACCCAGTGCTCTCTAAGCCTCCCTCTTCTCCCCACTCCCTCCTTTCTGCCAATTATACCTGCCTCTGAACATGAAAAATGAGGCCTGATCCCAGGGCTGTCTCCACACTGGCCACAACCGGGGACACCAAAGGCAGAGAATTAATTGACATAATTTACAGCAGTCCCCAGGGATCAATTTCCTGCCCTTCCTTCTGCGGGTGTTGGGGGGAACCTGTGTCAACTGGCACCATCCCAAATGGCTCAGTGGGAACCTGCCTCCCCCAGCCAAGAAGCCCAGGGAAGAGACGGCAGTGAGGCCTCCAGTGACTGTGGGGCACCAGTACCTTGGCACCCAGCCCCCGCTGGGCTCCAGGCTTGTGCCATGCCCTGTGCAAAGTCACTCGAGATAGCTTCAAAATGGCCCTCTGGTGCCATCAGGGCAGGATGACATTTTACAGATGAGAAACTGAAGCCCAGAGGAACAAAGCACTTTGACCAAAGTCACACAGCCTCTAACCAGAGTGGGACTGTGTCAGGCTGATAATACAGTCCTAATAACAGGACTGCAAAGTATGGAGCCCTTATAGGCGCCAGGTATGATACTAGGCCCTTTAGATACATGATCTCATTTAATTTAACCCACACAACCTATGAAGGGAGCAGTTAGGAGGAAACTGAGACCCAGAGAGGCAAAGTGACTTGCTCAAGGCCACTCAGCTTATATGAGCTGGAGCTGGAACTAAAACCCAGGCTTCCCTGTCTCCTGAGCCCTCACTCCACCCCTAGGAAGCCACCAGACTCCAAAGCGCAGGTCCCTCAGGGTGGAGTGGCCTGGTAGGCAGGTAAAGACAGAGGCAGGAGAAACGAAGCAGCACCCGGGAGACCTGCCTGAGGTCTAACGCTGAGCAAAGACAGACGCACCTAGGTTGGGAGGCCTCAGTCCCCGGGACACACTTCATTCAAACCTTCAAGTGAACGTGGCCCCTCCAGACTCTGGAGTCCTCTCCCCTGTTCCAGCTCTTAGCTCAGACTTACCCGTCTTGGATCCTTCTCCATCCCCATCCTGGTCCTCAGCGCCTGGAAGAGTGAAACAAAACTTCCTCAGCCCCACTTTCATCATTGAACTTCTGCTCCTGGGAGCGCGAAAGCAGGTAAATGGGGCTGAGCAGGCCTGGTCTATGGTCCAAATGCTGGACACAGGGTCAGAGCCTGAGACCAGCACAGAGCAGAGCGCTGTGGCAGGACGAAAGGGACCCCAGCCTGGAGCCCACCGCTCACCTGGCCAAGGACCATCTACTTGCCCCTGCACCATCCACCATCCACTCACTCACCAACCCAGTCAACCACCACCTCCAACGTGCATACCCACCCGTCCATGGCTCCCCATCCTTCCGCAGCCTGCCCAGCCACCTGCCACACAGGCAGCCACCCACCTGTTCCAACTGACCGGTCTCCTCTCCGTTCACATACGCTCTCCTTCCTGACACCCAGTCATCTCCCACCCCTCACCATCTACTTCCATGTTCACCCACATACCACCCACCAGGGTCAACGCACCCACTCGCCAATGTCCACTCACTCACCCACCACTCACTGGAGTCAACTTACCTATCAAGGTCAAACCACCTACCTATCAATGTCAACTCACCACCTACCAATCACCAAAGTCAACTCCTACTGACCCCCCAGCCCAAGCAAACAGCAGCTGCTTCAGACTCTGCCCACTTGGAGGCAGACACACCCTCTCACGGTGACACGCAAACCCACGAAGCATTCACGCTTGTGCTACTCGAGTTCCATGTGCTTTCACTCACAGACACACTCATGTGACATAGGCTCTCACAGTCACGCTTGTTTGCACAGACACATCCATCCCCTTGTCACACATCCACCACTCACTCCCAGTCACACTCATATCCACACTCATCCTGCCATGTCTGCACACTCACGGGCAAGCTCACACTTGTTTACAACACATGTTCAGCCTCAAGATCACATACACACACACAGTCTAGCTGCATTTGCACACCCACACTCATTCTGTCACTGGAGAGTGACACTCGTGTTGATGTCACAGACACACTAACATACCCAGAGACACACGCACGCACACACGCACCTCCCCCTCTCTCACTCACCTGCATTCTCCTCCTCACAGCTCTGTTTGATCTTCCTCCAGCACACGAAGGCCAGGGCCACCAACAGTGCGACGAGACAGACAGAGAGCCCCACGGTCACCCACAGGGCCTCAGGGGGGAATGTCATGGGCTGCCCTGGGAGGGGAGGTGGGGAGAATGGAGAGAGACTGTCATGCCTGGCCCCCAGTGGCCCTGAGGACAGCCCCTCTGGCTCCAAGGTGCGAACAGGGGCTCCTACCCTCATTGGGCCCCGACACCATGAAGAGAGCTTACTTAAGTTCCCGTGCCCCTTCCCTGCCCATCCATACACCCTCTAAACCCTGACAGCCGTGGCTGCCGTGGACATGCCTCAGCCTGGGAGGGCTGAAGAGTCTGTGGTTGATGATGCTCAAGAACCTTCCATGGCTCCCTACTGACATGAGAATAGCGCTTCAATCTTCTTCTCTGTAATTCCACTGCTCCAGCCAAACTGGTGTCCTAACCTTTCTCTGCAGAGGCTCCTTCCAGCCCCCTCACCATTGCTGTCAGTTTCCTCTACCTAAAAGCTGCTCCCTAACTCTCCATCTAGCTTACGATTCCTCCTCGGGAGGCCCTCCCTGATTACCCCAGTCCCACCTGGTGATACCCCCCATCTTATAGATCAGGAGTTGGCAAACTACAGCCCGTGGGCCAAATCTGGCCGGTGGCCTGTTTTTGTACACCCTTGAGTTAATGATAGTTTTACATTTGTAAAGGGTTACCAAAAAAAGGAAAAGCAGCAGCAGCAGCAACAAAGACGGTATGTGGCCCACAAAACCTAAAATATACATTATCCAGCCCTTGACAGAAGATGTTTGCAGATTCCCGTGTAAAGATGAGGGCGGACACTGAGGGTGCCAGAGTGAAGGTTCTGGGTTTACCCAAGAGGAGGAGACTTGCCAGGGGAATGTTTCTGTGCAATGCTGAGAGCCCTCCTGTTAGCTATCTCAGGGCAGAGGGAAGGAGCTGAGCCACCCTCGACTGGGTCAGGGCCAGCAGCTGTTCTGAGCACACCATCCTCCAGCCCAGTCCCAGGACCCACGCGGGGTCCTGAGCAGAGGCCCTGGAGACAACAAATCTAACAAAAGCCAGGGGGAAGGCAGCTCCTGCAGAAGGTGCTGTCAGGGCAGACAGCAGTGCCATGAACCCTTGGGCAGTGGAGACCGTGACACAGATGAAGGGATTTGCCGCCGACGTCACTTTCAACGGGCATGGCTGGCAACGCTGCCGCTCTGGATATTGGCAGCAAAGGGACCCATCACCCTGGCGAGCAGGAGCAGGGGAGGAGGACAGGAGCTGATACGAGGGGCCTGGAGGGTCAGTCCCTGAAGCTCATGGAAGGGACCCCTGGGAATCCCAGGGTGGGGCTCCTGCAAGCAGAGCCACGGAAACACCCAGGAGGAGGGGCTCTTGCTATGTCCACCCTCAGGCTGGTGTTGGTGCCTGGAGCACAGGTCAGACTTGCCCTCATCCCACCAGTCAAGGACAGAGCGGGGCTCAGACCTGCATCTCCAGGCTCCATGTCCAGTGTTTGCTCCATAAAGTCCCCTCCACCCACAGCACCCGCAGGTATGGGAGAGACCAGGCTGGAGGACTGAAAGTCTGAATCCCAGAGTGTTTAACAAGGCTCAAAGCTGCCTGAAGCAAAATACAGGCCAAGGGCTCCAAAGTAGGCCAGACCTGCTCTCACAAACACAGGAGGCTGGGTGGTGGGGAGGAGAGAAAATGAGGCTGAGAGGCTAAAAGTTGGATTCTGGTCTGGTTCATCTGCTCACTGCAGGCTGCCGGAGCCAAGGTCCACAGACCCCCGTGTTTGAGTTTAGAGGGGCCACAAACCCTCAAAACTTAAATGCAAATGACTGCATTTATCATGTATCCAATTTTCAAAGAGGTGTCTAATCACCAAAAGAGTCAGAGCCACTGTGCTAGCCTGTGGCCTTGGGAAAGTTCTCTCTTCTCTCTGGGCTTCAGTTTCCTCACCTGTGAAATGAAAGCACTTTAAATGTCAGCTACTAAAATTTTCAATAAAGATTCTTCTCTTAGGTGGGGTAAATGTCCCCAGTGAGCAGGAGCAGGAAAGGAGGATGGCAGCTGACATGAGGGGTCGGTCCATGAAGCACACTGAAGAAACCCCTGGGGATCCCAGGGTGGGACTCCTGCAACAAAGCATGGAGCAGAGCCACAGAAGTACCCGGGAGGAGGGGCTCTTGCTATGTCCACCCCTAGGCTGTTGTTGGTGCCTGGAGCACAGGTCAGCCTTGCCCTCATCCCACCAGTCAAGGACAGAGTAGGGCTCAGACCTGCATCTTCACGTACACGAGTATAACCACATTTATATTCACAAGCCCTTTCTACACAGTGTGGCGAATATCCAATTCAGCTCGGTGTGCAAATTATCACAGAGTTCACCAATCCTTCAAGGTCCCCTCAACTCCCACCTGTCCCTAGAGACTTCTCCTGAAACTCCAGCCCATTCTGACCACCCCCCCTTCTCTGAAAGCTTCACATTCTCTGTCAATCCTGCTCTATCTAATATTTCTGATTCTCTCCTGTGGATACATCAGACCATATACTGTTCTCTAAAAGGTCAAAGAGACCCCTCGGGACATCCAACAGCCCAGGGCAGTGACTCCTCCACAAAGTACACACCTGAGGGTCTCCAGAAAGAGGGTGGGATCAATCTTGGGGAGGGGGTGGGCAGAGGGAACACAGCCTTGCCAGAAGGAAAACCCTAAAAGAGAAGGAGGAATGAGCCTGAATTCCTAGAAGGCAAGTGTGATGGGCACTGCCTCTGAGCTTGCAGAAGTGAAGGCCACGTAATGTCCATGTAAGTGGGGGGAACAGGAAGATAGGAATAAGTCTGTGAATCCTGAGGCTTATGCAGAAACTGGCCACCAGGGGGATCGGGACTTGCATGGGCTGCGGGTCGGGTGGAAGTCATGGAAGAGAAAATAGGAGAACCAGATGGACAGAACCTGCTGTCCTGACCCCAGAGAATGCAGGGAGACCCCTGGGAAAGCTTAGTTAGCCCATGAGGAGGGACAGAGGAGCCAGAATGAGGTCCAAACAAGGATGAAGACTGCCTCCCCTGGCCTGAGTGTGGGCCTGAGCCCTCTTCACAGAGGGGTGCCCACTCAGGTGGGCACTAAAGGAAGGGAAGTGTGTCTGGGCTAGGACCCCAAAACCAGAGATTGAGGCAACTGCCAAAGGGGCAGTGTTGATCTAGTGTTTGACCACATGGGGGCAGCAGAGAGAGCCCGGCTGTTCCAAAGGCTGCCTGGGTCCCGCTCAACTCCATCAGGAGAGCTGACATTGATGGGGTGAGGGGTATGGCCACCTGGAGAGGCCCAGCTGTCTCTCAGGGCCTCGCAGTCAGATGGTGCCCAGCATCAGATGGTGATGTAGCAACACCTTCCCAGCACTTGGAGAGGTTACCGTAGGGAAGCACTCCAGAGCTATGCCTTGTGGCTGCTCCAGAACTCCCGCCCACACCTCCAGATCCAGGCAGGTACTCAGTCCCCTGTACAAGAAGCACAAGTACCACCTAAGACACTCTTAGAAGGGCAAACACTACAAATGATTCCTATCAGCTCGATAAAGCAAGTCCCTTAAGGACTTCTTGGGGGAGAGTTTGAAACACCTGAAATATATGAAAATGTTTTAAGTCTTCTGACCACCCAAGCCTACCTAAATTCCAGCTCAGGGTCGAGATAAAAGGCAATGGTCCCCTCTATCCTTCCCCAGCTGTTCGTCTGCCCCTACCTGTGATGGTGACAGAGCCATGAGCGTCCTGCTGCAGCACAGGGTTGCGCACCAGGCAGCTGTAGGTGCCATTAGCGCCCAACACCACCCTCAGGACACTGCGCACGTCGAACAAGCCCTGCTCGTTAGCCATCTGCGACGTGGTTACGTTGCCGGTCAAGGGCGCACCCTGCCCATCCTGCCAGAACACTTCGGCCTCGGGGTAACCCCGGTAGCTGGAGCACGTGATGGTCACCGTGTCCCCGGGCCGCAGGTCCTTGTTGGGCTCCAGGGTCATGCTGGGCTTTGAGTAGGGGGCTGGAGGAGAGCAGAGGGTAGAGGGCAGAGGTCAAGGTAAGGCAAGGGCAGCGGGACACAGTGGAGGGGAAAGGTGCCTGGGGCTGTGAGGACTCGGGTTAGCACTGGGGCAGTGGGTAAAGGAGCTGACGTAAGTATGAGGGGTGTGCAAAAGGGAGGGCACCCCCCTTTCGCGGCTCTCACCTGCCACCTGCAGGCTGACCGCGGCGCTGCCGAAGTCCCGGATGCTCACGAAGCAGGTGAAGCTGCCCTCATCAGCCACGCGCACGCGCTGCAGCCTCAGGGACGCGTTGCCCTGAGCCAGCAGGTCTGGGAAGAGCGCAGTGCGATTGGCATAGGCGCTACCCTGGTCGCGGCCCTCGGCGAAGCTGTGCACCAGCTGTTTGGTGTCTGTCAGCTGCCAGATGAGGTTGAGCTGTGCCAGGCTGAAGCCGGGCTCGGGCGAGAAGGAGCAGCGCAGGGTGGCGTCAGTGCCCACGAGGGCTACCACGGGGTCTTCGGGAACCTGGACTTCCACAGCGCCTGAGGGCGAGGTTGGAGTGGCAGGCAGTGAGGAGGGGCGCCGACACTCTGGGCTACCACCCCACAGCACCCTGCTCCTCCTCCATCAACCCCCGAGTCCCGTTCCATCTTCCCATTTTCTCCCCAGACCTAAAAACAGATTAAGTCTCAGCACTTCCAGACGTGGAGTCTCCCTAGTCTTCTGACAAGAATCACAGCAGTTTGGCCTTGGCCTGAGAAGGTCCATCCCCGGGGGTGGGGGGTGGGGGTGGGGGGGGTACCCGGCCTGGAGCTGCCTCCAGCCCTAGCAAAACTCCCCTTTCCGCCAGGATCCATTTCCCTCTCCTATCCTTCCGCTCTCTTCTGAGATCTGAATGCTTCTCCATTCTCTCCAGAGGTTTCCAGAGCCCTGGAGTCAGGGGACCCAGAGAGCTGAGAGGACCTGTAGTCATCACCCTCACCCACTCCCACCACGGTTAGATTGCCGCCTATGCACCCTGTTTATCTTTTCCGTTATTATTATTAGGCATCTCACTGTTCCGGGAGACTGAAGGTATGGAGCTAGATTCAGATACCGTGACCCCTGCACACAGGACCACCCCCACCCCCAGGGGGACATTTAAGAAAACAAAACAAAAACCTGTGGGGCTTCTATGCGGTGTAATGGTGACAGAGCCATGAGCGTCCTGCTGCAGCACGGGGTTGCGCACCAGGCAGCTGTAGGTGCCATTAGCGCCCAACACCACCCTCAGGACACTGCGCACGTCGAACAAGCCCTGCTCCTTAGCCGTCTGCGACGTGGTTACGTTGCCGGTCAAGGGCGCACCCTGCCCATCCTGCCAGAACACTTCGGCCTCGGGGTAACCCCGGTAGCTGGAGCACGTGATGGTCACCGTGTCCCCGGGCCGCAGGTCCTTGTTGGGCTCCAGGGTCAGGCTGGGCTTTGAGTAGGGGGCTGGAGGGGAGCAGAGGGTAGAGGGCAGAGGTCAAGGTAAGGCAAGGGCAGCGGGACACAGTGGAGGGGAAAGGTGCCTGGGGCTGTGAGGACACGGGTCAGCCCTGGGGCAGTGGGTAAAGGGGCTGCGGGAAGTATGAGGGGTGTGCCAAAGGGAGGGCACCCCCCTTTCGCGGCTCTCACCTGCCACCTGCAGGCTGACCGCAGCGCTGCCGCTGCCAAAGTCCCGGATGTTCAGAAAGCAGGTGAAGCTGCCCTCATCAGCCACGCGCACGCGCTGCAGCCTCAGGGACGCGTTGCCCTGAGCCAGCAGGTCTGGGAAGAGCGCAGTGCGATTGGCATAGGCGCTGCCCTGGTCGCGGCCCTCGGCGAAGCTGTGCACCAGCTGTTTGGTGTCTGTCAGCTGCCAGATGAGGTTGAGCTGTGCCAGGCTGAAGCCGGGCTCGGGCGAGAAGGAGCAGCGCAGGGTGGCGTCAGTGCCCACGAGGGCCACCACGGGGTCTTCAGGGATCCAGACTTCCACTGCGGCGCCTGGGGATGGGGTTGGTGGGGTGGGACGGTGAGGAGGGGACGGGACACTCCGGGCCTCCCCTGTCCACCACCCCCCCCCCTTTTTTTTTAAGGCCTAAGAGTTTATTACCTTTGGTTCTAATTCAATCAGCAGGAATATAGTAAGCACCCGCTATGCCAGGGGTAAGAGTTAGGAATGCCACGGAGAACAACACCAAGGTCACACCTCTACAGAGCTTACGTTTTAGTGGGAGAGAGGGACAAACTAGCACACAAATTCTTATTAGTATGTGATTAGGGGTATGAAGGAAGAAAGCAAGCCAATGGATAGAAAGCAAGGAGGTAGCTTTTCGAAACTCTGGCAGGTATTTTACACCTGTCTGTGCTGGTTGCATTTCCCAAATATATATTATCTTTATAAATTGTAAAAAGGGAGTCTTAAAAAAGTATGCACCAAAATGTTATTAGTGGTTTTCTCTGGATGAGAAAGAATCACAAGTGCTTTTTCATTTTTCTTTTCCTAAATACACATGATTAGTTTTTATGCAAGAAAGAAAGAATACCCATGCATTTAAATATGGTGGTGAGCCACTTTCTCCATAAAGAGATATTAAGCTGAGATTGAAAGGGAATGAAAAAAGAGTATGACATAACCAGAGACAAGCCCGGTGGGGCAGGTTCCCCCGCTCCTACCCCTGCCCTCTATCCTGTGGATTTACCCTGCAGCCTCCCACCCAGTCACCTCTGCCTCCAGTCCAGCTCTTCTTTTAGAGCCCTGGAAAGTTAAGTAGGGGTTCCTGATAGCTTTTCTTTTGGTGAGATGTGTCCCCTAGCCTGGCACTGCCATTCTTGGGTAATGGTTAGATTGTGTGATTTGGGCATCAGCAAAGCAGGCACACTCAAAAAGTGTGAAGATCAAACAGTCTCGAAACAAAGCTAACTGAATACTGCACTCATTAAAGGTTTCTCACACTTAGAAAAATAGCATTTTATAGTTAGTATTTTCATCATGAATAACATACAGGGAGTGGGTATCATCATCTTTGCAGTGTGTAGTGATCTCTAAAGGTCTTAAGTGGGCATTGGATCTCTTGCCACAATGCCAGGTGCCCCTCTCCAGTTGGAGACCAACAGGGTGCCCCTTGTATCGGGCATTTGGGGGATGAAACCGGAGGAATCACCCAGACAAAGCCCTTTGTCTAAAGAAATCAAAGAATCAATAGCTCTGGGTAAAGCGGTGCTTCCTCTTTCCGACCACCAGATGGCACCAGACACTCAACTTTGTCTTCCCCTTGGCGGGAGAAGGCAAACTCTCCCTAAGAGCAGAAACTGATTAGGATTTGAATTATGATGATGCTGTTATTAAAGTAGCTGCCATTATTGAATGCTAACTCTGTGCCAAGAACTGTGTGGGAAGATTTACACACCTGCTATGTGGCTGGCATCAGTCTTGGCCCTGGGGATACATCCTGCTCTTTGAGCAGAGCAGGCAATAAGCAAGCAAACATATAATACGTCAGGTAGAGATAAATGTTGGGAAGAAGCATGAAGTAAGGTCGGGGAAGGGGAGGGAAGATGAGCTATTTTATACAGGTAGCCAGGAAAGCCTGGGGAAGGTGGCATTTGAGCAAAGGCTTGAATGAAATAAGGGATCAAGTCATGCAGACATTCAGGGGCAGAAAGTTTCAGGCAGAGGGAACAGTATGTGCAAAGGCCCTGGGGAGGAAGCACACATACAGTTTGTTCGAGAAACAGCGCTATCACATTTAGTGCTCACATTACCATTTTACCAAAGAGAAAACAGAGGCTAAAAATGTAAAGTAAGTTGCCTGTTGGATCCCAGAGGCAGGAACGAGGTGGATAGGGCAGAGAGGAGATTGGGAGGAGGTTAGCCAAAACCTCCCCAGCCCTGCTAGACAGAGAGACTTGGTGGGAGTGGTCCCCTCCTCCCCCACCTCCAGGCCCCACTCTGCTCCCCTCACCTGCGAGGCAGAACCACAGCACTCCCAGGGCAGTGGCCACACGCATACCCGTGCTGCCTGGTCCACACAGCATCTTCCCGTGAGGCAGCTGACAGCTGGGCTCTCCGTGGTGGAAGGCTGCCCCTGCCTGCGAGGAAGAGGAAGTGAGGCCTTTGTCACAAAATGTCCTCCCCAGGCCCTCTCTCACCTCTTCTCCCCTGGACCAACTTGGTGGAAGGCTGCAACTGCCCGCTGGGAGGTCCTCCCTCCTACACCCGCACAAGGCTCCCTGCTGAGGGATATTTTGAGAGATGCTGGCAGGAGGGAAGTGAGTCACTGGGGAGGCTGGACCAGGGGAGCAGGGCAGGGGGCAGCTGGGACCCACCCCTTCTAAGATGTTAGTATGCAAGCAAAAGGAAGGAGAGGCAAGGCGGCAAGGCAAGTCTGCCTGCTCAGGCCAAGGATGTACACGGATTGGCTCAAGACAACAGCTAGTCGGGGAGAATAAGACTTAGAGATTGGCTAAGAGGTTGGAAGTTTATCCTAAAGGCAGCTGGGAGCCACTGAAGGTTCTGGAATAGAGGAAAGGATATGGTCAGAGCTGTGGTTCCTAAAGATTACTCTGACAGCATGTGCAGGATAAATGAGAAGAGCTGGACAGAAGAGACAAAGCAGGTCTGGGGGAAAGTGACAGCATGGTAGGACAGGGGAGAGAGAGAGGGAGCAGTCAGGGTGTCTGTGGTTTTGAGCCCAGTGACCAGGTGGGGCACTCACGGAGACAGAGAATGTGGAAGGGTTCAGTGTAGGGCACGTACAGTGAGCAGTGTTTGTGCAGGAACTTCCAGGTGAGACTTCTAGAAGGCAGCCTGGTATATGAGTACGGGGCTGAAGGGAAAGGACACTGGCTAGTTTAACTTGTGTGTATTGAGTGCCCAAGACAGATCAGAAATGGACGAGGCCTGGACTGGGGCTGACCCCCCAAGCGGAGTCAGGACCGAGTGAGGTATTTCTGTGATATACGTCAGACCTGAGCCAGGGAGGCCCAGACCTCCCTGGGTCCAGCCCTGCTCCTGGTCCTCGCTGCCCTCCTGCCCGCCCCCAGCCCCACCAAGCTGTCCCCCTTCTCCCTGTGTCCCACAGCTGCTGCCTGATTGTTCGTGCCACCTCCTGACCAAACCACGTCACCAGGGTCGATTCATGCTATCCAACACGATTTCACAAAAATATAAAAGGTTTCACATTCTCCAAACCACCCAGGGAGCCGGGCTGCCTTACTTGGTCCCATTCTGCAAGAAGAAAAAAATTAAAGCCCAGATAAGGGAGGGGACTTCGTTAATGTGATGTAATTTGCCAGCGAGCACAGATGAGAAGGGTTTGAGTTCCCCACCTCCTGACACACCTCTCTGCCCTTCCAGGGAGCAAATGTCATCAACAGCCATTAGCATCAATTCCAGTCACAGGCACCCAGCCTCAACCCTCCCAATCCCAGCCTAGCACCCCACTCCCCACCCCATACACACACACCCAGCAGCTGAGCTGAGGGAGTCCCTTAGCCAAGCCGGGTGCATCCTGCCCAGCCCATCCTCCACCCCCAGCTGTCCGTGGCGGGGAAGCCCTGAGCAGCCACTTCCTTCCCAGACACTTCCGGTCCAAACCTGGCGGCCTCAAAGCCTTGCCGCCTGCTGAGTCAGCAGCCTTCGCGCTCCATTCATAAAATCACCCTTGGCGGGCGCCACATCCTGCCTACAAGGGCCACCACAGCCCAGAGGAAGTGCTGGCAGGCAGCGGCCTGCCATGCTTGCCTGCCCACTGAAGGAATCACAGGGACTAAGGTTAAGAAGCTCCCAGATTCCAAGTCTCCCTTCCTTTCTTTCACCCCCAGACAGAACCAAGGCCTGTCCTTCCTGGGCCTCCCTCACCCTTCCCACTGCTGCCCATGCCCACCGTCTCCCACCCTGACCTGTGCGACCAGCACTCCTGTGATCCTCCTGAGACCCTCCAGTCCGTCCCTGACAACCCCACACTTTACATGTCTCCTCTTAGGACCTGAGGCAGGAATCTGCTCACATCCTTCCCCCACAGGGACCTCTCATGGTTCCCTATTTACCGCAGGAGTAAACCCACACTCCTCTGCCTGGCACTCGAGACCTTTCTTGTGACCTCTCCTTCATCCATCAAGCTAATTCCTGCCACTGGGTTGTACTTGCCAGGGTCGCTTGGGACTGCCTGCCACCTCCACGAATGTGGGGAGGTCAGGGAGCACCTCTCTTCCGACCAGACCTATCAGGTTCCCCAAGGGCCGAGCTGTCCTTCCCTCCAGAGGGAGGATGAGAGGTTCCCAGGGGTGGGCATTGGATTTGCTCCCTTCAACTCCCTTCCTAGACTCTGGACTCAGGGAAGTTCCCACTCTCATGCTTTCCCTGGGGAGAGGCCCTTGACAGACCAGAACCGAGGACACCAAGAGACTCCCACCCCGATAGCTGGGCTCCCAGAGCTGAGGGCAGGAGGGAGGAACACATCTCAGAGACACGATGTTGCCAGGGAATGGGCGCATGGCCTGTGACCAGTGGGACAGATGGGCTGCCCAGTACACAGAGCCCCATGGAGACACACAGACCTCACGCTGCATTCATACCACGTTGCCCACCTTTTCTACAAAGGGGAATTGTCATCCCCAGGCAGGACCTGCCCTGGAGCCAGCATGTACAGCCCCTCCCAGTGAGTCAGCAGCCGGTTCTTCCTCCTCCTCCTCCTTCCCCCTCGTCAACCCCAGTTCCAGCCGAATGTGGGAACTCCACGGAACCCTGCCAGGAAAGACCACAGGGTGCCTTGGCTTTCCCAGAGGAGCAGGAGTGAGGGAGCCAGGCCACCCTTGGCCTGAGGGTACAGTAAGTGCATCCAACCTCAGCAGAGGTGGAGCCACAGGGAAGCTCCCAAGAGATGACCCAAGATGTACCCCCATAAAGCCAAAACCAAAAATCAAGGGCTGAGGCTGGGCTCTATATCAAGATGCCCTGGACCTGGGGATATCCAAGAGGAACTCCTTGCCCCTACCATGACCACCAGTAGCACCCCATATTCTCTTAACCCCCTGCCTCTTCCAAATTCCTGCAGGGGCTGCTTGGACAACATTTCCCACAGAGAGGGCAAGAAGGGTCAAGCCACATAACCAGTGCCAATCTTTGCTAGCCAGCATAGGATAGAAGCACACTTCTGAAAACAGCAGTTAAGCCTCTGGATCCAGCTATGCCTGAAGCAAGCTGCACACCTAGACTGCCCAGATACTTGAGCCAATCATTTTTTTCCCCCCTCAGGCCAGTTTGAGCTAAGTTTCTATTACCTGCAATTGAAGGAGTCCTTGAATATACATTCATTTGTGTATTTAGTTATTGACTTAACTATTCACCAAGTGCCTGGTAGGCAGGCACTGGGAACAGATAGGACTAAGCTGCGTCTGTCCTGCATCAATAGGGAAGTGCACAGAAATCACCGCAGCTCCGTACAGAGTACTGTTTAAGATACAGTGAGGGCTATTTGGAGGCACCTCAGAGATATGATAACCCTAAAGGTGAGTGCTGACAAATGATGAGCAGCTCCCCAGGTAGACAGGCTGGGAAAGGTGGTCTCTCCCCAGCCCCAGGAGACCTGTCCTCTTGGCACTGCTTGTCTGCCTCTCAGCCAGATCTCTTTGCAACAGTAAAAAGTGAGCCCAAAGTTTGGGTTCTAGTCCCAGTTCTGACACTTTGCTGTGCAGTCTTAATAGGTGACTTCCCGTCTCTGAGCTCAATTTTCCCATCTATAAAAGAAAAAACGCTTTACTGGATGCTAATGGAACGTCATTAGTACGTTAAGCCTTCATGTACTCTATCCTTAAGGTCCAGCCAATTAACTGCCATGCAGGTCACACTGAAATGTACAAAATGACTGTGGTAGAAACCACTAGTGTTCCCCTTACATCTATTCTCTTCCTCTTCTGTAGAATATTTTGTTAGGCAAAACAAGAGGCATAGGGCCTCTTGGCTAAAGACTACAGATCCCAGCCTGCCTTGCAGCAGGGTATGGCCATGTGATCATTTTCTGGTTAATAGGATGTGGGAGGAACTGATGTGTACAACTTCTGGGGCATGCCTTTAAAGAGAAGGAGCATACCCTCTCTCTTCTCCTCCCCCTTCCCACTGGCTGGAACACAGACGTGGTGAGCAATCTAGGACCATGCTGCCAAAGGCAACACCCTGGGGACTGCAGAACAGCAGGACAGAAGGCCCCTGAGTGGCTGCAGTATCAGCCCTGGACATACCCGGACTGTCACTTGGGTGAGAATAAGCATCTATTCTAGCGTCACCGTTATTTTGGATCTTTCTTACAGCATCTGAAGTGACTAATTTAGGGACTCATCCCTCCCTTCCTCTCCCGCCTTCTCTTCCCCCTCTTCCCACCCCGTGAAAATTGCTACTGCTCAGAGCAGCAAAAGGAAACCACATCTAAAATAGGTGTTTCAAAACATGAACTGAACACTATCTCATCAGAGTCACTTAATGATACCTGGGCACAGCTTAGGAGATATTTCAAGGGTAGACATGACTGGTCTTAGGGATTGTTTGTATGCGAGGGGCTGAAAGAGCCAAGGATGTACCGACGGCTTCAACCAATGGGTGCGTGTGTTACACATAGAAGATGGGGAGACCTGGAAATGAGGGGGAAGAACAATTCTGATTGGGCTTGGAATGGATCACCCATGACAAAATGTCTGATGGATTCCTGGACACGCAGAGCTGGAACTCAGAACAGGACGGGGGAGCTGTTCATGGAAGCCAAAGTTGGGATCACTGAGGGAGCTCATGGAATGAGAAGAGGCCCCCCACCCCCCGCAACAAATCCTGAAGAAGATGCAGAAGTTAATGGTCAGGTCGCAGAACGGGGAACCTTTCTCTGGCCACTCCCACAACCTCTGTGTGCTCCCTCTAGTGACGGGCACCCACTACCTCCCAAAGAAATCCACTGGCTTTTGAGCAGCTCTCATTGGTGGAAAGCTCTACCTTTTACTGAGCCGAAGTCTGTCAGCCCATATCATTCCTCATTCGACCCCTTGGAGCATGCAGAACGAGTCTGCCCCCTCCCTTATAACAGCCCTGCAAGTATTAGATCTTCCTCTCCCTGGTAGAGGTCATACTGGGCAGCCATGCCACATTTTTCACCAAAACAACCCAAAATAATAGACTGTCAAATCTGTGGCCAACAACCAGCAGGCATTTGCTCACATTGCTGCAGATCCACATCTCTGCCATCCTCTTCTGAAAACTTCAGGGAAGGGGTGGAGCTTTATAGGATGTTTCATTTGTTACAATTACATTTCATCCAGTTAAGCTGAGTCCCTCACTCCAACTGCCATGATATATTTTTTTTAATTATGGCAAAATACACACAACATGAAGTTTACCATTTGAACCTTTTTTTCTTCTTTTTTGCCTCACCCCATGGCTTGTGGGATCTTAGTTCCCCAACCAGGGATCGAACCTGGGCCCTCGGCAGTGAAAGCGTGTAGTCCTAACAACTTGACCGCCAGGGAATTCCCATTTTAACTATTTTTAAGTGTACAGTTTGGTGGCATTAAGTGCAGTCACAGTGTTATGTAACCATGCCACGATGTTATGTAACGATGCCGTTTTTGAAGTACTGTTTTGACAGTACCTGGTGCATAGAAGGTGCTCAATAATTTTTTGGTGGATGAAGAAGAGAACAAATGAATTTATCTAAAAAGGTTGCCCTCCTCTCCCCACTTTGTTTCTTGTGTCATCAAGGTCCTCAGGGAGAGGACAGGAACAGGAAAGCCCTACAGCACTAGGGTCTGCCCCAGGATCAACGTCCATCCACTATTCAGGGCTTTGGGGTTACAAGTTTTCCTACTTGTGCTGCCACTCACCCAGCAGCCCATCTATCTCATCCCCAAAGTGTCACCGCTTCTGGCGGGGACCACTCAAGTGGAGAAGAACCAGAAAAAAGGCTCATTTGAAGAAGCTGGACTCTTCCTCAAGTGCTCAATTGACAATTAGTTCCAGGGTTTTGTCAGGGATTAAGGTTACCAATCTGTTCTTCCCGTAATCTACCTTATTCCCCATAAAACTGGTTATTTGCCCATCTTAGGTCTTCCAGCATTCATTTATCAATTCACACAACAAACATGATGCAGGTTTATAGCCGGCATTACGGGAATGGAGGGTCAAGCACTTCATGGAGGAGTGGGGAGGTTTAGTTGGACCTCATAGAGGAGGAGACATTTCAGCTGTCTGGCACAGGGGGCAGCACCAGCAAAGTCACAGGGAGGAGCAAGCACCCACAGCATATTCTGGGAAGACGGGGACTCCGAGGAGAGGCAGTCAGGAGATGAGAGGCAAGGGAGGTGCTCAGGGGTCAGTTAGGGACCCTGGATTGATTCTGTACACAGTGGGAAACTGGAATGCTGCGACCCACACCTTCCCGCTCCCCCCACCCCATCTACCCCAGTTGTCCTGAAATATCCCTGATAGCTTCTCAGAGATCTTATCTCCAAATTCACTCCGCAATCCTAGGGGCCAGAAGACAAATCCATTTAAAGCAGATTATCACCTCCACTCCTGGCCTGAACTTCGGTTCCTTCTTAACAGCTTCTGTCCCTTCTTTCCTTGATACAGAAGCAAAACAGATGCTGCGCAGACCTTCTCTGCCTTCACTAGTCAGTCTTTTTTTTTTTTTTAAATTATTTATTTATTTATTTATTTATGGCTGTGTTGGGTCTTCGTTTCTGTGCGAGGGCTTTCTCGGTGTGCGGGCCTCTCACTATCATGGCCTCTCTTGTTGCAGAGCACAAGCTCCAGACGCGCAGGCTCAGTAGTTGTGGCTCACGGGCCTAGTTGCTCCACGGCATGTGGAATCTTCCCAGACCAGGGCTCGAACCCGTGTCCCCTGCATTGGCAGGCAGATTCTCAACCACTGCGCCACCAGGGAAGCCCCACTAGTCAGTCTTGATACTCTTATTTTGTTCCTCATCCTTTCTTCTAGAGTGCCCCTCCCTCGTTCTAGGCTGGCTCCTGGTGATAACAGGGCTCCACTTTCCTGCAGGGAACCCATTCCATCTGGTGCTGGTGGGGCTCATCCCCAGCCTCAGGCCTCAGCGTGTGACCAGACCCAGCTTACTGGAGAATGCCTGCCCTGCCCCCACTCAGTGATCTGCTTGGGAATGAGCCTGTGAGCCAAGCCACACCCAATCAAAGACCTCCCAGGGCTCTGCTGCTCGCCCTCTCAGAAAACACTCTTTTTTTTTTTTTTTTTTAAACTTTTTTTTTTGGTAATTTATTTATTTACTTTATTTATTTTTGGCTGTGTTGGGTCTTCGCCGCTGCTCGCGGGCTTTCTCTAGTTGCGGCGAGTGGGGGCTACTCTTTGCTGCGGTGCGCGGGCTTCTCATTGCGGTGGCTTCTCTCATTGTGCAGCACGGGGTCTAGGCGCGTGGGCTTCAGTAGTTGCGGCACGCGGGATCAGTAGTTGTGGCACACAGGCCCAGCCGCTCCGCGGCATGTGGGATCTTCCTGGACCAGGGCTCGAACCCGCGTCCCCTGCACTGGCAGGCGGACCCTGAACCACTGCGCCACCAGGGAAGCCCAACACTCTTTCTTGTTGAGGTTGCTAAGAAGGATGTGGTCTGGGGCTGTTGGCAATGAATCTATCAGCTAGCAATAACCTAAAGAATTGATCCAAACACAGAGGCAGAGGTGAAGGCAGGAGGGATACTGAGCCCCGAAAACAACATTTCAGCTCCTAGGCCTGAAGCAAGCTGCTAGACTAGACTGCCCAGATACATGAGTAATCTTTATTTTTTTCCTTAAGCCAGTTTGAGCCAGGTTTCTATTATCTACAGCCGAAGGAGTCCTTGAATATACATTCATTCGTGTATTTAGCTATTCACTTAACTCTTCACTGAGGGCCTGTTAGGCAGGCAATGGGGACAGAGAGAGGACTAAGCCAGTCTCTGTCCTCAAGGAGCCTGCATTACAATAGGGGAGTGCAAGAAATCACTGCAGTTCAGTACAGTGTACTATTTAAGATACAGTGAGGACCACTTGGAGGTACCTCAGAGACATGATAACCCTAAAGGTGAACCCTTAAGATTGACCTGAAGCTCCCCAGGTGGTCAGGCTGGGAAAGGCCATTCCAGGCACTGGGAGAAACCCAGGCAAAGGCAGTGAGGTAGGAAGCAGCATGGGAGGCTGGAGGAATGCAGGCCCTTCCATGTCGGCAGACAGGAGATGTAAGATGGTGGTCACAGGAGGAGGAGAAGCTAAAGGGCAAGCCAGGGCTGGAACAGGAGGTCATGTTTGGATTTAGCTTGTAGGTGATAAGAAAGAAAGGGTTTTAAGTAGAGGAGTAATATTGTTGCCATAGGTAGGCCCAACCTTTGATTAACTGATGCATATGTAATGTTAACCTTGCAGAGGAGGTTTGAATTTTAAAGGATGACATTTTAAAAGGGCAATGGTTTACTCAAAATAAGAGCTGATGGCAGAATTTCGGGCATCAAAGAATTTTTTCTCTAGACCGTGTCCTCCCGGATATGCTCAAAATACCCTGCTCAGCCTGTGTGTAGGACCTACTGCTGGTTCTGGATGTAGCATCGAGTCAGGCAGGGGTCAGCAAATTTCTTCTGTGAAGGTCCAGATAGCAAATGTTTTAGGCTTTGCAGGCCCTCCCATATCTGTCACAAGTGCTCGACTCTGCCCTTACAGCAGGAGAGCAGCCAGAGACAGTGCATAAATGCATGAGCAGAGCTGTGTTCCAATAGAACTTTATTTATGGACGCTCGGAACTGAATTGCATATAATTTTCATGAATCACATGATTTTTTTTTTCAACCATTAGAAATGTAAAAACCATTCTTAGCTTCTGGGCTATACAAAAACAAGCGGCAAAAGATTTGGCCCAGGGGCCATAGTTGGCAGGGACTGGTTTACAGAAACACTAGCTCCATTCTCAAAGATACCCAGGCAGCAGCAAAAATGGAAAACTACAGGGAACTGGTACATTAATGATGGTGCATCTATATAATGGAATAGCATACCGCCTTTCAAAAGAAGGTGTACTTACATGGAAATAAGCCCATGACATAGGTCATGTGAATAAAGAATATTGTGAGTTATATGACCTAATTTCTATATTAATAAATGGTCCCATGGTCCCAGATCTAGTCACCTACCTCTCACTCCGTCTCCTATATTTCAGTGCAGGCCCTTCCTTCTCTGGCACTGAACCCCCTGGAACTTGCTCCTAGGCCCTCTCCTTAATTCTCTCTACTATTTTTTCCTAGATGATTTCATCCACTCCCATGGCTTTAAATATCATTTATATGCTGGCAACTCCCAGATTTACTTCTCCAAGTCCACACCTCTCATCTGAGCTCCAAACTTAAACCCAACTGTCTCCTAAATATCTGTGTTCCAATGACTCACAGGCATCTCCCTCTTAACATGTCCCTCTTCAAACTCTTGATTTCTTCCCCAAACCTGTTCCTCCCCAGCCCTTCCCACTTCGTAAAGGCACCATCTTCCACCCCCTCTGATCAAGCCAGAAACCTGATTTCTCACACCCTTACAATCCGTCACCAAGAACAGCCATCCCTGAGCCCAAAATATATCTCAAGGGTCTGCAAGCTACAGCCCCAGCACCAAATCCAGCTTACCACCTGCTTTTGTTCAGTTCACCAGTTAAGACAAGGTTTACCTTTTTAAATGGTTAGAAAATCAAAAGAAGAAGACTATTTCATGACACATGGAAATCACATGAAATTCAAATTTCAGTATCCGTAAATAAAGTTTCATCGGCACACAGCCACACTTCATTCATTCACATATTGTCTGTGGCTGCTTTTCCACTACAACAGTAGAACTGAGTAGTTGCAATAGTCAACAAAGCCTAAACTATTTACTTTCTGGCCCTTTACAGAAAAAGTTTGGCAACCCGATATATCTTTACTCTCTCTATTCCCCTCCACCTCTGCTTCTCTCTCTGGTCTGCCAAGTCGCCATCATCTCTTGCCTGCAAGACTACAAAAGCCTCCTCACCGGTCCCCCACTTTCTCTCTTGTCCCCCAACCCAGCTCTATACTCCCATCTAGACTCTACACAGCAACCAGAAAAACTGCTGTAAAAACAAAAGTGCATCATGTCATCACTTTCAATATCTAATCAGCTCCTCCATGGCATACAGGGCCCTGCCTGGTCCAGCCCTGCCCACCTCCCCAGCCTCACCTCCTCCCACTGACCTCTCATCAGGGTCTCTTACAATGAGACCCTCTTCCCTACCTCACAGGGTTTTTGCAAACACAGTTCCTTCTTCCTGGATGACATCCTGAGGGTCACCTTGGCAGAAAAGCTGGGTTGGAGGTCTGCCACTGTAAGGATGTCCCTGTTCTGCGTTGCAGTTTGTTTACCTCGTGTCATGCTGGGACCTCCCTGAGCAGGAACCACGTCTGCTTTATTTACTATTGGATCCTTAGTTCTACCAAAGGCTTGGCACATAATGAGTGTTCAAAGCACTGTTCAATGAATGAATGAATGAATGAATGAATGAATGCCTGTGTGTTTAGATAGATAGAGAGATGGATGGATGAATGTTTGTATATAGAAAATGGGTCTGGAAGTGTGATAGTAAACCCAACTCTGGGGCATGGGGATGAAGGTAAAGGTCTACTTCCACCTTCTAGTTGATGTACTTCTATAACTTTGACAACGAGCATGTAATTCTTTTGTATTAACAAACGAAAAAGGAAAAGAGCAACATAAAGATTTATGTGGGTTTTAGACCAGGCTCTATCACTGACTTGCTAGGCTCCCTAGAGCAAGCCCATTGCCTCTCAGGGTCTTCATCTCCTTAACCCTCAAAGGAAGGTCCTGGTCTCCTTCCTGTGCTATGACCACGATCACATGCTGGGCTGGTGTGGTCACGAGAAGCTTCATGGAAGGAGTGAGCCCTGGTGTTTTAGAAGATGACTCTGGAGTCGGAGATATAGGTTCAAATCCAGACTCTGCCACTTCCTAGCCATGCGACTTTGGGAAAACATCCTCTCTGAGTCTCAGTTTGCTCATTTGTGCAATAGGAATTTAAACTCTACCCTCATAGGATGATTATAGGACTCAACTGAGCAAAATTATCTAAACTGTCCTAGTTAGTATAGGTGCTCTGTAAATGGAGTCTGGGGAAAGAGTCGAGGGGATCTCCAGAGTTCCCTGGGAATCCTGTTGGCCTTCCTTTTTCCTGATAATGAGTCAGTTTGGGCCTTTGGAGTTCAAGGCTGTCCACTGGGCACTGCTCCCCAGCCCCGTGATCCCACCCAAGAGAAGAAATCAATTCTTCCTCTCAAAGTGATTTCTGTGTGAGTCAAGACGGCAGTGTGTCATCAGCGCCAGCCCGGCAGAGTGGGGCTGGCATCCGCAGCTTGCTTCCCTTATGGCTTATAGGAAGAACAAGGAAGAGGGAGAACAGGACAGAGCAGAGCCCCTGGCCTCCCCAAGCCAGACCATCCCCACCGAGGCACCCTCTCCACACTGAAGTCAGGGCATCAGAACCGGAGGAGGCAAAACCAGAGAGAATGTAGACATCTCAGTAGATCTGAGAACATGGTGACTTTTGCTACAGCAGCTGGCCTGCCTCTCACACCCTCTTCTGGCTAAGGGGCCACCACAAAATGAGTTTGCATCTTCCAGGGTTCAACAGCCACTTGACAAGGCAGTGTGACACCATCTCAGAACTGGAAGTGTGTGCAGAGGCTATATACGCATGTGGGTGTACACGGGAGGTACACACACACACACACACCCCATCAGAAACACAGAGCCCTGAGAAAAAGTGAAAGCTACACCTAGCTCAGAAGAGGTCTGGCCAGAAAAAAAGGATTCAAAGGAGGGGAGCGGAGAGAGGAAGGGAAGGCATGAGAGAGCATAAGACCAAATCAGAGGGCGGATCCCAGGTCAAGCCCTGGCAGGCCTGCGGCACACATATCTGCATTCACCCAACTTCTGCGGAGTCCTGTTAAGTGCCTACCTAGATATGTCTGGAAACCCCATCCCTTCCAGAAGCCTTTCCAGACTTCACTCAAGGAAGGGTCCACTTACTTCAGATGTGTTCTACCTAAACACCTCCCTGCCTTCACATTCTTTAGGTTTCTACCCTGAAAGAGGTTCACCCTGGCAGAACAAGGCTGCAGACCCCTCTCCACCTAAGCACCAGCCCCCCTGGATCTCCAGGGATTCCTCCTCGTGAGTGTAGCAGGCGCCACCGGTCCTCAGAGCTTGAAGGCTCCTTGGAGTTCACCTGTCCAGTGCCCACTTCCATGCCCATCACAGAGATGGGAATCTGAGCCTAGAGAAACGAGTGTAGGCTGCCACGCTCAGTCATCAGTCACCATGAGAGGTGACTAAGGGCCTGCTCACAAGTGGCCCTGGGCCTCAATTCCTCACCTGTTAAATGGCATCATCAGGTTGCCTTGCCTGCCCCAGGGTACAGTATGAGCTCAGGTACAGCAGACAGGCCTAGGTTCAGATTCTAACTCGGAAGCCTTGCTAGACACATGATCAAGTTTAAATGACTTAACCTCTTTGAGATTTGATTCCACATCCCTAAAAAGCGGGTAACAATCCTACCCCACAGAACTGCTGTAAGAATAAAATAACATACACAGAGGACTTAAAGCCCCTAGCACTCAAACAGTGGTAACGATTATTACTACTTTTGTTATTATTGCCATGGGCATGGGGAAAAGGCCTCCTGGGATCCTCTGCACTGAGCCTCCTCTGACAGGCTATATACATCTATACATCTAGGTCCCTGGGAACAGTACTCTTTCTCTGACCCCCTTTGCTCCTAGGACCCCATCAGCACCCAAGCTCCAAAGCAGCAAATCACAATTCGGCTCCATCTCTGTGTCTGGCTCATTCCTGGTGGTCCTCTCTCCCTTCCTCTTCCCAGTGGGCTCAAGCCCCTACTGCCCCTGCTGCCACCACATCCCCCAGTACAGGGCCTCCCCCATAAGCACACATTCCAGTGTCTCCCCCATGGGAGGCCCAGTTCCTGGGAGCCTACACTGACTTAGGGTGACCTGGGAGCCCTGCCTCCCAGAGGTAGTATCTCTCCCTGCTCCAAGGTTCCCAACAAAAGATGTTTCTCAAACTCCACTCCCAGCGAGTTCCCTCCAACATACCCTCCCTAAGCCTCAGGAAGGCCAAAGGTCCAAAGACATTAGGGGTGTGGAGGAGGCTTTCATTCTCTGGACCACAAAGAGAATGAGGAAGAATGGGGGCAGCTGGCTGGGAGCACTGGGCAGAACTGGAGGGTGTGAGAGGGACTCCTGAAAGGCACGAGTGTGCTGAGGACCAGGCCTCTCGAAGAGTAAGAACTCTTAGCAATGGTTCCAACTGGGCTGCAAGGACAACTACTCTGGGATACCCAGGTCAGCCCTGCCCTCTCCCCAGCTCCCCACATGAATCCTCTGCCTTGCTGTGGGGACCCTTAGCACATCTTATCAGGCTCCAGAATGAGGGGTAAAGATTGTGTCTGCCTCCAGAGTGGCAGAAAGAGCTAGTTCTGGAGGGAGACAGCATCCCAGCCCCAGAATTTGCCAACTGCATGTCTTTGGGCACAGGACTTCTTTCTGGGCCTCAGTTTACCCATCTATACAATGGAGCTAATGATACCCTACCTCATAGGACTGCATCCAGCACAGCCCCACGCCCCCAAACCTGAAAACTCAATGCACCTATCTGGAATCTCTTACTGCAGGGGTGGCAGAACTGGGGTTGGCAGGCAAGGGATACATAAAGCACACGTGGCCCTCTCCCAGATGTTTGATCCATTCTGAGCCAATGAGACCAAAAGAAATCTCTCAAAGATCACATGGACCGGTTCCCACCCTCTTTGCCCTCCCCCAGGCCCTGACTATGCCTTCCCTCTTTTGCCAGTGGACCTCCCTGTCATTCCTGCCCTGGGGGTGTGGGAAAAGGACAGCAATGGAAGTGGCCACCCACTCAGAGGATAAGCTCATGGGCAGTGACATCATCCTGCCTGCCCTTCTTCCTCCTCCCCTGACCCCGTGACTCAGGGCCACGGGTTCAGGCTCTGTTAATCTCAGAGGCTGCTTGGATTTGGGTCATTTTTCTTCACATAGCACAAGCCCTGTATGTCCAACCAAGAAGCAGCCTGCAATAAGCCAGACACTTGTTCTACAACACTTTCTAGGAGTCTCTTTGGGTGCTGTGGAATCCCAATTTACAGCTCTATGATCACACTCAGTCTCTGACCCCAAACAGTATTGCTCAGCTCAGCATCAAACCCAAATCCTACTCCAAAGAATGAAGATTGACGACTCCGTAGAAGGTTACAGTAAAAGCATAGAGGAATTCCCACCAGAACTTTCAGAAGTCAACCTCAGCAGAATAAGGACACAGGCTCTACAGAAGGGACAACACTTCTATAACTGTCCTTTCCACAAATATTCATGCACCTGACCCAGCTATCAGGCATCTGAGTATCTCAGACATTCAGCCAGCCTGCTTCCATCGGGTGCCCAGACAGAGGTGCAGAGGGCTGAGGACAGGAAGGAAAAGTGGTCCTCAAATCCCAGAACCCCTTCTCATCCTAGGGCTTGCTTTAATGTAGGCTTCCCATCTCTAACAAGCTGGATTGTCTGATTTCTTGGAACACAGGAGTCTGGAATGAATTGGAAAGCTCACTGAAAGCAGGCAGGAGAAACCACCAGTGATGTCATTGAAGAGAGAAAAGAATTCCAAAGTCAGTCATGGGACCAATACAAGCATCAACTGAAGCCACTTAGTGCAAAGCTCACTCCCTCAAGAGTCCCCTTGCTATACAAGTCCTTAGTGCAAAAACTGATGTTCACAGTGCTGATCTGAAGTCATGAAGGAAAATTTCACTGACATCAGGAGTATCCTGATGTCAGACTGTGATATGTGTAATACAGCGGAGAAAGATTTCCATGCTTAATGGTTAACGTAAGTGTTAATGCTTAATCTCAGGAACTCCAGATATCAGGGAATATACTCACCCAAAATATTCCCATTTCCAAAAGAGCTGGAAATATGAGCCACCACTCATACCCACAGCCTCAGAGCCGTGCCACTCAGATCAGCCCAACCCATTGGACATGTTTAGAGTTAAAATTCAAGTTTAGACTTCAATTTCTCTCAGCCTCCAAAAGCACCCACCTGTGTGCAGGCCCCCAAACTATAAGGAAGGCTGCACAGCATCAGATTTCCTAGGGACTTCTGGGAGGCGAGAGGGAGTCAGAGAGGAGGCTGAACTAAATAAAGAACTCTCTTAAAAACAGAACAGCTTCATTACTTTCTAATATAGAAGCTAACTGCTAAAGACAAGCATGTAAGAGAAGGACCTAGGGCCTTCATTTAATGATGAAATCAGACTTATTTACAATTATCCACATCCAATTTGAAGGTAGTTTTTCTCAATTAAGTCAAACAAACCCTCCCAACTCCCCAATGGTTTTTGCCTTCCTATTTGCTTAATGTTTTCCTCGATGATAGATCCCATATCTGAGTCATCCATCACACATTTCTCATTAGGGCAGGTTTGGCTTAGAAAGAAATCCCCTTTTCTGGCGTTTCACTGCCTTAGGCCCCCAAACCTGCCAATTCGCTAGCTAAGCAGCAATAGAGGACTTGGGACACTGGGATTCAATCCCCTCCCCTCTAGTGTGTCCCCACCCTGGGTCCCTACCTTTCCTCCACCCCCTCTCCATCCTACCCCACCCACCATCTCCCTGAGACTTCCCAAGCCCAAATGGCCCCACCCCTGCTCCCTCATGCTCTGCCTCCCAGCCCCCAACACCTATGCATCCCTTCACCCAGGCCAGCTGTCCCTGCCCATCCTTCTCAGAATCTGTCCCCTCGTGCCCACTGCTGCCCGTGGAAGCCCTCCAGTGGCCCACTACTTCATCCTTCTGGGCCAGGCAGAATGGACCCCCACTCCCCGATCCAGCCCCTCGCCCTCCTCTCCCTGGCACCTCCCCCTCCTCAGAACTAGTGGTCAGGTCAGGATGTTTTCCTCTGCAGGGACTCCGGGAGACTCTACTTCCCTCCTAGCTCCAGCTAGCGGCTTCGTGAAGCTTTCCAGAATCAACACAATGACAGATCTGCCTCTATTCCCCCTGCACACCCAGGGCCTCCGCGATCACAGCCACCCGCCCAGCCTCCTCCGGCGGTTTCCCGAGGGAGGGCAGGTCCCACACTGCCCCAGGCCCCGCCGGCCAGGGAGGGGAGGCAAGGTTGGGGGCGGGGCTGGACTCTGATAGCCCCCTGCCGCCTCCGGGACCCAGAACCGGGGTTCACCGTGCTCCCCGCGCGGAGGACAGCCCGGGCCCGGGGAGAGGGCTGGGGTGGGGGCGCCCTGCGAGAGACGGGGCTCACCGCCCGCTCTAGCAGCCCTGCAGCAGGCACGCTGCCCGGCAGCCCGGGGCAGGACTCGGCCGCAAACAAAGGCCGCCCGGAAGCGCGCCGAGCCCGCCACGCAAGCACTCACCGCGCCGCGCCTGACTCCCGGGACTCGGGGACGCGGCGGAGCGCTGCCGAGTCGCCGCCGCCGCCGCGAGGCCGGGCGCGAAAGGGGTCCGGGGGCGTCCCCGGGAGTCCGAGGGGCGGGGCGGGCTGGAGGAAGCTGCAGGCCCGGAAAGGCGGCCCGGGTGCGCCCCAGAGGCAGGATTGGCCCCGCGGCGAAGGTTTGGGGCAGAGGCCTGAGCCCGCCCGCTGGGCAGGGCACCCGGCCGGGACCCGCCCCTGACCCGGGTCCAGACCCACGCGGGGGCCCTCGTAAAGGGGCGCTGGTCTGATCTCTGCCCATCTCCCACCCTGTCCCACCCTCCCAAGATCCGAAGTTTATTTTCTGCTAGGGGGACAGGTGAATGGTCACTGACCACCCCGGCTCCCCCTCCAGGCCGCTGGCAGCAGAGCCGGAGCTCGGATCTGGCTGTCTGACCCCCAGTCCAGTGTTCTCCACCACCAGGCTGGTACCGTGGCCTGGAAAGGGTTAATTCGACTATGAGGCATTGAGAGCTGCTGGGAGCTCTCTATAAATACAGTGTGTCGTGGGCGCCTGAGCCAACCGCAGGGTAATTTCCACCTAGCTGGTTTTCCCCTTTTCCTTCCACCCCCGGCCACCCGGCCAGCCCTGCCCCCAGCCCCATGCCAGGCTAGTGGCCACCCCAGGCCCCCAAAGGGGGAGCAGCTCTGACACGCCCCCAACCCCCTCCCCATGACCTGGGGCTCTGTCTTTATAGGAACGAGTTCCAGCCTGGGAGGAGATAGGGGGGTCAGGCTTGAACCTCCAACCTGGGGAGAGATGGGGGTCAGGCCTCTGCCTCGGCACATGCGGCCCCTGCACCTGTTCTCTGACCTGTTCTCCATTAGTTACAGACAGCAACAGCTAAAGTGTAGCAGGCTTCTGTGGGCCAGGGTAGAGGCTAGGAGCTTTCCATGTGCGGCCTCTTTAAATCCTCACAACAGCTGGACCATGTAGATAACATTATCCCCATTTTACAGGTGAGAAAACTGAGGCTCAGAGAGATTAAAGGGACTCCAATTTATCTTACGGCCAGACCCACCACCAAGTGCCAGCAGCAATATGGGAGAGGGCTTAGGAAACATGCATGGATACATGTTCATCTCTGTGTGTCAGCCACTGTTTTAAGCTCTTTATCATTTTATCTCATTTCATCTTTCCAGCAATGCAATGAGGTAACTGCTATTATTATCCTCATTTTCACAAATAAGGAAATTAAGACACAAGGAGATAGGTAACTTACTTAAGGATATCCAACCATTAAGTGGAGGAACCAAGATTTGCCCCCTTGAATGTAAGTGCTGAATTCAAACTTAATTGTAGTGTGTTTGTGTGTGGCAGTGAGGCATGGGTGTGTGTATTTGTGAACACCTGTGAGTAACTCTCTGCATCTAAGTGCACATGTGTTTCTGAATGTAAGTTTGATAGCGGCTGTGTCTGTGTGACTGCTCCTAGGGATGGGGCAGAGAGTGGAGGGATCAAGGCCAGGCCATCTGGTCCAGAGTTCTTGCAGGTCATCAGCCTTCCCTCCAATCCACACTGCTTCTCTCTGCTCTGTCCAGCCCTGTCCAGCCTGGCCCTGGCCTCACAGTTCTCAGGATGAGTAGCCCTGAATAGGCCTCAAGACCTGGGGGAGAAGCATCCCAGGGAGAGGGGCCCCTGAGCTGAGAGATCCAGGAGCCCCACAGCAGGACTTAGAACTAATCTAGAGGAGTTTGCTTTCCTTTCCTCGACCAGGAGTCAGTCCTGTGCTTTGTGCCCCAAGGTGGTGACACAGGTCCTGTCCCAGAGGACTAACAGTCTGGCAGGGAAGGCACAATTCAGCCGTGATGGACAGTGAAGGAACAGCACAGGGTAGTTTATAGCATAAACTATATAGTATATAGTTTATGGCAGAGGCTTGGGGAAGACCTTTATCATAATTGCTAGAGAGATCAGGTCAGGAGGGAAGGAAATGAGTACTGGCTGTCATTCCTGGAAGCAGTGGCTTAAGAAGGTGCTGATACCCCCAGAAAGGGCAAACACTGTGGGCAGGGGATAGGCAGAGTGTCTGTAGGACAGGCTCAGCTGCGACTCAGACATTTGGCCCTGGACACAAACATCTAGACCATCCCAGCACACAGGAATCTCCTCAGGTCAGGGAATGTTTGTTCTATGCCTAATTGAAAATACAGTCTTCCTCAGACTCCCCTGCAGCTAGAGGCAGTCGCATGAACTAATGTGGCCAATGAGATGGAAGTGAAATTCACTGGTTGGGGCTTCAGGGAAAGCCCTTTGTTAAAGGAGATTGTTGACACTATAGAAAACATCATGGTGGTTCCTCAAAAAACTAAAGATAGAACTACCATAGGATCCAACAATTCTACTTCTGGGTGTATCCAAAAGAATTGAAATTAGGGTCTCAGAGATATTTGTACACCCATATTCATAGCAGCATTATTCACAATAGCCAAAAGGTGGAAGCAACGCAAGTGTCCATCAATAAAATGGAATATTATTCAGCCTTAAAAAGGAAGGAAATTCTGACACATGATAGAACATGGATGAACCTTGAGGACATTATGCTAAGTGAAGAAAGCCAGCCACAGAAAGACAAATATTGTATGATTCCACTTATATGAGGTACTAATGTAGTCAAATTCAGAGAGAGAGAATGTAGAATGGTGGTTGCCAGGGACTGGGAGAGGGAGAATGGGGAGTTATTGTTTAATGGGTACAGAGTTTCGGTTTTGCTGAAAGGAGACTGGAGATTGATAGCACAACAATGTGAATGCACTTACTACTGAACTATACACTTAAAAGTGGCTAAGATAAATTTTATGTTGTGTTTATTTTTCCACAATTAAAAAAATAGAAAAGAGCAGGCTTAGCTGGCATGAGCCTTGCCTTTTGCCTTTCATTCCCTTTTCTCTTTGTGCCTGAAGTGCAGGCACAAAACCAGACAGTAAAGCAGCCATCTTGCAACCATTAGGACAAAAGCTAAGTATGGGTGGCAGAGGAGAAAGTCAGAAGGAACCTGGTTCCTGAAGGCATTGTGGAGCTGCCACCCTGGCCCCGGATTGCTTCCAGCCCTTGGCCTGGCCCTCGAATTGCCATTGCTCACTCAGGATTGATGAGGGAGGAACGGTGACCCTTCATAGTCTTGTCCTCCCCAGGCTACCTATAAGGAACATCAGACCACCATTCTGGCAAAGGGAAGGGGTGTTCTGACCCTCTTATTACTCTCCCCAGGACAGAAATTCTGAGTTCATGGTGAAATTCAAAGACAATTTCCTTTGGCCTCCTTTGACATACAAAAGGACAAGTGTCTCCCTCGTCTGTTTGAATACTCTTAAATCCAGCAACTGGATTCCTTAACCTAGCTTTAAAGTGGGGGCTATACAGATGTTTTCGGCTCTATAGAACAGCTAAGCAGTCCATCTTTCAGAAAGCAGCTTAGAGACATTGACATGCCTCACCTAAGGACAATACTCAAAATCTTTCATGTCTGTAAGAAAGAAAAATCAATTCTTGGTAGCACTGGGGTTTAAGGCCCAATTTGAGCATTTGTTCTGAGGATCCCTGTGACACCAGTATTTGGCATTGGCCTACCTCCACTCAGGCTGGTTGCTGCAAATCACCTCCTGAGTTGTCTGCATTTTCAGGCCTCAAGTCCTTGATGTCTTGGCAAGGCCACATCCCCCAACCTGCCCCGCTCACTCCCAGCCAGCCCAGACTGTCTATGTCGACTCTGTTTCCCTGAATGAATGGATCCAGTGTAGAGTTGAATATGGTGTAGAGTGACTACTGCAGGTTCCTGCTAGAAAGTTTCTTATTTCTGGTACTTGAGTGTTGGAGTAGACTTCAGGTGTCTAGATCCAAATACTTCCAGCTGGAAGCTTCTGGCTGGCAAAATAAAATAATAACATTTATTATTAAATGATTATTAAAATAATAATCTGGGAGGATCATCTGGGAACACTTCACCCCCAACACACACACACACACATACTACAAAGTAACAAAACACTCCCTAACCCCTAACCAGTCTTGTATAACTAGCTACCTCTAACTGACCCACCATCCCTTCTTCATTATCTGTCCCAGGTGGAGCCATTCAGCCCCCTCCCCCTTGCCTCCTCTTTCTCCATAACCCAGGCTTACAATGTTCCCAGTCCTAGGAATCCATCTCAGAGCCTGTATCCTGCTGCTGGAGGGTCAGGGTCCTCCTCGCAATAGGAGGGTTGGGCCAGAATTAAAGAACAAAATGAGAACATAAAAACTGCACCATAATGCCAAGGGAAATCTGTCATCACGATGGGAGTTGGGTTTTTTCTAATGACTTCTAATCACGTGAAAGTAGTTGAGTTATTAGCACTTGCAGGGCCCTGAGAGCGAGCACCTTCTTCAAGTTTGCATCATAGATGCCTCATTTAGGGCACCCTCACCCTAGTCCTGCTCTTAGGTTTGGCCTATGACAGACTCAGAGAAGAGTGCACATAACAGGATGACAAAGAGTTCCAGCTGGAAGAATAAGGCACGGAGAACGAGGCGTCCAGCATCTGAAGTCGGCAGTGGAGATCCTTGTAAGGAAGACAGTGGATAAACCTCTTGAAATCCAGACATCCCAATCTCAATCCAGGTGCTAAGCCTTAAGTACTAATGTTGCTGTTTTCAGTCACATGTTCTCAGTATGGTCATTTGGTTTTAGTTGGGCTTGAGAAAGTGTGCCTGGGCGTCTTCAGGACATCTTACCATAGTCCCAGTCTTGGTAGGGACACAAGGGAAGGCTTCACTGCCCCAGTGCTGAGAACAATTTATTCAGTCCTCCCTTATGGGTCATTCTTAACCTGCCAGTTCTTTATGTCAATCTCTAATTTCTGGGGCAGGACCACCGATTGCCAGTCCTGGCCCCCTTTCCCTCCCTGTCTTCTCTCAGCCCACTGGCCCTCTCTTTGGAAGAAATACATTGTGATGGCAGTCACCTCTCTCGGACCATGTCTTGACCACTGCCAGGTCTCCACTTGGGTCCCTGCTGCTGGGGAAGACAACCCGAGACAAGCTGTGTGAGCTGCAGCATCTCCAGTCAGTGACCAAAGGTTCAGTCCTCTTACAGGACACCTCCCTCCCTGCTTCTTCCCACCAGCTGGAAACCAGGCTTTCTTCCCACTGGCCCACTTCACCCAAGGTTCCCGCATCAGATGTGGGGTATTATGCCTCATTGGCTTAACTGCTTTTTCCACGTTTGTGGCTGGCAGTTGCTAATGAATACAATCTTGCATTTGTTTTCTTAAAACAGGACTTTCAGCACAATAACATATTTGGCACCTCTCCTCCTTTCCTCATTTCCCATGATGAGATCATCACAAACACAACTTCTAAAGAAATCTCTACAACCAGACTTTCCGAGGAAACCCGACACCTCCACAGACGAATGGTGGTGGGCCTCGGGTTTCTGAGAGGGAACCTTAGCAGTAGCAATGACTGTCCACTCAGAGAGATGTGTGGCCACCTCTGAGGAATGACCCCAGCCACCAAGTTTCTCCCTTCACCCTAGAAATTTCCCCATCAGCCCTTCACCATTCTGTTGGGGTCAGCATTGCTGTCAAAATGTGGTTCCTCTCCATCACTCCACACCCTCCGCCCTCGGTAGATATTCACACAGGGGATATTCTCCATCCCCTCCCCTCAGGGAAAGGGAGTCTATCAGAAGTGGTTCTCTCAAACTGGACAAATCGGTTACTTCCTTCCCTAAGTCCCCCTCAGGGTGCAGGTGCCTACTTCAATCCTGATCTGATCTGACATGTGCTGTCAACCGTGTTCTCTGCTTGTCTCATGCCTTATCTCCATAGGCATTTTGAGAGCTCCCTTGGGGCAGGAACCCAGGCTCATTCTCCTCCAGGTTCCTCACCCATGCTTCCCACATGTTGTAACTGAAAGAAAACTTGAACTCTGGAGGGAACGCCTTAACCCTGGCTGGCGGGACTGTGGTATAGACAGTACAGTAGGCTGGAAGCCAGGACACCAGGGCTCACCTCCCAGCACTGCCAAGGACTGGCCATGTGGTGGGGGGGGAAGTGGGTCAGCCATTCAGGGTCTCTGCCTCCTTTTCCTCCAAAAGAATCCACCCCACGCTCTCCTGCAGCCGGCCATTTCTCACTGAGAGCACCAGAAGGATTTCCCCCTCGGGGGAATCACCCCCTGGTGATAAGTGGAAAGGCAGCTGAATAGGGCTTCCATCCCCACCTCACCCTAGGGCCACAAGGATGCTCCTCAATGCTTGGAGCTGGAGGAGGAAGTGGGAGGAGAGAAGGGGGGAAAGCAGAGTGGACTGGGGCTCTGGAGGTCAGGGAAGGGTTCCCAGGGGAGGTGGGCTTCTAGCTGACCTTGAGGGAAGGGACTAATTTAACAAGTGAACAGCATCAGGGTCCTGCCCAGGTCTAGCACTTCTCTAAGACAATGCACGGGTTGGGAAGACCTTGATCTGATTACCCCAGTGTGTGCCTCATGGATCTGAGAGGAGGAAAGGGGTCAGGTGATGGAGGCAGAAGGGGGAAACCCTTGAGAAGAGCAGAGCTGGGAGGGGAGACAGAGCACCTGGGCCCACATACTCTGCCTGCCACACACCCTGCCCCCCCGCCAGTGCTCTGGGTGAAAGGTGGGTGTTGAGGCTGGCCCTCCTCTTGTGCTCTCTCTCCTACTCAAGGGCATCACACTCCGGTCATTCTGCCTCTCTCCTGATCATCAATCTGTTCACTCTCTCCCCTGATTCATTCCCTCTCTTTCTTGTAACACTTCCAGCTTCTAGAACACTCCCCTCTCTTGCTTTTCTTCTCACCTGACTTGTTGCTCCTTCTAGTCTCCTATGCTGGGTGCTTCTCTTCTCCCCAACCCCTGAACGTTGGGGAACCCCAGGACTTGGTACTCAGAACTCTTTTCTTCTGGGTCTAGAGCCACTCCCTTGGTCATCTCATCACTTTAAATACCATCTATGTGCCAATAACTCTCCAAAGAAAATCTCCAGCTTGGACTGTGTTTTGAATTCTATATTTCCAACTGCCTACTTGACATCTCCATTTGTCTCCAATAAGAATCATGATTTCCATTCCCCCCCTCCCCACTGCCAGTGAAACAAAAGAAAACAAAACAAAAACAAACCATTTCTCCTGCAGCCATCTGCACCTCAGGTGATGGCAATTCTTCCAGTAGCTCAGGCTAAAAATCTTGCAGTCACCCTTAATTTTTCTCTTTCTTGCACACCCCATATCACCAATCCTACTGGATCTACCTTCAGACCAGATGAACTCTCTCCATCTCCACTGCTACCACCCATCTCCATCACTTGCCTGTATTGCAATAGCCTCCTAATTGGTCTCTTTGCTTCTATCTTTCTCTCTGTAGTTTATTTTCTGTACAGAAGCTAGAGTAATCCTTTTAAGCGCAGGCAAATTAAGTCATTCCTCTGCTTAGAATTCTCCAGGGTAAAAGCTGAGTCTTTATGTTGGCCTACAAAGTCCTACATGACCTGGCTCCCTGCTATCCTTCTGATCTCATTTCCTACCATGTTCCCTGTTGCTTCCTTTACTCCATCATCCTTTCCTTGCTGTTCCTTGAACACACAAGGTATGTTTGCCTCAGAACATTTGCAGTTACTATTCCCCCTGACTGGGACATTCTTCCCCCAGATGTCCATATAACTCATTCCCTTACTTTCTCCAGGTCTCTGTTCAAATGTTATCTTACCAGGGAGGCCTTTCTTGACCACCCTATATAAAATGATACCCGCCAATCCCCCATCCCCAGTCATTCTTTAATTCCTTTACTCTGCTTGATTTTTTTCCACTTAGCATTTATTTACCTTCTGACAATATTATAATATTACTCATTCACACATTTATTTTCTATCTCCCCCCATAGAATATAATTTCCATGAGAATCAGGATTTTCTTTTGTTCGCTGCTGTATTCCTGCACCCAGAATAGTGCCTGGCACATAGTAGGTGTTCAATTAAAGTTTGTTGAGTGAATGGATGGGTGAATGGAAGGACCAGTAGTTGAAGAACACATGGATGAGAAAAGATTGCAGTTTGTTCAAGACATGAGAGACCTGAGCATGTTTATGTGCCTGCGGGAAGGTACCAAGAGAGAAGAAGTCCCATGAGGGAGAAGAGGTATGATACTTGGCACATAACGATCTCTGAGAAGGCAGAAAGACACAGGATTCGGAGCCTAGGAGACCCACTCCTTCCTTGGGCTGGGGGGAAGGAGCTGATGATGGGGTAATAAGGATGAGAGATGGGAAATCAATGGAGCCCTCACCAAAGGCTTCATTTTTTCCCCTGTAAAGCAGAAGGCAGGATCATCTGCTAAGAGCAAGGGAAGTAAGTGGATGGAGCCTGAGAAAAGGGTAAAGATTTGGGTTAGCGGCAATGAGAATGAGAGAGATTGATCCTCTGGGACACACAGCATGGTTTTTAAGTAGTCATGAAAGATCACAGTTTGGAACAGCAATAATCGCATGTCCTCTTCCCCCCATCTGTTTGGGGGGTTGCAGGCAAGATCACAATAGGGCAGATAGCTGCTCTGTGGAGGCAGGAATCTAGGTCTCCAGGTTCAGAGTCTGTGCCCTACCTCCTGAGCCATCTCTTTTCAGGGCTTCCCCTCCATGAATGAAGCTACCTGACCCCAGCTCCTTCCCAAGGTCTAGCTTCCTCATGACTGTAATTCAACCCAAGTGTGGCAGGACAGGTTACTGGGAAGCAGACTTGAAGATGGAGATTAGCATGCAGGAAGTTTATTAGGGATGCTCTTGGGCTCAACGACTTAGGAAGAAAAGAACTGGGCAGAGAGAGACTTCGGGCCACAATACAGTGGCAGGAATGGCCTGAGCCAACCCCATGGGGCACTCTGAAGCTGGGATGACCACTTTAGCATTGTCCTGTGTTAGAGTCAGGGCTGGCCTTTTGTACCCAAGCACTGTTCCACCACTGGATGTGGGTCTCCTGGGAAGGGGGAACGGCCTGATCCAGGTTACTTTCTTTGGCAGAAGTAGTTTCCAAAGAAGACTTACAGCTGAGAGCCATCTTCCTGCAGTACTGCTAGAAGCTGGGGGAAAGTTCTTCAGTCACGAAGGGGGATCCCAGCAGCACACCACAGCATGCACTGTACTATTAGTAGTAATACATGTTTAATTAGCCCTTGCTCTATGCCTGACCCAGGGTATCCCTCAAACTCAGTGGGGTCTGAGAAGTTTCAGGAACTTACCTGAGGAATCTGGGTACAGGTACTAGACTCCTGCATGGGAATAAGAGGCCTTGGGTTCTAATTCTAAGTCAGCTGTTGACTCACTATGTGACATCAGGCAAGTCTCTGACCTCTCTTAGCCTGAGTTTCCCATATGTGTATGAGGCTTGAGCTGAGGTACTTGATCAATAGTCTATGGCCTTATGATGCCTAAAATCATGGATGGCAAGGAGTGCCTTGGATGGCACAGTGCCTATGCCTCATTCTTGGACCTCAAAGGCCATACCACCACCCTATCCCTCTCACTTCTAGAGCTGTCACACTCAGGTCTTTATGGGCAGGGACCACAGGCTGAATAATCAAATACAAGTCCAAGGTTAGATTTAGGAGACAGTGAGCATCCTGGTGCTCTTTCCAGCTCCCCCAAGCCTTCTCAGAGTGAAAGTGGGTTTTAGCTCTTCCCAGAAGTATTCATGGTCTCTGCCTCTACAAAGAGACACCACAGAGTATTTGATAGATGAGATACTTGGAGGTCATTCAGGTTACCGCCCTGTTTTCTGGCATCATAGGCCACACAGAGACACCCCTATCTCCTAGGGGGTTATGACCTCACATTAGTCATTAGCAGCTCCTGGGGGCGACAGGGACTTTGAAAGACCAGAGGACAAGATAAAAGTAATTTGGAAGTCTGCTTTTGATTTGGGAATGATAAGGAATCCTTAAATTATCCCCCGCTCCATACAACCCAGCCCCTGCCACCAGGTTTACATTTCTCAGGATAGTCCTCTGTTCACCTCGCTCAGCTGCTCATTTTGGGAATTGTTTTTGTAGATGGTTTATGTTTTTCTTCTAACAGGAAACTGTATTCATTTCTCGGCTCTCCATTTTGTTCTCTGACTACTCATGACCAGAATGAGGTCAGGGAGAATGTGGCACCTCCACCCACATGTTTGAACTAATGTGGAATGCAAAGAAGAAAATGAGCCAAACAACAGCTGGGCCTGATCCCTGGAGTCACAGCACATGAGAGGAGGAAGGCCCTCAAACACCATCTAGTCCGTTTGCTCCCGTGTTACAGATGGGAAAGCTAGGGAGAAGGAAGATGAGACCCCAGCTTCTTACCAAGTAGGAGATCCTTCAAAGGAAGAGGAGGAAGGCTTTCAGAACATGGTCTTGCGTTTGAAATGACAGAACAAATATATAATCAATTTTTTAAATAACCAATACAAAACAGAAATAGGAAATAAGATGAAGAGCCATTGGCAGGCCAGAAATACTGGGAAATTTCTAGAAAATGGAAAGCAGATGGAGATTTCAGAGTCCCGTCTTGATGCTGAATTAAGTAGACTGAAGATTCCCTCCCCCAAACTCAACCCCAAAGACACTGTATTAGTGACAGACGGGTGATGTATCCCAGAACCTAACTCTGGAGAAACAGAAGCCAGACGGATCCCAGTCTGGCAGAATACTGCAGATCAGAGGTGGAGAAAGTCAGATATCATGGATGGATGAGAATCTGGGGGAAGGCTTTCTAGTTGTGGATTTTCTCTCCTCCACAATTCTCCAGATATATGGTAGCCTGCCCTTTCACGTCTGTGGGCAGAAAACATCAACATAGCACCAGCTGGAAATGGCAAGGTAACCTCAAGGCAGTTTTGGAGCCAGCTAGGATGAGAAGTAGATTCAACAAACAAAGGCAGGCAGGCAGCCAGCCACTGAGCAGTCTCTCCTTCTTCCACACCTTGATTGGGATAAATGACTACACAGAGCGAGGCAGCTCTTAGAAAAGAGGAGCGACTAGGGCAAAGCTCAGAGATGTTCCCTGGAAGGCAGGGTTCTCTGGCTTCTCTGTGGTCGTTAACAAACAGGGAACAGATGCTCAGAGGCTCTACACCCTGAGGCACTCCCCTCATAACTTCACCAGGAAGAGCCAAGGCTGGAACCCGGTCTTTAATCTCACTCCTCCTCCCAAAGTACACATTATTGGCCAAGAGAGCTGACACTTCCAAGGGAACATGAGCTCAGAGCCAAAAATAACCAACAAAAGAATGACTATAGCAGAAGTGAAGTGAACAGACTGGGCAGAAGAAGAATTTACATTAAGGACAATACATGTATCCCTTCAAGACATAAGGGAGGACATTGTAAATATAAAGCAAGAAAAACAATTATTAAAAAAATACTAGAGGGCTTCCCTGGTGGCGCAGTGGTTGGGAGTCTGCCTGCTAATGCAGGGGACACGGGTTCGCGCCCTGGTCTGGGAGGATCCCACATGCCGCGGAGCAACTAGGCCCGTGAGCCACAATTACTGAGCCTGCGCGTCTGGAGCCTGTGCTCCGCAACAAGAGAGGCCACGATAGTGAGAGGCCCGCGCACCGCAATGAAGAGTGGCCCCCACTTGCCGCAACTAGAGAAAGCCCTCGCACAGAAATGAAGACCCAACATAGCAATCAATCAATCAGTCAATAAATAAATCTTTAAAAAAAAAAATACTAGAAATGTTGGGAATGACAAATATAATCATTGAAACAAGTAACTCGGTAGATGGGGGTAAATAGCAGAATGTATTTCAGTCCAAGAACAGATGAGAGAGTTGGAAGATTAGGCAGAGGACAAAAACCAACATAAAAAATATCAGGAAGGATATAGAGATGGAAAAGATAAACGAAAGTTAAGAGGTATGGACGATAAAAGTGGAGTGGATGACATGAATTTAACTGGAGTCTCAGAAAAAGAAAAAGAAACAGAAGATAAAGTATTTTAAAATACAATGTCCAATTATTTTCCATAGTTAAAGATACGGGACCTTTGATTGAAAAGAACCCTCAAGCATAGGCAGTCTTCTTTCACAGAACATTTGTTATATGCTTGAGTGGCACAGGAGGCTGGGGGGAGGTGTGTGTAATAGGGAGGGTGCAGAATAACAAAGTGAAATTTCCCACAGACTCAGTACTTAGGAGACAAAGTCCTGCTAGAGGGAGGAAGGTTTGTGTCAAACACATAGCTGGTCTCCCTCTCATGATATTTGCCTAATTTTGAAGCTGTATTGGTTGGGAGGCTAAAGAGCTAAGTTCAAACATCTGAAAGGCATAAATGAATTTCCCACGGTGCCTTATGGTTAAGGGAGTAGAGACTTGACTAGCTCTCAACCAAACCAGAGGGAGACTGAGTCAAAAAGAACTACAACCCAACCTCAATCTAGATAATTTTCTAATCACATTGTTGTGACTGGCCCTGTATTTTATCTGCCCAGTATAGGAAGGGTAAAACCTATCTAGGGAAAATTCTTCAGTCTCAGTTCATGTATATACTATCTCCAGTGTACAATAAAGAATTATAAGGCATGTGAAAAGGGAGGAAAATGTGATCATATATTCTCAGAAAAAAATAGAAGACCCACAGCTGACCCATATTTTCCAGTTAGCAGACAGGAGTTTTTATTTTATTATTACTTTTTTTCTTTGAGAACACCCTTTATTCAGCACTAGTGATGCAATACGTACAGCACCAGGGTCTCCTGATTTTCACTCCATCACTGAAATGCTCCCATGTATCCCCCTAGGGATGGTGCTGTCTGAACTGTAGTCCACAGTAGCCACATGTCGCCATCTTTGTTTCTTTGTCCTAGTTTATGTACACTTTGAGGTGGCCTTGGACCCCGCCACCCCTGTCACATGGTATCACTTGACTCCCAACTTTGCTCACAGGCTACTCTGCTGTCAGATCGACAGTGAAGTTTTCATTCACCTCTTTCCGACAACCTACAAATTGAACTTTCCTGTAGTCTTTATGGTCATAGGCCTGGCCAGTGTGCGTGACCTTCTCACCAGTTGGCAAGGACCGCACCCCGAAGCACCTGGCTCCCCTGGGCAGGCTCCATACCACCAAGCCGCCCTGGGCCAGCAGCTGGAGGAAGGTCACCACTGCTGCCATCTTGCCAGACAAGGTGTTTTTTTTTAACATTAAAAAAAATGTTTATTTTATTGAAATATAGTAGATTTACAATGTTGTGTTAATTTCTGCTGTACAGCAAAGTGGTTCAGTTATACATATGTGTATTCTTTTTCATATTCTTTTCCATTATGGTTTCTCACAGGATATTGAATATAGTTCCCTGTGCTATACAGTAGGACCTTGTTGTTTATCCATTCTATATGTAATAGTTTGCATCTGCTAATCCCAAACTCCCAATCCATCCCTCCCCCACCCTCTCTCCCTCTTGGCAACCACAATTCTGTTCTGTATGTCTGTAAGTCTGTTTTGTAGATAAGTTCATTTGTGTCATATTTCAAATTCTACATATAAGTGATATCATATATGGCATTTGTCTTTCTCTTTCTGACTTACTTCACTTAGTAAAATAATCTCTAGTTGCATCCATGTTGCTGCAAATGGCATTATTTCATTCTTTTTCATGGCTGAGTAGTATTCTATTGTATATATCCATTCATCTGTTGATGGACATTTAGCTTGTTTCCATGTCTTGGCTATTGTGAATAGTGCTGCTATGAACATAAGGGTGCATATATATTTTTGAATTATAGTTTTGTCTGGATTTATGCCCAGGAGTGGGATTGTTGTATCATATGGCAACTCTATTTTTAGTTTTTTTAAGAACCTCTATACTGTTTTCCATAGTGGCTGTACCAATTTACATTCTCACCAATAGTGTAGGAGGGTTCCCTTTTCTCCACACCCTCTCCAGCATTTATTATTTGTAAACTTTTTTAATGATGCCCATTCTGACCGGTGTGAGGTGTTACTTCACTGTAGTTTTGATTTCCATTTCTCTAATAATTAGCGATGTTGAGCATCTTTTCAGGTGCCTGTTGGAGAAATGTCTATTTAGGTCTTCTGCTCATCTTTTGATTGGGTTGTTTGTTTTTTTGTTATTGAGTAGTATGAGGTGTTTGTATATTTTGGAGATTAAGCCCTTGTCAGTCACGTCATTTGTAAATATTTTCTCCCATTCCATAGGTTGTCTTTTTTTTTAATTTTTTTTTATTTTATGGTTTCCTTTACTGTGCAAAAGCTTGTAAGTTTGATTAGGTCCCATTTCTTTATTTTTGCTTTTATTTCTATTGCCTCAGACAAGGCATTTTAAATACCTATTACAAGTATGTTAAAGAGGAAAGTGGAAAATATGACAATATTGTTAAAAAGAATACTTGAGCAGATAATTGTAATCTATAAAAATATCAAATGGATTTTCTGGAATTGCAAAGTACAATATCTGAAATTACAAATTCACTGGATGGGTTTAAAAGCAACAGACAGAATTGGTAAACACAAAGGTCAATATAAATTATCCAAACTGGGACTTCCCTGGTGGTCCAGTGGTTAAGACTCTGTGCTCCCAACGCAGGGGGCCCAGGTTCGATCCCTGGTCAGGGAACTAGAGCCCGCATGCCACAACTAAAGATTCCACATGCCACAGTGAAGATCCCATATGCTGCAACTAAGACCTGGCCCAACCAAATAAATAAATAAATAAATTTTTTTTAAAAAAAATAAAAGAGTAAATTATCCAAGCTGAAGCCCACAGAGAAAAAAGAATGGAAAGAAGAGAGCACAAAAGACATGTGAGACACGATCAAAGGTTTATGTGCAATTGGAGTCCAAGCAGAGAGGAGAGAGAGAATGAGATAGAAGCAAAGTTGGAAGAGAGAAAGATTAAGAACTTTCCAAAACTGATCAAAGATATCAATGTACAGATTCAAGATGCTTAGTGAAAGCATACATACAAATTGGATAGATACGAAGAAAATAACGCCTAAACACTTAATAAGCAAATAGCTGAACACCAAAGCTAAGAAGCAAAAAGCAGCCTGAGAATAGGGACACATATGTACTTTCAAAAGAGCAACAATAAGATTTGATAATTTTGCATCAAAATTTTGGAAGCTGTGGAAATTGAATGATATTTTAAGGTGCTAAAAGAAAAAAAAACCGCAAACATAATTCTATCTCCAGCAAAAATAATTCTATCACAATTCTATCTCTTCAAGATATGAAAGCAAAATAATGACATTTTTCAGATCAAAAAAATCCAAACCAAAACTGCAGCCAAGATAATGTACTATTGGAGAAAGGATAGTCAAATAAACCAACAAAATCAAATAGAGAGTCCAGATATAGACCCACATATATAGAGTCAAATGATTTTTTGATTAAAATGTCAAAGAAATTCAATGGAGAAAGGAAAATATCCTCAATTAATGGTGTTGGAAAAATTGAATATCCATATGAGAAATAAAGGACCTCAACCCCTACCTCACAATATACACAAAAACCAATTTGAGAAGGATCACAGGCTGAAACATAAGAGCTAAAATAATAAAGCTATTAGAAGTACTAGGAGAATATTTTTGTGACCTCTAAGTAGGCAAAGATTTCTCAGGGAGGATTCAGAAAGTATAAACCATAAAAAAAAGACTAATTAGTTGGACTTCATCAAAATTAAAAATTTCTATTCATCAGAAAACACCATCAAGAAAATAGGCAAGCCAGATTGAGAGTAATATTCACAACACATCTATCTGATGAAGGGCTTGTATCCACAATATATAAAAAACTCTTGGGCTTCCCTGGTGGCGTAGTGGTTGAAAATCTGCCTGCCAATGCAGGGGACACGGGTTCGAGCCCTGGTCTGGGAAGATCCCACATGCCGCGGAGCAACTGGGCCCGTGAGCCACAACTACTGAGCCTGCGCGTCTGGAGCCTGTGTTCCGCAGCAAGAGAGGCTGCGATAGCGAGAGGCCCGCGCATCGCGATGAAGAGTGGCCCCCGCTTGCCGCAACTAGAGAAAGCCCTCGCACAGAAACGAAGACCCAACACAGCCAGAAACAAATAATAAATAAATAATAAATAAATTTAAAAAAAACAAACTCTTGCAACACAATGATAAAAATAAAAACAACAACAAAAAATTTTAAATGGGCAAAAAACTCAAACATTTCACAATAGAAGATATACAAATGGTCAATACATAGATGAAAAAAAAAGGGCTCAAAAGGTTAGTCATCATGGAAATGCTAATTAAAACAGTTAGGCATCTATGTTCATCAGTGATATTGGCCTGTAGTTTTCTTTCTTTGTGACATCTTTGTCTGGTTTTGGTATCAGGGTGATGGTGGCCTCGTAGAATGAGTTTGGGAGTGTTCCTCCCTCTGCAATATTTTGGAAGAGTTTGAGAAGGATAGGTGTTAGCTCGTCTCTAAATGTTTGATAGAATTCACCTGTGAAGCCATCTGGTCCTGGGCTTTTGTTTGTTGGAAGGTTTTTAATCACAGTTTCAATTTCAGTGCTTGTGATTGGTCTGTTCATATTTTCTATTTCTTCCTGGTTCAGTCTCGGCAGTTTGTGCATTTCTAAGAATCTGTCCATTTCTTCCAGGTTGTCCATTTTATTGGCATAGAGTTGCTTGTAGTAATCTCTCATGATCTTTTGTATTTCTGCAGTGTCAGTGGTTACTTCTCCTTTTTCATTTCTAATTCTATTGATTTGAGTCTTCTCCCTTTTTCTCTTGATGAGTCTGGCTAATGGTTTATCAATTTTGTTTATCTTCTCAAAGAACCAGCTTTTAGTTTCATTGATTTTTGCTATTGTTTCCTTCATTTCTTTTTCATTTATTTCTGACCTGATCTTTATAATTTCTTTCCTTCTGCTGGCTTTGGGGTTTTTTTGTTCTTCTTTCTCTAATTGCTTCAGCCTCTACAAAATACTAGCAAACAGAATCCAACAGCACATTAAAAGGATCATACACCATGATCAAGTGGGGTTTATCCCAGGAATGCAAGGATTCTTCAATATACGCAAATCAATCAATGTGATACACCATATTAACAAATTGAAGGAGAAAAACCATATGATCATCTCAATAGATGCAGAGAAAGCTTTCGACAAAATTCAACATCCATTTATGATAAAAGCCCTGCAGAAAGTAGGCATAGAGGGAACTTTCCTCAACATAATAAAGGCCATATATGACAAACCCACAGCCAACATTGTCCTCAATGGTGAAAAACTGAAACCATTTCCACTAAGATCAGGAACAAGACAAGGTTGCCCACTCTCACCACTATTATTCAACATAGTTTTGGAAGTGCTAGCCACAGCAATCAGAGAAGACAAAGAAATAAAAGGAATCCAAATAGGAAAAGAAGAAGTAAAGCTGTCACTATTTGCAGATGACATGATACTATACATAGAGAATCCTAAAGATGCTACCAGAAAACTCCTAGAGCTAATCAATGAATTTGGTAAAGTAGCAGGATACAAAATAAATGCACAGAAATCTCTTGCATTTCTATACACTAATGACAAAAAATCTGAAAGTGAAATTAAGAAAACACTCCCATTTACCATTGCAACAAAAAGAATAAAATATCTAGGAATAAACCTACCTAAGGAGACAAAAGACCTGTATGCAGAAAATTATAAGACACTGATGAAAGAAATTAAAGATGATACAAATAGATGGAGAGATATACCATGTTCCTGGATTGGAAGAATCAACATTGTGAAAATGACTCTACTACCCAAAGCAATCTACAGATTCAATGCAATCCCTATCAAACTACCACTGGCATTTTTCACAGAACTAGAACAAAAAATTTCACAATTTGTATGGAAACACAAAAGACCCCGAATAGCCAAAGCAAGCTTGAGAACGAAAAATGGAGCTGGGGGAATCAGGCTCCCTGACTTCAGACTATATTACAAAGCTTCAGTAATCAAGACAGTTTGGTACTGGCACAAAAACAGAAATATAGATCAATGGAACAGGATAGAAAGCCCAGAGATAAACCCACACACATATGGTCACCTTATCTTTGGTAAGGGTGGCAAGAATATACAGTGGAGAAAAGACAGCCTCTTCAATAAGTGGTGCTGGGAAAATTGGACAGGTACATGTAAAAGTATGAAATTAGAACACTCCCTGACACCATGCACAAAAATAAACTCAAAATGGATTAAAGACCTAAGTGTAAGGGCAGACACTATCAAACTCTTAGAGGAAAACATAGGCAGAACACTCTATGACATACATCACAGCAAGATTCTTTTTGACCCAGCTCCCAGAGAAATGGAAATGAGAACACAAATAAACAAATGGGACCTAATGAAACTTAAAAGCTTTTGCACAGCAAAGGAAACCATAAACAAGACCAAAAGACAACCCTCAGAATGGGAGAAAATATTTGCAAATGAAGCAACTGACAAAGGATTAATCTCCAAGATTTACAAGCAGCTCATGCAGCTCAATAACAAAAAAACCAACAACCCAATCCAAAAATGGGCAGAAGACCTAAATAGACATTTCTCCAAAGAAGATATACAGATGGCCTACAGACACATGAAAGAATGCTCAACATCATTAATCATTAGAGAAATGCAAATCAAAACTACAATGAGATATCATCTCACACCGGTCAGAATGGCCATCATCAAAAAATCTAGAAACAATAAATGCTGGAGAGGGTGTGGAGGAAAGGGAACACTCTTGCACTGTTGGTGGGAATGTAAATTGATACAGCCACTATGGAGAACAGTATGGAGGTTCCTGAAAAAACTACAAATAGAACTACCATACGACCCAGCAATCCCAATACTGGGCATATACCCTGAGAAAACCATAGGTCAAAAAGAGTCATGTACCAAAATGTTCATTGCAGCTCTATTTACAATAGCCAGGACATGGAAGCAACGTAAATGTCCATCGACAGATGAATGGATAAAGAAGATGTGGCACATATATACAATGGAATATTACTCAGCCATAAAAAGAAATGAAATGGAGGTATTTGTAATGAGGTGGATGGAGTTAGAGTCTGTCATACAGAGTGAAGTAAGTCAGAAAGAGAAAAACAAATACAGTATGCTAACACATATATACGGAATCTAAGGAAAAAAAAAAAAAAAAAAAAAGGCCATGAAGAACCTAGTGGCAAGATGGGAATAAAGACACAGACCTACTAGAGAATGGACTTGAGGATATGGGGAGGGGGTGGGGTGAGATGTGACAGGGTAAGAGAGTGTCATGGACATATATACACTACCAAATGTAAAATAGATAACTAGTGGAAAGCAGCCGCATAGCACAGGGAGATCAGCTCGGTGCTTTTTGACCACCTAGAGGGGTGGGATGGGGAGGGTGGGAGGGAGGGAGATGCAAGAGGGAAGAGAAATGGGAACATATTGTATATGTATAACTGATTCACTTTGTTATAAAGCAGAAGCTAACACACCATTGTAAGGCAATTATACTTCAATAAAGATGTTTAAAAAAAAAAAAAAAACAGTTAGGCATCATTACAATAAGGACAATACATACCTGACATAGCGAGTAAAATGGAATAGATTTACAACAATTTACAATACTAAATGTTGTATAAGATGTGGAGCAACTGGATCTCTCACATGTTGCTGGTGGAAGTATAAAATGAAACAATCACACTGGAAAACTGGTGGTTTCTTAAAAAGTTATATATGCAACTACACTATGACTCAACAATTCCACTCCTAGGGAAATAAAAACATATGTCCACAAAGAGCCTTGTGTAAGAATGTTCATAGCAGTTTTATTCATAATAGTTCCAAACTGGAAATAACCCAGATGCCCATCAAAAGGAGAATAAACAAAATGTGGTATAGTCATACAATGAAATACTACTAAGCAGTAAAAAGGAACACACTACCGATACAAGTGACAACATAGATGAATCTCTAAAATATTATCCTGATTGAAAGAAACCAGGCATATAAAAATACATTCTGCTATAATTCCATTCACATGAAATTCTAGAAAAGGTAAAATTAACATAATTACAAAAAGTAGAATAGTAGTTGCTTCTGGAGAGGGGAGAGGTTGTAAAGGAGCACAAGGGGGCATTCTGAGGTGAAGCAAATGTCTGTGTCCACCAAAACTGATTAAATAGTTCATTGAAGATCTATGATTTTCGCTGAGTATAACTTACACCTCGAAAAACATCATGCTTAATGAAGGTATTAAAATTATGAACAAGCCAAGGATAAATAATATCCCCACCACTATTCAACCTTAGCATTATAATAATACAAATTAAAAAGTGAGGAAAGAGATTTAAGGTTTGGAGAAGAAGAGAAGAAAATGTAATTATTTTCAAATGATAAATGTGATCATATGAATAGAAAACTCAAGAGAATATCAGATAATTTTTTAGATTAGTAAGCCCAGTTGCAATATTAACAAAATTTAAAAATCAATAGCCTTCCTCTACATCATTTATTAACAACCAGAAAATGTAATATAAACTCAGATACCATTCACAGTAGCAATAAAAAACTATATAATATATAGAAATTAACCTATCAAAGAATATACTAGGAAAGCTTTAAATATCTAATAAAAGACATAAATGAAGACCAGGATATATGGAAAGATACACCATGTTAAAGAATGGGAAATTTTAACATCACAAAGATGTAAATTATCCTTCAAATTAACTGATACTTTTAGTAGAATTTCTATCAAAAATAATCTAGAAACTTTACAAATTGATTCTGAAATGTACAGGGAAGAATAGAAGATCACTGATCACTAAAAAAACTTCGAAGAAAAGCAGAGATTCTCCCTAATATATATTAACACATTCTACAAAACCATAATGCTAAAACTAGTGTAGAACTGGAGTTGAAACAAATAAATAGGTCAATGGAACAGAAACAGATGTTAATGAACTTGAAATATGATAAACATGGAATCAGAAATCAGTGGAAAAATAATGAATTTTATAGTTGATGATATTGAGAATATTGGCTCATTGTAAGGACTACAATAAAAGATCTCTACACCTTTTAAAAAGTGAACTCTTGGACTTCCCTGGTGGCGCAGTGGTTGAGAATCTGCCTGCCAACGAAAGGGACATGGGTTCAAGCCCTGATCCAGGAAGATCCCACATGCCGCAGAGCAACTAAGCCCGTGCACCACAACTACTGAGCCTGCGCTATAGAGCCCATGAGCCACAACTACTGAGCCCGCGTGCCACAGCTACTGAAGCCCATGTGCCTAGAGCCCGTGCTTAGCAACAAGAGAAGCCACCGCAATGAGAAGCCCATGCACTGCAACAAAGAGTAGCCCCCGCTCGCCACAACTAGAGAAAGCCCATACACCGCGACGAAGACCCAATGCAGCCATAAATAAATAAATAAATAAACAAATAAATGTGAACTCTAGATATATATAAAATCTAAATGTGAAAAGTATAATATGGAGTTAACAGAAGAAAGTATATGATCACATCTTATGACCTTGGGATGGGAAAGGATTTCTTAAACAAGACCCCCAACGCAGAAAATTTCATCTGGAAAAAATTGATGACTTGATCTACATCAAAATAAAGGATTTCTGCTCAGTGAAGGACACCATAGACAAAGTTAACAGATCAGTGGCAGAGAGAAGATAATTTCAACACTGAAAACTGATGAGGGAGCAATACCTTCTAGACCCTACAAGGAACTCTAACAAGTAACAAGAAAATGACAGGAGCCACAATAAAAATGGACAAAGTATGTGAGACTGGTAGTCATTAGTTCCATTCCCCCAATATCTCTGATTCTCCTCCTGGATATGTGGTAGGATTACACCTTCCTGTCTCCATGAAGTTAGAAGTGCCATATAACTTGCTTAGTCGGTGAAATTTCAGTGGAAGCGACAAGTGACACTTCTAAGCAGAAGCTTAAAGTTCTTAAATGGTTCTGCAGAAGCAGAGCCATTGTGCAGCTTACCACATTTTTTTCCCTTTGGTGTAGTGACAAGCAATGTTAGCAATGGTGGTGACTCCATTAGCCTGGGTTTCTGAGTGGCTCTGATAAGTGGAGACTCCTGCTGACTCGCAGTGACCCAGAAATACTCCTTTGTAGGTTTGAGCTGTTAAGATTTCATGGTCATCTGTCACCCTAGCATAATTTAGTCTATCCTGACTGATAGAGAAGTGGGGTCCTACCAAACAATATTATCTAAAATTTGTGGCAGTGATTAGGAACTGGTCATCAGGTGGTGAGAAAACTGTGAGCAGTTGTTGGAAGGACAGCAATTCATGTTATGTAGTGGCAAAATATTGGATAAAATTGCCACCTGCAATAACCCTAGGGGAGAAGAAGATAGTAGCGAGCATTAGTTTCTGTTGACTGCATTTGAAATAAGTTCAGAAAATAACTGGCACATTTCCAAGCAGGAATGGAAGGAAATTGAGAGGGACCAGAAAACTGGGGTCTTGCACAGTTGGAAGTGATAACTGCTTCTCGACCCTAACAAGTGAAAGGAAAAATGAGAAGGACTTGAAAGATCAAAGGCCAATTAAAATCTCAGCCTTTTTTCAAGGATCAAGTCAAGTTTGTGGCTATTTCATCCAGTGATAAAAACTTTTGAATGGATTAAGATGTCTCAAAGTGAGGGTCCAGCTGAAGGTGAGGTATTCAGTAATTCCTTCTAATTTGACAAAAGAGATCTTGGGATAGAGTCTAAATGTGCAGCTCTTCCACAAAAGCTGAATACCTTACCTGCAACTAAGTGAAAGGGAAGGGGTGGGGAATAGGATGAGAAAGAAATGTAGCAAATCCAAGAAGTTCATTTAGAAAATAACTATGGATGAGCTCTGTCATATGGAACTGACTGGAATCAAATAAATAAGAAGACTAGTAAGTTTTTGAAGAGCATTATGTTGCCAAAGAAATTTTAAGTGTAAACTTTAAAAGTCTATGACCCTTTGAGCCTTCAAAGGACTCTAGGGTCCCCAACCATCAACGGGCAGGAAATATGGTAATGCCTACATCAGATAAGGCCAAAGAAGATGATGGAGAGTAAACAATCTTCCAGAAAGTAGAGCCAGGGGTTGAAAAGGATAAAGGACAAGGTAGCTACTCCCAGGGAAGGAAATCAGGGTCAAAGCAAGGAATACATGCATCCCCGGGATAGAAGGTGGGGATGACTGTATGGAATATACAGGAAACCAAAATATGTTACCCCAAAATATGACACTTTGGCATAAGGACTGTATTGAGCTGAAGTCAATTGAGAAGCAGCAAATACAAGAAAAGCTCCCTGCTCTCTTCCTATTTGCCTTAAAGCAGGACATAAATTTTCAAAGGTGTCCCCCTTCCCTTCTCTACTAGAAAGGACAAAAGTTAATCACCAGAGGTAACTTTAGACCCTATCAGCCTGGAAACACCAGAGGAATCTACATAACAAATTTACTAACTAGCCTCTATCTACCATTAGTTCCCTATATATTTACCTTCCCACAGTTTGCCCATGGAAGCCTAAAAAAATATTTCCATTGTCCTGTCATTTCTCTATGAGTTTATTGTCCTTTGTTGAAGATGCTATATAAACCAGAGTTCTAAGCACCCTCCTTGAGTTACTCTTCCCTGAGTTTCTTCCAGGTATATATGAAATATTCATGTGAATAACCTTCTGTTTTTTTTCTCTTGTTAATCTGTCTTTTGTTATAGGGGCCCCAGCAGAGAACCTAGAAGAGTAAAAGGAAAAAATTTCCTTCCCCTACAATGTTTAGACAACTCCCTTAGGTAGGAAGTTGTCTTAATAAATAAATAATAAAATAAATAATAAATTTAAAATAAATAAAAATAATATTTATTTATTTTCCTTTTTTTTTGGCTGCATCGGGACTTAGTTGCGGCACACGGGAGCTTTGTTGAGGCATGTGGGATATTTTTGTTAAGGCATGCGGTCTGCTTGGGTTTCTCTCTAGCTGTGGCCTGAGGGTTTTCTCTCTCTAGTTGTCGCATGCAGGCTTCAGGGTGCGTGGGCTCTGCAGTGTGGCGCACAAGCTCAACAATTGTGGCGCGCGGGTTTAGTTGCCCTGCAGCATGTGGGATCTTAGTTCCCCTACCAGGGATCGAACCCACATCCCCTGCGTTGGAAGGCAGATTCTTTACCACTGGACCACCAGGGAAATCCCGGGGTGTATTTTTTTTTATGAGGGGAAAAACCCAACTGAATATTTATTGACTAGAAGGACAGATGATGGTTGTTCACCAAATATTTTCAGTTCTCCTCCTTCTGGACAGTAGGATTGTACTTTCCCATATTCTTGAAGTTAAATGTGGCCATGTAACTAGCTATGGCAATGAAATGTGAGTGGAAATGATTTGTGTTGTTTCTGGGTGGAAGCTCCAGAGCCAATGCATGATTCAGCATGTTCTTTTTTCCTCTGGGATAATGACTGGCAGTGTCCAAGATTATGGCTGCTTCATCATCCTGGGTCCCTGAGTGGCTAAAGACTAGAGCTCCTCTGACAAGCCACTATGGACATGTAGCAAGAACAAAAGGTAAACATTTCTTTTTTTAAGGCAACAAAATTTTTTGGTTGTTAAAGTAGCATAATCTAGTATATCCCAACAGGCAATTTGCAGATGGGGAAATCCAAGTGTTTAACATGTAGCTAGGAAGAGATGCTCAGGAAATATAAATTAAAACAACAATGAAATACTACTTCATGTCCCTCAGATGGGCAAAAATTAGGAAGTAGAAAAACAGCAAGTGCTGAAATATATGGGGAAATAAGAATCCCTATGAAGTGTTTGTGGGAGTATAGAGTTGGAGGTAAGCTAGGTATCCAACATCAGAGAATAAATAAATAAATAAATGTAGTGGAGGATTATCATGGACTACCAGATTCCATTCTAAAGTATTAATTGTATATTTATAGAATATTGTGGATATATATTTAAAACACAGTGTTGACTGAAAAAAAGAAACAAATCTTTTAGTACCATTTATATAAGTTAAAAATACAAACATACATGAAGTAAAAATACATTCTTCCTATAAAGAAGAATAAGAGTTGAAATGGTGCATGAAGACCAAAATAAATAATAGTAATAGTAGTACCAATAATGATGATGATAATGATGATGGAGCATTGTAGACTGATGATAACTGATTACTGTGAACTGAGGATTAATTCAATCCAATGCACCAGAGGTCCACAAAAGCAAAGATCAATTAATGAAGATGACATGCAACTGATGGAGAAAGCACAGCAGAGCAAATTGCATCCTAAACAAATATAGCAGAGATTTGAAACATATATTAGAGATGCTTTTTCTCAAAGAGCTTCAAGGAGTTAACAAGGGCAGGGAGCACGAGTGGACCATGGATAACTAATTAAAGGTCTGCCCTGGAGGACTGAGCCAGTCATCATCTCCTCTATATATAGAGCAGCTGGCTGCAATGTTTGGCCCCAGGATAAAGCCATGATTACCACTCTAATCGAATTGGAAAATCTGCCTGAGGGGGACTCCCAGTCAGGTCTTGGGATCAGAGAATCAGGTTAGGTCAAAGACAATTCTTTAAATTCACAATATAAATGCAGGAAAAGAAGAAAGAAAATTTAAAATGCAGCCCACTCATGAGTAAAATAAAGCACTCACCTTTAAAGTCTTCCTTTTTTTAGCCACTGTATGAGCTTTTCTGACTGTTCCTGACCTAGAGCCTTTCATCAATCCTGCAATAAAGAAATCAGTCGTGGAAATGGAGCTTTAAGTATTAAGAGAATGAATATAAGCTATATATCAACCTAGTCTTGCATTACAATATATAAATGGGCAATTAAGAATTATCAGACATTAGGAAAACCAACAGCATGGGAGAACCAAGATGAACAAATAGGACATTCAACCCTAGAGGAAACAAAGTTAATTCAGGAAACAGGACTTAAAAAATCTTAAGTGAATTAATGTTCCTGAAGATAATCAAGCAAACTGCAACTATAAAGTAAGAATATGCTGCTATGAAAAGGTAGCAATAGGAGAACAAAACAAATATTGACATTTATTAAAAAGGAGAAAAAATATTGGACAGGCATCCAACAGTGTTTTCCATATAAAATTTTATTTTGTCTCTAAGAAACAGAAACTGGCTTAAGCAATAAGGAAATGGAAAGTCCAGATGTAGGGGTTCCAGAATTAGTTGATTCATTAACTCTGTGACACCATCTGGAGCCCGGGTTCTTTCCATATCTGTCTTCTGTCATCTCTTAGCATTGGCTTCAGCCTCAAGCTGATAGCAAGATGGCTCCTACAATTTTAGGTGTAATATTTCCATATGACAATGTCCAAAAGAAGAAAAAGGGCTGTGTTTCTTCCCTCTTACAAACAAGAAAACCTTTACCAGAAGCCCTTTGCTAATTTATCTTGTGTCTCATTACCCAGAATTGAGTCACATTTCGGAGCCAATCACTAGCAAAGTGAATGGGATTATCATTGTTGACCTAGACTGATTATCTGGGTGGCATGTGATTTGGGGCATCTACCAGTGTTCACTACAATACTTCCTATAGTGTTCACCAGGGTAGAGGAGTCTTACTAAGACCACACGGTGACAGATCTAGAAGCCAACCACTTCATATTAGAATAACAGATCAAGAGGATAGAATGTATTCCACAAGAAAAGTAGAATAGATTCCAAGCAAAAATGTTAGATAAGAAGCTGGAAGAGCTTAGTGTTGTGGCCATATTTGTTTTCTCAACAAGTGAGGAAGGTAATTAGAAATTCTAGGAAAGAATCTGTATAAGAAAGCCATGGTCCAAATAGGAAGCAAAAGATAATCTATTTGACCTGGACTCTTTCAAGCATCTCAGGGTCATATCATTGATCTTGTAAAGAAGGAATGTGAGTTGAACACACAGCACAGGACCGAGAGAAGGGAAACAAACATTGTGAGTTCTAAAATTGCCCCAGCTTACTGCCTTGAGGAAGTTTTCTGGGTGCAGGGAGGGAGAGCTCAACCAGAATTTGTATTGCTAAGTTGAGGAGACAGAGATTGGAATTTGGAGAGGCTGTCATGGCTATAGCATTTGTGGGGCACTATACTGAAAGGAGGAAGCTGTGCAAACAGAAAGCTCTAGAGATCAGCAGAAGGATCTAGTCTTTGGCTGAGTCTAATCTGCACATGACTGGGGTGAAACTCCAGGAGGTTGGGGAAAGAACCACTGGAAAGCAGTAGGCTGAATAGTTCCTGGAGCTCACACACAGCTGGGACTAGTTCTTGTTCCCACCAGCCAGAGTGAAAAGACTGTAATATGAGGGGCATACTCAGAAGGAGAACACCTTAATAAAAGGTTTAAATAAACCTGAGAAAACAGCTGCTCTTATGCTATGACAACACAGAAAAGCAAGCCTCGAAATGATCAAACTGATCCACAATAATTTAACTGCATGCCAAAACAAAGCCCAACACTCTTTAAAGAAATACAACAAAATGCAACGTACAACAAGTTACCATGTAAAACATGCAATGAAAATGACCGGGCATGCAAATTAGCAGGAAAACATGACACAAAGCCAGGAGAAAAATTGATCAGTGGAAACAAACCCAGAAAAGACAGAGATGATGGAATTAACAGGCAAGGACCTTAAAATAGCTATTCTAAATCTTATAAATATGTTCAACATGGAAAGGAAAATATAAAAATAAAGAGACAAATGAAAAATATAAAAAGATCCAAATGAAACTTCTGGAGATGAAAAACACAATGATCTGAAATGAAATCTGTCCAGGATTGGATTAAGAGCAGATTAAACACTGCAGAAAAAAAAAGAGATCAGCAAATGTGACGAGAAAGCAACGAAAGCTATCCAAAATGAAACATATAGAGAAAAAAAAAGACAGGGGAAAAAAATAAACAGAACCTAGTAATCCTATGAGACACTATAAGTGATCTAAAATAGGTACAATTTGAGCTGCACAGAGGAGAGGAACAGAAACTTATTAGAAGAAATAATGGCTTATTTTCCGAATTTGATGAAACTATAAACCTACAGATCCAAGAAGCTCAATGATCTCCAAGTATAAGAAACAAAGCCACAAACAGCAACACAGATTATAATTGAATTGCTGGAAAAAACAGTGATAAAGAGAAAATTTTAATAGCATCCAGAAACAAAAAGACACATTATGTTTAGAGGGAAAATAGCAAGAATTACAGATTTCTCATCAGAAACTATGCAAACTAGAACATATGCAATGACATCTTTCATTAATTGGAAAAAAAATCTGTCAATTTGGAATTTTGTACCTGACAAAAATACCTTCCAAAGGAGACAAACAAAAGCCTAGAAAATTCATCACCAGCAAACCAGCACTGTAACAAATGATAAAGAAATTTATTAGGCAGAAAGAAAATGATACCAGATGGAAATTTGGATTTATACATAAGAATGAAGATTTCTAGAAGTGGTAAATATGTGAGTATAAATATAATAAATACTTTTTCTTATTTTTAAACCTTTTAAAAATGTAATAGACTACTCAAACATAATATTTTTTAAAATATTTTCTTCATTCATTCTTTTTTTTTTTTTAATTTATTTTATTTATTTTTTTATGGCTGTGTTGGGTCTTCGTCTCTGTGCGAGGGCTTTCTCTAGTTGCGGCAAGTGGGGGCCACTCTTCATCGCGGTGCGCGGGCCTCTCATTACCACGGCCTCTCCCGTTGCAGAGCACAGGCTCCTGACGCGCAGGCTCAGTAACTGTGGCTCACGGGCCTAGCTGCTCCGTGGCATGTGGGATCCTCCCAGACCAGGGCTCGAACCCGTATCCCCTGCATTGGCAGGCAGATTCTCAACCACTGCGCCACCAGGGAAGCCCAAACATAATATTTTAAACTTCCATTTTACTTTCTTCTTGTGTTATTTTAGAAGTATGGCGTTCAATTTGCAATTATTTGGAGAATTTTCCAGATATCTTTCTCTCATTGATTTGTAGTATATTCCTTTGTGGTCAGAGAACATACTTTGTATGATTTCAATACTTTTAAATTTGTTGAGATGTGTTTTATAGCTATCATAGGCTATCTTAGTGAATGCTCCATGTGTACTTGGAAAGAATGCATATGCTGCTATTATTAGGTATAGTGTCCTACGAAAACCATTAGGTCCAGTAGATGGATAGGGTTATGCAAGTCTTCTATATCCTTACAGATTTTTCTGTCTATTGTTCTATCAATCACTGAAAGAGAAGTGTTAAAATCTCTAGCCATAATTGTGGACTTTCACTTTTCAGTTTTATCAGATTTTGTTTCATGTATCATAAAGCTCTGTTTTCACGTACATACCATTTCAAATTATGTGCTCTTGGTGAATTGATCCCATTATCATTATGTAATGTTTCCATTATTCCCTGATAATATTTATTCTTCTGAAATCTATTTTGTCTGATATTAATATAGCCATTCTAGTTTTCCTTTAATCCATGTCTGCATTGTATACTTTTTCAATTCTTTTACTTTAAACCTATCTGTGTCTTTATATTTGAAGTGGTTTTCTTATGGACAGCATATAGTTGGGTCTTGTTTTTTGTTTTATCTGATCTGATAATCTCTGTCTTCTAATTGGAGTGCATAACCTATTTACCTTTAATATAACTGTTAATTTGATTGGGTTTTAATCTATCATATTACTATTTGTTTTATCTTTGACCCATTTTTTTTTTGTTAATTTTCCCTCTTTCTTGACTTCTTTTGAATTGAGTATATTTTAAGATTCCATTTTATTTTCACTCTCGTTTATTAACTCTACCTCTTTGCTTTTAGTAGTTACTCTATGAAATCTTCAGTTGACCACATATTTCCTCCAAACAATATATCACTTCACGTATAAAGTGTAAGAACCTTCAATCAGTATACTCCTCATTCCCAACTCATGCCCTTTATACTATTGTTGTCATACATTTCACTTCTTCATAGGTAATAAACCCCGTAATACATTATTATTTTTGCTTTAAACAGTCAATTATGTCTTATTTATTTATTTATGGCTGTGTTGGTTCTTCATTGCTGTACGTGGGCTTTCTCTAGTTGCAGCGAGCGGGGTTACTCTTCATTGTGGTGCGCAGGCTTCTCATTGCGGTGGCTTGTCTTTCTTTGTTGTGGAGCACGGGCTCTAGGCACGCAGGCTTCCGTAGTTGTGGCACATGGGCTCAGTAGCTGTGGCTCACGGGTTCTAGAGCACAGGCTCCGTAGTTGTGGTACATGGACTTAGTTGCTCTGCGGCATGTGGGATCTTCCCCGACCAGGGCTTGAACCCATGTCCCCTGCATTGGCAGACGGATTCTTAACCACTGCACCACCAGGGAAGTCCAATTACATTTTAAAGATATTTAAAAATGAGAAAAAGTTTTTTTAAATCTTTACTCACATATTTATTATTTCCAAAGGACTTTCTCTATCTTATTTTAAGACTTGGGGAATACATTTATAGTAGTTGAGACGTGGTTTGGTAGAAGGCTAGACATATAGATCAACGGAACAGAATAGAATCCAGAAATAGACAACACATATATGGACAACTGATTCACAACAAAATTGCCAAGGTAATTCAATGGGGATAGAATAGTATTTTCAACAACTGGCATAAAAAAAAAAAGAAGAAATCTTGACCCTCACCTCCTACTATATACAAAAATCAACTCTGAATGGATCATAGACATAAATGCAAGAGCTAAAACTTAAAGCTTCCAGAACAAAACATAGGAGAAAATCTTTATGACTTTGGGTTAGGCAAAGATTTCTTAGATAGGGCACAAAAACAAACATTAAAAGAATAAGTTGATAAATGGATTTGATCAAAATTAAAACTTTTACTCTTTAAAAGGCACTATTGTGAAAATGAAAAGCAGGGCACAGAATGGAAGAAAATACTTGTAAAACATATATCTGATAAAGATTTATATTTAGAATATATAAAGAACTCTTACCGCTCAATAATAAGACAACTCAATTAAAAATGGGCAAAAGGGGCTTCCCTGGTGGCGCAGTGGTTAAGAATCCGCCTGCCAATGCAGGGGGCATGGGTTCGAGCCCTGGTCCAGGAAGATCCCATGTGCCGCAGAGCGACTAAGCCTGTGAGCCACAACTACTGAGCATGTGCTCTAGAGCCCGCGAGCCACAGCTACTGAGCTCGCATGCCACAACTACTGAAGCCCACATGCCTAGAGCCCGTGCTCTACAACAAGAGAAGCCACCGCAATGAGAAGCCTGCGCACTGCAAGGAAGAGTAGCCCCCGCTCGCCGCAACTAGAGAAAGCCTGCACACCGCAATGAAGACCCAAGGCAGCCAAAAATAAAAAATAAAAAATGGGTAAAAGATGTTAATAGACATTTCACCAAAGAAGATGTATGGGTTGTCAATAAGTACATAAAAAGATGTTCATTATCATTAATCATGAGGGAAATGCAAATTAAAACCACATGGTTTATCACATACCTATTAGAATGACTAAAATGTAAAAGACTGACCTTGCCACGTGTTAGTGTGAAAGAACCAGAAGTTCCAAATGCCACAGGGAACGTAGTGGTATAACCAACTTTGGAAAGAAGTTTGGCAGTTTCTTAAAAGTGAATCACATGCCTACCATATGACCCAATCATTCCACACCTAGGCATTTACCCAAGAGAAATGAAAGCATATGTCCATACAAAGTCTTGCATGGAATGTTCATGCAGCTTTATTTGTAATAGGCATTACCTGGTAACAACCCAAAAGTTCATCAACAGGTGAATGGATAAACCAATTGTGATTTATCTATACAATGAAATACTATTCACAATAAAAAATGAAGTAGTGACACACAACAACATGGGTGAATCTTGAAATAATTATGTAGCTGTCAAAAAATAATACATATTATATGGTTCCATTTATATAAAACTCTAGAAGAAGCAAACTTACAGTGACAGAGAGGAGGTCAGTGGTTGCTAGGGGGCAGGTGGGGAGAGGTGGGAGGAGGGACTATAAAGGGGCACATGGAAACTTCCAGGGGTGACGAATGGTGGTGATTTCACCGGTGTATAAATATGTCAAAAGTTATCAAATTGTACACTTTAAATATGTGCAGTTTGTTGTCTGTTAATTACACCTTAATAAAACTGTCTACAACATTTACTGACACACTTCTTTGTGCCATTTATACTATGCCAGACATTGGGGAATAAAACAGTAAATAATGCCCCTCCTTGAGGAGCTCACAGTGGAAAGGTAACATCATTGTTTCTTGTTTGTCAGCTTCATCCTCTCTCTGCAGACTGGTTTCTTGCACATGGCAGGACTTCTGGCCACTGACACCTCAAGTCTCATATCTCATAGTTTAGATCACTGAAGAGGGAGAGACTGACCTTCCTGAATTTTAATCCAAAAAATTTCCCAGGGCTTCTGAGTGGCCTGGCTGGAGTTTGGTGACATCTCTTGAACAAAACAGGGGAAAAGGGTCTCGCAAGAATAAAGTGGTCTGATTAGAGCCATGCGGATCAGAACATTTCTCAGGAGAAAGGGACAATACCAAGAAGACACCGCTGTTACAACTATAATTAATCATTAACATGGAAACACCAGAAATGAACTTCCCAACTCATTCCCAACGGTGGGAAGATCACCGACCTAGAAGCACCTTGGGCATTCTGATGCTAGCTACAGTGTTGCAGACTCTATCCCTTTTAAAATCAGAACCTATTAACCCTCTATATTTTTTAATAAATTTATTTATTTTATTATTTTTGGCTGCATTGGGTCTTTGTTGCTGTGTGCGGGCTTTCTCTAGTTGCAGCGAGCAGGGGCAACTCTTCGTTACGGTGAGCGGGCTTCTCATTGCAGTGGCGTCTCTTGTTGCGGAGCACGGGCCCTAGGCACACGGGCTTCAGTAGTTGTAGCACGTGGGCTCAGTAGTTGTGGCTCGCGGGCTCTAGAGCACAGGCTCAGTAGTTGTGGCACACGGGCTTAGTTGCTCCATGGCATGTGGGATCTTCCCGGACCAGGGCACGAACCTGTGTCCCCTGCATTGGTAGGCGGATTCTTAACCACTGCACCACCAGGGAAGCCCTAATAACCCTCTTTAAAACACCATGTAGGCTAATTGGGCTGATTTGGGCATAATTATTTTCCCATGGACCCTCAGGGATGAAAGTTATCACGTCAGGCCTTCCTCATCACTGTGTCAACTGATGGAGGAAATATTTCTTTGCCTTGCCTTGTGGAGGGACTGGTCTCAAAGTGTGGTCTCCAAACCAAGAGCATCAATCATCATCACCTGCGAGTTTGTTAGAAGTGCAAATTGTCAGCGCCCCACCCCCGCTACTGACTCTGAGGGTGGGTGTGATGAGAAAACAGCTATTTTGAATTGTCATCTAAGCATTTTACAGTATAACAACTGTGCTCACACCCAGAGTCTGGACATTTAGATAAGGACTTGAGTTTAGGATGCCCGCCACAAGTTCCCACTTTGCTTTTCCAAGGGCACCTTTTAAAATAATGTGGTACATATATACAATGGAATATTACTCAGCCATAAAAAGGAATGAAATTGGGTCATTTGTAGAGATGTGGATAGACCTAGAGACTGTCATACAGAGTGAAGTAAGTCAAAGAGAAAAACAAATATCGTATATTAAAGCATGTATGTGGAATCTAGAGAAATGGTATGGATGAACCGGTTTGCAAGGCAGAAACAGAGACACAGATGTAGAGAACAAACATATGGACACCAAGCGGGGAAAGTGGCAGGGGGGAGGTGGTGGTGGTGGAATGAATTGGGAGATTGGGACTGACATATATACACTAATATGTATAAAATAAATAACTAATAAGAAAAAAAATAACCACTTAGATTTGAGCCCAAGAAAAGTTGGCGACCTCTACCCCAATCACCTTATATGTAATAGGTGCTTGCTGCCGTGCTCTCTATCTCCTGCTCCCTTGTGACCTGAGATGGAGGACTGCCCTTCCTCCAGCTCATCATGTCCCCCACCCCCTGTTTCTGGAATTTGTGAGTATTAAACCTTGTAACTTTACTTCCTTTGCGTCAGTATGTTGAAACTGTGCCTTCAATCAAAACTACCCGGGGTAGTGGGAGCTCGGATGCTGAGGGAGCTGCCTGCTGCCCCTGTGTGGGTGGCTTGTGCCTCCTCAGTCATAGGTCATAATCTGCATTTCTTAATTTAATAAGCCAGCTACAGCGCCCCCCCAACACAGTAGGGCCCAGAAATCTGTGTTTTAACAGTCTTCTTTATCATTCTGCTGCATACTCAAAAATTTTTTTGATTGCATTTGAACACCTGTTCTTAATTTTAGCTGCATATTGTAATCACCTGGGGAGTCTTAAAACTATACTGATGCTTGGGTCTCCCCTCCAGAGATTCTGAATTAATTGGTGCAGTCTAGGGATTGGGATTTTTTTTAAGTTCCCAGGTGACCTAATGTGCATCAAAGTTTGAGAAGCAGGGCATTATAGCACATTAGAATGCATTACACTGCTACACATGCTGGGCCTCTCCACAGATCAATTAAGTCGAAATCTCTGAAGATGAGTCCTGGAGATATATATATATATATACTATTATACAGCCCCAGAGATTTTATATACATATATATTATATACATAATTATATATAAATATGTACACATATATTTTATATGCATAAAATAAAGAGGGATACAGACCCTTATGTCTGTCTCAGTTGTGTCTATACTTGAGCAGGGATTAAAAGGCGGTTATATATTGATATTAGCCCCTAAAAGCCCACAAGCCTGACTCTAACACAAGCCTGACTTGGCTGTTAAGTTGCCCTGTCCTATCCCTGCGCTGGCTGTCATAGTAGAGATGGTACCCAAAGCGCTTTCTGAAGAAATGATGCGCACCCCAAACTCCTGGCCAGGAGATGAGCCAGTCTTATACCCACCTCAGCAGACCTTGCCCCAGGAGATTGCTTCATCCTCAGATACGATTCATGCTGTTTGAAGAGGGTCATCTTAGGAGACTGTCTTCCTCAAGATGATGACAGCCACCCTCAGCATTTTCCCTTTGCAGTCCAAAGGACTTGGGTTCAAATTCTATTTGGTTTTATTACCTGCCAAGTGAGGGTCTTGAATAAGTCTCCTTTCTGAGCCTCCATTATCTTGTTTATGAAATGGAGTTTTGGTGATCAAGTGAAATAATGGGATATCTAATGTGGAAACGCTTTGTAAGTTGTGAAAAGCTGTGAAATATAAGATTGTTATAATGAGGTTATTCTAGATGGGGAGACTGGATATGGAGATATGTTAAATTAACCCATCATACAAGGCTTGATAACAATTTTTAATGGTACAGAGAAAGGAAGCACTGAGGGCTGGTCATCTATCATTGGCAATTGCTAGAGTCTCATTGGGATGGTAGAGTGGAAGGAGCACTGGACTGAGAGTCAGGAGTCTCAGATTCTGGGTCCAGCTGTGTGACTCATTTATTCCCTCAGGAGCTATTCACTAAATACCTCCTGCATGCCAAATGCCGTGTTAGGCACTGGAGATTCAGTGGTGAACAAGTCGGTCATGGTTTCCTCCTCCTGGAGGTCTAGAAAAGGAGCCAGATGTGAGTCAGATAACCACATAAATAAAAGTAAAATCCCAACTGTGACAAGTGATATCAAAAAAAGGGAAATGGAGCAATGAGTGTATACAATAGCAAGGCTTAATTGAGTTATGGAGCCCAGAAAAGTCTTCCTTGACAATGGGACGGTTTTGTTTTACACATTTTTAATTGAGGTATAATTTCAATGAATTTTGACAAATGTACACCCAATGTTAACCATCACCCAGATCAAGACATAGAAAGTTTCCATAACTAGAAAATTCCCACATGACCCTTTCTAGTCAGTCTCCCAGGAAAACACTGAAACTGATCTGATTTCTATCAACATATATTAGTTTTGCATATTGTGAAAGTTTATATAAGTAGAATCATACAGTACATACTTTTCTGGGGGCATCTCACTTCTTTCTCCCAACATTATGCTTCTGAATTCATCCACATTATTGCATGTATCAGTAGTTCATTTTTTTAAATTGCTGAGTGGTACTCCATTGTATGAATATACCATAGTTTGTTTATCCATTCACCTGTTGATGAATATTTGGATTGTTTCCTGTTCTGGGTATTGTGAATAAAGTTGCTATGAACATTCCTGTATAAATTATTTTGTGGAAATATGTTTTCATTTCTCTTGGGCAGTGGGGATACAAGAGTAGAATTCCTGGTCACAGATTAGATACATATACTTTATGAGAAGCTGTCAAATAGTTCTCCAAAGTAGTTCTGCCATTTTTATATGCATACCAGCAGTGTATGGGGGTTGCAGTTGCTTTACATCCCCACCAACATTTGGTATTGTCAGGTTTTTTTTAAATTATTGAATTGAATGTGTTCGTGAAGTGGTATCTCATTATGGTTTTAATTTTCATATTAAGGAGGGACAATTTGAAGCTGACATCTGAAGGATGAGAAGTAGACCAGGTAAAGAGGATGGGGGTTGAGCATTCTAGGCAAAGAGAACAGAATGTGCAAAGGCTCCAAGGTGAGAAGCAGCACAGCAATCACAAAGAGCAGGAAGGGAGTGGGGTGTAGGGTGAGGCTGGTAAGGGAAGTGGTGGGAAGCAACAAACCATTCACCTTCAAGGGATCATGTGGGTCTGGGCCACGCACACACCAGTGGCAACCAGAGTGAACTTAAAAAAAAAAAAAAAGGCCAGACCAAAAAACCAGTAATGTCCTGGACTGCATAAATCCCTAGGAATTTCATATTACTCTGGGAAGTAGGGAGGGAGGCTCATAATGACCAAAATTGAATTTCTTGTCATCTTGGCCGAAAGGTGCTCAGAATGGATTAAATTTGATTTAAAGAAGTGAAAGAAATGAGCATTTCTTGCATGTGACCATCGCAATTGCAAATTCATGCTTACCTCATGTGAAAGAGTAGGGCTGCTGGGTGGTGTTGAGTTTTGAGGTTTGAGATTTGAGGTTTGAGACCATGAATTTAAAATGATGTCATTCAGCCTGTCTGTGTGATTTTTTTCTCAGGCAACATTCAGCTGCTCAGGTGCAGGGCATGAAACTTCATCTCAGAGTGTAGTGCTTAGCCAGGTTGTGGTTTTTCCAGGAAAGTATATCGGAGATTGAGGTGGGTAAGGAAACGATTATAATGATGAACCTTGGGCTCTAAACTAGACCAGAAAGGAAATGAGGAATGGACAATGAGAATTTGTGGGATTAATGGATTAGAGGTCTCAATGAGGTTGAAGAATCACAGCAAATGGGGTCCTAGTGCATGGAACTGAAAGGATAGGAGGGTAAATGGACAGTGAGGTATTATATTTTCACATTCCTAAGATGGAGCCTTTTATGGGTGATTAAGGTGTTGAGAGTGTAACCTTGGAAAGGGTGGCTCAGTTGAGTAGGTTTTTGGAGATGAGAGACTAGGGTATTGACTACATCATCAACATGGATGCTGAACTCACCCATAGAGTTCAAGGATGGTGCTAAGAGTTGGAAGGAGCAGGGAAAAAAATTATGTTGGTGGGTCAGATGACAGCAAGCAAGATATATGGTATATCTGCATGGAAAGAACTTCAAAGGAGCAGATCTTTGCAGAGGAGGGAGTAGGGAAACCATAAGGAAGTTCAAAGTCAACTCTATTAACACTACTATCATCTTCACTGGCATCCTTCCAAAGACAATGAACCACACCAAAACAAACAAATCAACCAACCAACCCACCCACCCACCCAGGAAAGCCTTTCAATTGGGAATGCTTTATTACAGGTCTTGCCACCAGGAGGCACTATCAATACTGGAAAGCCAGACCTCCAAGCAGTCCCTGGAGGCCAGGAAAATGTGTCTCAGCCTGACCACTGAGGACCCCTAAGGGCTCTTATGAGATATTACAAGGAGCTCAGCCATCCTCCCGCATAGCTGCATTTACCTGTAGAGAGATTTTTAAGTGCATGTAAACCTTAAAAAAGAGAAAAAATTTAAATTCCTAGGTTCCTTTAAAGAAGTTACTGAGTTATTGGAGGTTTTGGTTTTCCCCTAAAAGGGGGTCTAAAAGTACAGCTACTAGCACATGGGATTTGAGGACATTTTCTTCTAGGCAAAAAGATTCCTCATAACTGCAGGTTTTGAGAGTTGATGGTAACATTGTACTTAAAATTCTCTTCCTGAATCACTTTTTGTAAGAAGCATGACACAGTGGGAAGAGCACAGGGCTGGAGTTAAAGTTGCAGCAGCAGCAACAGTATTTATTATCATTATCATCAACATCTGTGTGTCTACATGAAACAGAAACTCATCTAAACATTGTACAAAAATTTACTCATTTATTGCTCTGATAATCTTATGAGTTGAGTATGTACTATCATTAGCATCATTTGACAGATAAATAGGATCCAGAGAGACAGGTCACTTGTCCAAGCCACAGCTAGTAGATGGTGGTGGTAGTAGTGGGATGGAGTTGAATTTCATCTTTCCCCTAACCAGAATAGTACAAGTTATGCAGGAGAAAACACCTCTGAATCTCAGTAGCTTAAGTGAACAGACACTACCTATTGTACATGGGTTGGCTGGAGGCCTGGGCTTATCGTGCTAACTTGGGGACCCAGGCTGACATAAGCTTCATTTTGACACATGCCAGTGATCATGATCACTGATCACCATGCAGGGAAAAGAGTATGCTATGGTGTCTGCAACTGAAATGAAATGCTTCTGCTTGAAAATGATGCATGTCACTTTTCACTGGCCTGGTGGAAGCAAGTCACATGTCACTCCCAACTTCAAGAGGACAAGGAAAGGCACTCCTGCCGTGAGCCTAGAAGGAGGCAAACCAAATTTTTTGGTATTAATGATTACCAAAACCATTCAGATCCTGGGTAATTTATGCCTCTCTCAGCCTCAGTTTCCCTACCCACTAAATGAGCACAATCATTTTGTAAGGATTCCTTGTTGTAAGGACTCCTAATCAAATGGGGATTTTGATGATGAGGCAGGATGGCTGCATCCGACTGAAGCTTCCATCAGCTGAAAATCTTGGTCCCACCACAGGCAGCCCTGCAGCCCTCCATCCAGAGCTGTCTGCAGACTGGCCTTTGTCCAAAGATACATGCCAACCTTTTTGTCACTCACACACCTGAAGTCTTGAAGGATATAGTTTCATTTCAATCAACAACATGCCATAGTTGTAGCTTGCTAGAAAGCTCAGTCTGGAACCATCAGCTATCTGGTTCATGTTGAAAGCTTGAGTCCACTTTGGCTTGAGAGTGTGAGGGTCATGGTGAATGCTCCTTCTTCTAGGTTCTTCAAGTTTTCTCTTCGAATTGAGTCAGGTCACCAGAACTGCTTACTTGATTCCTCTCAGTTTCACTCCACAGACACTCCCCAAGATGTCTGTTCTGAGTCAGGTATGAGCTAAGCCACAGAAATCCTTTGCCAACCAAGGATTGACAGCGCTCAGGGTAGTACCAAAAATACCCTGAAAAAGGGCATTTCCCAAACTTCCATGAAAACAGTTGTGACCACATTGCCAGAGCACTCGGCTGGCTCCTTTCCTATGGGTCGTTTTGCTATTTGAGGCCGTATTTGTCCTCTTCCTCCCTCCTCTGATAAACTAGGCTGTGAACTTCGTGAGAGTGGGGACCACTTTTTCATGCAGGTTTCACATCGGATGTGAAAACCTGGTACACAGTAGGTACTCAATGAATGTTCGCTGCACAAAAATGCTTCTGAAGATTCTTCATATAAGTTAATACAAGATTACTTCCTTGTAGAATTTAGTGCCTAAATTGTCTAACTAACAATTAGTCTAGTTGAACTTCAGGCCTGAGATTCTAAGTAGCTAAAATAAGGCCAAAATGGGGGAGGGAGAATAGAAGGGCGAGGAAAAGGAGGACGTTCCACGCTGAGGGAGCAGATGTAGAGGCAGTAAAGCACAAGGTAATACCAGGCACGGGGAGTGCATCATTTAGCCTAGAAGGTTAATACACGGGGTTAAAATGGGAGGCTGAAGCCAGATGCCAGTAGAGGGTCTAAGGTCAAAGTCCAGAAGGAAGAAACAGCAGGACTTTGATAGGGAACAATGAGAGGAAGGCTTAAAAGAGTCGGCGTTGCATTAAATTTTGCAGCCAAGACCTCCAACAACTGAAAGGCAGGATGGGCGGAGAAATGTATTCCCAAAGCTTCCTCTTATGTGCGCTCCCCGCATTCACAGAGGAATAAACAGACCGCAGACTTCTCCGTTCCCCAGGGCCGAGAAGAAGAGCTCCGCCTCTCCCCGTCACGTGGCCAGACGCTCCCCCGGCACGTGACCTATCTCGCGCTAGGCCAATCAGCCTCTGCAGGGGCGGGAACGCGGAGTCCGAGGGGCAGGAGGATCGATTGAGACCGCCTCTTCTCGCGATCCTTGACGCCGTTGCTCCTCAGCCGCCCACGGCCGGGAGCGAAGGTCTCGCGAGGCTTGGGCGCTGCGGCGGTAGGAGGAGGACGGGGAAGGACGGAGCTGAGCCACGGCTGCCTCCCTCGCTCTCTCCCTCGCGCGCTCGCCCGCCCCCTCCCTCCCTCCCCTCCCTTCCCCGGCCCCGGCTCCGGCCTCGGCCCGTTCGCTGTTCGGTCTTCTGCAGGGAGAATGTCGGGCTCGTCGCTCCCCAGCGCCCTGGCCCTCTCGCTGTTGCTGGTCTCTGGCTCCCTCTTCCCAGGGCCAGGCGCCGCTCAGAACGGTAAGCGGGGCGCCGGGGGCGGGCCGGGCGGGGGCTGAGGGAAGCTGGCGGCCGGAGAGGGCCATTCGGGGTCCGAGGAGGTGGTGGAGCCAGGGGAGGGGGGCCGGCGGTCGGAGTGTGGGGGGCTGCGGGCCCGAGAGGAGCAGATGCCGGTCGGGAGTTCGAAGAGGCGCGGGTGTGAGAACCGGAGGCGCCTATCCGAGAGGTGGGGGCGTCCGATAAGAGCCTGAGGTGTTGTTGACTTAGAGGCTCCACGTCGTGGGGCTTGTCGCTCCGAGTCGGGGAGGGGACCCCGAGGAAGCCGACGTGAGGAGCTGGCGTAGCGGGGGCGGCGAGGAGGGGGCGCAGCGTTTAAAGGCGGCACAAGACAGGCATTTGTGTTTAAGGTGACGGAGAGTGGTGTCAGGCTCCCCAAGAGAACACTGGGGTCCCTGGGGTCGTCCAGGGTTCTACTGGGGCCCCGTAAGACTGGTGATATCCTTAAAAAATAAGAGAGACGTGGGGGGAAGGGAGTACTGAAGAATACTGAACAGAGTACTAGAGCCTTAAGGAGGGGGTAAAGAATCAGGGAGCCTTGGCTGTGGAGGTGGAGGGAAGGTGGGTGGAAAGCCGAGATAGTGGGTTGACTGCAGTAGGGGATCTGGAAAGAGGAGCAGCGGTGGCTCTAAACGAGATGGGGGAAGAGAACTGGGTTTACTAAGGAGGGTGGAGTGTTGGGCATTCCAGGGTAGTGATTGGGAGAGCAAAAAGGAGTTTCTAAATAAGGAGAGGAGAAAGGAGCAGAGGATGGGGAGAAAAGGTTGAAACTGAGGTAGGGGGGAATTATTTATTATAGAAATAAGGGTTTCTGGCTATAGAGATGGGGGTGGGGGAAGACAGAAAATAAGGGAAGGGAGTAAAATGCAGGAAGCCGGGGGTGTAATGTTGGTTTGCAGTGTGGAGGATATATTAGGGAAGGGAGGAGCTGAGTTTTGGCAAGTGCTGTTTGATATTGGTTGGGGCCTTTGGGAAGGCAGGGACACGCAGCTGAAACTGCAGTGGTGGGATTGAGAGCAGTCACTGGAGAGAGAGAGAGATGGAGGAAGTAGGTTTTTAAGATCGAAAAGTTTCAAGATAGAAGAGACATTATTTCTGAGGAACATAAAAGTAGTCCCTGGGATGTGTGCAGGGTACAGTGGAAAGGAGAGAATTGGGTTTTGAACTGAAGCTCTTTAGAGAAGATGGAGAAATGGTGGGGAAGCATGGTGAGGGGGTATCTAGACAAAAAAAGATTCCGATTGTTAAAGGTATGTGTTACAATTCAGCTGCTGAATTGATCTTTCAGAGATGAGATGAGAAGTATTGTGAACCCGTTTCTGCTCTTGGGGAAACAACCTTTAAGAGGTTTAATAGGAAAAAATTTATGAGGGTGAACTCATACATGATTGTACTGAAGAGTGAACTATAAATTCTTTTGTTAATTCTTCGGTGTTTCTTTGTTGTTATGCTAGAACAATTTAAAATTACTCTTGCAATAGCTGAAATTAAAATGGCTTTCATTAAAAAAAAAAAAGAGCGAATGGAGTTAAGCATTCTAAGGAGAATCTAGGCTTAAAATGCTGAAGATTACAGTGAAAATATATCAGTAAAGATCGAAAAAGCATCAGTTAAATGTAAGTGTTTGTCATACCAAATTGTATAAATAAAATCTTATGTATGCTTCATGGCCTTGAATTATCACTGCAGGGGTCAGGAAGGAAACATTTTTCTGTCCCTAGCATTGAATATACGAAGCATATTGGGTATTTTCCCTATTTTCCTCCCAAGCATGAGGCCACTAAGGAAGGCAAGGTAGAGTTATTTTGATTTGTCTTACCAGTTTTTAGTCTATGTTAACAATATGACTTAAGCCTAATACTAATTTCAGCTATTCAATTTGTGTAAAAAGCAAGGTTTCATTTGGCACAGTAGGTGAGAGATTTTTGATCTTAACATGTTTAATCTCTGTGCTGGCATAGCTTCTTCAAAAATTTATAATACGGTGAAATTGTAGTTTCTTAGCAACTAAAGCAAGGTTTTTGGATGGGCCTACAAAGACTCATCTGGCTATTCTCAGTGATATGTGTTCTAAATACAGCATAGTGCAGCCTTTTCCTTGAAATGAGCTTGAATTCAGTCACATGACATGACTGGTGAGGTGAAGCTGAGCTTGTAATTGACCCAAATGAATGTAAATTTAATTCAAGGAAGAAATGGCTATTTTTTTGAGTTTGAGTCCATGTAGGTAAGGATGCCATTTTATAGCTTTTTATAGCATGTCTGTAAGATTAAAGCTTTCAATTGGTAATAGCTCTACAATCGTCTGACCTCATGTCATGGAGTTTGTATTTTCTTATAGTGTTTTTCAGAAATGGATACTATGCTCTGGATGATCTTGAAAAGTTGGATTATCTATTTAAAATGATGACTTTTAAAAAAACGTCCCCAAACCGAAGTATTTCTGGATTGAGTATGTGGTAGTTTAGACTGAGTATAGATGTTTTTCGTTATTCCTAAAATGAAGAATTTGGACTAGATGACTCAAGGTCTCCTCTAGCTGTGACCCATTACCATAGAGATTCAGGATTTTTCATTCAGATAGAATTTGTTTCCCATCCAAATAGTTAGACTTGTAGGACCATAGTTTCAAGTAAAATCCTATTTAACGTGTCATTTTAAAGGAAGAAACCTGTCCTAAAATATAACCTTCCTGGTAAGACTTTGAAAGCTTTTGACTGAAATTAAAATTGAATAAGTGTAAACTAGACAGTATTATATGATGATCAAGAGCACAGACTTTGGATCCTGATAGACCTGGGTTTGAGTCCCATCTCTTGGTAGCTGAATGACCTTGAGTAAGATGCTTAATACTTCCAAGTCTCAGTTTTATCATCTGTAAAATGGGGTTTATAATAATGCCAATCCCTTAGGGATGATGTGAGAATTAAATGAGACAATGACCATAAAGCACTTAGGTTTCTGCCTGGCATATAGTGAGTCTCAGTAGGGAGTAAATTTTCACTATATGTAACACTTGTTACTATATGTAACATATGTTACTATATGTAACATATGCTACATTACTATATGTAGCATAACAATACTGTATGTACTAAATGTTTACTATAGTGAGTAAATGTTATCTATTGCTATTATTATCCTTTAAAAATACCATTATTAATTATTTTTCTTCATGTGTATATCAAGCATTTAATCGTTAATGCTGCTCACTGTCATCTTGAAAAAAGTTAAGTAGGCCATTTGAAGGCCCCAGATTTGTGCTTTTTGCTCATGTAACCTTTTTATAAAAGTGACCAGCTGTGCTGCCTCTGCAATTGTAGATTCTGGTGAGGAAGTTCATACTTCCATTTCATTGTCTGGGAGATTTCATGGTTTTCTTTCTCTTTCAGTGAACTAAATATCTTTTCATGGCTAGGTAGCACCTTTTCATAGCATCTCATTGTTGTGATTAAGAGAAATAGAATGTAGTGCCTGGCACACAGTGAAGTGTTGGAGATGTTAACTGATGAATGAATGTGGAGTGTAAAAATATAATATATTCATACTGAAAATATAAAAATAGACAACACTGTTTAGGGGGAGAAGATGAGTCGAATAATCTAAAATGAGTTTATTAATGATCTAAATTTTAAGAAACCATTTTGCTTGGGTGATACTAGATAGTTGTGAACATTGTGCTTTGTAACAGTGCCAGTATTTGCATTAGATGATTCATGAATCTTTTTCTTTTCTGTCAAGTGCTGTTTGCTTCAGTGGTTTGGCAGTTTCTCTCCCTGAGTATGTTTTTAGACGTTTGCTATTGATAGTGCATCTCTACTTTGGGTGAACTAAAATGAGCAGTGGAAGACGTGTTATCTATAGCAACTGTGGCACAAATGACATGCCAAATATCAGGCAGCAAATCTTAACATAATTAGTCCAAATAAGATTTTAAATGACCAGAAGAAACTATTTGCCTTGGAATTTATTAACATTTCCTAAGGAGATCATAAGCCTCCAGACTCTCAGGCAACTGACAACCGTGTCACTACTGATGTAATGAAGCACCCAGGCATGAGAAATTGGTCAGGGGACCAGGGTGGTAAGGCCATGTTACAACATCAGGATCTGTTCCTGGGCTCTAGTCTTTGTTTTTCAAGATTTCTGGATCCAAATTAGAAAAAGAGGCAGGTAGGTTTTTGTGTTGTCAGACGTAACAGAGCTTAACGTGTTAGTATACCAAGGTTTAAAACAATAAAAGGCAATAAAAGCCTTTATATGTAAATGTACCCTACAGTCCAAAGATTTACCATAAATTAAAGTTGAAGTTCATTACAGGTCTGACTTTGTGTGACTTACACAGATTCTCATGAAAAATTAGACTGTTTTGTCTTGAAGGAATCCCTTGATTTTTCTCATTAGTAGAGTTTTGATGTGAAACATTTTCTCCTCCTGTGGAGTATACCTTTAGACATTAATAAAAGACAAAATGTAATTGTATTGTCTTTATTTTTATTTTTTTAATAAAAGTAAATATTTAACTGGGCCTGCAGAGATGATCAGATATGACTAGAAAAGTGCTCTGTCAATCTGGACATTGTTTTTCATTTATTTAGTTTGAGCGACTTTTTCAAAGTAAGATGTTTTTTCATATTTAGAATCTGAAATTTTGCTGGGTCTATGTAAAGGTGTTTTTTCAAGACAATTTGGGAAGGAGATAAGGTGTTAATATCTATACAAATGAAGCATGTAGGAAAATAATGAATGAGACTCTTGTGGATATCACACAGGAGATGTTCAATAAAAGCTTGAATAAAATTATGCAAAGAAATTTTGGAAGAAGTGAATTGTGTGAAAAAATTTCTGAGGCATTCTATTCAGTTTGTTTACAGTGAGCACAGTCTGGACAGGGTCAGAAGTAGAGAATGAAGTTCTAAGAGAAAAGACAGAAGAAAGGCTATAGTAATAGTACAAGGAGAAAAACAGGAGGCAAGAATGAGGAATGAATCTTCCTTTGACAAGCATCTGGAAAAATAGAATCTGTTAGAAAGAATAAATAGACCAGGGTCCTCTAAAGTAAATCCGAACATCAAAATTAAAATATGTAATGAGTAAGGCAATTATACTTCAATAAAGATGTTTAAAAAAAATAAAATTAAATTAAAAAAAAATAAATACCAAAAAAAAAAAATATGTAATGATGCAAAATCACAGCCTGTGAACAGTTGGCCTTGCTTTCAGTGTTCCTCTTTAAACAAAACACTGTCATTTTACATGAATTTTTGTAAATGCCATTGATGATATGGAGCTTAATTTTAAGCACCTTAGATAATGCATTTTTAAATTGTGAGGTGCTTGTGGATTTTTTTCCCCCGGAATTCCTAATTTTAGTTGGTAAGGATTAGCGTTGTGAAAGCAGGAAACTTCTCCAGTAAAACTAGTTGAATATAAACTGTTGCATTTTATAGGCTTATATATATAGAAGTAAACTTCTCACTGAATTTAAAGTAAAATATTGTACTGATGCTATGTAAAAACATTATTCCAAAAGGTATTGATGTTTACATTAAAAAATTGAATACACAAGTAAATTGTATGTTTTTCAGGTTTATTCAAGAGTCAGGATTTGTACAATTCCAGTTTACTGTGTTGTCTAAAATTGAAAGTAGGCCTAATTTTTTTGTTGTTGTTGCTTGCTTTTGTGTATGTGCAAAAATAGACATTTATTAATCAAACTTAATTAACTTGAGGTTACTTTTTCGTTATCGTTGAGAACTTTTAATTGGTCTGTGTGGAAACGGGAGTTTACTAGTTACTTAAAGAATTCCCCTAGGTATCTACATTTATTTGCATACAGTAAGTTAGTGGTAGATTTGTTTGATGTTCCTCACACATCTACTGTTTTTTTTGTTTCTTGTTTTCGTTGTGTTTCAAATTTAAAAACCCTAGTCTTATCTCTTCATTAAAGCTGTGGCCGGCTTTGATGGAAACATATTGTGTTAAGTTCCTTGTACTAAAAAGTACTGAATGGTATTCTTTTGCATTTCTGGAAACAATTATAGAATGTTTTAAGACTAACCTTCTTTCTAAATAATCTTATTTACTGGAACCTTATGGTATATGCTTTATGGTTTTTTCCAGAAGTATGTCAGTTTGGATATGCTTTGCTTCCCTTTGCTTTGTCTTGATTTATATCATTGTTACACCTAAGTATTGCTTCAAATTGACTAGACAGTGAAATATAATGAGATGATTTGAGATCACTCGGAAGGTGTCAGGATTCGATATATTATGTAAGGCTCTATTATTAGAAAACATAAAGTTCCAAATTGCACCCATAGTTTTAATACTATCCAAATGTATACTCACATTCTAAAAGTGATTAAATATAAAATACAAGACAAAATGTCAAGTCCTTTCTGACAGAATACTGACAAGGCAAAATGTTCCATATGCAGTAAGATACATTTAAAAAAAAGAGAGTGTGCTTGCATATATAAATTATGTCATCTATTCTTCTTTTCTTCCTGATGATAGTATTTGTAAACCACTAGACTACATGATGTGTAAATTCCCTTCCAGTTCTAAAATTACACAGTGCTATGGACCTTACAGTTTAGGTACTGCTTCTAATGGTTAAAAGGCCTAGAGAGAGAATACTTTGTTTTAATAAATTTTTCGAAACTAACTTTTTGGAATTAAGGAAAATTGACTTTGAGGGCATGCACTGTTTTGAAATCCAACTGCCTGTAAACCTACTTCACACAACACTTGTAGTTCATGTTTCAAAGAAGGCAGAATGGTGTCTGTTATAGAGATCGCATATTAAGCTTGCTAGGAAAATTGCCAGTGTGAATTAAACAATTAAGGGATGAAAATCACTGCCAGGTACGTAGATACTTTGTGTCCTCTTTGTTGGTTGAAAAGTAGTTGACTGTTGAAGAGGTAGTGAAGCACACTTAACTAATTGTATTTTTATGTTATCCTTTGAGGAGTTTTGCTTTCTGTTTATGAATTAATTTCTCCTGTCCCTATGCATTTGTTAAAGACCTTTAAACCTGTCCATTGTAGTTGAACAGGGCAACCCACGTGTTACCTGAATTAAATCTGAGCAAGTTTGTAGATTGATATTCCTTAGAAACAGAGTGTCAAAGTCTCAGTTTATAAATTTATTTGTTATACTACCTTATTGGGTAGGTCCATTTCCTATTTTTTCTTTTTTACATTTTGTTAGAATTTCAAACGTTAGAAAGTAGAATGAATAATGTAAAAACTCCCATATAATCATGTAGTGTCAACAGTTATTAGGCACATCCTTGCTGCTTATTAATTTAAAAATAACCTGAAAAATTAACATTACAAACTGAAATTTTCTAGGTGCTGAAATGTAGTTAGGGATTAACTTACATTAGTAAAATAGAAATAATTTGGTTCATATGTAATTATGTTGTAATGACTTTAAAAATATAAAAGCCCTTTAGCAAAAGGCTTTCAAACTTTTGTCTTGACCCAGATAAAGAAATAGACTTTATTTGTGACTAAGTATATGCAGAAATATGTAACGTTTTGTGAAATAATACCTTTCCTTACTCTAATGTATTTGAAGGAAACCATTGTGACCTTCTAAATTGATTTCGTAATTCATTAACAGGCTATGAGGCTCATGTTTGAAAAACAGAGCATTTTCAAGTATGGAGTAGTTTTGTTTTATTTTATATACTATGTAGTCTGAAGCAATATGATGGTTTTTGTAAACATAAGGACTTGAACGAGGCATTTATCAGTAATATCAACATGTACTGTTATTAGTCATCATTAGTAAAGAAAATATAGCATTGTTTAATTAATATGTTACCCATTACTTATACAATATTGATTCCCCCTATCCATTTGAATTTCAGAAAAAGGGAAAGCTACAATAATTTGAATATCATAATCAAAGCACAAGTTTCCCAGTATGTTTAGTTGTCCTTTCTTTTAAATTAGCGCTTATAGTCATTATTCCCTAGCCCTACCTTTGAGTTATTGCTTGAGTACAGGACTGGGAGCAATACAATTTATTCTGAGCTGAATGCTTACTCTGATGCTGTGTCTGAGGCACATTTCTGGTGAGTACAGAATGACTTGAACACTGGCCAAGGGAAGAGACAGAAAGCAGAACCATCACTGAAGAGTCATTTGCCTTTCCTGTTTAAGATCCTAGAGTAGCAAGTTTATTTTCTTATTTTTAGACTTTGCTTCTTGAAGGAAAAAAAGGCAAGATGTCCTGTACTGTGTTGGCAACTATCTGTGAAATAATTTTCAATCCATAGATTGAATGAATATGTTAAATTTAATTTAAGATTTTTTGATTATACAAGTTTAACAGGTTGGAAACCATTGTGGAGCACCTGGAAAAAATAGCTAAGCAGCTCCAGCATGGAAATTAATATCGTTTATGCTGAATCTCAAGTAATTCATCAAGGAAGATGAAATAAATGGCCTTAATGCAAACCAGGAAGCTGGAAAAGAGCAAGTGTAAAGAGGTTTCAGATAACTTGCAGTGAACTGTCATTGAATTACCCTTAGACAAAGAAGATAGTGATCACATATCAAAATTATGGTTTCCATTTTCTTACTAGGATTGAACTCGAAATAATTACTAACACTTTCCAACCACATTTAGGAAAAGATGCAGATAGTTCTACATTGATGGTAGCATGAGACTTAGGAGAAAAGCCTGAAGGAGCTAAAATTAGGAAAAGGGAGCACTAGGGGGATGTGATTATCTATTAATACCTTCAAGGTAGCAGTGTAAATGAAGTAAGGGAATTAGGCAGTCTCCAAAGATGGATGGGCTGTATCAAAGAGCAGTGGCCTAGACCACTGGGAAGAAAAGCATAGGTTTAGTATTAAAAAGGTGATTTAAATGAAACTAGCAGAAGAATAGAGTTATTTGCAGTCACTCATAGTTAGAGCCATTGTAAGTAGGGCAAAGAGCTGGTTGACAGGGACCTCATAAAACAAGAGAGTATCTCTTTCTGTTATATCTGTTACTTGTTTAGGAGCTCAAGAGGAGAAAAAAACCTTTATGGGAATGAATAGGAAATGAGATGGGCTTTCCAGAAGTTTTTTTTTTTTTTGGCTACGCCACTCAGCTTGCGGGATCTTAGTTCCCTGGCCAGGGATTGAACCCAGGCCTTCAGCAGTGAAAGTGCAGAGTCCTAACCACTGGACTGCCAGGGAATTCCTGTTCCAGAAGTTTTTAAGGATCAGAAATTAGTTTGTTTCTAACTCTAAATTTCTATGATTATGAATTCAAGAAAAATGGTAGATTAACTTTGGAATCCATTAAAGTAGCTTTTAAGACCTGCCTGTAATACTTTAAACAGGATTCTGTTTATTGTAAACTTCATAAGCAACTTTTTTGTCTAGTTATCAAAAATCTACACTGAAATTTTTCCAATCTCTGTTTCACACACGGAAGCATAAGCTTTGTAAGAGTTCATTCACTAGGCTGGATGGAACCTAGTAAAAGTTTAACCTTTGGCTCTTAGAAATTAGACTTTTCTTTTGTGTGGTAAATTTTAGCTATTAAGAAAGGCTTATCATCAGGAAATGAGCACTTCCAGACTAACTCTTAAGGCTTCTCAGTCAAAATACTGCTGTGACAGAAGCCCCAGCCTGTTTTATGAGTGGAGCTGGTGCTGCAATACTTTGGTAGAGATGGGAGCTCACTTTAATTAGCTCGAAGACTGTAGGGTTGCTAGGTAAAATGCAGGACACCCAGTTATATTTGAATTTCAGATAAACAACGAAGAATTTTTATTTCGTACATCTGGTGATCCTAGAAGACTGTCTTTTTTGCTGTTTTACCTTCCATTTAGAACTTAACAAAGAGTCTTGTAATTTGGTGAGTTTTTGTGTAGTAAAAGAAACCTTTAAAAAGTAGATTTAATATGAGCAAAATCATGTTATATTGAAAATTTTGTATGAGTAAGTGTAGTTTAGGGTAGTATTATTTTATTCTGGTTACATCACATTTCTATATGCTTTTTTTTTTTCCAATTCTGCTACCTTACCTTTGGCAGAGTAAGTTTTTCATTTATTCTCTAAAAATTAAAGCTATTTTCAAGAAGGGTGTGAGGAGAGGGCCTCAGGCTGTTTTTTTTTTTTTTTTTTTTTTTTTAGGAATTCCCCTTTTCTCTCCTTACCTAAAATATTTTAAAATTTAGGGCACTATTGCCTGAGGGTATATGATAGAGATGTTTCTGGGGCTATTGGTTCAAGGATTGTCCTTTTTCAGTTTTTGCTTAGGGGCTTGGAACATATTTGCATTCTTGTCTTGAAAGAAGAAAAGGAATGAACGAAGATGTGACTGACCACACCCTTTTCTTCCTAGTGGGTTCAGAATAATTTTAACTTGCTTAATTATAACCACCCGATTTAGAGAGTCAGGGAAAGTGAATGAGGGATGTAATTTCTTTATTGTTAAATTTCAGTACTAAGAAAAAATCATGGTTTCATGAGATTTATTGTAAGGTCTTTGATCAGAGGTACGTCATTGTGTCAGTCATTCAGTATAAGAGATCTACCTTCTTTTGGTGTGGACTGGGGTGAGGTGGCTATAAAAATAATAAGAAATGAACAGTGTAATAGGCTCCAGGGTGAATGATATTAAGTAACATAAAGCATAATCATAACTATACTTAAACATATTTATTTGAAATATATTTAAGGCAGTTTTAAGAAGTATTAAAAATAACTCATGGTTTTTATGAAACTAGAAAATTAGTATAGTTTAAATTTGATGCCTAAACTGAGTTGGAGACAATAGTACTGGATAAGTAAATTGATACAGTCTGTTACCCTTGTAAATGTAAAATGTAAATAAAAACTATGTTCAAAAGGTCGTTTTGTGGGGCAGTGTAGTTGCATGGAAAGAGCGCTGGATTTGGCAGTAGCCTTGAATTCTGTTTCTATTTCAGTTCCTATGGTTTTTATTTTTTAAATTAGTATAATACTTAATCTGTAGGGTTTTTATGAGATTAGATGATAATGTATGGAAAGTGCTTTATAAACTGCTTTACTGTAGAGTGGCATGTATGTATAACTTTGAATTATAGGGCCTGGTACTTATACAGTGTTTACTTTTAATAGGTTAACTACAACTCCTGTAGTTCATAGGAAAGTGAAGAGGAAAATAAAGTTCTAGTGAAAAGGGCCAGATTATTTCAGGGTTGGTTTTATGACTATATCATATCATAACATGTGCATTTTAGATGGTTGTTACCAGACTAGCCTTTTCACTGAATTATCTCCCTCTACTAGGGAAGGTCAATATTGAATTTTTTATAATCTTTGTTACGCACCTCCCAGTACTGTTCTCAAGTTAAACCTAGTTACAGGGGCACCGTGTTACCCTTCATCCTCCTTCTCTCCCTCTCCCAGGTGTGTGACAGAAAGCAATGTCAGGTATCTTTCTTGTACCCTCTCTTTATAACACATTTTTGTAACTCGCTTTTGCTATCCTGAAGTGAAATTCATAGGTGTTTTAACATACATACACATTATTAAGAAAATATATATAATCCCTTGAATGTAATATAAAGGAGAAAATAACTTGGTAAAATATTTATTCAGTAGTTCAGTCTAAATGCTCAGGCATGAGCACAGGAAGACAATGAAGTAGTCTGCTGTTTTTGTCCATATGTAGAAAAACCAGGAATGTGACAGCTACAAGTGCAGACTTAGTTGTGCTGTAATAGTGACTCAGATATCACAGGTGGCATTGCTGTTGATAATGTGATTTTCTGAAAAGGTGAACAACTCTTGGTAAAGTTCCAAATGAAGCAAAAGAACAATCTATCCTCACTTTACATAGTAACTGCATTCCTGGAAAGTTGAATGATGATTAAAACCATGCAAGAATACTTTGTGGTGTATTTAAAACAAGAGTTAGGTTCTAGGCTCAGACCAAGTTTTCATCTTGAATGTCATTTGAAAGTTGTGTAGGAAGAGGGACAATTCTTTGTTGTGCAAGACTTTTCCTACTTTGTGGGATACTGAAGAACCCTGGTCCCAGCCCACTAAAGGCTGGTAATGCTATCCCAATCATTGTGTTAACCAAAAATATACCCACAAATTTTCAGAATGCTCCATAAAAGTCAGAGCAGCCCCTGTTGAGAATATCTCCATTTTGTGTCTGCACTTGTAAGTATCCTCTGATAAAGGATTACAGCACCTAGTTCCCGGGACAACCCCTGGTCAAAGCCACACCTCTTTTAGGAATGGACAGGCAAGGAGAGCAGCTGTTCACTTGTTTTTATTCTTTTTGTTGACATGCATTAAAGCAGGGATTGCAAACTAGTTTACCATAGGAGCTAGGCAAGTACCATTTGCTAAAGTGGAGAATATAACGCGTGCTTTGACTGAAAACACTGAAAGCTGGGCTTTTAAAAATACTGTGCTGGTCAAATAAAACTGTCAGTGGGCCCGCATTTTGTGTGCTCTTCACCAAAGAATTATGATATGGATTTTGAAGCCTAAGAGATTGGATTGGAGTCTTGATTTTTGCCAAGCCTCTTACTCTGTTTCCTCATCTGTTTATTTGGAATAATACACACCTTCACAGGTTAGAATGAGATTGCATGCGTAAATGAACTAGCATGATAGCTGACACAAGATGCATGTTTGATAAGATTTTCTCTCTGCCACTAATATCCTTTCAGTTATCTTGGTTTACTTTTTAATCTGTTTGAAAGCTAGCTATGCCTTATAGTGAAATGGTTATGAAATTTGGAATCTCTAATATGGGGGATATTAGTTGCTTCTTAATTTTAACAGAAACAAGGAAGTAATTAAAATGAAATTTTTAGGTTAACGCACAACCTACCTACCACTTAAGGTATTTGGAGCCTGATCATTTTAAGCTATTTGGAGCCTGACGCTTGTAACACTAAATGTACGGATTCCAAACTATTTCAGAAGAATAGCCTCCTTAGTCTTTGAGGTTAGCTTTCAGTCTTAGCAGAGCAGTGATCTTTATTTAGCATATTTATTTATTTTTGAAGTAATGTTGGAGCAGATAATTTTGCTAGTACTGCAGTACTTTATCGCATCTTCAAAATTAGATTATGCTATAGAAGTGACTTTTTTTTAAAATGAATTTATTTATTTTTGGCTGTTTTGGGTCTTCGTTTCTGTGCTAGGGCTTTCTCTAGTTGCGGTGAGCGGGGGCCGCTCTTCATCGCGGTGCGCGGGCCTCTCACTATTGCGGCCTCTCTTGTTGCGGAGCACAGGCTCAGTAGTTGTGGCTCACGGGCCTAGTTGCTCCGCGGCATGTGGGATCTTCCCAGACCAGGGCTCGAACCCATGTCCCCTGCATTGGCAGGCAGACTCTCAACCACTGCGCCACCAGGGAAGCCCAGAAGTGACATATTTTTATAGTTGTTACTTGAGTTAGAAATTTAGCAACATGATTTTTACTAGGAAACTCTGGTGTATGATTTTCTTTCAATTGCCCAGTGAATGTTTTGAAAGCTTTACGTTTTCTTGGTTCGTGTAAAATGCTTTAGAGGCATATACATCTTGTTGTACATCTTGTTTTCGTACTTTAGCAGCAGAAACTGTTTTCTTAACTTTCATTTTTCTTTAGTAATTAGCGCAATTGATCTAAATGGTTAAAGCAATACCTGTGCTTTATTTCTTTGTTCCTATTCTCAGATTCTGTTGTTCATCTTTGTTTTCCTCCACAATATGATTTTGAGCCCTGTGTTTTGGTGATATGTATATATTATTTTTGTAAGGTCTAACCCCCCAGCCCCAGTTTCTCCTATCTCAACTTTAGTGTCTTCTTACCCATATTTACTTGGTCCTATCCTTTCTGGTATCTTCAGTTGTTTCTAGATAAACATTTGGCACTTTTAAATTCTTTGTCCTGTTTTATTTGAATCCTTTTGAGGGGCAGAGAGGTAGCAAATTCTATTATACTTCTAATAGACAAAATTTAGCTTAATTGACTGATATTTTTGAGCTCGTGTGTTTGCATATTATGACTTCTGGGTATTTTTGCTTTTCCTAGTAGCTGTTTAATGGTTTTTTTTATATGGAGATTTTTCTAACGTGCTTTTTAAATATTTTAATCCCCACGGGGTCATAATGTCCATATTTCTCAGAAGCAGCTTAGCTAGCCTTCGAGGCCTAGTTACAAAGGAAGTTAATTCCTGAAGGAACTGAGGACATCAAGGCAGAAAGAATTCCAGGCAGGCAGCTAGTAATGAATATTGATTGTGAACTGTGAGGTACTTGGTGTGGGCTGGTAAATTTTAGTGCTTTAGATGTAACCCTGCAAGGCTACCTCTTACTGTGGAGTGCACATGAAACATTCTGAAATGTATGCCCATGGAGGATATAATTTGCTACTCCGTGGCAGGTAGACATTAAAATTCACTTATGGGGTGGGGGTAGTGTTAGGGGTAATCAGATTTTACAGCTGTAGGATGAAAGGGCAAACTTTGATAAGCATTAAAGAAAAAAAAAAAACCCATTAGAGTATACAGAGTAGTAGTTATTAACTCTAGGAACAGCACTAAGCTATAGTGAAAACTGCTCAGAAATAGCCAGAAGTACGAGCTTGTTGGCATTTGTATTTCAGTAAAAGGTATGTATATTTTACCAGCTATTTAAAGTCAGAATGGGAAAGAATTTGAGTGGAATGTGTTTTTAGTAGTGTCTGAAGAGTGTCACCTTACCATTCTGCAACACTATCCATTTGTCACTGAAAAAGCTCAAGAATTGTATTGAGTCTTAAACTCTCAAAATACACCATTGGAAAAACTTGACAGGCCCAGTAGTACCAGGTGAGCCTGAGGTAACCAGATATATAAACTTGTCAGCTATCTCTGCCTAGAATTTAATGACGTTTTCATCAGGTTGAACTTTCAAAGAATAAATATAGCTAACTACAGGAGGCAGTATTAGCAGGCAGAGGGGATGACTCTTCCTACCTTGGATAGTGATTAAACAACATTTTGACATGGAATTATTTAATTTAAAATTTTGAAAAAGAAGGAAAGTTACTGGATTTTAAAAAATTAGGAAAGGACTTGCTTAACATGATAATTTCAAATTATACTTAGATGTTTTAAGTAAAATATTAAAGTTCCCCCTTTTACCCCTCAATTCCCACTCCTCAGAATAAGCACTGTCAGTAGTTTGTTGTGTATCTTTTCAAAGCTTGTTCTTTGTAGACATGTCATTTACAGGCTGTAATGCTCTAGTAGTATTAATTATGTTATAATTCATCGTGGTATTTATAGCCTTCATTTTTTGAGTATAGTAATTGGAGTGACAGATATTTTCATTTATATAAGTGTATGGAGCCTCTAGGATACATCTGTTGTTACTGTCACTGAAGGGAATTTATGTTGATGACTGAATTCTTGATATAGAAATTGGCACACTGAGAGGACCTTTCTCATTCCAAACAGGGAAAAGCTTCATTAAATGGAAAAAGAACAATATATTGCTGTATTTTTATCCTCAGTCATATTTTTTTGGTGGAAATCTTAAATGTTTATACATTTACTATTTAGCCATGTAAATAATCCTGGGACCACTCCACTAATTTTGAATGGAAGCATTCTGTATACAATTTTGCTATCCCTTTTCAAGAGAAGCAGCAATAATTTTTGCTGATGTTTGGGGCAGTAGGTAAGTAATATAACCTGATCCTCCACCTCATTGTGGAGGTGGAGGTACTACCTGATTGTGGAGTTACGAGATAATGAAGACCTGAAACAAGATAAGAGTACAAATGAGAAGTAATTATGAAAGAAGAGAGTAGATTTAGATTGTTGACTGAATATTGGGATTTCCTGAGGAATTGAGGAAGGAACAGATTTTAGTAGACGGAACATTAATGAACAGGAATCAGGAATTTTGGATTCTGGTGAGGGTTCGAAACTACATTACAGCCTCTTTGGACCATGGTATATCTAAGTGTTAGATTGGGGCAAGAATTAGATTTAGGAACTTTCAACCTATAGCAGTAGAAAGTTTTTTCTTTTTATTTAAAAAATAAGTCAAATCTTAATTTGTTAATTAGATAAATGTAGAGCTGTTTGGGGGAGAGGGAATCCTCTAATTGTTCCAAAGAATCCTTAGTGCCTAAGGAGCAGGGTTTTAAAATTAGTGAAATGGATGACCCCTTTGTAGACCTACTTCTGAAGTTTTTGCACAAGGATGTTTTTGGTTCACAGTCCATTTGGGCAGTCTTGATATCTGCTTGAAAAAGGTCTTGTGGATACTTTGCAAGGTAGATGATTAAAATATTTAAACTAATACATGTGTCCACGGTTGAAAATAAGACCAAAAGAAAGATGATCCTTTTAAGGCAGAATCTATCAAATAGCACAAAGATAATCATCCTATGCAAAATGGACTTGGTAAACTAATTTTTATTGCAAGGTTTCTCAGCTTCTTTGTGAGAAAGAGCTACCTGTCATTTGTCCTGAGTTTTGAAATCCAGGAATATGCACTCGATAGGAGAAAACAGAGGTGTGCTATTGAGACCCTGCTTGGAAAAGGATTGAAAGTACTATTACGTTTCATCGCTTGGTGGGAAGAAAATCTTAGGGGTAGCAACCACCTTGAAGATTTGCCAGTAAGAACTGGAGATCTACTACTAAGTTCCAGTTTACTAGTTAGTAATGCCAGCTTAAAACAGTTAAGTCACAGTTAGTAATGTCAAATACTTTTTAAACTCACAGGCCCACACAGAAGTTCCATAGAGGTAAGTTAGATAATTGGGGATGGTGGTGTAGTGATAAAAGCCTGAACTGGTAACAGTGATGAGAAAGAAGTATAATAGAACATGCTGTGTGACAGTCATTCTAAGATAAAATGTTTTTGAATTAAATAATGTATGCAAGATATTATTTAGTTCTATTGTCCATAGTAAACAAAACATTGCTATTAGTGAGGTAGTGTAGTATAGTATAGTGTTTTGAGCTTTGGAATTATCACTGCCAGGGTGTGCATCCTGCCTCTGCACATCTGTAGAATGACAGTACAACCTTAAGGGGTAGTGAATTAAATTATATAATATACTTTGCACTATGCCTGACATACACGAATGATCAATAAAGCTTAGCTGCTGTTATAATGATTTGGTTTCAGAGACGTTCAGTTATGCGTTCATTAATCTTTTTGGAATGTTCTTTTTTAAAAAAAATAATAATAGTTAGAAAATGTCCTACTCCCTGCCCCTTCCCCACAGATGTTTTTCTTAAAGGTTATCTTTTCAAAGGAAGAGATTTCTAGGCTGTTTGTTTTTGATTCTAGGAGGTTTACAGGGAATCTGAACTTCCTTCTTTTTTAGAATTGATGATGGGTAGAATCATTACGTAATTTGAAAAAGAATGGGAAAGTTGCATTCTAATGTAAAGTAAAATTTCAAATCAGAAATCTGTTTTACACTCAATTTTTATTTCCTTGCCTATTAGTATTAATGGATGCATAGCAAGAAAACAAACTGACATTAGGGATTTGATTTTTTTTTTTTTAATAAGAAGTAACTTCTACGAAATCTCTGGTAAATTCAAATATGTCATAGTCTAGTCTCCTAGAATTTATGATTCTCTTGATATTCAGAAAGATGGCTCTGATACGAAAAACTCTCCTAGTCAAAGAAAGATGGTTTTATTTATTATACTGTTCATTAAAGTACTCATAATCACTAGTGCATTTTAGGTTGTTAATAGGATGAAATTTAATGAAAGGGTTTTAAGCTTAATCCTTGGTTAATGAGAATTGTGTTTCTCAGCATTCTTTTAACAAATATTATTGAGTATAATATGTATAGCAAGGAATTGTGGGGATACAAAATTAGAGACGTATCCTGGTTTCTAGATGATTTATAATTTGTTAAAATATACTCTTTCTCACAAACACATTGCCTCATGCATCTTCATGGATTTATAGAATACTGTATTTCAGTTAATTGAGCATTTATAATATATAGATTTACAGAATATTAGAGCTGAAAGGACCTTAGAAATCATCTGTTCCAATCTTCTAATTATACACACAAGGGAACTGAGGTTTCATATTTTAATATATATGTTATATACAGTGTTACATATAACCCTTGTTATTAAATGGAACGATTTCTATACAATATTTCATTTTAAGAAATTTATTTATTTATTTATTTATTTATTTATTGCTGCATTGGGTCTTCGTTGTGGTGCATAGGCTTCTCTTGTGGAGCATGGGCTCTAGGTGTGCGGGCTCAGTAGTTGTGGCTTGTGGGCTCTAGAGCGCAGGCTCAGTAGTTGTGGCACACAGGCTTAGTTGCTCTGTGGCATGTTGCATCTTCCCGGACCAGGGCTCGAACCCGTGTCCCCTGCATTGGCAGGCAGATTCTTAACCACTGCGCCACCAGGGAAGACCCTCTACACATTCTTATACTTTTTTTAAAGTCACAATTTAAATTGATATGTCTAGCATTTTATTACCATGCAGTTTGGCATTCATTTTTGAAACACTATCAGAGAGTACCTGATAAAACATTCTAGAGAGTCAATCTTGGCCTATTCTGTAGCAGGGTTTATAATTTTGCTAGATATGATAATACTTTCAGACTACTAAGTAGAGAGCTACCTTTTTCAAATACTGGGGTTCATTGATCTTTGTATACTGTCTTTTGAAATCAAGGTAGTAGGGTTTGATTATATACTGCATACTTTACAGTAAGGCAAGAGATTCTGGTTAATGGGAAAATTATCTGAACCAAGGGTGGTATAGCTACCAAATAATGGTAGGAGAATGGGGTTGAGGATTTATCAGTTTTGATAGAGGAAAAAAAAAACCAAGGAATTTGGAGGTGCTTTTGTAGGACTAGATACATTTAAATTTGAGGCATAGCTATTTAACAATCAAAAGGGTTCTTAGAAAATTATTGCTCAACGTTCTTGGGAAAAGTTTGTAAATCACAAATATACTGTGTTTAGAATTGGAAGTTAATTGACCTAGAGTTTTACTCTGGGATAACTCCACTCTAATTGCTTGATCGTACACAACACAACCTCCACGTTTCCCGAAGTAGGGTGATCATAATTCTGTTTGTGCCTATTGCAACAAAATTATTCATAACATCCCTTTCCTTCTTAAAAGTGTTCTCGTTTTGATGGTAAATTATGTGGTTACTTTACCCATAAATGTAATATCTGCCCTCGAGTACTTAATGTGATGAACACATATGAAACTTCTTCCTGTACTGGGTAAGATTCTTTTCCTTAAGCTGGGAGATTTCTGTTCAGTGGAGTTAGGAGGGCATTAATAAAGATAGCCTAGTGGAGATCAGGGTGATCTCAAGGTTTAAGACGATTTATAGGCTAGAAAAGAGCCCTGTGTTTTCTGGGCTTGCATCAGAAACACAACATAGGTGAGTGTTACTTAGCTTGTTGGGCAAAACTGAATTCTCACTGCTCAAAGGTAGTTGTGCATTTATGTATCATTAAAACTTTTATCTGCAATCAGATACACTCAATCCCAAGGGCAAATAAATCTCAGTACATAATTATAAGTATTTTCAGTTAGTATATTTAGTTTTTTAAATAGACTTTATTTTTTAGAGTGCTTTTAGGTTTACAGCAAAATTGAGCAGAAAGTAGAGAGTTCCCACATATCCCCTGCCCACACGCACACTTACAGCCTCCTCCACTAACACCATCCCTACCAGAGTGGTACATTAGTTACAGTTGATGAACCTGCATTGACACATCATTATCACCCGAAGTCCATAGTTTACGTTAGAGTTCATTCTTGGTGTTGTACCTTCTACGGGTTTTGACAAATGTATAATGCCATATATCCACCATTATTACTAGAGAATAGTTTCACTGCCCTAAACATTCTTTGAGGTCCACCTATTCATCCCACCTCTCCCTTAAACCCTGGCAACCAGTGATCTTTTTGCCATTTCCATAGTTTTGCCTTTCCCAGAATGTCATATAGTTGGAATCATATAGTATGTAGCCTTTTTTAGATTTGCTTTGTGCACTTAAGGTTCCTCCATGTCTTTTCCTGGCTTGATAGCCCATTTCTTTTTAGCAGTGAATAATATTCCATTGTCTGGAAGTATATTTAATTTTAAGAAAGTGTTATTGAAAGTCTGTTTCTAGATAGGCTTACTAAATTCCACAAGAAGGATCTTAGTTCTTTTTAACAACAGATTGAATGTATGTTAAATTCCCATTTATGGGTGGTGGTGGTGAAGTTGCTTATTGCTTTAAGAATTATTTGTCCAGTGGCTTTCTTTCTTCTCCTCTCCTGTTTAAATGTAAAACTTTCTTAATGTTACTAACCCCCTTGGAGAAGCAAGTGAAATTCCTGGAATGAACTATAATTATATTAATTGTTGAGATTTGGGAGGAAGTACAGATCTCCATGAACAGTGTGTAGAACCAAACATTCCTTGGACTCATATAAATAATTTTGCCATCATAACAATGTAAATAGTGGGAAAGTTGCAATTTCAACACATTGTTAATATGGTGTGTAGGTAAAGGAGTCAAATTTGTTTTCATAAGTCATTTTTAAAAAATTGAAAATAAAACTCAGTGTAGTTCTATTGAGTTTCCTCAAAATTTTAAATTTAGAGACCATTGGGGCCCAGAGTGGGGAAGGAAATTTCCCATTCTGTGCCATTGTTGAAGTGGAGAATCTCTTGGGCACTTCCCTTATTTTCCAAAATCGTATCTGGTTAGTATTTACAGAAATACTGAAGTGGACCAGAAGGCAGGAAGAAGGACATAAACATTGCAGACTTCACAAACTTTTATCACAGTGTAAAATAGGAGCTACAATTCTTGTTGATTTTTTTTCCCCCTGTGGAATCACTTGGTCTGTGGCATATTGGCTTTGTTTCATTTCAGTCTCCACTGCAGAGTGCAGAGTGAGAGTTGGTTTAGCCTTGGGCTTTAGGCTGAGATTCTGTACGTTTTCCTTTTTAAAAAGTTGAGAAAATTTAGTCGGGATTAAGCGTTAGCTTTTTCAAAGAAAAAGCATTTCCCAAGATAATGTTTGGAGCCAAATAGGTGCTATTTTTATGAAAGGTTAAGGATTCTTTGTTAAGGTTAATAGCACTACATGGTCTACTCAAGTAAAGTCTAATGTTGCTTTGGGAGATTCTGGCATGGATACTGTGCCTTCTATCTGAGTCATTGACAGCAAGAACATGTGAAGATCCTTCTTTTTAATCTCCCAAAACAGAATAATAAATTGTTTACCTAATGTTATTCAGTGTTGCCCAGATATAGGAAGGGATTAATTCCTATTTTGGTGTATTTTATTCTAATAAAAGTGCATTACATTCATTGGTGAATCATTTGGAAAGAACTATAATTATGCAGAAAGTTCCATCCTCAGTTCCTTTTTCATCCTCTGAGTGATCTCATTTCCTCCCATAGCTTCAACTTCCACCTAAGCTGATAATTCCCAAGTGCATATTTCTAGCCTCTGCTTCTCTCTTGAATACCAGATCCACATTTTTTGGTTACATCTGAACATCTCACCACCATAGCCCATCCTGTATGTGCCTCCAAAGCCAATTCTCAGCCTGCCTTCCTTTATTCCATTTATAGCATCACTCTCCACTCCATGGTCAATAATTTCAGTTAATTCTATCCTGTAAACATGTCTTACATCCATCATCTTCTCACCATTCCTAGAGCTACTCTTAATTAGTTCAGACTCATTTTTCATTTGGATTATTGAATGAGCTTCCTAACTCCTTTCTCAGTTTGCATCCATCCTTCATACTGCCACCAGTCAGATCCATGACATCACTTATTCTATAGAAAGAACTCCAAGCTGCTTAGCTTGCAGAGGATGCTTGTCATTTTCCCTAAATTGTGAGGTGTTGAGGCCATAGACTGTCTTATTTTTATGAATAGCATGAACATTTAACAAGTGCTTGACATATAAAAGCACTCAAAAAATGTTGAATTTTTTGAACTTTATTTAGAACTAATCATTTCTGGCACTTCTCAACACTGTGCTCAAAACTGTTTCCTCAAAAAAAAAAACAAAAACAAAAACTGTTTCCTCGTTTCCTCTTGCCTAGAGCAAGGCCATCTCCCCAACTGACAAGACTGCACTCAGATTTTTTTTAAATTAATTAGTTAATTAATTTATTTTTGGCTGCGTTGGGTCTTCGTTGCTGTGCGCGGGCTTTCTCTAGTTGCGGTGATTGGGGGCTATTCTTTATTTCGGTGCGCGGGCTTCTTATTGTGGTGGCTTCTCTTGTTGTGGAGCACGGGCTCTAGGAGCGCTGGCTTCAGTAGTTGTGGCTCGCGGGCTCTAGAGCGCAGGCTCAGTAGTTGTGGCGCACGGGCTTAGTTGCTCCGCAGCATGTGGGATCTTCCCAGACCAGGGCTCGAACCTGTGTCCCCTGTATTGGCAGGCGGATTCTTAACCACGGCACCACCAGGGAAGTCCCTGCACTCAGATTTTATGCATAAGGTTTCTGTGCGTATATAAGCCCTCTCCCCCCAGCAAAATCATTTCTTATATGTTTCTGTTGTCTTTTACACATCTGTTGTAAAAGTGGCCATTGCCAATTGTATTGTAATTATTTTTCTGTCTCATGTTTTGCAAGGTTGAGTCCCTGTAGGAGCAAAGTTTATTTTAATTATCCCTGTGCACAGTCCTTAGTAAATAAGCCCTCAGTAACTGGTGAATTGAATTTGAAAGCCTTCTCTCAACTTACAGATAAGTTGAACGAATACAAGATAAAAGTCATTATGAAGTCATAGTGAGTGACAGTTTTTTAGCAACCATTTTGGCCACATTTCCTCTTTTGGTTATGAATCACAGACTCAGCTGCTAGGAGAGTCTTTATATGGTTTCAGAAACATCTGTGTGGTTCCTTTTCTCCTATTCTCTTCTATTTGAAAAAGCTAAAAATTTAGCAGTTTCAGACTCTCTAATACATTAGTTGTCAATGTGTGGTCTGTGAACCAGCAATACCAGCATTACTTGAGAACTTGTTACAAATGCACATTCCCAGGCCCCACTCCAGACCTACTGAATCAGAATCTCCAGGGATGGGGCCCAGCAGTATGTGTTTTAACACGTGGTTCTAATGCATGATAGTTTAAGAATCACTGCTCTAGGATTTTGCCATCTAAGGAAAGTGTTGCCTTTAATATATAATAACAAAGTTTCCAGTGTGGTTTCCGCTATAAGCTATTTATGCTTTGGAAATAATTCATCAACTGGGAAGACTGGGACTGACTATATTACCTAACATCCTGGGATGTGATTCAAAGATTGAATTTCCCTGTGTGCAAAGTATTTGACTCTGGCTTCTGGGAATGGCTGTTTAAAAGAAGCTGGGAGAGGGGGCTTCCTACCTCTTTCAGTTAAAATGTCTTCTAGGTTAAATCCAGACTGTCAGCTCCAACTACTTGTGTTCATTGTCATTCTCATGGGATATATGAGGATGAAAGAATGAGATGAATTGTATTATCCTCTGGAAGAATGAGCTGAATTTGTGTTATTTTTAATATTTAAATCCTGATTGTTGGTATGTTGTCAGGGACAAGAAAGTGAGTTTGTTATCAAAAGTTATATTGAATTTATAGACAAGTGAAATTCACAGAAAAAGTAATTAGTGGAGGTTAACTTTTGATTAGTAACTACCCATGGCTTTTGAGTGGTATAGGTAAGGATTACATAATTTTTTTTTTTTTTTTTAGTTTTTTGTTGTTGTTTTGTTTTTGGCCGTGGCCATGCGGTTTGTGGGATCTCAGTTCCTTGACCAGGGATCGAACCCAGGTCCTCAGCAGTTAAAACGCTGAGTCCTAATCACTGGACTGCCAGGGAATTCCCCCCATGGCTTTTGAGAATGAATGGTTTATTTAACTGGAGTATTCAACCTTTCTAGAGTATTGTTTTCATTTTGCCTTTAATAAATCCTAATTGAAGGGTCAACTGAGGCATACTCTTAAAATGCTCTGTAATAGTGTCTCCCCCTGCCAAAAAACTTGTTTCTGTCTTCAGCGTTCCCTTTGGGTGTGGTTCTAGATTGGTCCTTAGCCAGTTTTGACAGTCTCTTGGGATAAGAGCTTTTGTTAGCATTTGCTTAAATATGTAAGGGTTTCTTTGAAACGAAACCTTTCCTTAAGAACACTCTTTGAGATACTGCTGGTTTGTATGCATTGTCTGTTTCCTTTGGATGAGACATCTGTGGTTTTTAATGGCTAGCAAAACTAGCTTTTTTCCTTTGTATACTAGCAGTTTGACTACTGTTTATAGAGTTAGAAAGTAGATTTTCTCAAATTCTAAAAAGACTAGCTTGACAGCAGTTTGTGGCTACTGCATTTTTCCCCCTTGGACACATCCTTAGTTTTTAAAAACTAAGGTTATGGTTATTTTGATGTCACAGTCAAAATCGAGACCTGATCTATATTTAACTTCATTTTCTTTGCTCAAGATTAAATTAAAATTCCCCTTTCCTCCCTGAGGTGAGGAAGAAATGTTGTTAGTCTCAAGGAGAGTCTTTAATAATGAAGCTGTTTACCTGAGGACTATAAAAACATAGACTAAGGGCTAGAATTTTATGATAGATAACCTATAAGCAGAGTTTTCAATCTGTTATAGCCCATTTGAGGATATTCAGGGACATAGGCATGTGTTACTGAGCCCCTGCCTGGAGCATGTTAGATATGCATGAAGAAATGCAAGAGAGGTCATTTCTGAGCTGATTGTTCTCTCTGCTATTAAAAAGTTCAGTCCCTTCTATTTCTTAGATTTGGTGTCAAGTTCTCTTTTTTTTTAAACTAGAGTTTATTCTAATTTTAAAAAATTTAATGCTGGCAATCTTACCTTATTTAATGTTACATCCTATTTGAAACATGTTGAAATTCTTTGAATCATTGGTTTTCAATACTTTTTTCTTTTGGAAAATTGAAAAATTCAGAAAAAGTACGACGGACAACTCCCATCCCCCATGGGTGAGTCTCTGAGCCCTGTCCCCCCAACTTTCTCAACCCACAGTGTTTTTGAGATACCTCAACAGAATACCTAGGAATGGTTTAGGTCATCCTTTAAGTTACAGAGTAGAATGCTTACATAAAATGGCCATGTTATATAATTCCATTTTTAGCTCTACAGGTTACAAAGTAACTTTACATACATTGTTCATGTGAACCTCACCGTGACCTTGTGAAGAAGGTAGGAATTATTATCCCCATTTTTCAGATGAGGAGACTGAGTTTGAAGAAGTTGAAGAAAACAACCCAGATGTTGTAAACCATGGCTCATTTCCTTATAAGGTGAGCTCTCAGTTTAAATAGAGAGACACTTAATCTATCCACACATCCAATAGCAGTACAGTCAAGACTCAGGGTGTCTAACCTGGTGTTTGGGACACCCCTGTGTTATATGCAAATTTTTGTTTGTGTGTATTTTCTGGGTTGAGAGAAGCCTGTGGCTTTTTATCATACTTACAACTTTTTTTTTTTTTGGTCACTGAGTTTTAGTCCCATGGATCTAGGTAGATCATGCTTGTTTAGCTTGTCAAAAGGAATTGACAACAGGACTGAATGAAAATCCTTGTTGAAGATCAGTCATATCAGATGCTTATTCCTTATCTATCCTAAAGTAACTTAACATTGTAGAGCTTTACAGAACTCTTCCATATATATCACACGACTTCTATAACTACCCTAAGTGACATCATTCTCACTTGAAGAAACTGTTCGAAGTTAAGAGAATTTAAGCTGTGGAGGTACTGACTCAAAAGCTGACACTCTTTCTTTAAAAATAAACTAATCTGACGTAATCCAGAATCCTGTAACTACCATGTTATCTTACATTTTTGTGAATTTACAGTTTGGCCTGCCAAGTATCCAGTATCTTCCCATATATCATTGCTTAGCAGCTTAATTTGTAATTAGTAGGCTTATTCTTTACTTCTTTTTTTTAAAGGAGAATCTTGTACTGCCTCTTTTTTATTCTCATTACTCTTGAGCTTTCCGTATTGTTCATAGTATCTCAGATTTAATGACTTATACCTCTGAAATAACATTTGCTAATTCTTTGAGTCCACACTGCTATTATCACTCTCTCTATTTTAGTTTGCTCTAAGGATAGGAAGGAATGAAGAATCCCCAACTTTTTCATTGCCTTCTGCAATTAATATTTCCATTCCAGTTCTCATTTTAAAGGTTAAAATTAATTTTTTGTTGTTTATTGAAGAAGTTGGATTCTAAGTTGGAACTCATTTAAGACAAAGTTTCTGCTTCCCAGTATGTTGTGGAACAGTGCTGAAGGCTGCTGCATATGGCTTGTTCAGCATTATTTCTATGGAGACATATAATAATAGCTAACATTATTGAGTGCTTACTATGTCCCAGGCACTGTTTTAAGCTGTGTTATGTCAACTTCATGTAATCCTCACAATAACTCTCTGAGGTTGTTACTATTATTAGCCCAGGTCTACAGATTAGGGAGAAGCTCAGAGGTTAGGTCACTTGCCTAAGGTCATAGAATTAGTGACAGCACCTCCATGTAATCCGAATTTAGAGTTTGCTGCTTTTAACCACTAAACCACGTAGTCTCCTTTCAACTAGATTTTCCTTTTTTTTAAAGCAGAAAGCTGGCTAAAATATGCCAAAGCAGATTATTTTAGCTATTTTGATACTATAATTTCAGAATAAAGGATGGGCCCTGGCTTAGAAGCTAGTGATGGAGAAGATCTTAATTTCTAAGCCTTTGTCATGTCTGCCTGATACAGGTAGCTGTGAAAGGAACAGGTTTGAATTTGGAAAATGCTTTGTAATTGCTGCCATCTTTCACCTACAGAGCAGACTAATCTGTGAGATCAGACCCATATACATCCTTCCTGCTGTAGAGAATGAGGTTACCCCATTTTCATCCACTCTCAGAGCCTCAGGCCTGACTTACCCTTGGTTGGTAAACACAGAATGAGTGCATATGGACTTATGACCTGCCTTTGGTGTTGAGGAATAGTGATAAGTGGTTAAAATCAACAGTAAGGGGACTTCCCTGGTGGTGCAGTGGTTAAGAATCCACCTGCGAATGCAGGGGACACGGGTTCGAGCCCTGGTCCAGGAGGATCCCACGTGCCGTGGAGCAGCTGGGCCCGTGCACCACAACTGCTGAGCCTGTGCTCTAGAGCCCATGAGCCACAACTACTGAGCCCGTGTGCCACAACTGCTGAAGCCCACGCGCCTGGAGCCCGTGCTCCGCAACAAGAGAAGCCACTGCAATGAGAAGCCCGCGCACTGTGACGAAGAGTAGCCCTCCCGCTCGCCGCAACTAGAGGAAGCCTGCGCCCAGAAACGAAAACCCAACACAGCCAAAAAATAAATAAAGAAGTTTATTTCATAAAAAAAGAATTAATAAAATAAACAGTAAGGACAGTCAGGCTGTGTCGTAGTCACTTAGGTTTGAAATACCATACCTATAACTGCAGTTAGATATCAGTTTGTCTTGCTCAGAGTCTTTCTTCTTTTTGAGGTGCATGATATGAGTGAGTGAGGGAGGGGGAGAGAAAGCTCTTGTGTCCTTGGCTGTCATTTCCTCTTTATTATGAAGCATGAAGGGAAGAACAGCATGACCCACCCACAGGGAATTAGTAGTAGAGAGGGGCTTGAAGGGAACAGCTGTTTTTAAAAAAAATAAAAGGTGACAAAAGCAGGCTAAATTTAAAGGCCTGGCCTTGGCAGTAGTCAGCTGAGAGAGCGAGATAAGTGAGTTTTATAATCTGGTCACTGATTGCCCTGGAGGTAAATGAGAATTTCCGTTATAAAAAATCATCGATGATCCCTCATGTGTGGGGCTAGGTTAGCTTTTTTGCTACCTTAGGGCATATGTAAAAGCAGTTTTCTTGGGATTGGGCTCAACTTGCTCTTCTGTGTTCCCTTTTTCTTCTCACTCTCTGCTACATATCTACACATCCAGTTTTTCCTGCCAGAGAGCCCCTCCTTTTCTCTGCTGCTAGCCCCAGCTGTCATCTTCGCTTCCCATCCCCCATTCCCAGTTATGCTGTTTTACTTTATGGTTTTCCTGGATTTACTGTCTTCATTTTTTATACTATGCCTGCCACCCTACTCCACCCTCAGCTTCTAGTTCCTCCGTCCCACAAAGCCAGTGACCAGTCTTTGGCTCACCTCTTTATCGTTGTTGAACTGAATGCAGTGATATTAGTACTTTGTCAAACCTGTTTGAGATCTGAGCCCAGTTACATATTACAGTGGGTAGAGATGATGGTGGAGAAGGGGCAGGAGGTTGTTTTTCTGAAATTAGGCTCTTTCCAAAATACTGGATGAGCTTTGACCTGGAGATCAAACAGATGCTTTTGCTGGTCTCCCAACTTTAGGCAGTGTGTGCTTTCATGTTGAGGGCACATATTTGAAAGCCCTTGGTAATGAAAGGCAGGGCAGTGAGTCAGGCTCTGAGCTGCCTGCCTCCTGCTGCTGCTGCTGCTGCTGCTGCTGCGAGCTGGTTCTTCTCTTCTCCTGAATTGGAGCTAATTTTGGATGATAATCAGGTAGATGGTTGCTAATAAACTTTCCCTTGCCACAGTACTGTGTAGAGAGGGTGTTTTGTTTTTTTTTTTCCTTTTCCCTACTGCTAGGAGGAGAAATAGATCTGTTTTCATGATTTTTGATGAGTGTTCAGCTATCAAGGAATCCCCTACTTGGTTTGTTTAGAGGCAGTGTGGTTTATTGGAAAGAACCATAGACTAAGAGCTGAAGACCTGTGTTTTGATTCCGGCTCCACTCAGGATTAGCTACCTAAGTGATCTTGATCAAATCATGAACCTGTCTCTGTACTTGCCCTATGAGCCTTGTGAAATTATGTGAACGAAGTGAGATGTGATATGTGTGAAAGCGCTTTGTAAACTGTTTTATAAAAATTTCAGGTGCTGCCCTTTATTAATTTGGCCACTGACCACACCACCAGAGAATTGCCTGTAATGTCTTTTTTAAACTCTTTCCTATGAAGCCAGGCTTTTCAAGAGAAGAGTGGTGGAATCATCAGAACTATGGGGAAGTCTTGCTCTGAACCATCTTTTGTTTTCTCACTCTTCTCTCCCCCTTCCCCAGCACACACACACACACGCACAAACAGAATTGCTTTAGGACCTCTTTGATTCTGTGCTGTTCTATCTCCATTCTTTAATAGAATTATAATTTTAAGGAGTTAGTGATTGTAGTGTGCTGCACATTCCAATGGAGGGGTCCTGAATTTTCATAGCCTGAAATTATTAATTAATTAATTAATTACATTTAAGTGGTGACAAAAATATCTGTAACTTTAACTACAAAAAACTTTCCTGGCCCAGTGAGGCACATTGACTGCAATTGTGGAAAGTGTTAGGAGACCATGCTTTGGCTTTGGACACACCTGTATTCCAGTCCAGACTCTTTCACTGTTAGCTTATAACTGTGGGGAAAGTACTCAACTTTTTTGGGCCTTAGTTTCCACATCTTTAAGGGGATTATAATGGCACCTATGTCATGTTGTGAGGATTAAATGAGATCATGTAAAAGTGCTTAGCACATCATCTAACACATAACACATACTTAGAAAATGTTACCTGTTGATATACATGTCTAATGATAAGTAATACTAGTAATAGCTGTCAAAGAGAGCACAGATAGATGTCTGTTGTTAGTGTTTAAGGGATTTTTACTTTTGTTTTTAGATAAGTTGCTTAAATATATATCATTTAATTTACAAATTCAAAGGACATTTTCAACTTGGTCCTCTTGTCCTGTATGCAAGTAGAAAACTGAACTAAATCAGATCAGCATTCCTCCTTCCTTTGGAGTGTCTTGTCCAGGGGTTGCAGTGTCAGTTTGAGTGACTTTCTTGGTTCTCTGCAGTGGGGAATTGTGTTCAGACTGTTTCTCAGCTACCTTTGAATTGTGGTGTGTTGGGATTTGTGATTATATTGGAATCGGATGGGTTCTTGGTGGTTCTGGACATATTTGCAGGCATTCCTTTTACGTTAGCGTAGTTAGTAGATTGGATGAACAGACTTAAATCTAAGCTTGTTTTGAAGTGCAATTCAGAAGAAGGGAGAAAAAATACAGAACAAATCCACTAGCAACATATTTCTAGAGCATAATCAAGCACATAATCACAGCATTTGAGAGGACATAAACTCCCCCAGTTCACAGAGAATGTGAGAATAAGCATTTGTGATTTCCACTTAACGATAAGGATATGATTAAAACAGAGTAATACTTTTTACTGCTCTCTAGGGATTTACTGATAACCAGTTTTCTTTAGTGATTGAACCAGTAGTAAAATGAACAAAACCAGCTTCCTTCTCTCTGTATATTAGTTGGCATTGACTTTGACAGGTGGGCAGGTGGCAGTTTGTGAGACTAAAACATAGCTTCTTGGGTACCCCTTTATCTGGGAGTGAGCTCAGCTTTTCTTGCAGGGGCTTGGTGTCTCCCTTCTGGAATTCTAAAACTTCCCCTGCATCTGAGAATGATATCTTTTTGGCTTCTTGGGGCCTCTCATAGCTAGTTCCTTTCAAGGAACTGATGTTGCATCTCAAAAGGTAGTTTAGAGTGGCATTTGAAGGCAGAACAATTAATCTAAGGCTGTTAATTACTGTTTCCTGTCCTTCCCAGACTCTGAATCTTTTATGAATTGAAAGACTAGTATGAATTTGGAGTTCTTGACCTCTACTTGAGTAAGTGTAGTACCTCCCTTAGAGTTCTGAGGTCCCTGGTGTAGAGTTTATCTCCAAAGGCAAATACTTCTATGGATATAAACAGAAAAATTTCCACTTAGCAACCTGCATTTTCAGCCAGCCCCATTATATCCTTGGCTTTTGGTCTGTAGGAAAACTTCCATTGAATTCATACCTCTCCTGTGAAATATTCTCCACCTGATGTTGGTAGATACTGGCCCCACTCTGCTCATTGCAGAGGATCTGGCTTGGTCCCAAGAGTGACTCAGAGTACCCTCTTTTAGCTTCTCACCTGTACTTTAGATACTGAATTACCTTAGCCTGAATTGGTAAAAATGCTGAATGAACCCTTGGTGGTGGAGTAAATGGGTGAGAGAGAGTATGCTTGCACTGTGATATGGACCCCTCTCCAAGTTCTTCCAGTAAGTCTGGATTTTTTTTTACTCTCTTTTTGCCATTGCCACCTTGTCTTATGGCAGTGTAACCTCAAGCAAATTATGGGCCGTTGGAAGTAGTCATCAACTTTTAGTTCCTGGGCAGTGCCTGGGAATGTTGTTGAGGCCTAGCCTTCACCATAGAGTTTAGTTTCATTCATCATTGTACAGTTCTCATTCTTTTTGATCTGGCCTCTAGGAGCCAGGCAACTAAATTATGTGAAGAGAGCCTGTCAAATGCCATGGTTATTTTTTTGTTTTGTTTTGTTTTTGTTTTTGTTTTTATCCCATGGTTATTTTTAAGACTTTTCAGGAGATTTTTTTAGTTGTATAAATTTATGGGATTATGGAGGGCATAGTCCCTCCAGACACTGGCAATGAGTTGAGTAACTGTTACTGTTGGTTCTACTCCTGAGGTGACCCCCATAGTATTTCTTACTCTGAAGTACAGACTGTCTTGCTCTCCTGTGCCTGAAGGTCTGCATTCAGGTCGAGGCTGCTTCACAGACATTTGGGTTGTTTGCCATGGGCCCAGGGAAGAAGAGGATGTGGGGAAAGTCTAACCTGAATTCAGGATAGGATCCTGCATGAGAGGGAAATTTGCTAGCCTTTCAGTTGAAATTTGGATTCTGACTCCCAAAAGAAGGTGTCAGTAGATCAGTTAACACTTCTTGTTGTGACCCATAAAAGACATTGCATGTCTAACGAAGTGTTCACCCATCCAAAAGAGAGATCCTGACTTGCATATAACCTATTGCCACTTCCGGTTATCTTTCATCACTTGCCTGAGTTTGGAAAGGTAATGGTTTGTGCTCTAAGGAAAGAGATTTCCCTGAGACCCGAGGCTTTCTCATTCCTACTGGCTGGGCCCATTGCTAAAACGCTTTCCAGTGGGCTTGCTTCTGCCTGGCCAGCACCTGGGCTGCCCCAGCTTGTAATTAGCCTGCCTTTGCTTCATAAGCTTCCCAGGGTGGTTCTTCTTCTAAAAGCTTGTATGAAATGCTGTTTACTGTCTCTTTATAGTTTAAAAATGAATCCTTTTTGTTCTTTGCAGCTCATTTGCTTTTTTCTTTTCTTTTCTTTAAATTACTATTAACACCTGTTGATTCTTTTTTTTTTCTGATTGGCCTGTCACTGCATTCCTGCTCCCCCTCCCTCTAGCTGGGTTTGTCAAGTCGCCCATGTCAGAAACTAAGCTCACTGGGGACGCCTTTGAGCTGTACTGTGACGTGGTCGGGAGCCCCACGCCAGAGATCCAGTGGTGGTACGCAGAAGTCAACCGGGCAGAGTCTTTCAGACAGCTGTGGGACGGTGCTCGGAAGCGCCGTGTCACCGTAAACACCGCCTACGGGTCAAACGGCGTGAGTGTGCTGAGAATAACCCGGCTCACCTTGGAGGACTCTGGGACTTACGAGTGCAGGGCCAGCAACGACCCCAAGAGGAATGACTTGAGGCAAAACCCTTCCATAACATGGATTCGAGCCCAGGCCACCATAAGCGTCCTTCAGAGTGAGTCCAGCACCCTACAGTAGTAGTACTGTAGTCACTAGAGGTGGCCCGATGACCCTTCCCTTCTGCTTCCTTTCCCTCTTCCCCAGTATGATCACTCACCCCACCCCTTGTCTTCGTTTTTTCAAACCCACGATCCTTCTGGTTGTAGTGTATGAAAATATTTGTGGCAACTTTTTTTTTTCTTCTTTGCTGTCCTCTTTACCTCCCTTATCCCCCAACCCTTCTCTGTGTCTTTCTCCTCAGGAACAAAGAACTTGGGGAAATTTGTGATTGTCCAAAATCATCTGCATTGGGAAGAGGTGGGGAGGGAGAACTGGGGAGGCTAACAACAAGAAAAAGAAAAAACACTTAAAACTCACAAAACCAAGCAGTCAAACCAGGATAGTGTTGAATTGTTTCTTTCCCTCTACTTTAATTTTGTAGTAGGTTTTCTGCTATCCTTTTGCTGATTTATTCTCTGGTGCCTTTCTATTTTTATTTCTCTCCCCAGTCTAACTACTTTTTATTTCTTCTGTTCAACTGTTTGAAGCTCTCTGAGTAGCTGCCTTCACCTCTATGGTTTTAAGTTTGTGTCTGCCCAGCCTCTTCCCTCACTGTGACTTAGTGTCATCCTGTTCTGTGATGGGAATGTTGCCATGAGTGTGGTGTGGTGATGTGTTTTGGTTGTTGGGTGGCATGTAAGCTTGGATATTTCCATAGTTCTAGCTCTTTTTCTTTTCTAAAACAGTAGCATGTGCTTCTCTGATAACAGCCCTCCATTGCAGCAGTATACTCCTCACTGGTCCTGCCCAGCTAGTCTCCTATTCTCTTAAAAGCGGCAGCCTGAGATTTCCTCCTTATGTCTTGCTGTTAGGAGCCAGGTGACTCTAAGCTGCAAAGTATTTTTTAAAACCCCATCATGCTGTTTCAAAGTCAGAGTTGGATCTGTTGACAGATAGTTTGACTCTGATGACTGACTGTTGGCACAGCAGTCACTGCCACACTATCATTCCAGAGGCTGGCAACCCCAGAAATAGTTTGGAAGCCATTCACACTGGCCTTTCTTGTGTCTTAAAAAAGGAAACTAAGTTCCAACCCTGTTCCTCTGTGTGGTAACAGTGAGCTGAGCAGTTGGCTCAGAATCCTTCCCTTCATCTGTAGTAGCAGGTACAAGTAAGACATCAGACACAGGAGCTTTTGTGGCCACCTCTTTCTGGATAGTGTCTTGCTGCTTGTATGGTGGGAAGGAGAGGGAGGGAGAAGCCACCACAGAGCCAGTGCTTCTGGCCAGAAAGAGTTCTAGCCCACATCTGTCCTTATTATAGTTGAGGAAGCATTCTCCATTTAATGGAAAGATCTTCTGGGTTTTACACCTTCTTGTCAAGGACTCAGTAGGAGTCCCTAGAGCCAGTTCAAGCTTAAAGAACTGATTGATTTAGAGAGAGTAAATAAAAATAGTAAATTACATTTATGAGGATATTGGTAATAACACAGGAGGTAATCTGACATGGGCCTTGAATCTATATACTTCTATGGAAAATAGCAAGTTACTTGTGTGTTCTTTATAGCAACTCAGAAGATGCCTATGAAGAGGACTTAGAGTAGAGTTAGAGGCTGCTGCAGTTGGCACTGTTGAATTAGAGAACCTGCTTCTGGAAAGGGAAAAAGAAAACCTTGTCTATGTGAAAATGGGGAACATTAACCCAGTGATTTTTCTTTTATTTAACGATTTTTTTCCCTTGCACGCCTCCTTCTCCTGCCCCCTTGCTCCTTTCCTTGTAAAAGCAGAATTACCCAAATGGCCACAAAGCTCTGCAGAAGTTTGTAGGCATGGACTGGGCTGGGCATTTGGTACTTGTACTTGCAGGAGCCTGACTCAGGTAGACTCATAGTTAAAAGGTCATGCCTTGGGGCTAGAAGAAGATGAGGCTTTGGGGTACCTACCTCTTAATCTCGAGAGTATACAGCAGTCTCCCAGTTTACTTAGAAATAAGCTTCCTAATTTTGGGGTGTCTGCATGTGGTTGAAACAAACCCTGGCTAGTTCAGACTCTCCCCAGACCTCCCTGTCAATCAGTTGACGCTAGTTAACTGTTTTAGAGAGCCAGGCTTCTTTTTTTTTCAACACCCTGAATTCCACTCTAATTGGATTTGTTTATGATTTCAGCACCCTCGAGGACATTTGTCTCCAAGGGGAAGTTGAAATTTTCTATCTAAGAATGACCTCCTGGCAGTAACGTAAGGCAGGAAGAGAAGCGTGCCCAGTTTTTAGGTTCTCTCTCTGTCCATAGCATGTTCTACATATGAATGATGGCTAGGGTAAGTAAGGGTCTCCTAACCAGTGCTTCTAAATAGGAGTAAGTGGCAGGTAAGAATTTTTGAGCTTCTCCTAAATGTTCATCTCTCTTGGACTGTCATGGGCAATGCTTGACCACCAGTGTTCGAACAGAAATAAAAGCCCCCCACCTTCATCCTGGTGCAGAATGCAGATGTGGCACCGAGGCCAAGGAGCTTGGTCTAGCACTGGTTTCCGTATACAGCAATTACAGGAGGGAGGTTACCCCACCCCACAACCCTCCTATGGTGCAGAATCATATTTAAACCTATTAAAATTATCGACTTGCTCCCAGCTGACTCTTTCCTGGATCTTAAACACTTAAGGGAAAAAGTGCTTTCCTTTGCCTTCTGAGAATTCTTTGCAGAAAGTCTACCAGGTTGCTTTCATCACCTTCTTAATCTCCCTGAGCTGCAGTGGTCATTTGCATCACCACAGGTAAGAGTAGCATTTGCTTTGGCCTCCTTGTAATTTAAGCATCTGGAAGCTCTTGGCCTCAGAGTTTACCCTTTCTCAGTGCAGTCTGAGAGGAAGAACCAGAAGGCGAGTCCCAAATGGGACAGAAAATAAAATTGAATAATAAAAATTCAGTAAAAACCTAAAAGTGTGTTTGGATTTTAATGTTGCCTTTATATTTTTTTAAATTTCTGTGGAGTACTGGTTCTCTCTTTTTATCGCTTTTGTTTTTGCTTGGTTTTGATTTTCCTGAAATTGTGGTGCTTTCTGCCGATGGTGTGTGTGCGCCTTCCATTGCAGGGTTTGCAGCTGTTCTGCTCGACTTAAGGCCCAGGGATTTGGCTTCTGTCCAGTGTGTTTTGGAAACCATGGGACACCACTGCGCTAATGTGTTTACATGCATCTGCTTCTGTCTTAGTGGCTGCTATGCCTCCATTATCTGTACATAGAGACCCTGTTTGATGTTACGGATAAGGACCAGTGCTGAATGAAAGATAACCACTGTCCTTTTGCCAGAATTGGAAAATAATTAGAACCAATTTACTTGAGCAAACTTGAGGATTTGCTTTATTTATCACAAGTTTCTTTGACGATATGAGCTCTACAATCAGAAATGTTACATTGATTAGGAGGTGCTTGGGCATTACATTTTTCATGTGTCCCATGACTTCTCCGTCCTCTCCTGCTTCCTGCACAATGAACAAAGCTTAGTTCCAGTGAAGGGAGAGAGTTTTGTCTTCAAGAGTTAAGAGTCAGCACTATACTTTATAAAATGGTGTCAGGGAGCTGCTACAGAGTTGTAGACAGGTGTAGGGAAATGGGAAGTTAGTCAAGGATTTCTGAGAAAGAATTGGAAAAAAAGTGTAAAAGAGCAAATACCTCTGATTGTGGATTGGAAAAGATGGCTAGTTTAGACTTTACCTGAAAATGTTTGACCAAAAGTAGAAAAAGAACTAACCATGGGAAATGATTAAAGATAAATAACGACAAAAGACAATAAACAAACTTCAAGACTTTAATATAGTGATGGAATTCAAAGTGCTTTAAAGATGAACCTTCCAGTAATGGTATTGATATAGTGTGCCTTAAAAAATTTCTGTTCAATGTGTTATAATATTTGACTCAAATAGGTTATTTTTGTAGATACTAAACGGTGATCCCAGGTTATCTAAGCCCAGGTAGAACCAGAAGATGAAGTATATAACTTGCCCTAGGGTGGAAGGTGTATGGGGGTGTTTTTGGGTTGGAGGAGGAGGGTTAAAGAATTCGGTCAGATGTGTTTTCTAGGCCCAGCTTTGTCACTAATAATAATTATGGCCTTGCACAAGTCATTGTACCTTTCTAGCTCTTAAAGATTGGGATTCTTTGAACTCTTAAGGGCCTTTCAGCTCTAAAATTCTAGGAGCCCATCATACCAACATATACCACATTCTAGTTATGATTATCTTAGAATGGAAAGTGTTTTAAAGTGCAATTCTGAAAAAATTTTGTCTTTGGAGTAAAATATGGGCTGGAGAGAAGAACTGATGGTTCCTTAACAGTTTTCTCTCGGCAAAATTTGGAAAATGCAATAGACTTTCAATAGGAAATTTGCTTTTAGGATCTACATTGTCTTTTTCTGCATAATTAATGGCCAGGCTGGTTTGCCATAGATTTATCAGATTTAAATGTGGGAAAAGCCATACATGCCTAATTATAACTATTACTTTTCAAGGCAGGAAGTTTATTAGTTTATTAGTTACCTAAATGATATTGCCTTTGTCTTCAGAACTGCAAAGTGGAGCCTGATTTTCTAATTGAAGCCGAATTGGTTGGTGGTTCTTATCTCATAAAATGGTGGTATTCAAAAGTGTAAGTGGATTGTTGCCAGTGCAAGCATTCATAATACTCCCATTCTTTTCACGTCTAGGCCAACTGGTCTTCAGGCTGTTGTCTGCGCTAGTGGTCATTTGCTCATAATCATTGTTTTTCCTTTCTTGACTTCCTCCAAAGTGGCAAAGTGAAATTCCTCATGTGGTCCTGTCTGCCCTCCCTCTTCTAGTCTCCCCAACCTACCCCATCCAACTCTCAGGCCAGGGCTGCAGAGCATGGAACTGTGGCTCCCTATCATTGTGCACTCTTATTACAGAGCCAAGGATTGTCACCAGTGAAGAAGTCATTATTCGAGAAAGCCCTGCGCCCTCTGTCACCCTGCAGTGTAACCTCACCTCCAACTCTCACACCCTTACATACAGCTACTGGACAAAGAATGGGGTAGAACTGACTGCCACTCGTAAGAATGCCAGCAACATGGAATACAGGTGAGAGGGGCTAGCAGCTCCTGGGAAGATGGGAGGGAACATGGTTGAGTTTACTTGACATTCATAATCTGTAATTATGCTATGTGGGAGAGACATGGTCCTCCCCTGGAGACTCTGATCCAGTATATCTGGGGTGAGGCCCAGGAATCTAGAAAGGATTTCTAATGAGTGGCCAGGTTTGAGAGCCATAAAAGATCCCTTCACTATGATGATAGAGCAGCTGAGGGCATCGGGAGTGATTTGCTTAGGATAACAATGCTAGTCAATAAAAAAGCCACAATTGGAATGCAGGTCTCTTGACTAAATCCAGTGGTATGAGGAATCAGATTGGATTCTGATCTAGGACTCTTAGAGCAATATCACCCTAAGTGATATTTCCACTGAGTAGATTTCCTAGTGAATTACCTTTTAGGAGTGTTTATTATGATCATAACCTGATCAGGACCAGTGGATACAGAGCTCATTAGTGATCTGGAAAAGGATGGTAGCCTGGAAATACCCTTTGATGAAAGGGGGATATTTGCTGGCAGAAGTTACCCAGCACCTGAAGATTTGGTACTTTTTTGGAATATCTAGAACACCTGGCACCTCACCTTTCAGAATAGTTTGTTCCTAGTTGAAAAGGATCAGCTAATCCTATTTGGCAGGATGATGCAGTGCAAAGAAAGAGTGCACTGGAGTGAGACCAGGAAAACCTGTGTACCTAGTAGTAGCAAGGACATTCTGCAGTATTTTGCAGAATTGAAATCATTTCATACCCCTTATTTAATTGACCCACATTAATTTGTGGATCCTCCTTTTTTTCGGGTAAGAAAACTGAGACTCAAAGAGTAATAATGCTTGACTGCTTTCAAGGCCTCATACTGTACCTAATAAGTTGCAGAACCAAGGCTAGGTTCCAGGTCTTCTGACTTTCTAGAATCTAGGTCATTGTTTTTTTTTCCGTTTTTGTTTGTTTGTTTGTTCTTCTGCTGTATTATACCATTTCGTGGCAAGGTAGTTAATCTCTCTCCACTGTAGTTCCTTCTGATATAAAATTGGAAATATAGCCTCAGCTATATCCTCATAGTTTGGAAAAGGTTAATCAAATAGAGATGCTGAGTGGAATAAAAGGCATCTATTCTTGGTCTGTCCATTAGTTTTACAGGTTTGTTTTTTTATAATACCTGTTTCAAGGTACCACACGTCCAATCATGTTTCTCTTGGGTCTTGTACTATGTTACCCACAAAGCTTTGAACTGTAACTTTATGTAAAGTTTGAACCTAACTTTATAGAACTACTCTTCTTTTTTTTTTTTAAAAAAAATTGGAGTATAATTGCTTTACAATGTTGTGTTAGTTTCTGCTGTACAACAAAGTGAATCAGTTATATGTATACATATATCCCCTCCCATCTTGGACCTCCTCCTCCCACCCCCCAGTTCCTACCCATCTAGGTCATCACAGACCACTGAGCAGAGCTCCCTGTGCTATACCACAGGTTCCCACTAGCTATCTATTTTAAACATGGTAGTGTATTTTTCCTCAGCCTACTTGAAGCTCTCCGGGGAGTGTTCTGCATTGTCAGAGTTTTTCAGGGAATCTGTAGAGTAACAACTCACATTTTGTAGAGTAACAACTGATTAGTCCCTTGGGCCACCTAATAAGTTGGCCATGGAGCCAGTCTCAGACCCTGCTTCTGCTTAGCCTGTAGGGGACATTTTTGATTTGCTTTAGTTACTTCTCAATAGCGAGTCAAAGGAAATGCTGTGGGGAGATTTTGAGCCCATAGGCATGGCCTCAAGTTTGGGAGTCATCTCTCAAGGAACTTACTGTAGGCAAGTCTAAGCCCTAAAGATATTGCTGCTGCTGCTGCTGCTCCTCCTAACTCTGGAACATTTGCTAAGAGCAGCTAGCTTGTGTCTGTTTCCCTATTGGGAGCATATTGATATAAGAATAGGCATTTGTGTCAAATTGAGAAGACTGTTGACAGCTCCTCTTAGAATCTTATGCTGCCATGGGTATGCTGGGACAGTCCTGTGGGTGGGCTATGTCTCTCCTCATCCATACTCTCTTCAAGTCTTTTTTGGGATGAACAGTAAGATGGATAAATGCATTTGGCCAGTGTTTGAGGTCAGGCGTTTTTCTCAGACATTAGTGCAGTGGAGATTTGACCATCACAAGTATCATATTTTAACCATTGAGCAAAAGAGTAGGAGCAAAATAATGTTTATTTTCTCAACTGGAAGCTGATGTTTCTCTGTTTTCTGTAATTACACACCAGCCTTTCTGCACATTTGGGGGGATGTGTCTAGGCCAGCACGAACTGAGCTGATATGAAGCTGACCTTCAGGGCCAAGAAAGCTTGTTTAGGATCACCCTGTAGGATTCAGAGGAAATACTGTTCTCTTCATACACACTTCTTACAGTCCTTTCTTTCACTCTGCTTAACTTGGTCTGGATCTGTGCATAGCTGTTCACTCTAAGTTTGTGTTCATTCACGTGTTTATTCATTTTTCTACTATATTCCAGGCACCAGGGTATGTGCTGGGTATAGAATTGTGTACCAAATAAACAGTGCCTATCTACATAGAACTTGGTCTGTAGGGAAAACAGACATTCATCAAGCAATCACATAAATAAATAGTTACACATTGTGATAAGTGCTGTGAAGAATTACAGTGTAGTATGAGAGAGAATGTCAGGGAGAGGAGGGATGTCACTTAGATTGGGAGGTGGAAGTGACGTGTAAGCCAAGCCTGATGGAAAAGGACTTAAGAGGCTAAGAGTGATGGGACGAGCATTCTATTTAAAGGAGCATCTTGTGTCAGGGTTTTGAGGTAGGAACAAGTTCAGCACATTGAAAAACTGAAAAGAGACCTGTAGGGCTAGAAAGCGGCTGAGATGACACTAGAGAGGGGCCAGATCATGCAGGGCCCTGGAGTTCTAGCTGCACCTAAAAGTCTTAAGAATTGAGCTGCATCTCTGTGGCTGATGCTCTGATGGCAGATTCTTTTCCCCATTATTCCTATGTCCTGTTAGTAGACTTATTGAAAGGCACGCTACTAAAATGCAGGTTAGGAAGAACACTACTACTAAAAGTCTTCAGGGAAATGCAGAAAAAGATTTGCTTTTTTTCTGCTCTTATTTATTTAACTGGAACCACCAGGTGAGCAAGAACTTTTTGGTGATGGCTCCATCTTCTGTATCTAAGTGTAGATTATAGTACTTTGTACAGCCCTCTCTTTTGATTACTTGCTTTCTAGTTTATTTCTCCCAATAGACTGGAGCATCTTAATGTTAGGGACCTGTATTCCTGACACCCAGTAAGAAGTAAATTATTAATACACAGAGGGAGATTTTTGCTTTCAGTTAGGAGGAGGTGAGTTGCATGTAGGGGCCCGACTTGGAGAGCAGGGTCCGTGGTTGCCCCTTTGATTCTCCTTTTGTTGTGTATTTTGACTGTTCCCAGCTTCCTTACTTGATTTTTCTTCTCATCT